>NW_027133394.1:0-600000 GCF_026122565.2 Emydura macquarii macquarii
ATCCAAAGGCCATGTAGAGGACACTGCGCATATACCTCCATGCACACTCTCACATTCTGACTTGGAAGGACATTCAGACCCAGACCTTCACAGAAATCCACTAGCACTGGGCACTTAAATACTTTTCAGGAGCTGGGCCTCAGCTTCTGTAGCCCACTCAGTCTTTGCTGAACCTTTCAGCGAGGGGGCCAAGTACAGCGGTGGCTTTTGTGACCGGTACAACTGTCCACCAAGAACTGAGCTGACTGCCGCTACCGAGTCATTTTCCACTGTCTGCTAACTGGCCCTCGATCCTTGCTTACCACCGTCCTTAGAGACCGCGGGGATGGGGGCTACAAAGCCCAGAGCCAGATAGTTGGCTGGATGGTGTCAAGCAGATGGCTTAGGGATGCAATTAAAGGCTCTGTAGCTTACAGTTAACATTCTGAGCCATGTTGCTTCACCAAACCCACTCTGCCAACAGAGCATCTTAAATCAGGATGGCTCAAGACTTTCCCCAGGGTGATGTGATGGTTTGGAGGAGACCGAGCTTCCAGGCTCCACATTACCCCCGACTGACCTCACCTGAATCTCACAGCATCGGACCAGAGCCCAAGAAACTTTCCAGAGAAGCATGTTCATCTTTTATGGAGCGTGTGTCAGCTGTGATCCCAGTCATTTGAATGCTGTCATCGAACGGTTTTCCTCTCGCCACAGCTTGCCTGCACGTGTGAATAAATCCTTGCTGAATCTTTCGCACACACGCACACATCGCCTCTTGTCGGGGTCTGCTTTTTATCTCTGTAGGCTCATCTTTCGTATTTCACTCACTTGTATACTCCAGTGTAAGGAGTAAAATGGTCTATAAAACCTTCCCTGCACGGCTGTGTTCACCGTTGTCAAGCTGCAGAACTGGGGATGTAAAAGTTAGGGAATGAAATCAATCCATCCTTATTGGATTTATAGCGTTCTCTGCCTGCAAAGGCCCAACGAGCGCTTTACATTTTAATCAGTGTGGAACCGTATCAAAACTCCTGCAAAACACAGACGAGACAAACCAAACACCCCGGCAGTGCAGCTGGAGGCTGTGTGTGCCTGTTCTACCCATTGAAGGGACGTATCTGACCCTGGTCACCACAGCCTCTGACCACCTGACGCTCTGTAATATTGCTGCCCCTTTGTGACCTGAACAGCTGGTCAAATTTCAGGGCCTAGGGATGTTCTGATCTGAAGTAGAAATGGCTGAGTCTGGTGCTTTCTTTGATACCATCTCCTTTATTTACAAGGAATGTACAAAGTCCTGCTCCTCCAAACACAGGAGGAGCCAAAAATAAAAGGAGCAGTTTCTTAATCCTCCAAGCCTCCTTAGCCAACCCCAGACCCAAGAGCTCTCTCTCTGGCTTTCCTCAGGGTCACTCACGCTGCGCTCACAGACACCTGCGTGGCTTTCTTGCTTTCTGCCCCTCTCGCCTGCCGCCTACGTGGTGCTAGTTTGGGGGCAGATTCCAGTAGGTCTTTTTTAGGTGTGGCCCCTGACATGTTCCTTACAACTAACTACCTCACACAGCTGTTCACACGTCAGTTCGAAGGAGTTTTGAACTCAACCCATAACAAGGTTTCACCCAGCTCACAACAAGATATTTATCCTCACAACCCCTGGTGAGGTAGGGCAGTGCTATTATCTGCCCTTTACAGATGGGGAAACTGAGGCGTGGATCCTCAACGGTATTTAGCGTGACCGGATGTTCTAATATGAGGGGCTTTGTCTTATATACGTAACCGTCCCCTCCGACCTGAAAAAAAAGGGTCCTGATTTTTTACACTTGCTATCTGCTCACCCTAAAGGTTTCGAGGGGCCTAACGTCCACTGATGTCAATGGAGCTTAAATATCTTTCAGGCGCTGGGCCTAAGTGACTTGCCCAAGGCCACAGGGGATGTTTGTGGCAGAATAGGGTGCTGAACCCAGGTCTCCCAAGTCTTAGGCTAGGGCCCTAACCACTAGGAAATCCTTCCTCTCTTCCTCCGTACGTTAAGGCAGAGTAGCACAGCGAAGGGGGAGAAGCCGTCCCAACCACCAAAGACAATGGGCTAAATTCTTCTTACCTTTCCATCATGTAGAGGAACGGGTGGAGTCTTGGCTTCCCATTCAGGAGATCTAGGTTCTGCTGATCACTCGGTGCGTATCACTGCCCCTCTGCTTCCCCATCTGGAAATGCAGAGTGATCATAGTAAAATACGTTGAGATCTACACTGGGAAAGTGCTAAGTCTGCTCAGTCACTGAAGGCAGGCTCGACAGTAGGAAATTTTGCCAACACAGCTATGGCAGTCAGCGGTGTGATTTTTTTGTTTGTTTTCCAATGTAACTAAGCCATCAAAGGCTCTAGTCCAACCATCCTCTTTTGACATTGTTTTAAATGAAAACTTCATTGCTTATGGGTTCAAAGTGACTTTCTGTTTAGAAATCTAGTTAATTTGTAGTAAAAGGAATTTTAAAAATACCTTACATAATAATAATAATAATAAAAAATCTACCCAACACTTCCAAAGTTAAACAAAATGTTTCCATAGGTCTGAGTCATTTTTTCATTGGTTCCTGAATTGGGAATCTTGAGTCGGAACAGAGAAGTTGCTTTACCTCTCTGTGGCACTGCTGGGAGACTATGTCCAGTTCTGGTCCCCACAATTCAAAAAGGATGTTGATAAATTGGAGAGGGTCAGAAAAGAGCCCCGGGAAGGATTCAACGTGCCTTACCGTGACAGACCCACAGAGCTCCATCTGTTTAACTCAACGAAGAGGAAGTGAAGGGTGACTGGATCACAGACTAGGGGGGACAAACACTTGATAATGGGCTCTTCAGTCTAGCAGAGAAAGACCTAACACAATCCACTGGCTGGAAGTTGAAGCTAGACAAATTCAGTATGGGAAAAATGTGTACATTTGTAACAGTGAGAGTAATTAACCCTTGGAACAATTTTAGCATGGGGCATGGTGATGGAGAATCTACCACCAATATTTAAAATCCAGATGGGATGTTTTTCTAAAAGATACAGTCTAGGAATTACATTGGGAAGTTCCCTGACCTGCGTTATACAGGAGGGCAGACTAGGTGATCACAGTGGTTCCTTCTGGCCTTGGAATCTAAAAGCCACCTAGGTTGGTTGTCACGCTTCATACCATGACTGAGAAAACTCAGCTCCTGCTGCCATTTGGCCCAATGGAAAGTGTCTTACAGCGATTGTTGTTCCAAGTGCATCCAGTAAAGGGCAGTGATGCAGAAGCACTAACAATTGTCAAAAGAAGTGGATTGTTGCTGGAGCATAAATTTCAAGTGGCTGTTTTGACTCTCAGCCAAATTCATCCCTAATGCAACTCCCTCGACTTCGATAGACAAGTCTCCAAAACACCGGGTTAGAAGCATTGCCAGGTCACTACCCTGGGTGAGTGGTTCTCATTGGCACTGCAGATTTCGCAGCACCTAGAAGCCGCAACCAAGAGCAGGCCACCATCATGCTAGGTGGGGTATATACTACGGCAGGGGTATTCAACCTTTTCTCATTACGGAACCCCTACAAAACTGCGAATGGAGGTGCGGCCCTCTTTGGAAATCTCAGATTTAAAGCCACTGTACTATAGCATAATACATACACGCTAAGCATACCTAATAGATGGCATAGGACAGGAGGGGAAACAAGCACACTGAAGTGTCCAAGGTCAAATAGTGGGTCAGGAGCACAGCTAGGGATGGAAGTGAGGTCTCCTGACTCCTAGCCCAAACCCTACCCACTTAGGGCAGGCCCACCTCGGAAATCCTCAGCTGACTAAACCTAGTGGGATATCTGCAAGGAAGGTGCTGGCTCCAGTTCCTGCAAGCCCAGAGTGCCCTTGCACTTCAGTAGGAGTCCAACCCACTGCAGGCTGGGGCCAGGTTTTTAAAAGGTTCCTGTCTGTAGCTGTAGGGGCCTTAGTGAGATTCACAGAAGCCCTTAAGTCTCTAACTCCAATTGAAATCCCCAGGGGACTAACTGCATCCTTAAGCACCTGAAGACCTTTAAAAACCTGGCCCCTCGTGCTTAACTGCCATTTCTCTACAACTTATTGGCTCAAAACCAGATATGCTGCTTCTGGGGTATCCTAAAACCAGCGCATCTTAGCACACTTTCCTAGCACCGGCCTCGGCGTAAGGCTTGACTGCATTGGTGCGAGTCTGTCCCATCACACTACAAGGATTGATTTGCAAGACCGTGCAGGACCATTAATGTAGGTGCCAGGTGCAGATGTTAGCCTCTGCTTCCAGTGTATCTATGGGAGGGGTTTCCACTAGTGTAAATATAATCCGTGCAGTCAGTAGGGCAAATGTATTATACAAGAAGATAGAGCCTTAATGGGGAACATTTAGAGGCACTCTATAGGGATAAGAAACCTCTCAGTTTAGGACTACCCTCCACAATCTCATTCCTATCCATCCACAACTTCTAACTTGCTGCCCACTGTTCCTCCTCATTCCCCTCTTTTCCCCCTCACTTCACCTTCTGTCTTCAGATTTCTAGTATTCCCAATCTTGAGGCACAGTGTTTCCAATTCTCCCCTCATTTATTCTTGTCTGTTACAAACGGTACCTCTAACAACTGGAGCTTGAAGGTCCAAAGATCAGGGGCTATCCTGAGACTCAGAAGCCCTGGATTATTTTCCCTGCTCTGCCACAGACCCTCTGTGTGACCTTTGGCAAGTCACCTAAGTTCAGAACCTCAAAGGATTTAGGCACCTAACTTCCATTGGAGTCACTGGCAGTTAGGCTCCTAAGTACATTTGAGGATCTGGGCCTTAGTCTCTGTGGGCCTCAGTTCCCCCATTTGTACAATGGGGATAACAGCGCATCCCTCCTTCACAGGGGTAGTGTGGAAATAAATACGTTTAAAGAGAGCGTCAGATGCTCAGCTATCACAATGACGGGGCCCTGCGTAAAATGCAAGAGTAACTGGACTAAGATTCCATTCCACGTGGGTGCTTGCTAGGATGCCAGTTTGTACTTGACCTGTCACAAGTTTTAAAATCCGGGTCCCTAAAATTCTCTACAAAGAGAGACACTCGGCTGCTGTCAGGTGTATGAAAAGAATCTGTAAGAACTTCAGCCTAACACAAGAGGGGAAGGTGTGCGCGGCACTTCTACCAGGGCTGTTTTAGACTCAGACTTACAGACTAAGGGATCATGATCACCTAGTCCAGTGGTTTTCAGCCTTTTTTTTCCCCATAGGCTGACCCCTAAAACATTTCATATGAGATGCAGACCCCTTTGGAAATCTTCTACATAGTCTGCGGACACCCAGGGGCCCGTGGACCACAGGTTGAAAACCACTGATCCACTCTGATCTCCTGCACATCGTAGGCCACAGAACCTCACCCGCCCACCCTCCCACTCCTGTTATAGACCCATAACCTCTGGCTGACTTTTGGAAGTCCTCAAATCATGGTTTGAACACTTCACATTACAGAGGACCCACCATTATCCTTCATCGTTCAGCCGGCCAGAAGGCGTCAAGAGTGTTTGAAACAAGGACTGATCTCTCAGATCTGCCCAGTTTGCTCATGAGGAACGAGACCCCCATTCACTCAGCATTAAAGGAACACTACTCACTCGCTCTTGGGTGAAAAATTAGCCCCACATATTCCCAGACATTCTGTTTTTAAATTTAAGGTCAAATAAAGTGTCCCCACCGTTTTTAAGCCATGCCAAACAAATCCCTGCCTTGATTGTAACCCAGATCCTGCAGAGACAGGCTAGCGCCCAAGACCCTGACTTGTCTAGACTCGTGGTCCAAGCAATAACACAATAAGGCGACACAGTGAAAAGCAAGGCAGATTTACATGTCCCACTCATCTGCTGCATTGGAGTAACTTTGTGCTGCTTCACTGGACAGCTGCATTGCGAAAGTTGGTGCAGGCTGGCCTAGGTGCATCGCCCAGTATAAGGGGGTGGATCTTCTGGAGGCACAAAGCTGGCATATGATGCCAGTCCCACCACTGCAGTCAACATAAGAGGTGTGGCTGGGCTATCCCTGCTCCCCAGCTCTTTCCAGCTTCCACCTAAGCCCCTTGGACTCTTAACCAGAGCAAGGAAAAGGCTCGGGAATCAGGGACTGGGGCTGCATTCCCCAGCGTTATGAAGCTCTGCGTCACCGGCGGCGCCGGTAAAGCTGGGTGATGGAAACACGCCGATGTTGCAGGCAAAAACTGATTCAGGCAAGTTTTCAGTGTCTCCTCCATGATGGAGAAGGATTTTGCTGCATATATGAGCGAGTCATTGAAAAAACAAACCAAGCAGAAGCGAGCGGATGAGAAACACCGAGTCTCTCATTCAGATCCGCCTGTTTGGATTCCTAGGGTGTTTTCTGCCTGCCCAGCACCCCACACTGCACAAGTGATCCCCCGCCTTCACCTCCTCTGTGGTTTATCTGTTTGAGACGCTCCTCAGTCATGAGCAAACACCGCAGGATCTGCCCTGACGTTTATTTCTCATCCTATACATTACTATCCTGGTTACCAATCACACAGCTCCCGCAACGCCTGAGCTTTCCTTGGCCGGAGAAAGCACAGCTCGTTATTGGCTTACGCTACCAAAAATGTGGTTTAATTCAATTTCTGGTGTTCTTGGGAGGAGTAGGGCTGCCGTGTGTGTAAGTAATTCAGATCCGGCTCCATGCTCTGCTTGCCACAGGGCAGATTTTGATCTTAGCTGGAAAAGTACACCACTTTAGTTGGGGAGAGGGCAGGTATGAAAATCAGACAGACAGTCTTTAAACTTCACTTGTCCAGGGATAGATTAAAACTCAGCAGAACCAGTTACCAGCAAAAACACCGCCAGACACATCTTCCAACCTAGCCCTTTGCTTAACACAGGCTGCCTCTCTCACACTGACTATTCCTCCTCCTAGATAGATGCTTGACCCTCTTGCCTGCTTGAATCTTTGATCTTCCTCCTAAGCAAAGCAGCCCTGTCACACTCCAGCAGGCAAGGAGCCAGCGGCCATCAGCTGTACACAGTACAGAATCCTGCTGCTTGCTCTCCTATTTATATTTGAAGCAACAGAGCAAAAGATCATGACAATCCACTCCCTGGCATTTTAAATTTAAGATCCCAGGTTCCGTTGCTATACAATATCCTTGTGCTCACATGAGGTTCCTCTAGCAATTGGGTTCTAGAACTGGGTGAAAATTTTTCAAAGCTTTTTTGTCTCCCTTCCCTTTTGGCAAAACCCATTTTCATTATTTTTGGGCAGTTTTCATTTGGAGTAGGAGTGGGGGAGCCAAACAAAAATTTCCATTCACAAAAATGGAAAACACAAATTGTTCTGGACAAAATCAGCAAACATTCGTTTCCTTCATAGAATCATAGAATCAATAAGAATATTAGAGTTGGAAGGGACCTCAGGAGGTATCTAGTCCAATCCCTGCTCAAAGCAGGACTACTTCAGCTATATCATCCCAGCCAGGGCTTTGTCAAGCCTCAGCTTAAAAACCTCTAAAGATGGAGATTCCACCACCTCCCTAGGTAACCCATTCCAGTGCTTCACCACCCGCCTAGTGAAAAACTTTTTCCTAATGTCCAACCTAGACCTCCCCCACTGCAACTTGAGACCGTTGCTCCTTGTTCTGTCATCTGCCACCACCGAGAACAGCCTAGCTCCATCCTCCCTGGAACCCCCTTTCAGGTAGTTAAAGGCCGCTACCAAATCCCCCCTCATTCTTCTCTTTTGCAGACTAAACAAGCCCAGTTCCCTCAGCCTCTCCTCATAAGTCCTGTGCTCCAGCCCCCTAATCATTTTTGTTGCCCTCCACTGGACTCTCTCCAATTTGTCCACATCTTTTTGTAGTGGGGAGCCCAAAACTGGACACAATATTCTAAATGCGGCCTCACCAATGCCGAATAGAGGGGAATAATCACTTCCCGGGACCTGCTGGCAATGCCACTCCTAATGCAGCCCAAGATGCCATTAGCCTTCTTGACAACCAGGGCACACTGCTGACTCATATCCAGCTTCTTATCCGCTGTAACCCCCAGGTCCTTTTCTGCAGAGCTGCTGCCTAGCTCGTTGGTCCCAGTCTATAGCTGTGCATGGGATTCTTCCTTCCTAAGTGCAGGACTCTGCAGTTTTCTTTGTTGAACCTCATTAGATTTCTTTTGGCCCAATCCTCCAGTTTGTTTAGGTCACCCTGTATCCTATTCCTACCTTCCAGGGTATCTACCACTCCCCCCAGCTTAGTGTCATCTGCAAACTTGCTGAGGGTGCAATCTACCCCATCCTCCAGATCATTAATAAAGATGTTGAACAAAACTGGCCCCAGGACCTACTCCTGGAGCACCCCGCTTGTGACCGGCTGCCAGCTAGACACGGAGCCATTGATCACTACTCGTTGAGCCCGATGATCTAGCCAGCTCTCTATCCATTTTATAGTCCATTCATCCAACCCATACTTCTTTAACTTGCTGATAAGAATACCGTGAGAGACAGTATCAAAAGCTTTGCTAAAGTCAAGGTATATCACATCCACCACCTTCCCTACATCCACAGAGCCAGTCACCTCATCATAGAAAGCAATCAGGTTGGTCAGGCATGACTTTCCCTTGGTGAATCCGTGTTGACTGTTCCTGATCACCCTCCTTTTCCCTCTCCTTTTCCCCGGAAAACAAACTCTGCTCTGTTGGCTTCCCTTGGCATTTCTCTGTGGGGGGCTCACGACAAATCAAGCAAAGATCTGGTAGTTCTGAGGTCATGCAGGTCTCCTCCTGGAGCTACTACATCAGCAGCAAGGGGAAGCTCGCTGCTTGAGCAGCTGTGGGAAAAATGTGATGCATGTGGGCCTGCAACTAGTGGAGCCAGCTAAGACCTGGCCCTGGAGCTAGTGCCAGGCACCAGGATTGCTAAAACCAAACGGTGGGGGCGGGAGGGACGGGAAGGACTGAAAAGCAGCAGCACATACAAAACCAAATGCAACAGCGGCTTGATGACTCTGATCTAGACAGCAGCAGCTCTCACTCAGCTGCAGGGAGACACTCCTTTTGCATTCTTTTGAAGGCAGTTTTTGAAGCATCTTCCCTGTTAAGGAGGATGGATGTTGCTTGGCATGTCTATGAGATTTACAGCCATGCTCAGACTTTAAAAAAAACAAAAACAACACCCTGTCTTCTTTAATCAAGTAGCCCCAGCTGGCCTGCACTGTAGGAGGCGCTGGGAGAACTCAGACATGCTAGCCCAGAGCCAAATCATGACGGACCTAGTCAGTGCCGGACAGTTATATTATTGCAACACTAACCCTACGAAACCAGCCATTTCCTAATGGACCTGCAGCCATTTGGGGGGCTGGGCAAGGAATTGATGAAAGCCTTGTGAATTCCCACCTATCCTCATCAAAAGTCCCAACAGGCATTGATTTTTGAATCACAAGGCACAATATGGTGCTTTGCTGACTAATCACTTTTCTAAGGGGTATCAGCAGAGCAAACGATGTTTGTTTAGCCCGGTATAGATCAGTCTGGCTCACAGACCCACAGCACCATATAGAAACTGGCAGACTTCCTTCAGGAAGGGCTCCGGGACAGAGCTTAACGTGAAGAATGAATAAATCAGCTCGAGAAAGGCCCCTTCTGCAGGACATTGTCAGAGCGAGGGCAGGTGAGGCAGCCTCGGTATTGAGATGAAACAAACATGGAAAGCAGCAGACCACAGCCACACCTGTAGACTGAAGTCCGGCAGAGGTTCCTAGTACTGGACAGTCTAGCCACAAAACAACAAGTCTCCCAAACTGAATGTGAGATTGCGGGGGAGAGAAGGGTGTTTGCTCAGCTTCTCGGGGCTCGGATCACCACCAGAGGGGTCCGTGCAGGGGCAACGACTTGGAGGCTGCACAGCCAAGCTGATATTGGGAAATTCGGCGGCACTTATTGGGAAATTCGGCAGCAGTCGACAGGCGTTACGGAAGCTGTGCTGAGTAGCTTCAGTAACTCCTGTTGACTCCTTAGCTTCCCTTTAGCATGCCATCTCCACTGCACCGATGGGAAACGCGGTCCTGTCCACGCAGCGCTACGCCTTTTGAGGAGGTGGTTGAATTGGATTGACTTCCGGATTGACTGAGTGGGTCTTCACAGCTGCTCCATCGATCCGGATAGATCGATCTGACGGCGGGAAATTCGCCGCTGTCAGTGTGTACACAGCCTAAGTGGAACACCAAGCTGTGGGGGTTCGCCTCATCCCCATGACCCTTTCCTACTTCTCTGATCTTGCTTTGGATCCTGATTTCCAGCGATGCCGTGCTCCCACAACTACAGGTCTTTGAGTTATAGTTACGACAGCTGGCGCTTACTGAGAAAAGCCTCCATTGCACTGGAGGCTGGACATACTCCGTTCCAAAGAGCTTATCATCTAAATAGACACCACAGAGGGTGGGAGGGAGAAACAGAGAAGTGACTTGCCCAAGGTCACACAGTTGGTAAGTGGAAGAGCAGGGATTAAAATGCAGATTTCCGGAGTCCCAGTCCAGTGCCTTGGTCACTAGATCACGCCAGCAGAAATACATACAAACACAGAAGCAGAAATCTTGCTCTTGCTGAAATCAGTGGAGTTATTCTCTTGGATGAAACAAGCAGGACTGGCTAGAATATTGGGTTATCATTTTAGTTTACATATTGTAGGCCTTTCCTAAATGAGTTTCATAAGATGAGATCCTGAGAACTGTAGCCTTTTGTTGAGAAAAATCACTTTTCATGGTAAAATTAAGGCGTTGTAGTATATTAGAATTGCCAATTGCTATAAACAATACAAAGTCAAGGGAGACTTATAAGATGTGTTGCCTTTTGCAAACTAAGTGAGAAGTGGATGATTATTTTTCTTGGCTGATTTGCAAATGGTGCAATCATTTCCCCATGCTGTTCTTTATAATAAGTATGCCATATATTTATATTGCACCTGCTTTCCAGAATGATCCCATCTAATGAGCAGACCTCCCTCACTGAAGCTGTGAACTGTTGTTACATTCTGGATCTATTTATTCTTTGCTTTGGATGTTTTAACAAGGATTATATTTCTTAAGATAATTTCAGTGACATATGATGTAGGCACAAATGATAGGGATGTTTCTAAACAGCTAGGGAGAGCAGTTTGATATGTCATCTTTTGTCACAATATTCTCATAAGATCATGAGGGGGAAATCCGTTGTTTTTAAACTCTGAATGCCAGGTTTGAGAAAAGCTGTTTAGTTCTACCTGCCTTCGACAAGTTTCTTAATTGCAAGATGCTAAAGTTGCCGGATCAAAATTACAGAGTGTATTCTCTTTGACATACACAGACACACCACCTACTTGTAATGCTAATAAAAGATTTGTATCTCCATCAAAGTGAGTTTCATTTCGGTCCGGATCCTGCAATCAGATCAGTTAAGCATGTCCTGAAGTGCTTTGCTGAATCAAGACCGAGGGACACTACAAGGTGCCTCACTCAGCTTTGTGGATCACAGTCTTATTCCTGTAATTTTCTAGGCGCCCAAAATTTAGGTCCTGCAACTCTCACCGTTTCAACATCTAAGTCACTTTGTGGATCTGGACCGAAGTCTCTAAAATATCCCTTTTCAGAAGCAATATCTGAGGAAGCATTTATTGCAGAATGTTGATGATGCCAGTTCATATTACAGCACATTTTTGTGTTTGTTTCTGTATTTAAAAAATGAATATTGAGGAAAATAATATTTTTAAAAAAGAATCATGAAGCTGTGTGCAACAGTGTCTTTAGCTGGAGTATCTCGCAGTACCTTACAACCAGGGATGACACCCCTTGGCACCCTTGTGAAGTAGGTAAATATTGTACCCAGTCTACAGGAAGGGTGGCAGAGGTACAAACAGGTGAACTGAGTTGCCCAGGGTTGCACGAATCAGTGGGTGGGAGCAGGCCCGCGAATGGGGAGTTAAAAGGGGGCAATTGCCCAGGGCCCGGCAATTTAAAAGGGCCCGGGACTCTTCCACCTGCAGCCCCGCCCCACTCCATCCCCACTCTTGCTGCTTGCCAGGTCATTCCTTCCCACATCCCCTCACTCAGCCCACCCCGGCTCTCGCTCACCACTAGGGGAAAGGGGAGTGTGGAAGAGAGGAAGGGGACCGAGTAGGGGTGGGGGAGAGGGTTGCGGTGGCAGGTAGGGGAGTGGCAGGGGTGAACTGTGGGCAGGGCCACTGGTGGAAGACGTGGAAGGGGACCATTCTGCCCTGGGGTCTGGAATTGCTGTTGGTGGGCCTGGGTGGGGTGCAAGAGTACAGAACTCTGAGAAGCCCTAGTTCTTGTTCTTATCCCTAACCAATACAGCTTTCACAGTCATGTGTTATATTCATAGCACAGCTGGTCTGCGTGTTGCTTTACTGATGTGTATAAATACAGGACCTGCCCCCCAAGAATTTACAACAGCCAGCTAAGTACAAAACCCACTTCTTATTGTCCCAAACTTGCTAACTGTTGGGGGAAAATCACTAAAACAATTGAATGCCACAGAGGAGGCTGAAGTTCTGTAAAGGCATTGAAGTCTAGATTGAATATCGATGTTTGGCAACTCCTATCTCCCTTTTAGCCTGGTGGGGTAGCAAGTCACATGTTTCAGCGAGTCAGCAGAAACCACCTAACCCTCTTTCAACAAGGATCGCCGCCTGCTAAGAAGATAGGTGAGTCAGGCAAACACTAGCAGCCTGAACTGAACTGAAATCTTTGGTCTTCCCTACAGAGTTAGATCAACCCAAGGCAGCTTACATCGATCTAGTGTCTACACTTTAATTTTGCTCCTTCCTCACACTGACAGCACCATCAAGACAAGCACCCCTGGTCAGAACCTGCAGCAAAGTGCAGATACACACAAGTGATGTAATTACTGTGGCAACTGTATGCCGACTTAAGTTAGGTCGACTTAATTTTGTAGTGTAGACATGGCCTTTCTGGCAATTCTCCAACATTTTTTGAAATGACAAAGATATATTTCATTCTTGGTCAGCTCATTGCCATGTCAGTACACACCCGCAGAGTTTTATCTTACCACTCTCTTGCCTCCTTCATAAACAAAAGATGGTACCTACTTATCCCATCTCATATGCCTTGTAAGGCCAAAAACCAATATTCAATCTAGACTTCAGTGTTTTTAGAGAATCACTCTGTTCAGCTTCCTGTGTGTGGTCCATCTCCAGTAAAACCAAACTGAAATTACAAGAGATAATTGTAACAAAGAACAAAATGTAAAAAACCATTGTCACAAAAAAAGGGTACTAAAAGCTAGTGAAATCTGTGTATGTTTAGCTTTTATCTGTAGGAATCTTGTGACCACCTGCAACATACATGGGATTTTATTTCTAGATTTAGGGTCATTTTCTCTGTCATATGCCGTTTTCCTGTGACTGTTGAGCTGAAGAAGGATATGGAATTATGTAATCAAGAAGGAAAGTGCCCTGTTTACCACTTCCTGTTTTGAGTAGGGCTCTTCAAGTCTCTAAGCAGCATGCCACCTGCTGTATGAATTGCATCTTCAGAGAAAGCAGTTAAAGGTGCAAATGCAGGTAATGTCCAGAAAGCTTTGATAGAACTCACTCGCTCTTTTTTCATCTCCATTATGTTTGCAGGCCGTGTCGAGGGTAGAGATAGAGTAGAGTAGATGCATGTAGTTCTGCTCACCCCATCTCAAAAAAGATCTATTGGAATGGAAAAGGTACAGAGAAGGGCAACAAAAATTAAGAATATGGAAGAGCTTCCATATGAGGAGAGATTAAAAAGACTGGGAATTTTAATCTTGGAAAAACAACGACTAATGAGAGATATGATAGAGGTCTACAAAATCGTGTGGAGAAAGTGAATAAGGAAGTGTTTATGCCTTCACATAACACAAGAACCAGGGGTCACTCAATGAAATTAAGAGGCAGCAGGTTTAAAACAATCCAAAGGAAGTACTTCTTCACACAACGCACAGTCAACCTGGGGAATTAATTGCCAGGGGAAGTTGTGAAGACCAAAAGTATAACAGATTCAAAAAATAATTACATAAGTTCATGGAGGATTGGTCCATCAATATCCAAGATGGGTCAGGAGTGCAACCCCATGCTGCAGGTGACCTAAACATGTGAATGCCAGAAGCTGGGAGTGGGTGACGGGATGGCTCACTAGATGATTTCCTGTTCTGTTCAGTTCTTCTGAAGGACCTGCCATTGGCCACTGTCGGAAGACAGGATATTGGGCTAGATAGACCATAGGTCGGAACCAGTATGGCTGTTCTTATGTTCCTATAAAATGGAGAGCAGAACCACATTGCTTAGACTTTTGGTACTTCAATCCAATCTTTTTGCCCCCCCTTGGGGTGAAATTCCTCCATTTGCTCAGTGGTACATTAGACCTGTGCTGGCCCATTGCATGGATCACCAATCCACCTGTCCTCACCTTTTGCCCACTTTGGGGTTTTGTTGTTGGCGGGTTGGGTTTTTTTTTTTTTCCCCAAGAAATGAGCTAGCCTCCCATCCATATGTCAATCTGTACCAACCATTGGCCATCTTAGGTAGTAACTACAGAAGGCCTGACTTTCAAAGGTGCAGAGCACCTATGAAGTCAATGGCAACTGCTGGTGTTCAGTACCTTTGAAAGTCAGGCTGATAGTGATGGATTGATACCTCAGGGGAAGCTCTCTAGTGATGAGTGAACTTCAAAGTGTTTGAGGTTTGATTTCAGATAATTACCCATAAGACTGGATGTTCAGGCTCCTCCTGATCCTGGAATTGGGCTGGAAATCTTGAGGCACTTTCTGGCAAGGCTTTAGTGGCTTCCTGTCCTGCCTGTAAATATCTGTCAATTCTGGAGCAGAATCCTGGAAGTTACAATCATCGGATGTGTTTTTTCCAGCTCCTAGCTATTCAAAGGGAGCAGTTGGGTCCAAGTCCCAATAGCACCCTGCCCCAGGCCTGCCATTGGAAGGAAAGCCCATTACTCCTGTGTGTACAGCAGGAATCAAGTCAGACTCAATGAGGGGTATGTGTTTGGCTTACAACGCCCCACTGCCCTTATTATCTTGTTTTAACCCAGAAGGACAGAACCTTCTGATCTTATAGGCAAGGTTCAGAGAGGAAAAGACAGTGAGCCTGAAGGCCAAGGTAGCTGGAGGTGTTCTGCTTTGGTTTGGCCTGTTCTTTGATTTCCACAGTTCTTAGTGAAGACAGCACCTGGGTAATAGAAGGCTGAATTGTTTCTGAATACATTAAAATCCTGGAAAGGAATGGGAAAGACTATTTTTACCCATGCCTTAGTGGGATCTATTTTGTTGGCAGGAAACCTTGGTCATAGCTGAAAGAAGTTTTCCGAACATTTTCAAAGCCTGAAAAAGTCGAAGTCCCATAACTGGTGAAGTTTGGATCTGTTCCTCACCAAATCAGGTTCACGCTCCCTTACTGTTGCCTTGAGCTTCTGAAGATAGACTGAAGACTTGCTTTTGAAGATTTTGTGCATGCAGAATCCTTTCCGTAGGAGGAAGTTTGAGGAGCTGCTTTGGAAAAAGAGAAACTTTCATTTTTTTCATACATATTTAAGGTTCCAGAGAATCCCTGCAGCTACAGGGAACCTGTTTTCCTTTACATACAGTGTAAGATTCTAGAAATGTTTCATGAATTGAGACTGCTTTCATTAAATAAACATCACAGAGATTATCTGCGCCTGACACTTTTTTCAGGTTACTGTGAGAGCTTTGTCTTCTTTTCACACCGACTATGTTGGGCTCATGTGTCCTCATTCCTTTCTCTGTCCCTATAAACAGACAATGCACCTTTTTGGACAAACAAAAAATGCCACAGTGTAATCCGTTCAGCAGCCTGTAGATACATAGTGCAGAGGCCCCATTAGCTTACACTGTGTTTTTCAATTTTCAGTTGAAATGTAGCAAAGGGTGTTTATGGAGTTAGCCCTCTCTCCGTTCCATACGACTGTGTTCCACCTGGCATTGATGTTCTGTGCTGTTCTTTGTGGTGAGAGTGCTCCATGGCTGTCATGTTTCCAAGGGAGCAGACAACAGGGTATTTGCATCTTCAGGCTTATCTATAAGAGTATTTTCCAGTTTAAGGGTGTAAGGTGGGGTGTGAATTTAAAGTGCTATAATTATACTGGTGTCACTCCCCCCTGGCTTAGTGGAAACCACTTTCAAAGTGACATAAAGTAAAGAGGAAAAAGGCAATCTTATTCCTGGAATAAGAATTCCAACACAGGAGAGGTATACAAGTATTCACACTCTACCTGATACTGGTATCACTTCCCCATGTAGACAAGTCCTTATATAAGGGAATATCAGTGGAGCCCAATTTAGGGATATTGCCTCATACACTGGATGCAATAGGACAGGTGCTGCATTGCTAGAAGATTTGATTCGGTTGT
This sequence comes from Emydura macquarii macquarii, assembly GCF_026122565.2. NCBI lineage: Eukaryota > Metazoa > Chordata > Testudines > Chelidae > Emydura > Emydura macquarii. The sequence goes on from NW_027133394.1 coordinate 16,396, forward strand.
TAACTCATACAAGCCCCAATCGAAGGTGAAGACGTTCTTGTTTGTGTCCATCCCTGACTGGGACAAAGGCCATTGATCATACATTCTATCTTCTTTCCCTGTGAGCCTTGTTTCTATCCTCAATTTTGCTGTAGGCAAGACTAATAATTTTTTTTAAGAAAAAAATAATGCTGGGCATGTGTAAAATGAGTATAAAGTAGTCACTGAAGTGGCTTCACAGCAATTGAAATGATTAATCTTTTTCCAAAGCATCTGAGCAAATAAGTATAATTTATTGCCCTCACTGGGACTAAGGAACTTTTTAAAAGGAACTGGCTCAGGCAAAGTGTTAATTTAATAAGAAGTGAAGAACTTGTTCCCACGTCATCTGGCCTGTTTTGAGCAGGATAAATGGGTAACTAAACCCCTTTAATATCTATTTTTGCTCTTTAAAATGGACTGGAATTTTGCTGCCTGTTTTTTAAGGTGGCTGTTTAATTTTCAGGGGAATGGACACATTGAGCTAAATGTATCCCTAGTATGACTTCCTTGACTCTAATATAATGACTTTGGCTCCTTTTGGCTAGCCATATATATATATTTATATACATAAGTCGAGCAAAGGGGCCATATTACCAAAGAATCTGCAGTGTAACAAGTGTTGCAGTTTGGCCTAGTGTCAATGGCAGGCAGGTTACCAACTGGTAAAATGTAATGGCTTCAGTAATTAAGACAAGCAAGAATGTAATATTGTTGAAGAAGCGAGATATATTAACATGCATGGGAAGCAGGGAAAAGGTTAAGGAGCAAATTCTTTTCTGCCGCTTCACAGAGTTGATGGATGAAGGCTGTCAAACTGATATCTACATGATCTCAAAAAAGAAATTCGCCATCTTTCAGGGGTTCCTAAATTTTATGGCACAGTTGGGGATAGAACTTTGGTCACATGACTCCTGCCCCTGTGCATTAGACATGCTCTTTGCATTTCCTTCTCTTTAGCTAACTGTAACCCCTTCCTGCTCACAGAAGGTTCACAACATGCACTCTTCATTGACACTGCCAATGCATTTTGTGGTACTGAAGTATTTCAAATTCTGTTGAAGTCTTCAAACATTCCCGTTTTTAGGGTGAGCCTTTAGTTGGCTTGATGAAATCAAACATGAACAGGGTGACTAAAGACAAATAGTTTTGCTATTTTAGGATTGAAAATTAAATTCAAACCAATCTGATAAAAGCAAAACCAGTTGCTCTGTCAGTTCCTTGACATCAAGGGCATTTCTCTTAATAGTATGTGCAGCCTTTAATCACTCTGATAGACATAACCACTGACTCTTTATTCAAGAGGAGGGGTTAACCTGAGTGTCCTGGACATATTCCAACTCCTCTGCCCTATCTGAGTATTAGTCATCATCCTGAGATCTCATCATCTTGATTAATTATCATGTTGTGTTTCACATAGACTAATGGTATGTCTAGACTGCAGTCACTGGATGTTTTTATGATTTAAAGCGACATTCTCAAGCCAGCTGTAATCTAGCTATCTCGGGTCACTGAGCAGTGAAGTTGTGACAGCATGTGCTGTACTAACCTACCCAGAACCCTCGGGAGCGACTCTCGCAACTAGCCTGAACCGAAGTTTGCAGTGCTGCAGCCTCACTGTTTTGAGAGCTGAGCTAGCTAAATTAAAGCTAACTTGGACATGCTGCCTCCAACCACAATTACACCCTGTGACTACAGTCTAGGCATACCGTAAGAAAAAACACACCATTTCAGTGTGGATGGCTTTTATTCTAAAGTGAAAGAAACTACAAAGGAAGACAGGCCAAATATAATGGCTACACAAGGAGAGCACAGTGTACGGGCTCATTTGAACAGCAATCACCTTGAGCTGACTCTGGCATTGTTCTGCTAACAAGCAAGGAGGCCTGCTTTACCCTTTAAGGTTGAATGGAATTCAGTTACTTAACTTCAAACCCTGCTCTCTCTGTTTTCCTAAATTCCTCCTGGTATTCTCCATTTCTTGTGCTAAACTGCCATGCAGCAGTGCTGTGCACTGTTCCTGGGTCTCCCCTTCATTTGGCAACAGTTAATGGTGGTTAAAGTGACTGCTATGGGAATGGCTGACGGGATGGATCACTTGATGAGCACCTGTTCTATACATTCTCGCTGAAGAAACTGGCATTGGCCACTGTCTGTCTGAAGTAAGGACAGCGAGCAACATGGACCATTGGTCTGATCCGATATGGCCGTTCTTATGTGTCTGTGCAATCAGTTAAAGTCTAAAGGTGTGAATTTTGACCCACTGTATCAAAGGAGGCATTGGAAGCCAAATATTGGGGAAACTACAGTATAACAGAATAGAAAAGAACTACTCACAACTCTTGGATTTATGCCAACAACATACAAATATGTTTATAAGCCAACAAGACTTTCTCCATCTTATCAGGTCAAGTGTGTTCTTAATAAACACAGAGGAGGCTGAATTCTCTAACAGAAAATGATTATCATGATTTGAGAAAAAGTATGCAATGGACAATAAGAGAGAGGGAGGTGTATTAATACAGAAAATGAACGGAGAGTATTAAAGCAAAGCCAAGAACTGACAAGGAATTCAGTGTATGCTCTGTGAAGGGCAAACGCATTAGAACGCAAAGAGAAATTACACATCTAATTATCTACTTGGGGTTTCTTTCTTACAAATTGAAGCTTTGCAATTTACAGAATTAATTAAGTGGCCTTTCTTTGCAGACTCGCTGCTTTCTAAGAAGTCTCATTTCAGTTTTCCACATACCCACATTATCAACAATTTTTGCACTCCCTTTGCTAAACAGGTGTTGGTCTGGTGGCATTTTTACCATTCTTTGAAGAGCTCATCACGTTTCACTGTAACCACAAGGAGCCTGTGGGCATCACAGTTTTGCCCCTTCCAGCATAACACCTTCTAAAACTAATTTCACTTGAGTGTCAAATCCAGTGATTTCATCCAAGATAAGGTTAACAAAAATCTGCATTCATTTTCACTGGATGCTGGTAGGTTCCATTCAGTTTTCTTGCATTTTAGCTGGATTAGAGGTGAATAAGGATTTCTAAGATCACAGTGTTAAATATTTATTTTCACCAGTGAAACATGTTCATTGTTTTTCCTTAGTGGCAAATTAGTGCAGAAATATTTTGTTCTGATAATTTGAGACAAATATAAAGTCAATGATTCAGCCCGTGTGTAAACACCCTGATTCAGGATTAAAGTGGCCTTAATTTGATTTATCTTAATTCACTTTGGAAGTGAATTAATCCAAACCATTTGCATTTTGAATGAGGGTCTTTGCACAGGGACTGAATGCAGTTTAACTAATTCACTTCAAATTCACACCTTTAATTAATTTGGATTGATTTTCCCGGCTATCCCATGTCAACAAGCCATAACAGTTAATTGTCAATAGAAACTATCAGGTTAACAAATAATCACTCCAGTTTCCAGTGGAGTTACTGTGAACCTGCATGTAATTTCATCATAACCATGCTATTAAATTATCACCACTTCCTTAAGCCTTTTGATTGGTCTTGTTGAGTTTGGTAAATGATTTCTTTATGTACAACTAACGCCCTGGGATACTTAGAATCATAAAATATTAGAGTTGGAAGGGACCTCAGGAGGTCATCTAGTCCAACCCCCTGCTCAAAGCAGGACTAACTCCAGCTAAATCATCCCAGCCAGGGCTTTGTCAAGCCGCAGCTTAAAAACCTCTAACGATGGAGATTCCACCACCTCCCTTGGTAACCCATTCCAGTGTTTCAACACCCTCCTAGTGAAAAACTTTTTCCTAATGGCCAACCTAGACCTCCCCCACTGCAACTTGAGACCGTTGCTCCTTGTTCTGTCATCTGCCACCACTGAGAACAACCTAGCCCCATCCTCCCTGGAACCCCCTTTCAGGTAGTTAAAGACTGCTATCAAATCCCCCCTCATTCTTCTCTTCTGCAGGCTAAACGAGCCTAGTTCCCACAGCCTCTCCTCATAAGTCTTGTACTCCAGCCCCCTAATCATTTGTGTTGCCCTCCGCTGGACTCTCTCCAACTTCTCCACATCCTTTTTGTAGTGGGGGGCCCAAAACTGGACACAATACTCCAAATGTGGCCTCACCAATGCCGAATAGAGGGGAATAATCACTTCCCGGGACCTGCTGGCAATGCTCCTACTAATGCAGTCCAATATGCTATTAGCCTTCTTGGCGACCAGGGCACACTGCTGACTCATATCCAGCTTTTTATCCACTGTTACCCCCAGGTCCTTTTCTGCAGAACTGCTGCCTAGCTCGTCGGTCCCCAGTCTGTAGCTGTGCATGGGATTCTTCCGTCCCAAGTGCAGGACTCTGCTATGGCAAGCGGAGCAAAGGTCTGGATCAGGACACGCAACATTTGGAGGTGTTCATAATCCAAATCTAGATTCGTATTTTGTAAATGGCCTTGTCTTTAGCATGAGCAAAACCGAATGATACAAGTATCCCAAACTTTAGAGCACTCAAAATCTAGACACACGCGCTGAGCATAAAATGTATCCCTGATGAGGAGGCACTGATTGGATAGCTTGGATCCATAGCCTAATTTGGCTAATTTTGGCCCATTTAGTAAGATCTACCAAGGCATCCAGGTTCCAAAAGCAGAACCCAATCTCAGTTCCTTAATTGGCATAACTGTGTGTGCAGGAATGTTATGGTCTTTGTCTAAGAGACAAATGCTCGCCATTGTCAGAGACAGGATTCTGGACTAGATTGACCACTGGGCTACCCTGGTACTGCAATTCTTCTGTTACTAACCTGCGTGCACCCTTGCGTGCCATAAGTTGGTTCTCCGCTCTGTGGAGAGGGCTGGGATGGGAGGGCTAAGGGAAAGAAAGAATCTCTGCCCCTTTGTGTCACTGTAAGACCTTGTCTTCAGTGTGGAAGAAGGTGCTTTTTTAACACGTTAGTACTCTAGTGTAGACAGGATAATCTGTATTTAATAAGATAGCTGGTCAGGACCAACCTTAGGGGCAGCATAGGGTTTACCTCAACTCAGTCGATTAACAGCAACTGACTTCTGCTGAGTAGAGCTGCATGGAAGCCTCTTGCTTTTCTGTGAATAAAATACATTGGTTATTGTATTGGTCATTTCTCTGCCATTTAAGTTTTCTAAACCCAGGGCACCATCCAGCAGAGATGGTGACTTCAGGATCAGATTGGCTTAGGAGCAGCTGTTAATTAGGACAGTGTTTCTCAACTAGTCAGTTGTGACCCCCCAGTGTGGGGGTCATGAAAGGCAATCACAGGGTCATGGGTCTTTACAATCTAAAACAAAGAAAATCTAATATTTTAATCATCCACTCCCCAAACACCCTTACACTTCAAAGTCAAATATTCTCTGTCAACGTCTCAAAACACACACGATTAAATCATGTAGGCTTATTGTTATCATTGTTACCTTGTTTTACACTGACAGTAAATGTAAAGTGAGGGATCCTGAACATTTTTTACTCTGAATAAGGGGTCATCATCCTGAAAAGGCTTAGAAGCACAGAATTAGGACATTTTGGGCAAAAATCCTTGAACCATCTGGGCTAATTGGAAACTATAGCGTTCAATGCAGACAGCAGTGAAGTTAGAGCCCACTCCTACTTGCATGAGAATCAGTGGCAAAATTTCCATTGAGCTCAGTGGTGTCAGATTGGGCCCTCCTGATGAAAACCAAAGGAATTTGTGTGGGATGGAATGTTGAAGAATGACATGTTTAAACAGCCCCACTTGAACAATGAGAAGCTGTATCCTAGAAGGTCCTGATCACCTGCGGTGAAAATAAAGCCAATAGGTGGTGAAATGGCTGGTATTCTGCGAGGAGAAACCAGGAGTAAATCACCCTCATTACATGTATTATGCTGAAGAGTGATAACATTAACTCAGACACGTCAGAAAGATGAGCAACAAAAGCAGAGGCATGATGAGGATAAACAGATTAATTATAAGGACTGCTACCACCAGGGAGTTATGGTTAATAAGTTATCATGAATGCATGGGTATAAAAATTGTGACCAATGCTCGTACCAATTCTCGTCACCTTCTTGGTCTTCCGGCTTCTCGCTTGTGCATCTACTTGCTGGGGAGGACACCTTTCTCCAGCCCTTCTGACTGAAACTGATGCCGGGGTGTAGGTTGCAGAAGCTCTTTCCCCCTGAGTCACTCTAGAGATTGCAGGGTTTTCATTTCTTTGAGAGTGCACTGCATGAAATTATCCAGACAATACATCTTAACAAAGGCAGATTTATTAAACAGAACATTAAATTTAAATACAAATTTTACTAACACTTTGAGATTGGCCTTTCTCATAAGTTAAACTAGATAGGGCATTTTCGGCTTATTCACAGGAAAAAAAGCAACGTGACTTCTTTATTCCTAATGAAAGCAGTTTCCTCTCTTTGACCATGTTAGTCATCCTATCAGCATTGCTTGCTTGCTTTGCACATACTAACTGCCTCGGTATCCAGAGATTTCTTATCAAACCCTTTGAGCTGGGCCAGCTTATGGATGGATGCCTTCCTTATCTAAAGCAGCCCCCCTGTTCTCCAAACCACTTTTCTCCAGTTACCAACACACTGAAAGGGGTTTGGGGCTCATTGACTGCTAGTGGCTGTCTGGCTCCCCAGGGCAGATTTTGGAAAAGTAGTGTTAATGTTAGAGCCCTAGCTAGAATCAAACTGAGTCCGTATATTCTGCTTCCCTAAAACTCTCTCTGTACTCCCAGTTGGATAGGAGATTTTTCCTTTCCTAAACTATTAAAAAGTTTTGTTGCAGCTGCTGCATTTCAGTGATGGGTGAAGCGATCCTTAATATATACCTAGTATGTGATGTGCTTTGTGGTCCTTCATGATAAATGTCTGTATATATATTACTGTTATAGCACCTTAATATTTATTCAAACTAGAATGTGATGTAAGTAATAACACCTTTAGCTCATGGCTTTATGACCACTGTAATGCAATAGAGTGAATACATTTTAGGCTAAAACAATACCAATGGCCTACTTTCTTTTTTCTGTGCAGTTCTTCTGGATCCTTCTGGTGATCTTCATCACTGAGCTGCTGTTGATATTCATTGAAATAATCTTCGAAAACAAGGTAAGCTTCTTAAACTCCTTTCTTGGAGAGTGCAAATCACATTGGTCCTGTTTGAAAGAGAATGGAAAATTGCCTGTTCAATTAATTGTTGACTTGAGCAAATGAGAATTCGGTTTATCCCAAGTCATAGTTTTCAGTGTTATGCTATTTAAGACCTGTTTCAGTATAAAATTCATTGCGTGGCTGAAAGCTGAATATTTCTCACTGACTATTTATGCCTTTATTAGTTTTTCAGTTATATAGTCTCTCTTTCATACACTCTGAATTAGGAAAAATTGTCAGAATTATTCATGAAGATATGATGCCCTTTAACTTTCCTTTTGCCCACAAATTAGGTTAGAGATACACCAGATGTTAGCATCAGAGCTGAACACCTGGTTGTTACCTTAAAAGAAATTTTCTTCTACATTATATGATGACATTGTTAGTAGGGTTTGGTAAATATTGCAAGCAACGCATGAAAATACTTTTATATCTCTTGGATACAACCAAGATTCTCTGACCAAACTTGGGGATTAAAGTTCTGCATGGGAAAATTTTTAAGGGGAAACCCTCCACTAGCCGTCCCTTACCGACGGCATTAAGGTTAAAATGCCTGTGACTGGTCTTGGGGTATTACATCAATGGAAAGTAGAAGTCAGTAGGAGTTAGGTGCTTAATGCATTTCAGTTCCTTTGGAAAATCCCAATTGGTCTTCCAAGATGTCTATTCCCTTGGGAAAACCAAGTCCTGAACTTCAACGATGAGTTTTTTCAAAGACCATTAGTGGTTTGAATGCCCAACTCTCGTTTATTTTGATGGGAATTGAGCAAACTTAATCTCCAACTAAAAATCCAAGGGAACTTTCTATAAGGATAGTGGGTTTTGTTCAACAATGCTTTGCCAGCTAGTGCACGACACCTTGCACTACTGTCCTGCTACAGTGGCAGTTGTGTTTTTTACTACAGTATAGACAGAGAAGTGCTGTGGGATGGGAGATGGTCCTATAAATATAAAATATATAAACATGTTTTAACTTGTTGCTTTAGATACTGTACTGTTTTCTTTTGTAACTTGCTGGTGTTAAAATGGGATTTCTGTTAATGCATTTCACATTGGATCCTAATTACACATGCCTAATGGGAGTGTTAAATAAGCATTGGGGAAACATAGTTTCCAGTCTTCTCTTTGTCCAGACCACTGAGCTCTCTGACTTTTGCCACTGTTTTGTATAGAAATCTAGTTAAATCTGACAAAATAATGGAGGGCCCAGCAAGAGCAGAAAGTGGGCATGAACTTTGAGTGAGCATGTCACTCCAGGAGGCTGCTTTCAAAATAGCAGGAAGGTTGGTTCAGGGGCTTGAAATTGCTAAAAGGCGTATGGAAACTTCTCCAGACATTAATTAAATTCACTCCCGACTTCCTCTTTTGCCATGTCAAAGAAAATGAAGGCCATTGATGAATTTTTCTTTGCTGAACTTGATTTTATAGAGCCAGAAGAATTGAGACAGGGACAGACTGCATCAACTCCAGTGTCTCTTCTCACGCAGTGGTCAATACCACATGCTGCAGTGGACCTGTGAAACTCGCATGATGCACCTAGTTAAATATGCAGCTCTGTGTTACAATGGGGCAGAGAGATCTTTCTGACCTTGGTTAAGGATCAAGGTTTGCCCTGAAGCATGAGGATCAATGGTCCTTTTCACTTTTACCCTCGCTTAGTTTTATACACTGGAGGGTGAAATTCACCCCTGTGCACAAGGCCCCACTCAAAGTCTTGTGAATCACTTAAACCCTTTTGCAGTTCCTCCAGCAAAGGATTGATTCCTCCCGGTCCCCCTAAGTCCTCTTTGGAACTCGCTGAGCTTTTTGCCTCAATTCTGTTAAATGACACTTTAAACTTTGCATGTGATGCCTGTATATCCCTGTAATGGACAGATTGTAAATGCTTATAATAGGTGTTCTTTTCTGCCACTCCCTGAATTAAACCAAAGAAACCCTGCTACTTCCAGCATTAACTTGACATCACGATCAGCTAAATGCTTTAAATACAGAACCATAGTCTCTGCTGGCTCACACAATACCCATATGGCTGAACAATTTCTAAAATGCATATTTAGGGGCTTTATAAAAATCTATTCTGTTTGTACAAATGATTTAATGGCTCCTTTGTGACTATAAAAGCTTGCGGGGTAGAGGGATTTTAAGAGTGTATAATCTCATGAGTGACCTCAAACCCTAAACTCAAATCAATACTCAGGAGGTCCGATCCTATACGAGTCATAGCCAAAGAAAAGGTTTGCATGAGCCCCTGTAGTGAAACAGATGAAGTTCACACGGCTAGGGGTTGCACTTCGGGAGTTGCAGAAGCTATCTGGTGTGTGTCAGGCTTCCAGTTCCTCCTCCTGGGTTGGTACCTTAGACAGATTGTTTCTGCATTAGGCCATCAAATTCCAAACAAGCAGGCTGAGACTCCTGAAGTTAGAGATGTGGAAGCTGACTCTGCATTGCCTTGTATCTTATGTTGTCGTGTATACCTAGGGACAGTGGGTATAATGCTTCCACTTGCATAGCAGAGCGGAGAGCTCTGTTTGGTGTCATTTTACACCCAGTCTGCACAACCGTAAATTATAGCACATCGTCTTAACTCTGATTTCTTCTTCGCACTGTGTCCCTATCGGTGCTCCCCTCTCGGTGTGCTTGCGTCCTCTACGTCTTTGATTGGAGATTGCTCACAGCAGTGTCCATTCGTGCCAGTCAATCCTGGGCCATTGTTATATAGAACTGCCCTCAGTTCCTTCTCCACTGCGTTAGCCTGAGGTGGTGCTCTGGCTGTTGTCCCGTTGAGATTTCCCCATCTTTTTCCTCTTCTCGTATTAATAGCACATGCCAAACACCAGAGAGAGGGAGAAAAGCTGCAAACATTTTGAAATGGAATTGCAGCCCTTCTGTTCAACTTGTGGCTTGAGAAAAACCATTAGCATCTAAATCATCCCTTAATTTAATTTAATGAGCGATATCAAAATTTAATTAAAAATCAAACAATTGGTGAGAGAGAACAGAGATTTAACAAGCGATGCATTTTCCTGACCTATAATTGTCACGCTGCACAAAGCAAACGTGAATCTGCATTTGGACTAAACTACCAGGCATTTAATTATGCCAGTTGATATGTAAATGTGCTCATGGAGTTGCAGAGGATTTAAATTAGGTACCTGTTTTTGCTGCCTTGTGCCAATTGAGGTGGAGAGTTTATGCAGCTAGAACTGAATCATTTAGCCTTTGGTCATTTAACCACTGTCTTAAAGTCTAGGTTTCATTCAGGATGATGTAAATGAATTGTACCATTGTCTAGGATATAACATTCTTTCAACTGGGGAATAATATGTCTCCATGGTACCTATAATATAAAATATTCTGGAGTGTTTAGCTTCTGGAAACATAGACATAGAGGTGGTCACAGATGGCGCTCGTCATCAGAATGTGTCTCGGTTTAAATTACTTCATCACACTAAACAAACAGTTACCTAATTATAGATGCAATACATTTTTAAAGAGTTCTTTAAAATTTCTGAATACCTGTGGAGAAGTGCTGTAGCGCAGTTGCATGCGATTGCAGTGGACCATACATCGCTTCCACCCCTGCTCCTGAGCCACCTTCTGAAAGGAGTATCTGAAATAAGGAGGGCAGTTTTCTTCAAGCCATTCACACACTGGTCCTCTGCTGTGACTGCTAACAAGGATATCAGTTACTATGGTGGGTTCTCTGATATTGAGACATCTCCACTAGAAAATGGAATAAGACCATCCACAGACTGATTCCTTTCACTTTGACCAGTGAGCACCTGTCAGACGGTAATGGCCTGCCGTCATTAATACCCCGGGCTTCATTCTAATGCTGAATGGCCTGCTACTCCATAAGAGTCAAGACCTTTGGAAGCAGGGGTGATTTCTTCCCTGTGAGACCTTGAGCAAGTCACTCTCCGCCTCAGTATCTTTATCGGAAAAAAATAGGGATAATCCTTCCCTCCCTCAGAGGGGATTGGCGAGGATAAATTCATAAATGTTTTTGAGGTACAACGGTGATGGGGCCGTGTAAGTATGTCACCAAGACTAGTGCTCCAGCACTTGGCAGCCTGAGAGTAGTGCCCCACAGGTGTTCTCAGGATGTATTTTGCCTTTTTCCAGATGAACACAAGTGTCAAAGACTTCCATCTTTATACTGCCAGCAGAGAGATGTAGCATATGCATTTGCACCTGTTCTAAAAACCATGTTGATCATCCCATGAAGACATCCAGGGGTGCGCTGGATGCATGATAAAAGCACAAAGAAAGCTGTTCATTCAAACAATAGGGCTAGACCTGTGAACTGTGGCAAACCTGGGGCTTTTTCTTGTTTGTCTTCAAGCTAAAGATGGGCTTTTTTTTTTTGGATGACCAACAGCCTATCTTTAGATGTGGAAAAATTAGAATTAACATTTTAATAAACTTCTGCATGAGCAGTTTCTTAAAAGCCCTTTCAAAATAGCCTGCTTATTTTTCCATTTCAGCAGGCTGCATGTTCTGTAACGTGCCTGTCTATCTCCTGCCACCTCTTCTTTTTCAACATTACTCCAGCATTCTTGTTACCTATTCCCCAGCTTGCCCAACGTCTTTAATTTTCATGTCAAAATTAATTATGCAAAACAACCTCCTCCCCCCCTCAGGTCCCTTCCCTTCATTAATATTTCTGAGTGTTTGTGGCCAGAAGTATGTTGTCAGAAGTCAAATCACAAACATACTCTGGGAATAGGGCCTCCTTTCTGGCATTAAAGGTTTTGCTTTGAGCAAGCTAATAAGCTTTCCAAAAATCTGTAAACTGCATTTTACATTAAAGTACAGCTTAATTTGAAGTGTCTGACATATCAAAGTATCCTTGATATATGCTCTTGGAATTGCAGGATGAGTCCTTGACTGGCTACCTCTGTCTCTCCCTTAATGCAGCTTAGCTCATAATTAAATTACTGAAAGTAACAGCATAAAGATTAAGCAGTATTATTGCTCTTAGGGGGCTTCTTACCCCTTTGTAACTTCCTTACTCCCTTGAATTTTTTCTGCTCTTCTCCCTGTCTTGTAAAGATCCCTTCATGGAGCATGGAAGTTTATACATAAAACCACACTTCTACCCTTTCTTTACTAGTGAAGAGATAAGAAGGCTTGATGCCACTCTTGTCACCCTCAGCTGGGAACAATTTTCCCCTCCTGCCATATTCCATGTAATCAGGATACTCCACCAAGCAATTTGACCACCTGGGGTTGAAAATTGACTCTCCAAACCAGAAAGTCATTCTTGAATGCAAAATAATAATGTCATTGCACAACCAGTTGAATGAAATTTAAAGCGACCTTTCCTTAAACTTGTTTTTTGGGCAGCCTGCTGAGGGTGCAGTTCAGCCTGATCGACTGTAGAGACAGGCTGTAGGAGTTGGCAGAGAAAGTGTTAGTAGAGGCGCTGCTAAGAGACCACAGCTGCCGGCCCTGCATTCAGGAATTGTGAGGTGGCAGGAATGGCCCAGCTGTGTTGAGTGAAGTCGTTTCTCTCAAAGGCTGAGCTCTGAGGAGACCAGCCTAGCTCAAGTTTGGGCAGCAGTGGGGGAAGGAACTGGGGAGGGGGAAGCCTTTTTGTGAGGGTGTGTTTGTGGTCTCAAGTTTTAGCTGCACAAAGCTGCCTCTCTTGGGGTCTAGTCCCTCTAACAACCCGGCTGAAGGACTCTTAGCTCCATTGGGGTGATTTTTCTGAGGTATTAAGTTTTCATGGCCCCCTGTCCTTTACAGGTACCACTTTCAAGAGCCTGGCTCAGGTGTCTGTCTCCTGGGCTCTCCCTGAGGTGATTTTTCAAGAGCAGGGAATTTTCTGAAAGTGACTGACTGTCCCCTCAGATTAGTTTCCCTTAACTGCTGTTTGTTTATTATTTTGAATCTGCAGTGGGAGTGCCCCAGTGTTTTACTCAGAGACAGGCAACGCTCTGAAAGAAATTGTATTCGCAGTGGGTGAAAACTGCCTTAAAATGACTTAAAAGCTGATTCTGCCCTTGTGACTAGCAGGAGCAATTTTGTCAGCCTCACTTGCTCATGAGCTGTGGGACGGTCACTTAAATATGCGCTACCTAAAAATCCCAGTCCCTCTGTTGAGAAATGCTGGGATGTCCTTAGAAAGAGGGGCCGATCGCCAGGTAGACTGGCCGGCTGCTCCTGGTACCTGCTTTTAGCTGAAGAAACTTCTAGAACACTCAGTGCTGCGAGATGGGTCTGGTTTACTCTGGGCATTCCTTACCCTCTCCTCTGTGGTGGTCAGCCATTTTGTTTTTTTTAGTGAATTTAGTGCTGCTGATGGCTGTCCGGTTTCTCATTCTGCAGTCTGAAGCCTCCTGTTTGCCCGTTGCATTGGGGGTTGCTATCCAGGCTTCCCCAGCCTCGTTCTTCTGTGAGGTCCTTGATCCATTTGGGTCTGGGCAGCCTTGGGAGGCAGGCAGTTGCTGTGAGTTGTGCAGTGTTATTTACCTGCTGTTTACATCCCACTGCAGTATGAAGTTGAGGGGTGGCTGCAGGCTGCCCTTGACAAACCCTGCTCCTGATGGTTGATTTAGTGAAGCGCAGGATTGGGTCCCCAGCACCATTGAGGCAGAAAGGCAGTTCCACTCGGGTGACCCCCCCCCCCCCACTAGTGCTTTTGTGGTAACCTAACCCTTAGCGAGAAAGGTCCGCTGTCTTGGCCATTAGCACAGCTCTGTTCCAGTCCTAGTAAAAGGACTGGTTTAAAAATTAAGGCATAGAAATAAATGGATCCTATGCTCCCCCTCCATCCCTCCTAGATGAGGTGGAGTTTGTGGTGCAAATAGTCTTCTGTTTGCCCTGTGAATTATGTCAGAAAAGCAACATCCATGATAAACTGAATTTCTTGTGGGGCATGTGCCTGCAAGGGAAGTGCTGTGGATGCCCTAACAAATCGATGCGCTGCAATCAATGTGTATCTCTTGCTGTCAAAAATGGGGCTAGAACCCTTGTCCTGCAACCCTTAAACACAGATCTCTACGACCTGAGGTAAAAAAATTCTGTAAGCTATTGGTGATATTGTACCCATATCCCCTCTCTATGCATCTAGTCATTATGTTACAATACAAGCTCTGTGATGTAGTCAGACTGATACTAACAGGATGAAAAATGTTCAGTAGAGAGAAAATAAACTGTACATAGGGCTCTATGGAGAGAATACTTCGCTCTCCAGTGTTAGTAGCAGTATAGCATTAGTTCACTAACACTAAAATGGGTACAAAGTAAAACAAAAACAGGGGAAAGAATCAGATCCAATACAACAAATCATAATTGTAGCCAACAGCAGTACGATAAATCTCATGGATCTTTCTGCTGTCCAGCCTTGTCTTCAAAGGGCTGAAATCCCAGTGTATTTTAGTCAATCTAAATAAATCCCATTTTGGGGAGGGATTTCTCTACAGACACAATCTAAGATGCTGTTGGCTTCCTTGACAGTTATCTTCACTCGTCTCACTAATGGTGGACAGGTGGATAAAGCATGCTTTTATTTACTAGAGAGAGTGTGCTTGTATAGAAAATAAAGGATTTGTGTTTACTTAGAAACAGCTGCTGCCTTTTGTATCGGTTCTGTCTTAGAGATCTTTGTCAACTTGCTGCTTGTGTGGCCCATTCTGCATGGCAGAGTCATGTGTTTCATGACCTTCACAGAGAAAAATAGTACATGTTGATAAATAAATGCCTTTTGAACACAAGGGTCATATCCTGCTCTCTATTATTAGGGTTGTCCTGAAATCTCCAGGAATGAAAGATTAATGTATAATTAAGGATTGTCATATGATGAACCCTCCAGGAATATGTCCGACCAAAATTGGTAACCCTATCTGCTACATGGGTGTAGCTTCCATTGAAATCAATAGGCATTGTTGCTGCACCAGCAGAACAGACCTCTGTAAATGAGTTGCCCATCACCTACGTTCCCTCTTGTGGCCGGGATGCCTCTGGGCTGCCGGCTCTTTATTTCCCCTCTCCCAGTCCCCTTTACAGACTCCGCGCAGCTTTGCTCAGCCACTCAGTACCCCTTCTTGGGGTCTAGGTTAATTCAGCTAACGTGAAACTCAAAATCCCAAAAATCTGTCCCTGGGCCTGGCTTTTACCTCAGAGCCTGCATGAATGAAAAAGTTCCTTCTGCAGAGTCATTTTATCAGTTCTTAGGAGGCAACCTGCTCTGAGGCTTGTTTTGTAGCTGTCGTGCTCAGAGCTGGCTTGCTTGCAGACTTCCCAGAGCCAGCTGTCCTCTGTAACTGCCTCATAACACAGAACTATTTTTATACAAGATTTAGAAAAAATAGAGTAGTTAAAGGAATGCACATTTTTATGGCCTGTCTTCGGGGTTAAGTAGACAGAACCTGACCATATTCTAGTAATAAATTAATATTGAAGTGTTTTACTGCCCTGTAAAGTTTGGACCATTTGGGAAGTCAAGCTTAAGGGGGGAAAAAACCAGAGAGCAAGAATATGCTCTCTGTGATCCAAAGGCATGAAGGGAGTTGGAGTGTTCTCCTGGGACATGCCCCTAGCTCCGGGGTGGATAAGGACCAACATGCTATCCTGCACAGCCATAGGCATGGGCTGGAAGTGGGAGTGGGGATGTTGGGGGCAGGAGGAGAAATGGCTGGTGTGTCTTGGTTTGCAGAGTAGCCTATAAGCAGCTGTTGAATGGTGTTTTAAGTTTGGGGCTGCTCTGAATTCTGCTGGGAAAGGTACTGGCCCCAAGAGTTTGCCCAGAATGAATTGGCTCCTGGGTACCTTTGGCCATGCATTCTCAGCTGCACCTCCTGAGATGTATAGCACAAAATCTGACAGTGTCTGCTGACCTGAACACAAAATGGCTGTGTCTGTAGACGGCAAAGCCCTTAGGCCTTGTCTACGCTAGACAGTGAGGTCAATGTAAGCTGCCTTGCATCCACCTAGCTGTGCAAGCGTCTTCACTTAAATTTGGTTCCCGCCAATGTAAGTGTGTCTATGCCCATTAAGTAACATCACCTCCCCGAGTGCAGTAGTAGACCCTGCAGTGCTTACGTCATCTGTTACTGGCTTTCAGGAGCTGTTCCACAATGCCCTGCACTGACAATACAATCAATACAGGTGTTCCTAGTGAGGAGTCTGTCTGCTGACACAAGGAGCCAAGCGTGTGCACATACAAGCAATATAATAACTTAAGTGGCTCTATGCTGACATACATATTATAAATTGACATAATTTTGTAGTGTGGACATGGGCTTAGATATTTAAAACTATGGTGTGCACCAAATAAAGGCAGAGGCTGTATGCAAAATTGTTAACCCCAAAGGTTCAAAAATGAAGAGTCAGGCCCCCAGAAATCATGAGATTTTAAACAAGTTTTGGATTCTTATTTGCCTTCCACTGTTTCAGTCTTTCGGAATCACATTTTCAAGCTTTTTTTCATAATCACAATGATTAGGAATGTTGGTGGGGTTTTCTTGTTTTTTAAATGAAAGCAGCAGTTCTCATGCAATCATCTGACTCCAGTAGCTGGGGCTTTGAAAAAGATCACCAAGTATTCTGAGACTCAACATCACAAGCAATGGCAATGCTGTTTAAAGAATATAGAAGGGCTAATCTTTGGACAGTGATCTAGAAAGATAGTGGTGGTTTGTAAAAAAGGCGTCATCTCTGCAGCCTTGTATTTTATCTTCTGTTCTTGGT
This sequence comes from Emydura macquarii macquarii, assembly GCF_026122565.2. Classification (NCBI taxonomy): domain Eukaryota; kingdom Metazoa; phylum Chordata; order Testudines; family Chelidae; genus Emydura; species Emydura macquarii. The sequence goes on from NW_027133394.1 coordinate 33,257, forward strand.
ATTTTTCCAAGCATCTTTTTCACTTTGGTATTGTGTTGCTGCTTCTTTTTGTTTCCCCAGATGAATGCAGTTTTCCATTCCAATATCCAAGAGGGGATTAGGCACTATTATGATGACCTGGACTTTAAGAACATTTTGGATTTTGTGCAAGAAAAGGTTAGTGTTGCTGTGGTTTGGATTTTTTAAAAGGGTTGGCATGTCATTGTAAAGATTGACTTGACAAAATAATTCAGTCAGTGATGCTTTCAGAAGAACCACCTGTGTTTCACTGAATAGCAACCAAATAAGGGGAATATTAATTGAAAAGAGTTATTGATCTTTGCCTGAGAACTGTGTTTCATGAGTATTAAGCTGCAAAGAGAAATATTCTAAATGCGGCCTCACCAATGCCGAATAGAGGGGAATAATCATAATAAGTTTGTCAGTTTGTCTTAAAAATACTTCTGCCCATCAATTATTTTTGGTTCTGCAATGATCCAGACCATTCTTACAAGTGCTTTACAATTGCATCTCACTGTGCCTCTGAGGTTAAACATTCTAGTCTTGTGTACTTACCATGAAGAAACTCACAATTTATTTAACACACACAATATATAATCGTGTGTGTGCGCGCCTGCTCCAGGAGAGAGTGCCTGTGTGCTTTGAAAGAGGTTATTTTTTATTTTCAAGTTTTGATGGATAATCTCAGTTAACTCCCCAGTATTGTTTCATTTTTTATCATCTGAAATATTTTTTACAAAAACCCAAGCTCCGATGCTAAGCTTTTTTGCTCAACTTTATGATGATTGAAGCTAATATTCAGAAATAAAACAATACTTTATAATCCAGTTTAAGGCTGTGGTTTACACAGGAGCTAGCTCTTCACCTATACAAGCCCTTAGGGGCCTTACTACCATTAAAATTCAGTAGTCGCTGTGTGGGTAACATTTTCAAAAACACATTGGCGTCTTAGGAATCTGAATTCCTTAAGTTAATTTAAAAATCCTACCTTACATTTGTATTGATTGTCAAGTAGTAATTGACAGCAACAAAGCACCCCACTACTCTCAGGGGAGGAAGTGTGGATTACCTGTTAGAGCACTATGATGAAATTCAGGAAAGCTGGGTTCTATTCCAGCTCTGCTATTGACCTGCTGGGCAACCTTGGGCAAGTCACATCGCCTCGCTGTGCCTCAGTTTCCCCATCTGTAAAACAGGGATAATGAAGCTGATCTCCTTTGTAAAGCGCTCTGAGATCTACTGATGAAAGTGCCGTATCAGAGTGGGCTATTTATTATTATATATTATTCTCTGCAAGTGGAACATATTCTTTTCCCTCTCTGTAAACTTAACAGTAAATTAACAGTAGAATTTTTTGCCCTTAGTTCTTGGGTTGAGGATGAAATCCGTGGTTACCAGCACCAAATAAAATACTTTGTAGCCTTCTTGTGCATATGTTGTATGTTTGTATGCCCAATATTTTGATGTGATATAATTATAGGCACACAATGGTAGGACCGTTCCTGCAGACACACAGGTATGTGACTAATTCTGTTCATAGGAATAGTACCATTGACCCAAACTTTCAATTTGCTATTGGTGTTGTAAACTGATGAGAAGCTACCCAATTGAAAGAAAGACTTTGCTTTATGTACAGTAGAGTTTGCTTTGTTTTTATGTGTGCGCGCACCTTCATATATCCTGTCATCATGCCTCTTAAATTTTCTTCCCAAATGTTATTTATTTACTATTGTATGAATCCTAAAACTCCTGGTGTCCCCATCCAGGTACACCCTCCAGGTAAAATGAATAAACCATTACATACTATATTTCAGAAACACATCCCCTAATTTATGTGCAAGTTAAAATTGCTTCTAAAGGGAGGACTGGATTGTGCTGTTGGAAATAAATTATGTAATCTGCACCTCCCTAATCTGATGCTTCGGCAAGTTTCCAGCTATAAAGTGTGTTTGAAATGGATAATGATGAAATGCCACAGCTAAATACTCTTGTAGAATTGTCTGTCTTTTGTGATTTAATTTGAATGTCAGAATCATTTCTCGTCTCAATATGTTTCCAAGCTGTGAAATCCAGAACTGGTCAAAGCAACTTTAGTTGGTTGAATTTGTTTTAATAATACAGGGGGAAAAATGAGTGTGAGGTCTGTTAGAATGTAGAGTTGCCCTGTCTCTCTCCCAATTCAGGTAATTGTTTTCTGTTTTTCCAGACTCCTATCTTATTTGGCTAAGGCATTCACTTTCTGTCCTGAACTTCTGTATAGCGTTGCGATAGGATCCATTTCATTCATTAGTAGATGAGGTGAATATTAGAGGTGGCTTTGAATGAAAGTAGAAGAATACCAGCCACTGTTGTTTGTAGGGTATTTTATGCAGTCAAGGTACCATGGCTGCTGTTTAAATAGTCAGAATCTACCCACAGTTTCCATACAATGCAGTGTTTTACTGTACACAGAGTAGGAAGATTTGCAGGAATTCCAATACTTCCATGGGTAAATATTGATTTTGAAATGGTGACCTGTGATTGACAGATTTGTTAAGTATCTGCTAGCTGCAAACATGATACTTTCCTAGCAAGAATTAAGAGGGAATCACAGGAGTGCTCATTCTACACTCTCCCATCTCTGTATATCATATTAACGGGAGGTGATCTGGCTAATTAGCAGCACGATTTAAAAAAATATCATGTGGTTTGCCTGAATCAAACATTGTAGTGAGAGTTTTTCAACTGCTCTCCGCCCTCTGACTGGGAGTGAATAGGCTCATGTTTTAGAAGTGAGGACAGCTTATGAATCCTCATGGCCACAATTTGAATTCTGCCCTGTTGGCTGAATGTCATTACCATTTTATATCTGTTCGGTCATTTATGTGAAATGCACAGATGGCATTGTAGTTCCTACAGGACAGGTAGTCATCTCATAAACCTGCCTTCACTCTGTTCTTTGCTGGGATTCTCAGCACAGAGGTCATGAAAGGAACAAGGCAAGTTGAATGATCTACCTCCTTGTGTTCATGAGCTCCCGCTGAGACACCTGTAGTGCAACTATTAGTGGCTTGACTAGAGAAACTTCCCCAGCATCTGCTGACTTGAGACGTGCATATTTTATTACAGGTATCTGTGGGGCCCCATCCCTATAGTAGCTGGGCATAGTATACATGCATTTGTGTAGAAATACCAAGCAATTCCTATATGTAGGGAGCTAATAACCTACAACCCATATGTATATCAGTCTTATGAGATTTCTCTTGCCAGTTACCCACAGCAAGGGGGTTTTTGATAAGTGACAAAGTATTAATAGTTCCATTGCCATCCTCATGAGAAGGGAAAATGGGGGTGTTACAGACTTTGTGTCTGAGCTGGTACATTTTCATAGCAATGTGACAAGGTTGCTGGGTCCTGTTTCTTTAAAAACAGCAAGATCTAATATCTCCTGATACGTCTTTTAAAAAATCGCTAAACACCAGTGATTGCACAACAGGGGTCAAGGAAGCTTCAAAATACCGTCACTCGGCTTCACTTCCTGCCTACAGGTTCTGCTCACATAGGCTCCTAGGAAATGTGTGCTTGCTGTCGGTGGTTTAAGGAAGGATAACAGCCAGGCAACTCAAGAAACATGCTCCCTGTCACAAAAAGGAACCATGTTCTCTTTTTATAGCCGTGTTTGCTGTAGAAAAGGCATAACAGATAGAATAGATATTCACAAAGTCCTGAGCAGCAGATCTTCAATTATGTGCCTCAATAAGTCCGTCAGATAAACTAGTCTCTTTTGCACTGGCTGTAAGATCTCTCTGCTGATTAGCTGGGTAACATCTGTTTTTTTGTTTTTTTTTACTGTAGAAAATAGTTCACATAGCACAGGTCTTCTCCGCCCCCCTAATTACACATTGACTTAAGCCTTTTGCTTGGGATGTTAATTGTGAAATGTTTCATTCCATTCTGGCCAGTCCATGGTTGTGCAGTGCTGCTTCCTTCCTGTTTAAAGTTGACATCCTTCTGTGCATTGTGAATAGCTGTAGTGAATCTCCATGCATAGGCATACACGCACAGCACACTGGCCAGCTAAGCCACAAAAGGGTGGCATAGGGAATAGAACCACCAGCCAGAAGGATCTGCCGCTTGATCTGAAGGAAGCATCTGTCTGTACCTGTCATGTCTATGCCAGTGCTCTACTTGCTTTGTGGATAAACAGAGGATTTGCTCCCCTGGGTGTCAGATGACACCATTCACCAGGCGCTTGACCATTTCAAAACCGAAAGTATCTTGTGATTTAAAGCATCTTGGTTCCATTGCTGGTTCTGCTCCAGATTTTGTGTTGGACTTTTTACAGGTCTTTCCTGTGGTCTGAGTTTCAAAGGTGCTGCGTACTGATGCTCACTGGAGGCTGAGCAACTCTGGAAAATCAGGCTGTCATCTTCTCTGTAGTATAGATTTCCATCTGCACAATAAGAGTCCTCCCGTAGGTCACCAAGGTCTTGCAGCTTAATTAATTAATGTTGTTCATTAGCGTTTGTAACATATTGCAGTCCTTGGAAAGAAGAGACACTAAGTGCGTTGTACCGTTTGTTTTCAGCATCTTTGTTGAATTTGGGAATAATTCCATTCAATAATTCCAATTCAAGCCTGGATTCAAATTCAGAACAGTCCAGTACTGCTGAAAAGATGCAGTTCTGAGCATAGCTGAGTCTCAGAAGGTGCACAGAACCCTACTGCAGATCACTAGTGATATTCCAGGCTTGAATCTGATCAGCGCATCTTCAGTACATCAAGTGCAGAATGCAGGAAGTGAGTTCCTTTCTGGCTTGATTACCTTCCTTTTCCTTTGTTTGTTTGTTTTGCTGTTTTTTGGACCAGTAAAGCTAGCGAGAGAAGTAATTCAAGGTGCTAATGCTGCTTTGTAGTTCCCCAATTACTGCTGTATTCTTCCCCTCATCTCTCCCATCACTGTTGCTGCTGCTGGCAATGTGCTTTTATCTCTTTGATTCAGTTGTTTCTTTTAAATTAAAAGAGCATAAACCATTTGTCCACAAAACATCCTCATATCAGGCAGTTCCCATCCTCTGTTCTGCATTGTTTTCTCCCCCCATCACTGGCTTCTCCACATATCTCCAATATCTTAAGCTTGAACTCTCTCATTATTTTACTTCTCAGCAATACTAAGCACCTAGATTTGGCTAGTTAAATCTCCAGAGTGCAGCCCAAGCCACTTTCTTATGAAAACAAGGATGCTTTCTACAAATCACTTAGGGTTTTGCCATTGATGAGCCCATGTGTAGTTTAAGCTGAAAGAGGAAAGGCCTTTAAGGTCTCTATTAAGCATTTTCTGGTGACTAGCCTCTTACATTCCATCAGGGAGGACTACACAGGACTTCTTTCAGTATCCCTCCGGTGTTGCTTTTTTGGGATGGCAGGGGTTATTGCAGATCAGTGAAAACTGGTGATCTGTCCCATACCAGGTGCACACAACAATAGCACTTTGAATGCACCGTGTACTTGCACTGTATCTAAGAACTTGACATGACTTGTCTACCAGTGATACAACAAACTTTAGCCAATAGATGTCATGCTGTTATGAGAGAGGCTGTCATCATGGCATTTCCACCTTGACCAGAAGCAGGAAACATCAGACGGTTCATGATCATGTTCTCAACTTCCAGAGCAAAATCCCGGATACTTTGAAGAGCATCTTAAAATCTCTGTGCTCAGCTGGACCTCTTGGGATTGGCCCAGAAGGGCTTCCAGTGCTGTTGGCTATCCCACCTTTTCCTGTCTCCTCTTCATACTCCACCTGCTCTATAGCCCAGTGTCTGTTGTTGTTTAATTTGTTCATTCAAGCCTTCCCTCGGGCTTCCATTTCAGGCAGCTCAGGCAAGATTTCCGTATGTTACACAAGATATGCAGTATATGCACAGTTCTTGACATTTGGTATCAAGTAATTTGACTGTACAGTAGTTTCCCTTTACAGGGTACCTGATCAAGTGTTATTGCATTTATTTGTGGTACCATCAGATGGAAGTGTGGGAGCAATAGAAGTTAAAATATTAGCATAATAAATATTGCAACCCACAAGCTTGGGGGAGTTGTCCCAGGTCCTGACTTGTAGATACAAACATCCTTGAATGAAGCTTTAGCTTTGAATCAGGAGTCAGTCCCTTGAAAGCGATGTGTTTCTTGTTCATATCTCAAGCCTCTTTTCGACCAGAAAGCAGCAGAATTAATCTTCCAACATTTCTATAGTTCTTTCCCTTATGGAATTTAATAGATGACCCTTCTGCTGGCTAGTCAATCCATCTCACAGAACTTAACAGAGACTGATGGATGTTGCCCAGAGGTTCAAAATCTCAAGAGATTAGATTTCATTTTTTCAAGTTTCAGAGTAACTTTCTTTTAAAACCATAATGCATTTCTACAGAATTCTATTGGATTTGGCCAGGATTTTCAATGGGAGATAGGCATCACATTCCCCTTGAAAGTCAATAGGAGTTGCAAATCTTGGCCTTCCATCAGCCTATTCATTCATATAGGATTTTTCCATAGGGGTTTTCTCACTGTGAAAGGAAAAACATTCTATTCCACCTACTGAGGCCTGCTTCTTGAGCTGCTAACTGGTGTAAAACAAATCTACCAAGGGTTAAATTCATTTTATGTTGACTCTTAAAACAATGCCATTTACTGTAGCCTGCCACCCACACAGGAGCACCCTGCGGGATTAGCTTTTAAAAATGGAAAGCCTTGCAATTTCACTCTAAGTTTAAAGTCAGCTATAATGCAGTACTTCACATTTGTATAGTCTCTTTCATCTTATGATGTCAAAGCACTTTACAGACAATGCACCTTGTTTCTCAGACCTGAGAGAGACGTGAGTGGCTATCCTCATTTCATCAGTGGGGAAATTGAGGCACAGAGATGGTGGGAGTAAATTTCCCTTAGAGAGTCTGTTGCAGAGTTAGGAACAGAATGCAGGAACTGGACTCCAGTCTTTTACCTTGAACAAGATCATTCTTCCTTCACGGAAAAATAAGCCAATCCCTCATATTATTGAAAGAACAAAGTGTAAAGAACAAGATTCTTGCTATAACAAATGTATATCTTATGCATGCTTGGAAATAGCATTGAAGCTGATATTTACTATTGCTAAGGTTTGACAGTGACAGGTTTTGCAAGTCATACCTCTATTCAGAACTCTTTTGGCTGTCTTAACTGAGGGAATAATGAATAAAGTAGACTTATTGTCAAAGATAATAAATAATGCAAGTAATAATGCAAAGGAGATTTGGTTAGGAGTCAATAAATCATTTAGATTAGTTTCCCTTACACCGTATGAAAAAGCAGCTGGAACATTGATAATACTGGTCTCATAATGACTGTTGATTTTTATCTACATATCAAATGGAATTCACTGTGTGGGTGTCAGCAGCATGCTGAATTCTTGAAGGCTGCAAAATCTCAGCAACTGAATTGCCAAAGGCAAAAGTCAGCAGGTGCAATTGGTGTCTTGGAAATGTCCTTTTTGTCTGACTTCATGCACTACCTTTGCATTCTGTTAGAGCAGAAATACTTTGCATTTCAATAACAACAAAAATCTCAAAGCACTTTACAAATGTCAGTTAAAACTTTGTCTGCATACACTTGCAGCAGACAGTTAGACTGGTTTAATTCAGTTGGGTTAAACTGGTGCAAATGTATTCAGACATACTCTTAGGTTATGTCTACACTGCAAAAAAAAAAAAAAAAAAAAAAACCCTGGCAGGGAGTCTCAGAGCCTGGGTCAGCTGACTGGGGCTGGTGCTGGCGCTACAGGGCTAAAAATAGCAATGTAGATGATCTAGCAGGAGCCCTGGTTCTGAGCCCTCCACCCACCCCCCCTTGCCGGGTTTCAGAGCCTGGGCTCCAGCACAAGCACAAATGTCTACACTGCTATTTTTAGCTATCAAACGTGAGCCTGAGTCAGTTGACCCGGGCTCTGAGACTTGCTGCCGTGGGAGCTTTTTGCAGTGTAGATGTGCCCTTAGGTTTGGGCTACTTACCAAGGTTTGCCAGCATAGCTGTGTTGGTTCAGAGTGTGGAGGGGAAAAAAACCTCACTCCCTAGCTGATGTGCCAGCAACTCCCTGCCCACTCCTGATGTAGCCACAAATACAACTACAAAAGCAGCAGTGAAAAGTAAAGGTGACTGTGAGGTGCTAAGTCTGCTCTGAAAAGTGATATTGACAAGGTTTATTTGACCACCGCCTCCACCCCCAGGATTAAACAAACTATTTTAAAAAATAACTTTTCTCCTTATAACAATAATTGGATAAGGATGTGTTTTAGTCTTAATTTAAAAGCAGTGAGAAAAGGTAAATTCATTTTAAACAACAGGGTTATAAATTTAGCATTTAAAATAGTGTTAAATATAAAAATGTATTTTTAATTTACAAGGGGGTGTCGCACTCAGAGGCTTGCTGTGCAAAAGAGGTTGCCAAGCAAAAAGTTTGAGAACCACTGTCCTAACTCCTCTATGAGGTGGGTATTAATATACCTATTTTACAAATGGGTAGACTGAGGCCCGGAGAGCTAACAGTTTTTTCGCAAGATCATATGGCATGTCTCTCAGTAGTACAGCCAGAAATCGAATCCTTAAATCCTGACTTCCAGGAGCCTCCACTGACAGATGGGAAATTTTCAAAAGTGCTTAGGGCTACCTCTGCGCTACAAGCTAAGGATGTGCTTCCTCCGCTCATGTACACACACTTGCTTTGCTCATCGAGCTAGCATGAGTATAAATAGCTCTCTGGTGGGTTTGTACTCAGCCTGGCAAAACCATATTTTGATTGCCACTACCTGTGCTACTGCGGCTGCACGGCTATTTATACTCGCTAACTAGATGAGAGCTAGCGCAAGTATATGTACGTGAGCAGGGGAATCACACCCCTAGCCTATAGGGTAGACATAGCCTAAGTGACTTGGAAGCACAATTTCCACTGGAAGTCAGTCAGTTAGGCATCTTAGAGCCATTTCCTCCCCCTCTGTTATGGTTCTTTTCTGAAGAATAGTTCATTTAAAAACCAATGGAAAAATATTTAAACCAAGTTAACTGCTTAGCTCAGAATATTTGCACGTAAACGACATTTTTTGTATCTTGTTCTTTAGATTGAAAATTCAGGCCCACTGCTTGCCTATAAATGGGTGTTCACTTGCAGACATGTTCTTCCTTTTTAGTCTCTTTTATAAAAAGATGAAAGGTTTCTTTCACCAGTCTTGCTCATTATCCCATGTCTCTCTGAGTCTGCCACTGGGATGTGTGTGTTTGTTTTAACAAACACACACTAAAAGCCATTTAGAAGACAGGATTGTAATACCACCATCAGATTTTTTGTATCTGCAATACCTTGCCTGTCATCAACATGAATCATTTTTGATAATGTGACCCATAAGGACACATCTGTTGGGTTTCATCAAATTGTAGCAAGAAAGAAAACATGGAAACAAGCTCTTATGCCTCTTTCAGGTCTAAAAACATATTTAAGTGTGTGGTGTCTTGTGAGAAGTAAATACTGGCACAGTAAATAGCTAGGAATATGTCTATAACTTCCCAAGAAATAACACCCTCCAAGTTCCTGATGAAGACTTTGAAGCAGATAGAAAATGCCACCATGAAGAATCCACACTAAGTTTTCTTCCAACACACAGTCATCCTTGTGTAAGACTTTTGGCATTCTAGTGATACCCATTCTGCTGGATAACTCAGTAAAGCTTCATTTGGAGTGTGCACTAGAAAAGGGTACTTCAAGTTGTTGAGCGTCAAGTAATTTTAACTCCAAAAAATTTACCAAAAAAGTGTAATCTAGAGAAACAAGAAATGATAGGGGCCAATTCTTAGCAATCGTTTCTCTCAATGCCAGTTCAGGTATATGAGTCCCACTGTTTCAGTCACATGCAGCTCTCTCCATGCTTTAGGAGACGCTACAGATAAGCCTAGCAATCACAGTGATTGATTAGGGGAAGTAGAAGTGGGTGGCAACCTAGGCAGCAGTGACCATGAGATGGTCGAGTTCAGGATCCTGATGAAAGGAAGAAAGGGGAACAGCAGGATACGGACCATGGACTTCAGAAAAGCGGACTTTGATTCCCTCAGGGAACTGATGGGCAGGATTCCCTGGGAGGCTAATATGAGGGGGAAAGGAACCCAAGAGAGCTGGCTGTATTTTAAGGAGACCTTATTGAGGGCACAAGAGCAAACCATCCCGATGTGCAGAAAGAATAGCAAATATGGTAGGCGTCCAGCTTGGCTTAACAAAGAAGTCTTTGGCGAACTTAAACGCAAAAAAGAAGCTTACAAGAAGTGGAAGCTTGGTCAGATGACTAGGGAGGATTATATAAACACTGCTCGAACGTGCAGGAATGAAATGAGGAAGGCCAAAGCACAATTGGAGTTGCAGCTAGCAAGGGACGTGAAGGGGAACAAAAAGGGTTTCTACAGGCATGTTGCCAACAAGAGGAAGATTCGGGAAAGTGTAGGCCCCTTAAAGAAAGAGGGAGGCGACCTAGTGACGGAGGATGTGGAGAAAGCTGAGGTACTCAATGCCTTTTTTGCCTCTGTCTTCACAGACAAGATCAGCTCCCAGACTGCTGTACTGGGTGGCACAGAATGGGAAGGAGGCAAACATCCCGCAGTGCTGAAGGAACAGGTTCAAGACTATTTAGAAGGATTGGACATTCACAAGTCCATGGGGCCGGATGCAATGCACCCGAGGGTGCTGAGGGAGTTGGCTGAGGTGATTTCAGAGCCATTGGCTATTATCTTTGAAAGCTCGTGGCAACGGGGGAGGTCCCTGAGGACTGGAAAAAAGCAAATATAGTGCCCATCTTCAAAAAAGGGAGGAAAGAGGATCCGGGGAACTACAGACCGGTCAGCCTCACCTCAATCCCTGGAAAGATCATGGAGCAGGTCCTTAAGGAATCCATTTTAAGGCACTTGGAAGAGAGGAAGGTGATCAGGAACAGTCAACACGGATTCACCAAGGGAAAGTCATGCCTGACCAACCTGATTGCTTTCTATGATGAGGTGACTGGCTCTGTGGATGTGGGGAAGGCGGTGGATGTGATATACCTTGACTTTAGCAAAGCTTTTGATACGGTTTCTCACAGTATTCTTATCAGCAAGTTAAAGAAGTATGGGTTGGATGAATGGACTATAAAATGGATAGTGAACTGGCTAGAGCATAGGGCTCAACGAGTAGTGATCAATGGCTCCATGTCTAGCTGGCAACCGGTCACAAGCGGAGTTCCCCAGGGGTCGGTCCTGGGGCCGGTTTTGTTCAACATCTTTATTAATGATCTGGAGGATGGGGTAGATTGCACCCTCAGCAAGTTTGCGGACGACACTAAGCTGGGGGGAGTGGTAGATACCCTGCAAGGTAGGGATAGGATACAGAGTGACCTAAACAAACTGGAGGATTGGGCCAAAAGAAATCTAATGAGGTTCAACAAGGACAAGTGCAGAGTCCTCCACTTAGGAAGGAAGAATCCCATGCACAGCTATAGACTGGGGACCGACGAGCTGGGCAGCAGCTCTGCAGAAAAGGACCTGGGGGTAACGGTGGATAAAAAGCTGGATATGAGTCAGCAGTGTGCCCTGGTTGTCAAGAAGGCTAATGGAATATTGGGCTGCATTAGGAGGGGCATTGCCAGCAGGTCACGGGAAGTGATTATTCCCCTCTATTCGGCATTGGTGAGGCCGCATTTAGAATACTGTGTCCAGTTTTGGGCCCCCCACTACAAAAAAGATGTGGACAATTTGGAGAGAGTGCAGCGGAGGGCAACCAAAATGATTAGGGGGCTGGAGCACAGGACTTATGAGGAGAGGCTGAGGGAACTGGGCTTGTTTAGTCTGCAAAAGAGAAGAGTGAGGGGGATTTGATAGCGGCTTTTAACTACCTGAAAGGGGGTTCTAGGGAGGATGGGGCTAGGCTGTTCTCGGTGGTGGCAGATGACAGAACAAGGAGCAACGGTCTCAAGTTGCAGGGGGAGGTCTAGGTTGGACATTAGGAAAAAGTTTTTTACTAGGAGGGTGGTGAAGCATTGGAATGGGTTACCTAGGGAGGTGGTGGAATCTCCATCCTTACAGGTTTTTAAGCTGAGGCTTGACAAAGCCCTGGTTGGGATGATATAGCTGAGGTTAGTCCTGCTTTGAGCAGGGGGTTGGACTAGATGACCTCCTGAGGTCCCTTCCAACTCTAATATTCTATGATTCTATGATTCTATGATTATGACTACCTTAACTAAATGAAAGGAGAGAGAGGCAAAAATAACAGCAAAATGAAACCATGTACAAACAGTGGTTACTTCAGTTCCAGTCATCTGTGGATGCCTCTCTGTGCAAGCTTTTAACAGAGATCACACTGTAAGAGTGGGGTCTTCCCTAAAAGGGACACTTATTTAAGTAAACTACAGCCAGAATATTATTCCCCAAAATTAGAAGTGAGGTCTTTCACAATGCATCATAGATAAAGGATACCGTTTATAGATGGGGAAGGACTTTCATTTAAAGGTTGGTGAGTGCTGTTCATGGATAAATAAAGAGTTTATAAATAGGCAATGTAAGGCATCTTAACTAAGTCCTATGAAACCAAAGAAACTGTTTAAATCAGTTACTTAAAATAAGCCATTTAAGGAGCTGTCTTGAGACAGACAAATTAATTAATATTAAGAATTTAAAATCTGAATTAAATCTCACTGTTTCTCTTTATTTGCCAAGATTAATTTATGTCTCCTTCCCTGAAATACATGATCTAAGCACTCTGGTGTTTCATAGGAGAAAGCTATCAGTACCTTCAAATACAATAGTATTACAATATCCCATTAACTTGTTACCAAAAAAAGAATGTAAATCGAAATCTTTGGTGGTGCTTTTGAGAACTTCATCTCCCCAATGCAGGTTGTATTTTCCTGGTGTCATGCTGCAGAAACAGTGAACCGGAAAGTTTCTACTTCTTTTTTGTTGTTGTAGAGGTGTCAGCTTGAATAGGTTGAACTGAACTGAGGGGCCTTGTGAAGTCTTCTGTGCTGCTGTTGAAGCTGAGACATGGCTGCATGGTGTGCTGCTGGTTGGCTTTCTCAGTTCAGACCTTTTATATCCCCCATCTTCTTTCCATAACTTCCCTGAAGGAGGAAGGCATGCCTCTTTCCAGGGCTGAGCTGAATTCAGCTATTAGCTGTTATCCTTTCTGACTCAACACCGTCCTAGGTTGGGTTCAGTAGTACGCGCTCCCTTCATACACGCGCAGCAGAGTTCTGTTTGTTTTTGTTCTGGTGGTGGAAAATTCTCAAGCATCTTTAAAGTTTGTTTTAACTTTTTCTTCAGTTCAGTTCATTTTCTGAGATCCCTTTAGTTCCAGCAGGGTTTAATAAGAGCTAAAATAGTGTTTCAAATGAGTCTAAACCCCCTCGTGTCATGTAACCTCAAAATCTTTTTAAAGTTAGCTAATTCTTAGGAGTTTTAATTGAAATAGTCATTATGATGGGGTAGTCTGCCCTTTTAAGACTACTAGCACCTAGTGATCAGCCTACCCCCATCGTGTGTGGGTGGGTGGATGGAGAGGAATCCCATTACCCTGCCTGTAGGGACCTGGGGCCTGGAACCTTGTAGAGAGGGTAAGGCAAGGCTCCACTCTCACCCAGCCAACTGGGGATGAATCGGAAGAAGGGAATGAGCCTATCTGCTGCCTCCTCCCTCCCTAGGAGGGCAGGCACCAGCAGGAGAAGACTGGCCTTCTGAGCCTGTGGCCTAACTGGGGAAAAGGGAGAGCTGAGGGTAAGGCCCTACATCTGGCTAATTCACAACTCAGCTCCATGGCAGAGAGCTGGGGACTTCTGTTTTGAGGGAGTGACCCCTTTCAAGCAACCCCAGCTCCAGGAATGGGAGCTGAGGTATCTCCTGAACTGGGCCGAGAGTGCACCCAGAGTGTGGCGACCTGGCGCAACTAACAAAGTGAGTTACGCTTTGTAGAACAACTTAGTAAAATCAGACCCCATGAATGGGATATGTGTCTTGAACCCATCTCAGTTTGGATACTTGACTGAAAGATCCAAGGGGCTGTGCGCAGTGTGCCTCCAAGGCCACAAGAGTCATCCTTGAGGGCAGTGCGCTACAAAAGTCATCAAAGACATTATTGTCCTTTCTTCTCAACCACCCTTGGAAAGGTGACTCTACTCTTATTGCGCTCAGTAAGGAGTTGCTTAGGCATTGCCAGATAGCTAATTAATACCCCAGTTAATATAAATATGCTATACTCCAGTGCTTCATCTATTAGTAACCATTTCTAGCATCAAATGACCTTGTTATATTGCATATAAACCATCTCACAATTTACATAACATGTATCGGGAAGTTTTTGTCTGAAGGTTTGCAAGCATGCATCTCAAAAGAGGCTTATGCCATCTTTAAGTCTTTATGGGATTACAAGGTTTTTGCCACTCAGAGGAAACATGAGCTTTAGGGCTTGTCTACTCACAGCCCCGCAGACCAGTCTATGTGGGTGTGAACCGTGGAATGCGCTAATGTGTTGCATTCTAACTGCCTCAGAGCCCATGTAGTCCTGTTTGAAACGGCTCTATGTCAACACAAACTAGGCAGTTAGAAAGCAACGCACTAGTGCTCTACAGTTCACGTCCGCAGAAACCACACTGCAGCGTCTTGTAGACAAACCCTTAGACATAACCAATATATTTCCCAAGTACACATTTTCTTTGAAGTTAAATGAATGAAGAAGACTGGAGAGCGCCTCTAAAAGAAATTATCTTCAATATTTCTGTACTTCTTTGTGTGGGTCTGAAACTGGGGTTTTTCTCTATGAAGCAAAAACTCTTGATAACACATTTCTACATATTATTTCTCTCTGAATTGTTCTGTTACTTGAGAGAGAGCTCATCTCTATACCAGATCTGTATCTCATACAAGAAGGCTGGGCCTGGGTTTATGATCAGAGGATCCTGCTGATCCAGTGGCTCTTTTGATCAAAATTGTCCTTTTATTTAAGATCTGCCATTTGCAGTACATTCACAGCTAGCCATTAAAGACATTTATCAAATATTCTATTCAAAGCAAGAATCACAATAACATTTATATACATCTTTCAAAACAGAATATAAAAAAGGGTAGTGTTAAAACAAAATAGACATTGTGAGCTGGATTTCGGAGTCTGTGTAAATATATTCGAGGTGATAAACATGGTGTTATTTTCCTTTGACACTTTGGGAACCTGTCACTAGTTGGCAGACAGCAGATTTCCTAGGAATCTCCTTAGCTGAACATATGCTTCTATTTCGGTTATTTAATTATAGGTTATATTATCAAGCTGTGTGTGTGTGTGTGTGTGTGTGTGTGTGTGTGTCTAGTTTTGAGACCCCCCCACTACAGAAGGGATGTACAGAAATTTGAAAGAGGCCCAGCGGAGGGTAACAAAAATGATTTGGGGGCTGGAGCACATGACTTATGAGGAGAGGCTGAGGGAACTAGGCTTGTTTAGCCTGCAGAAGAGAAGAATGAGGGGGCATTTGATAACAGTCTTTAACTAGCTGAAAGGGGGTTCCAGGGAGGATGGAACTAGGTCGTTTTCAGTGGTGGTAGGTGGCAGAGCTGGGAGGAATGGTCTCAAGTTGCAGTGGGGGAGGTCTAGGTTGGATATCAGGAAAACCTTTTTCACTAGGGGGGTGGTGAAACACTGGAATGAGTTACCTAGAGAGGTGGTGGAATTTCGATCCTTAGGGGTTTTTTAAGTGTGGCTTGACAAAGCCCTGGCTGGGATGATTTAGCTGAGGTTGGTCCTGCTTTGAGCAGTAGGTTGGACTAGATGACCTCTTAAGGTCCCTTCCAAACCTAATCTTCTATGATTCTATCTTGCAAGCTCATTTTCCCTCCCTCCCTTCTGAAACATATGGCCAGAGTGGCCCAGTATCAGCGATACAGGCAATGTTCTGTGCTCGCTTTAGCAGGCCGAGTGTCTGTTCTCTTCTTGGGCCATATGTGTCAGGAAGAGCAAGGCATGCTACTGACTGAGAGAGAGGAACATGGTTGTGGTGTGCAGATCTGCAGGATTCTCCCCCACAGCAGGACTGGAAGGAGGTGAGCAGTTAGGAGGTGGGAAATTTGTGGGAAGAAGAAAGCAACAAAAGAAACAAAATGCAAATCTCCTTCCAGTCGTTTACAGTGTGCTCAGTGCTACACAAGGCACTAAATACAGTCCCTGCATCCAAGAACTGCTATAGTTACAAGATGCATGTGAACACAATGCTATGGAAAGCCTAGAGCAGTAAGTGAATGGGAGTTCTTGTGGCCATCTCTGAACACTTAACCAAGAGTGAGACAGTAGTGTATTGGCTTTGGGCAATTTCAACATAACTAATCAAAGTAATTACACACCAGCAGGAGGCTTCATTATTTGGTTCGCAAACTCCTGCAGGCGGTTGTTTAAAATCTAAACAAACATTATTTTCTTTAAAATTTTCATTGAGTTCTGTTAGTGTGTAGAGATGAGCTTGCGTTGCAAAGCTAGGGTCCAGATCTTGATTTTCCTAGAACTTTGGAACGTGTTTGGATTCAATTGAGAGTTATCGGCCGTGAAGTTTGGATCATAATCTAAACATTGTTTTGGCAGTGGAGAGGGATGTGTTTCTCATGGAGTAGGGTTGATTTGGATCAAACTCTAAAGTAAATTCTGTGTTAAAAGAAACAGCACACAAGTTTGGGACATAAACACATACTAGCATTTCTTTCAAACAGCACATGCATTGCTAGGGATAGGCCAGGAAAGGAAAAAGATCGGAATATGCTGTTGCTTTTTTTAAAAGCCTGTTTTTCCTACTCTCCTGAAAGATAACCAGAGTTGCTTGTGGAGAGTACAGTAGATCATCGCCACTGACCTGTCAGCAAGAAGAATGTTTGAGGTTTACAGGATTGAAACTCCTTAGGGAAAGCTGTTACTTGCCAAATGTCATCTCTTGCTAAGGGTCTGAAGGACGCGAGAACAGTTTACTTAGCCTGTTCTCTGGGGAAATGAACTGGGATCAGCACATTGTCACTCCTCAAAAATGTCAGTCCAGCTAATCTGTTTGCTCATCTCATATTCTTGCAAAGAAACCTAAAATCCTTGTCTCTCTCTTGATCAGCTGTTTGCTGATAACATCGGGTTTGACTAGAACTGACCTGCCTTGTTCTACCTGAAGCAGGGAGTCATGTTCTAACCAAAACTCTGTCAGGCTAGGGCCCTTAAAGGACCCTGAAGGAGTGAGCTGCTGAATTTTCAGTGGGAGTTGGACACCTAATTTCCTTGGGCTCCTGTGAACATCTCAGCACTTGGGGCACATTTCACTTCAGGATTATAATTTGAGCTCTTTTAATGTCTGTTCCATAAACTAGCTCTTGAAATCCTAGCCGTACCCAGGGGAGAGATGGGCTTAGATGGATATGTACTATGTACACATGGGTTGGAAATTTTCAGCATTAAAAATTTACTTTAACTTTCCCATTGTTCTGCTTCAGGCAAGTCAAGGCTGCCTACCTAGCATGATCTTGTTCTTAGCCTCATTATCCTGATGGAGGGTCATCTGCTTTAGTTTAAAAAGTAAATGCTGCACTTGGTCTGAAACTAAGTGAACAGTAAACAATCTTATATCCTTTCTCTGCAATTCTTAGAGACCATGCCAAAAACATTCTACCTGATTCCCATAGTGTGGCTCCAGAATTACTGTGACTTAGGGAAACTCCTGTCTGATGACATTAGACAAGGCTGTGTTTGTCAGTCTGAGCTGTACAGAGCCAGAGAGAACCAACGAGTCGGTTCATGCCCAGCAGCATGAATAAGGAATCCTCTTCTCGTTAGGTTCAGGCGGATGTTGCCAATATTTATCATGCTACAAACGTGTTTTATTCATCACTTGATTATGATGCTTTTTTTTGTATTTCTTTCTTTGCAGTTTTCTTGTTGTGGAGGTGATGAATATAAAGACTGGAACGTCAATCAGTACCATTCATGCAACAGCAGTGGTCCTCTGGCTTGTGGGGTTCCATACACTTGCTGTATCAAGAAGGTAAGTGAGACTGAGTGATTAAGACAAGAAATTGAAGAGTGTTAATCAGAACAGTTATAAGAACTCACGAGGGTCTTTGAGCATTTGTCTCCTCTGTCACAATGTGGCTCATAGCATGAGAGCCTTCTCCTCTGCCTATCCAGCCTTCCCGTATCTCTTCATATCTTCTCTAATAACAGATCTTTTCTTTTCTCCCCTGCCTACGTGTGGCTGCTTTTCTCACTCTCTACCATTAGCCGTTTTATATAATGCGCTGACCAAAGGATGACCACCCCATTTCACAGCAACTTTTGAGGTTATAATTTTTTTCATTCTGCTTTGGAATGAAAACAAAATCTTTCAAAAGGGTTTCATGAAACGTTTGTATGAATCAGAAGCGTTGTATAGCCTGGAGGTTCAGGGCACTGGCCTGACATTCAGAGCAGTTTTTCATCCCAGATGATGCTAAAGCAGGCAGAGCCAGGACTTGAACCTAGATTTCTTACTTCCTGGGCCAGTAGCTATATCACCAGGCCATAGAGTCTCTTATAAAACCAACACACATTAAAGTTTTAGCAGAACCAATATATTTTGACATTCAGACCAGCTCTATTTGTCATCCCATGTAGACCAGGCCTTAGTCAGAATTCTGCCTGCCAGCCACCCCTCTAACGACTAAACTCTGCTTCCTCCCATGCAGTATCACATCACAGGGGTTCAATGTTAATATCCTCCAGTCGGCTTATATGTGTGTGCATACGCTCTGCATTTCACGGGGTTGCCCATTTGGATGACCCTATCTGCATCAACTTTTTTCAAAGCAACCTTTTGATAGTCAGTCAGTGCACTGTCCTGTTGCAACTGGTGATCTTTCACAAGCACCAAATGTCAGCTTGGAGGACTAGTCAGCAGCTTACAAAGTTGGTTTGTAGGATTCTGACAAAATCAGTACAAAGACAGGATGAGAAGTCAGGCTAGTGAGAAAATCTATAAAGTCCACTGTGGTGATGGCCTTGGCCAGAGACCCTGAAAGAGGCACTCAGTAAAAACATTAGCTCTACTTAAAAAAAAATCAATGCAGTCTCTATTGATTGGAGACCAGAAGATACTTAACACAGGGATGATCCTTTTGAACCTAGGAAGGCCTGATATTGCCTCCTTACCGTACTTATCCTTATCCTACAACTTAAACCTATTAACCACACATTGATTACACATCAATTATTGACCAGGATAGATGAATAATCCAGTCAGTCACATAATGATATAATCACATCAAAGGATTACCTAACAAACCCCATGTAAACAGGAAAAGGAGTCAAGAAGAGAAGTGAATATGTATCTAGTTCTATTTAAATGCATTGCTCTACAATAATTATACCTGAACCTACTGTAAATTGTTACATTATACATTGAGAAATTGTAAATTGAAAAAATGGCTAACATTTATGAAACTTCTTTTTCACTGGGAAAATAAGCTAAGTGCTAAGAAGTTGCTTGAGCTTCAGTCAGTGGTCTTTTTGATGGTTAACATTCTAATGCATGCCTTGTAATGAGAACCAAGAACTATGCCAAGATGCAGCTAGAGATAGAAATATACTGCAGCTGGTATAATGAGGCCAATAACACCATGCAGACTGGCTATAATAGGCTCCTCTGATACGCAACACACAGTGAGGAAAGATTAAAGGGAGTCGTGTGATCTTTCCACCTGGGTCTTTTCTTTCCAATGTGCTAACCAACTATTGACTCCATGGGGAGCTGTAGATAGTCAGCAGCTCTGAAAATTGGATCATTGTTGTATGACGTTGGACAGGCCGTGTAGGGTGGGATTTTCAAAAGTCTCAGGATACATCTACACTGCATCAGAGCTGTGACTGCAGCCTGTGTGGACAAACCTGAGCTAGCTTTGATCTAGCTTGTTTGAACAGCAGTGAAGCCACAGCAGCACAGGTTGTACAAAGCCACCCCAGATCCTGGGTATGTATTCAAACAGCTAGCCTGAGGACTAGGATAGCAGGAGTGTGATTCTAAATCAGATTACTATAAAACAAGGGATTAATAATAAATCAATAAGTTCGTCACAATCAACTAAAAGGTAATTCGCATCCTAAACTAAGATTAAAATTTCAATAGCTTTTCGTCTATGACATTATCTTACCCACAGCTGGTTGCAATGTCTCTTGCAACCAGGCCCTCCCGCTTCCTCCTGTGGATAGGTGCCACTCCTTGATGCTGCTTAAAAAATGGATTTCAGGGGAGAGCCCTGAGACAAAGACACCTCCGCTTTTAACAAGTTTCCTCAACACCCTGTACATATGTATGACACCGCAGGAAACATGCTACCACAACAATAATGTTCAGTATGCCATGAGCATTCCAAAAACACCTTACATGACATACTTTGCATCACACAATACACAGTTACACTGTAAGGGTGAACATGAATGATACACAAATCATATCATATACATGGGGTACAGCGTGTCACACAGAGGTTATGTAGGTTGGAACCGGGATGAATTAACTGACTAAGGGGCTTTAGAAAATAGCAGGACTGTGCTAGTAAGGGAGCAAAGCAGGTCAGGATTGAGGTGCATTGGCAGAGCAATGTGTGGAGACCCAGGACTGCAGCAGCAGACAGTGAGGAAGATAAGAATCATGGTACATCGGCCCATCTGTGAGCTGGATGAGTTTCGTAATACACTACATCTTGCTCAAACCTCGGCCATTTGTTCTTCCTCTCGTGAGCAGTAAACTCACATCTTTTTGTTAAAAAATGCTGACTATTTCTGAAAACTACCCCTAAATACACTACAGGCATCGCTGAATTGTTGGAAAGGTTTAATGGCTGCTCGTGCTGTGCATGTTCCTCCTTTAATCAGGAGACTTCAGATCCTTATTAATTCATAGACATTGCCTTTGCTCTGCTTCTGACTCCCCTTCTTCCTCTACCTGTCTGGTACATCGGATAGATGTTCTCTGAAGCTATAGTGGCTCTGAAAAAGTTTTTGCAGCAGTGCTTATATTAACTGCTCTTTTCCTTGCTTGTTCATGGTCTTGTCTAAGATGCCTCCTGTCCTGACTGGTTCAGCGGGTGGAGAGAGGAAACATTTTCGAAAGTGGCCACTCATTTTAGATGCTCAACTAGACACATTGAGCCTGATTTTTAAGAGGTGCAGAACTCCAGCAGCTCCCCCAGACTCTATTTTGGAGTTATGGGTGCTCAGCAGTTCTGAAAATCAGACCAAGTATCAAGCTGCGTATCCAAAATCACAAGAGGTTTTTAATCATTTTTGTTTAAATATTTACACTAAATGGACTTTGCTAGCTCATAGCTTCTTCACCTTCCATTGATAGGCTAGGCTAGAACTTGTCAAGGGTAAATTGTGTAATGTACAAACTAATTTCCTCCTCCTATTGCCAATTCCCTGCAAGTGAAGGGGGTGTGAAGTTCAGCTTTGGTGCTCTGAGTAAGTAGGGAGTGAATGAAGTGTTCTCTTCTCTCTGACAGCTCTTTACAAGGCTCAGCATACTGTGTTGCAGGGTGGGATTAGTAAACTCCAGATTCGCATAGCCATATAGATTTACAGCTAGATAGAATTTCCTTTGTCAAAGCACCTTTGATTTTACACAAATGGCTTATCAAACAAAACTATTGGCAAACAAAAACTACTTTTGATTAAATATTCTGGTTTTGGTTTGGTTTCTGAAACAGGAAAAATGTCCCCCAATCCGAAGGAATTTTATTGAAAATGGTTTTTGAAAACCCAAACATTTTAACAGAAAATCTGGCAACAAATAACATTTTTCTGAATTTCCCTCAAAAAAAAATTAGCACTTTTTCAACCAGTTCTATATAGAACCTGTCATTTCTAGCTCATTGGTCCATGCCAGGCTGTGGTTATCTGATTGGTCTGCAAGAGATGAGCTGTGCGGGGAGATCTCAATCCAGGTTTTAATAGACAGTTGCCTGCATTATAAAACACACCACAATGTGGTGAGGATGTCCCCTTGTTGGCATTCTCACATGACAGGCCAATTATGACTTCAGCCATGGAGATGGACTTGTAGGAGAGTCCCCCGGAGGGAGCTGGAGGCACAGTGGTGGGTAGGCATGCAGTGCCGCTTAGGGGCCCGCAGCAATTCTATTGCTGCATGGAGCATTCCAGTCCCCAGCACCTCTCATGCATGACATTCACAGAACTTTAAAAAATCAGACAAAATCCAGTGAGCCAGATAATAAATTTACCCTGGCAGCTTCTTGCCCAAACAGCATGGGGAGTTGGAATTTGCCCATCCTAATCCATCCAAGCTTAACTGAAATGGAAGCCTGTCGCTCACAGCACAGAATCCAATTTGGGTAAATGTCCTTCAAATACAAGACAGCATTTGCGAGTGGCTCTTTTAAGGCTACGTCTACGTGCTGAGCTAGGGATGTGATTCCCCTGCTCATGTACACGTACTCCTCTCATCGAACTAGTACCGATTATAAATATCAGCATAGCTGCCATAGCATGGGTAGCAGCAGCAGGGGCACGGCTTCGCCGAGACAAGTACAAACCCCTTTGAAACTCAGCACAGTTAAGCCATGTCTCTGCTGCTGTTACCCATGCTACTGCCACCACACGGCTATTTATACCTGTGCTGATTCCGTGAATCCCACCCCAGGCTGGGACCAAGCTCTGGGACCCCGAGAGGGGAGAGGGTCCAAGAACTGGGTTCCAACACCAGCCCGAATGCCTTCACTGCAATTTTACAGCCCTGTCAGTTCAAATCAGCTGACGTGGGCCAGCCACGGTGTTTAATTGCAGTATGGACAGACCCTTTTGTAGTATCCTGTTGCTGGCAGTGGCCAATGCTGGATGTCTTAGATGAAGGTGCAACGCATCCTCCCTACAATAATGAACCAAATTCTGCAATTTTATACTGTAAAAGGCCACTCAATTATTGCAGTGTTTTATATTGGGATGTTTAGTCTCTCAAATGTTCATTGTTAGCATATATAACTTTCAAAAGAGATGCATGCAGGAAAAAAGTACCTGAAATAGATCACATTTAAAAAAAAAAAAAAAAAGCATATTTGGTGTTGTATTATGAAACACCTGATATGGAAATAAGCTGTAAAAATAATTCCTGCCTCCAATCAGTGCACTGATTAAGGCATCTCTGCCTGCCAGTGAAGATGGCATCAGAAATTCATGTGCTGTTCTTTCTTAATATCAGTAGAGTAAGAGTTGAAAATATTCTAGTAAATTTTAAAATATTTTTATTCTCCCCCCAGTTTGTGGTGACCACACAGCAAATGAAATGTTTTTCCTCTCAATTTCATACTTCATTTTGCAAAGATCAGTCTTTTCTCTTCCTCCCTCCCTTTATTCTGTAGTGAACATTCGTGAAAAGAGATAGTGGCAGCTGGGATTCTCATACAGGGATCTTTGCCATTAGGCTTCACTTCCAGTTTTTGTGTAATAAATAAATCAATGAAATATCCTGTCAGGAGATGGCTAGTGGTCTGTGATGGTTATTAATCAGAATTTATGGTTTGTTTTCTCAGCTTGGGTGGTTGGTTGGGGAGTCAGAGAGGCAGTCAGTTGTGTTTTAGCACTATGTTGGGAAGCTAGAGAGAAGTTAAAAAAAATCATGCTTGGAAAATGAGGTGGAATGGAACCATCCAGGAGCACAAGGTGCCCATTTTGGAGAAGGAAAAATTACAGGTAGTTACACAGTAAGCACTTTGGGATGGAGACCATCTTTTTATTCTATGTTTGTAAAGCACGTACCACAAAAGGGTCCTGGTCCATGTCTGGAGCTCTTTGGTGCTACCAGAATACAAATAATTAATAGGCATGTAAATTTTATCTTGTGAATAAACAGAAATCAGATGCAGTTAGCAAGTCACTGCTGCTCTCTGTGCCTCAGTTTCCCCATCTATAAAATTGGGATAACGTTCTAGACTGCCATTGGTAAAGTGTTTTGAGCTCTACAGCTGAAAAGTGCTATATACAAGCTAGGCAGTATTGTTATTTCAGCACATTAAGGGATTCGTTCACTGTAACATAACAAGAAAGTATCTGCTTTAACACAATATGGAATCCTAAAAATGTGTTCTTGAAGTTTAGGTGTCCACTTCCGCAGATGCAGCTTGTGCTTTATAGGTTTGTAAGCAGAAAGCGAGACTTTTCATTTTAAATTAGAAGTTGCAGTTACTGCGTGGTTATTCATAAGGTAAGACATGTAGCTCAAAGAAAATTTGTATCCCATCTTAATTAGTTACTTCTGAATGTTTTTTTAGCACTCCATCTGGTTAACTCCGTCTTGTTTATAGCCTAATGTGCTGCAGACTGACAGTTTGCATAAGAGATGAACTGAAAATGATCTGCAAGGCTTTTAGGCATATGAAATGCAATTGTCAAAATGGCAAGTGAGATGACCAAAGTAATTATAAGATGGTCAGCCTGACATCTATTCAGGGCAAAAAAATAAAAAAGCTGATATGGGATTCAATTAACAAAGAATTAAAGGCTAGGAATATAATTAATGCCAGTCAACATGGTTTTATGGAAGATCAGTCTTGTCAAACAAATCTGATTTCATTCTTTGAGGCGATTACAAGTTTGGTTGATTTAAAAAAAAAGTAACTTAGTGGATGTAATATACTTAGACTTTTGTAAGGTATTTGACTTAGCACAGTATGAGATCCCGATTAAAAAGTTAGCAGTGTACACTGTCAATAAAGCACATATTAAATGGATGAAGAATAGGACAATTGACAACTCTTAAAAAGTAGCCATCAATGGGAATCATCATCAAACAGGATTGTTTCTAGAGGGTTTGTTTGGAAGCAGTACGAGGCCCAGTTCCATTTAACATTTTCATCAGTGATCTGGACATGATTATAAAATCATTACTGATAAAACTTGCAGATGACAAAGATTGGTAGCATGGTAAATGATGCAGATGGGGCAATCATACAGAGCAGTCAGGATTGCTTGGTAAGTTAGGCCCATTCAAACAAAATGTGGTTTAATACAGCCAAACGCAAAGGTACCTGACTAGGAAAAAGTAATGTCGGTCATATGTGCAGAATGTGGGATTGTATCCTGGAAAGCTGTGATGGAAAAGGATTTAGGGGTTATAGAATCATAGAACATTAGGGTTGGAAGGGACCCCAGGACATCATCTAGTCCACCCCCCTGCTCAAAGCAGGACCAACCCCAACTAAATCATCACAGCCAGGGCTTTGTCAAGTCAGGCCTTAAAAACCTCTAAAGATGGAGATCCCACCACCTCCCTAGGTAACCCATTCCAGTGCTTCACCACCCTCCTAGTAAAAAAGGTTTTCCTAATATCCAACCTAGACGTCCCCCGCTGCAACTTGAGATCATTGCTCCTTGTTCTGTCATTTGCCACCACTAAGAACAGCCTAGCTCCATCCTCCTGGAGCCCCCCTTCAAGTAGTTGAAGGCCACTATCAAATTCCCCCCCCCCCTCCAATTCTTCTCTTCTGCAGACGAAACAAGCCCAGTTCCCTCAGCCTCTCCTCATAAATCATGTGCTCCAGAACCCTAATCATTTTCATAGTGGACAAGCAACTGAACATGATGAGTGCCGAGCTCAATGCTGAAGCAAAAAGAGCTAATGTGATCCTTGGCTATAAACAGGGGAGTCGTGAGTCGGAGTAGAGAGGTGATTTTTACCTCTGAATGTGACATTGGTGACACTGATTCTGGAATAGTGTGTACCATTCTGGTGTCCACAGTTTTCAAAGTAGATTGTAAAATTGGAGAGGGTTCAGAAAAGAGCCCCAAAAGTGATTTCAGAGCCTCACAGTGAGAGAGTTGATTCTGTGTAGCTTATCAAAAAGAAGATTGGACGTGGCTTGATTACAGTGTCTAAATACCTTCACAGGAAGAAAATACCAGGTATTAAATGGCTCTTTAATCTGGCTAAAAAAACAGATCAGGAGATAATGGCTGGAAGCTGTAATTAGACAAATTTGAATTAGAAATAAACCACATTTCTAAATGGGAGAGTGATTGACTGTTGGAACAAACTCCCAAGGGGAGTGGTGGATTCTCTATCTCTTGAAGGCTTCAGATCATCAAGACTGGTTGCCTTTCTGGAAGATAGATTTTAGCCAAGCAAAAATTATTGGGCTCAGTACAGGTTAACTGGGGGAAACTGAATGGCCTGTGAGGTACAGGAGGTCAGATTAGGCGACTTAATTTAGACGCCATGAAATTAAATCAATTGTGATGCAGCAGCTGCAGTATACTAGCACAAATCCCTCATTGCATGTGTATCCTATTCTACTATTAAAGCCCCTGAGGGCTTTGAGTGCAGAAAGATTTCAGGATGGGACTAGGAGGGATCCAGTTGGACAGAAATTTGCAAGTGCCTCACTTGCAAATGCAAAATGTGGCTACGCAAGGAGGCCGTCATTTAAAAATCGGACTTTAAATCCTATAGTATTCCAGGGAATTCAGAAAATATTATCCTGTGTGTACAGCTTGGGGAGGCCCCCAATGTCATGCAACAAGTTGATGGCAAACCAAGTAAAGCGTCATGTTAACCAGGCCTCCTGCTGTAACCATTAGATTCCCTATCTCCCTTCGAGCACCTCTGTTTTCATTGGATGACCCTGAACCCCTTGATGAACTACAGATCTTGAATTCTTACCATCCCAAAAGATGCAGCTAGTCATGCACCAGTCTCTCTGCAAAGAACAAATATCTCACACCTGCATTTCTAGCTGACTTGTAATAAATTCATTGGGGTTGTTCTTTCTCTTTCTCCGTGACATGTAACACGCTTAATAAAACCAGCTCAGGCCCATGTCAAACAGCAGAGCAATAGAACATAATTAACTCCATAGTCAGCCTTGTTTCTATATCTCTTGGTTAATAAAGTGGCTTTGTTGCCACCTTCCAATGTTCGAAATCGCACAGCACTTCAATCGGTGTTAGTTGGAGCATAAATTTTTGACAACGCAATTGCAATGATATTATTGCTGGTCTCCCCAACAATAGAGGAGGTGGGGAAAACATCAGTGTAAATCAGGTTAATGAGGGTGCTTTTGTGAACGATACATGGGGCATACCTGTCCCTTTTTACTCTTACAGAGCATGATGGCTTAAGTCGGAGTGTACACTCGTACCGTCATTCCCCATTACTATCAGTGGTGCAGCTCTGAGGCCATCACTCAGCACGTAGCCCCCCAGGCCAAATCCACTTTAGAATGACCTTTACAAAATCTTTCTATATCTGCTAGAGAGTTCCATTAAACTGCCTACTGGAGTTTCCTTCCTTCATACTCCTCAGAAGGGATTGGGCACTAGGGATCCAGAGACATCTGTTGATGATGTTGAGATCTGAAAGCAACCCCTTTGCCAGTGTCACTATTCATACAAGAAGTTTTGATCAGGAAGGATTAAAAGGGGAGAAAAAGACAGCTAGTGTTTGAAAGCAGACCCTTATGTCAAATTTCCTGAACTGCTCTGCCTCTTGACTGCAGGGAAAATGCAGGGTGACACTGCTCTGAATGTATTAGTTACATTCAGAATGTTTCCTAGACCATCCTTTCCTGGTAAGACATTTAGGCCACATCTTAGGCCAAAATTATGTCTACCTAAATTATGTCAGCATACAGTTATTACATCACTTGTGCATATGCACAGCACACTCCTTGTGTCAGTGGTGTATGTCCTCACCAGGAGTGCTTGTATTGACACCGAGGTCAGTGTGGGGCATTGTGGGGGAGCTCTTGGAGGCCAGTAACAGTCAACATAAGTAACACAGTGTCTACCTAACTGGTCGGCCATGACTCTACACCACTCAAGGAGGTGGTGTTGTTAAGTTGGCGTAGCAGGAGAAAAATTTAAGTGCAGACACATCTGCTGCTAGGTTGACATAAGTTGCCTTGCGTCAACTTAACGGTGTAGTGTAGACTAGGCCTTAGGAACTTAGAGCTATGTAGACCGGTTTGGGTCAGGTTATCCTTCCTTAATGAGGTACAGTCCTCTAACTTTGGGAGGGAGGATAATCACTATTATAACTATTTCCATTTCTGGAATGGAGTAAGTAATTTGCACCTGGTAAATTATCCAATGAATGTAGTCTTAGAATTATAGAATATTAGGGTTGGAAGGGACCTCAGGAGGCCATCTAGTCCAACTCGCTGCTCTTTTTTGGGACTTCCTCAAATTTTATTAATTGTTCAGTAGCCGTCACTGTTTGATGGAAATATCGGAATATGTTTGCTGTACGGATTTGCTATTAGAATCTTAACGTGTTTTGCGATCGATTAGGTAAATTGTATGGTGGTGTTCTGCTTCCTGCCTGGATGAATCCAAAGGCAGAAATTCTTCCATGTACGACCTAGTTTTCTGTACATATTCACACATGTAAGTTGGAAATTCACTTTTCACAAACACATATGCCAATAGAACTTGGATGCACAAATGTTTGTGGAAAGCGAGCGTAAGGAGTGTGAGCATGACCAAGAGAATTTATTTGAAAAGTAAATGAATATTCATGCCAATTTTTTTTTCCATTAGTCACCCAGCTGCTTCAATTTCTTTCCACAAAAATCTGAAACCTAAGCAGGGGCATTGATTTAAATTTAACTGAGTTGTAATCTATATTACTACTTTGGTATTGCCTAAATTAGCTGGTACCTGGGGCGAAACACATCTCCTGTGCTGCCTCCAATAGCTGGTTAGTCACTTTTTTAAAGTATAGATGTTTCAATAGGATTTAAGATCTGAAAAGGCTGCTTTTGGGGTACTGGATGACACAGGACTGGTCATTGGGTTTCAGCTGTAGGTCAATGGTTCAGCTGTAGTGCAGGATGACAATGACCAAAGGATCTTCACACCTGATAGCAACACTTTGTGGATCTCAGTTCTGTTGCTAGTGGACAGATCCCCATATAACAAAACCCACCTTTACAGCTGGCAGTTAGTACCAATGGAATGGTCAAGATTTGAATGGGCCTGGAGACAGCCCTCTCACCCTTAGGGTATGTCTGCCTTGGAGGAGGAAAAATAAGCTGTGATTTACTTATTAACCAGTCTAAGTTACTAACCAATCAGGATGCTTTTACCGTGTTATTAACCAATTGTAGTTGATAAAATAATACTTAGTCAATCATTTTGCTGTGAGAATCATATATAAATAATAAATGAAAAACGAATTCACACGACCGTGGCTCTTTTGGGTAACATTGATTGCTAATTTGGCTCCTGACCCGCTGAGGTCTGAGTTTCATGGATCTATAAGTACCTGCTTTCCGCTCTGTTCTGTTAAAATTCTCCACTTTGGGTCAGGCTGTATAATATGTCTCTGTGGGGTGTGATGCTTTGCATCCTGATTCTTTGCAAGTTTCATTGCTGACATTCAGCATAGGATTTTCCTTTTGTTGGAAGAAGCAGTTTTTTAGATGAAAGGAAAAATAAAACAACTGTAGCTACATGCTTTTATGTGGAAATGTGTTAGCATAATTGCATTGCCATATGCAGTGGGCTCTAACTGAGCTTTGCAGTTTGACTAATATTGAAGGTGAACAGCAAAGCAAAAAATCCTCTGATTTTCCCTTTTATTGTTCCTTTATGATGTATAAAGGCATCAAATTTTGTTTTCTAAAGAATAAAGACTTATTTTTACGTTAGAAATATAGAATCTTCTCTTCTTTTCTCTTTAGTGGAAGACCTTTGAGTGATCTAAATAATACTGTCACCCAAGGGTGTAACCTGAGTTTCAACCTTCCCTGTCCACACCTGAGTGGAAAGGGACTATCTGATTTATCTTCCTTTTGAGGAGGAGCTGCAGCTATTAAGGTACAAACAGAAAGCAATAACAAAGAGGAAAAAGGATGTATCAGGATACCAGCCCAAATTCGGGAGACCTGAGCTTTGTTCCCAACTCTGCCACTGATGTGCTGTGTGAACTTGGACAAGTCATTTCCCCTCTGTGTCTGACCTATGTATGTACAGTGCGCAGTCAATGGAGTCCTGATCTTGGTTGAGGCCTCAGCGTGCTATCATGGTACAAATTATAAGAAAGGAAATAAAATAGATGGTGAAAAGGCAGCAACTCTGCCAGGGCATGGTACGGCACAAGGAAAAGTGAAGGAGATGGGCTTATGCTTGGAACAATTGCAAAGGTGGGTTCTAGCACAAAAATAAATAATAATAATGTGGGGAGACCATGGCATGAAAGGTATCTGATAGCTAACGAGGAAACGACTACCCTTCATTTTTCATTTGGATTTGGAGTCTGGGTGGAAATGCTATCCAGTTTTGGCTGAAAGTGGACACAAAGAGCTTTTTACAGTCTGCTGGGATAGAGGCCGAGGTTGGAATATGTATCTCCTGAATTTGCACAGCGTGTGATGACCTGCCAAAATGACATGCTGGTATTAAAGAGACAATGGGTGGGTGAGGTAATATATTTTATTGGACCAACTTCTGATCCAATTTATTGGTCCAATAAAAGATATTACCATACCCATCTTATCTCTCTAACATCCTGGGACCAGCATGGCTATGACAATACTGCATACATCAAAGCTTGTATTAAATCACTTCAGGCCAATCCACTTCAGTAACGAATTCTGCAATCTGCTCTGAAAGAGGTTGGATCCGAGGGAGGCTAATAAGTTTCAGCTACCCTGATGAGAACTTGCTGAAATATTTTACATTAAACTGTCAGCTGCGTTTAGCAAAAGGGAAGGAGAAAGTGCACAATTAAGAA
This sequence comes from Emydura macquarii macquarii, assembly GCF_026122565.2. Classification (NCBI taxonomy): domain Eukaryota; kingdom Metazoa; phylum Chordata; order Testudines; family Chelidae; genus Emydura; species Emydura macquarii. The sequence goes on from NW_027133394.1 coordinate 64,054, forward strand.
AAGAAAAGATCAATATTGGATTTTCTATTTTGCAGTCATTATGAAAATCTAGTTGATTGGAATCGGCTTCCTGTGAAGAACGGAGTATGACCCTGCAAAAGGGAGAACTATCCCTCCCCCAGGCTTCCTCCGAAAGGAAAACTCCATCTTCAGTCCCCCTGTCAAAGTTAATAAGCTTTTCTCAGTATGAATACTGTTGCTGTGCATTTCCATCCTAGGATCTCCTAATGTGTGGATCTCCTATGTACAATGTGGCACCATCCAAGAACTTTCGCATACCCATCAGTAACATTCCCAAATATCACATTTACTTCTTTATTTAATTTAATAGGGCCACACCCTGAGTGTAAAGCGTACTCAGTTTTCGCTCTTACTCAGGCAAAACTCTTATCTGCATAAAGGCGTAAAAAAACTGAGGTCCACAGACAGAAAGAATCCATCATGCTGTCGTCATTGGCAATCCCTCGAATTCAGGATGATCTCTACCACGGATTTACATATGGGTTCTAGGATGACTCAGGAGTTCAATCCTGGAACCACAGATCTGCCTAGAATAGATATAGACATTTCCTAGCGGGTCAGCTGCCTGCTTGTAGAAAGTTCTTTCTTTTTCCTTTCTTCTCTCTCTCTCTTCAGCTTTGAGGGCAAGATGCTTCTCCTCAAAGCTGGCCACTGCCCAATGGAAGATCTGGCACCATTGATTGGTTGGTGGCTTATTCCTCCCAACTTATGATGTCCACATCCGTTTTCTTAAGATATGCTTTCAGTGTATTTTTTTTAGCGCTGCCTCCGACCACCACGAGATCTCTGACCATAGGTGAGCTCAGAGTAGAGAGCTTGTTTTGGGAGGCAAAAAACCTGGCATCCATGCCCAATGTCAATCCCAGAATAGTTGGTGCATAAGGATCATTATTTCAATACTGGTGACATTGGCTTCAGTGAGGATGCTGGTATTAGTGCAGCAATCTTCCCACTTGATGCAAAGGATCTTCTGGGGGGTATCATTGGTGATACCTCTCCAAACTCTTAAGGTGTTATCGGTATGTCACTCAGGTTTCGCATCCATAAAGAAGTGTAGGAGTGACAACTGTTTTATAGACCTGAATCATGATGTCCTTCCATAGGTCATGATCTGTGAAAACGCATCAGAGCAATTTTCCAAAGGAAGCACTTGCGCACTGGATTCTGTGCTGAATCTCACTGTCAATTTTTGCATTTTGAGAGAGTTGGCTACCGAAGTAGCAGAAATGCTTGACTGTCTCCAAAGTTTGTTCCTTGATACTAATTTGTGATGGATCATGTGCAAGACCTGAGGCAGGCTGATAGAGCACCTCAGTCTTCTCAATGTTAATTGAAAGCCCTAGGCTTTGGTAGGCTTGTGCAAAAAAATACAGAGTGGACTGTAGGTCATTCTCAGTATGCTCAAAGATAGCACAATCATCTGCATACTGAAGATCGATAATGGACGCCCTGAGGATTTTAGACTTCTATCGGAGGCATCGAAGATTAAACAGCCACCCATCCATTCTATATTGAATGTCAACTCCATGGGGTGACAGCCTTTGACTGCTAAATAGAACAGGATTCATAAGGCCTTGATTAGGAGTCAGAATAACTTTGAACAGTTGAATTTGTAGTGTTACATTTGTACTTAGATTCATTTTAGAACAAATGCTCAGGTCCTCAGATTTGTATCTTTCTGAAATTCAGTGCCGCTTAGCACCATTCTGAGGCATTGTTTCCATTCTGACTCCATTCTCCATTTGTATAGTGGTGTCCCATCCAAACCTTGCCTTGTCCTGCTCTATTTACCTAGTGAGTGCTCAGATCACGGCCCGCCGTGGAGTGGCTGCAAGAAACCTGAAATTATTCCTCATTTCTTTAGAATTTCTGGAGGCATTTGCATCCTGCTCTTAATCCCTGCAATCACCTCTAGAATTCTCAGAAGCCCCTACTTTTGCTGTCAAGAGATATGTCTTCTTTCAAACAAATCTGCTATAAACAAGCTAACTCCAATATCAAAGACAAATAGCAATAGAGATGTGCAGATGTCAGGTTTCCGCCTGCTTATTTTTTGGTGGTGCTGTCACTAAATGATGTCTTCTCTTCCACAAGGTGATATTTTCAGGGCACACAGTAAAACTCTTGATTTTCTTCCTTAGAAAGAAAAGTGGGGAGGAGAGGGCTTCTGGGAAAGTCCACCAGTCACTATTTATGTAGACATCTCACAAGGAATGCTCTAAGAAATTGGAATAAGGTCTCTCACAACACCCACAGCAAAGATATGTACTAAGTATTCCTTTTCCTATTAGTTAGAACACGTCCCACTTCTATATTGCCTTATGCCCATGTGCTTTGCGAACACTCCAGAGGGTTAGCACGAGGCTATGTACCTTTTAAATATTTAAGGATTATTAGAGACTTTAGTGATATGGAGGGCTCATGATGGCCTTTTGCACATAGGTATATTTAATGCATTAAAGGATTTAGCTGCTTACATGAAGTTTAGTGCTGTTATCCATCCCCATCTTGCGGATGGTGAAACAGACACACAGAGGAGACGTGAGTGTCCCAGTGTCCCAGAAGAAGAGTGACAGAGTTTGGAATAGGATGCAGATTTCCTGACTCTCCCCGTCTTGCACTTCCCTTTCAGTATGCACAATTGTAAATGACAGCACTTCTCTTAAACTAAAGCCGTGAAATATTATTGTCTAAATATCGGTAAGTGGGTGGAAGGTATTTCACAGTGAAATTCAGATTTCTTTCGTGGAAACAAGTTCAACTTTTCTACCATCCATTATGCCTGTGCGTGTGAATTCTGCTCTGCATCTTGATAAGAACATAAAAATGGTCGTACTGGGTCAGATCGACAGTCCATCTAGCCCAGTATCCTGTCTTTTGACAGTGGCTGGTGCCAGATGCATCAGAGGAAATGAACAGAACAGGATGATTCATCAAGTGATCCATCTCCTGTCATCCAGTCCCAGTTAGAGGTTTAGAGTCACCCCGAGCATGGGATTGTGTCACTGACCATCTTAGCTAATAGCCATAGATGGACCTATCCTCCAAGAACTTATCTAATTCCTTTTGAACTCAGTTATACATTTGGCCTTCACAACATCCCATGACAATGAGAGCCATATATTGGCTGTGCATTGTGTGAAGAAGTACTTCCTTTTGTTTGTTTTAAACCTCTTGCCTATTAATTTTATCAAGTGACCCCAGGTTTATGTGTTATGTGAAGAGGTAAATAATATTTCCTTATTCACTTTCTCCACCCATTCATGATTTTATAGACCTCTATCATATCTCCCCTTAGTCACCTCTTTTCTAAGCTGAACAGTACCAGTCGTTTTAATTATTCCTCATATGGAAGTTGTTCCAGACCCCCTAAGCATTTTTATTGCACGTCTCTGTACTTTTTCCAATTCTAATGTATCTTTTTTGATATGGGGTGACCAAAACTGCACACAGTATTCAACATGTGGTCATACTATGAATTTAAAAGTGGCATTATGATATGTTCTCTTTTATTATCTATCCCTTTCCCAATGGTTCCTAACATTGTTAGCATTTTTGACTGTAGACACACATTGAGCAGATGTTTTCAAAGAACTCTCCATGCTGACTTCAAGGTCTCTTTCTTGAGTGAAAACAGCTAATTTAGACCCCATCGTTTTGCATGTATAGTTGGGATTGTTTTCCAATGTGCATGACTTTGTGCTAATCAATATTGACATTCTTCTGTTATTTTGTTGCCTGGTCACCCAGTTTAGTGAGATCTCTTTGTAACTCTTCGCAGTCACTTTGGACTTAAATATCAGTAGTTATGTACCATGTGTAAACTTTGCCATCTCACTGTTTTACCTTTTTTCCAGATCATTTATGAATATGTTCAACAGATGTTCAAAAGCACTGGTCACAGTACAGATCCTTCGGGGACCCTGTTATTTACCTCCCCATTGTGAAAACCGACCATTTATTCCTACCATTTGTTTCTTATCTTTTAACATATTTCTGATCCATGACAAGACTTTTTCTCTTATGCCATTACTATCTAGCTTCCTTGGGAGCCTTTGGTGTGGAACCTGATCAAAGGCTTTCTGAAACTCCAAGTACACTATATCCACTAGATCACCTTTGTCCACATGCTTGTTGACAACCTCAAAAAATTCAAATAGATTGGTGAGGTATAATTTCCTTTTACAAAAGCAGTGTTTTTGATTCTTCCCCAACGCATTGTGCATCTGTGTGTCTGATAATTGTTAGTTTCAGTGAAACTGGCCATCACATACAGTTTGATTCATTTAAGATATTCACTGTACTTGACTCTATGCTTTCTTGCACATATAGGGCCAGTCCCTCATCAGCATGACCTACCTGTCATTACTATATATATTGTATCTTGGTATTACTGTGTTCCATTGATTATTATCATTTCACCAAGTTTCTGTGATGTCTATTATAACAATATCCTCATTTAAAACCAGCACTCAAGCTCACCCATCTCAGTATTTAGACTTCTAGCATTTGTATACATGCACTTGTAAAATTTGTCAATACTTAGAAAGACCACCTCATTATTTACAAGCTGCTATTGGCAACCTTGTATCGTAAAATTAATATCCCTGATAATGGGCCAATAATACAGCGAATATAAATGTTATTTGAAAACCCATGTTTTTCCCATATTTTATCTATCAAGGTCTTTCCGTTCAAGGAAATTAAAATAACTGTTAATAGAAAGAGAGAAGAGATTGGCAGAGATGAAATCTAAAAGCTAGGGCAGATGTATTTAAAAGCTAAGTAGACCAGAATGGGATTAGTGTAACAGAAATATCTGATGCAGCTGGGAGCAGGTGTCATGATGTCATTACTGAAGCTGAAGGCTGTGTGGGTACTGGGGCAGGAAATTAAGATGATAAAAGAACCTTGAATCATTTGATGCAAACTTGAAAATAGCTGGAATAGGAGAAAGTGCACGACAAATACATTTTAAAAAATTAATCAATGATAGTATGTGCCTTGCAACTAAGAACCCTTATGGACAAGTCCTATAGAATTTAATAGGGATTATGCCAAAATGATTTTTATTGAAATTCAATGGGTTTGCATAGAAAATACTCTAAAAACCTAAGGAATCTGAGTGAGAAAATTACCCATTCCATAGGTTTTTTGCTCAACCCATGGAATTCCATAACCAACATCATGGGTATATCGTATCAACACCCAAAATAGTTGGGCACTGTACAAACACACAGAAATGCAAGCCCAAGCAAGGTCCCAGAACAGATATCAAGGCTCCAGAACAGTAAGTCAAGCAAGATTCAGGTCTGCTATAACTATGTTGCTTAAGGGTGTGAAAAATCCACACCTCTGAGTGACGTAATTAGACCAACCTAACCTACTGTGTAGACAGCACTATGTTGATGGGAAAGAAAAAGAGAAGCAGACCCAAAGGATGAAATCCTGATCCCACTGGTCAATGGGAAAGCTTCCATTGACTTTAGCGGAGCCAGTATTTCACCCAAAGTCTATAATATGCCCTGCACAATGCGTACACGCATTCTTGAGCAAAGGAGTTATCTCAGTGATGTCTTTTTGCCACAGACAGGCAGAGTAGCAGTGCATAAATGGAAATTGTAAAAGACATGTTTTACAATAGCTCCGAGCTGTAACATATTGTCGAAATGAATATTTGTGGTAAAGAAATATTAGAATAATTTCCTCACCAGTTGTAGAAAGAACAGACTGAGGCTTAATGGTTGGAGGCTGTTCTACAGTGCAGTTTCTTTTATGCCACATTTTGCAGAAAAGCACAATTTGCTCCAAAATGTGCACATTTCCCCTTTACATCTCTGTGCCTCTAAAACATGGAAAGTTTGTTTTGTTGTCCAGCAGCTTTTACTGGTTGCCAAACCATCTCACTGCTAAAATTATTATGCTTTCAGTGTGGCCACTTTATGGATGCCAAGCACCTTTTGAAATACATCCCTAGCCTCAGTTTACTGCCTTGAATGAAGGACGCTTCTGTTTGAGCCACAAAATAAGCAGACATTACATTACTGGCCTGGTCCTGAGAGGTGCTGAGTTCCCTCCAGTCAGCACATTCAGCAGACCTTTTGCTAACTTCCCCAACAATTCTCAGGTTCCTCTGCCTTTCCGCATTTTAGCAAGAATCAAAACTACCAAAAAGCAGAAGGAGGTCTGGTCTTTGACAGAACTAGGATGGAAATGGTGAGCAGCTCATGGGAAACCTGCTTCTTTGTGATTCCCAAGCCAGTTTCTAAACCTTTGGTGGAAAAATCCCATGGAACTTAGAGAATGAGTTTATTTTCCAATGTTATAAAGTTCTCTGGTGAGGGTAAAGGCCCAGATTCCCAAAGCACTTAATCACCCCAAGGGGAGAGATGCTATTGAAGGTGGGTGTATTAGGCCATGTAACTAGGAGTAATGGAATGAATTAAACATAGAGAAAATAAATTTCTTTTCCTAATTTGTATAAACTCCCAAATGAATCAGTGAGAGCCTCTCCCTGAATAATTGAAAACTGGATTGAGCAAAGCATTGGACATCACGCTGCAGGCAGCAGTTTTGCATTAGCCAACATGGAATTGGCTAATATGGCTATACGGGAAAGACCTTACTAAAGCCGCTCTTCCATGTGGAAAACTCCATGCTTATTTCTGACACTCAAGCATCAGTTAGAATGCTGCATAGTATTTCTGTTGCTTTCGTGTTGGGATGGAAAAAATCTCCACTGATGTCAAAGTCAGAGGCTTGTTAACTACCTGCCTTGTGTTTGTGATGACAGGTCTGAGATGCAAGTTGAAGACGCAGCGGTAGCAGCTTTTATATTTCTCGGGATTTTTGTGTATTTCCGCAAATCTGTGCCCTAAGCCTAAAATAATTTTTCTGTTAATAGGTCCCTGAAGAAGTCATTAATACTCTGTGTGGATACAAGACCCTTGAAAAAGAGGTAACGTACGCCTTTCATTTGCAATACATCTCTTTGCTTGCTGGCTCCTCCTTCATTGTCTAAAGTCACATGCTATTTTGGGAGTTATATGCAGGACAGGACGATTAGCGCACACTGCATATCTTCTCTTGTTAAGAGAACTATGAGGCACGAATGCTGCTTTGAGAGGTGGTGTTGGGGAGAATGCAGTATCTCTTATTTGTCCTGCAGGTTTATTTGGTTCATGAGTTGCTATTCATTTTCATATTGATTTGTTGTGTGTCTAATCAACCACTGGGATGCCTAACATGTGAGAAAGGTGTGTCTCTGGGTTTTGTTGTCTTTTATAAATCCAGTCCTCTGGTGCATCAGAACCAAGCAAATTAATAAATGTACCTTCGTTCTCTAATAACTGATTAGCTGAGGAATGCTTAATTGGGGTAATTTGTACTTTTATGACTAAGCTATCTTTGTGATCAGTTTCTTTTTTTTTTTTTTTTTTAAAGAAAACTTTTAGAATAGCAGTCCACTCTCCAGGAGTCTGCGTGATGGACAGAAATTCCGTGTGGTGTCAGCTTTTTGGGGCAGAGACTGTCTCGCTGTAATGTCTGTACAGCACCTAGCACTGTGGGATCCATGACTGGGGCTAATAGTCTCTACCACAAGGCAGATAATAAATAGCTTATGATTTTTAGCACCTTTCATTCCAAAGGACATCATATCACCACTAAAATCCATCTCCAGAAAGGGGCATGCACTTGGTTCCCTGCACAATTACTGTAATTTAATATTCTTGTTATATGCTTAATGTTCGGGTCACTCTCAGAAGCTGAAATAAGATCAGGACCTCATTGTGCCAGCTGCTGTCCAAACAAAGAGAAAGAGCTGTCCTTGCCTCAGCCATGGGAGGAGCATAACATTTTTTTAACAACACTGTCAGAGCACGGCCCCGATTCTTACTATTAGCATCATCAGATTTGTAAGGTCTGCACAAAGCAGAGAAGAACTTGGGACTTTTAAAGTCCCATCTAGACTGAGCAAATTGCATGGAGTTCAATTTATCAAATTCAGAAAGGCAAAGGGCCAAATCCATCTGCTTTCCATATTAGGATGAAATTTGTAATGCAGCACCATGTCCTGCCACCTAGTTAATTCTATACACAACTATGTTTTATGTTTGTTGACTATAGGGGAATGGAAAGATTTCATTACTGTCAAAGGGAAAACAAACAATGGAGGCTGAAGTTTAAGCTGACGTTATAAATACAAACGTATATGCCATAAATTGCTCTTTAGCAGCTTTGTAACGAAGGGCGTTCACCCAGAACTTTTTCCAGCTGCACAGAACTCGCTTGGGGATAATTAAGTTAAAAAGCAGCTAGGCAAATAGAAAAGAATCAGAAAGCCAGCATGCTAGCACTGCTTTATAAAGGACTGTCTGATGTATCAATTATGACTGGTTTGTCACACCGATCCTGAGCCCAGCAGCTTAATGCCTGTGGAAATAAACACGTCCAGTGCAAATGGTAACTTGTGTTCACAGCTTAGAAATATCATTAAACCTGTCATCTCCTCAGCCCCAGCTGATTCTGTGTGACACACATGATAATTAAAGAGGTGAGGACAGCACATTGCAGCCTGTCAAATAACAATGAAAACAAAAAGGGGGTAAAGCAAAGTGTATGGATCCTGCGTCTTCATGACAGAAGGTGTGTTTGTCCTCTAAAAGGTGTGTTTCACCTCCAAATCTGACAGGAAGGTTGTCTCCTGTTTTACAAAGGCTTGGAATCCTTTGGGATGTGCCCCCATCTGTCATAGTCACCTACTTCACTGAGGCAGCATTTCACTGTCATCCTGTTTAATCTCTGAGTATGCATCTCAGCGGACGATATCATCTCTGGATCGCTGGGGCTGCTTTTCCTTTCCAGGGCTGCCCAGAGTTTGCTCTCCGCTGTGGGCTGACAGCAATGCGTCTGTGCCATTGCTTTTCCCTTTGTAGCTGACCCACAGTGTGGTGATGGGGGTGCTTTTACCTCAGATGGTTGACAAGCCTCCTCTGCCCCTGCTTGGATTGGGTGGCAGTCGCCAACCTCCTGGGCTGGCAGCCAGGTGGCAGCCCCCTTCCCTGGCTCAAAGCCCAGTGCCTAGAAAACTTGTCAATTTCACTGCTCTATGACAGCCCCAGATTTTAGCAGTTACCCTCTTTTCCTGTCTCTCTCTCCCTCTCGCCCCCCTTCCCTGTCTCTCTCTCACCCCTTCCTCCTCTCAAATATATGGCAAAAAATTGGGCATGGCACTTCATATTCCCCAGCATTGGCATGCCACTCAAAGCCTCCTAGCTTTGACCAAGATCACCTTTAGCCCAGATATATACTTGAGTTGTGCACCCCTGGTGTAAAGGTGGTAACTCTACCCACACTAGATCTGACATCTGTCATATCACGACCTTATATACTCAGCCCTTCTTCCAAATATGGCTCACGTTAGTCCGTAAACATAAAATCCCGTGGAAAATTGAGTGTTGGGATACTTATTAAAGTTTTCAGAAGTTAGGGGGTACTTGCTTCTTAAAAGGTTGAGAAACATTGCACTAGAGACTATCAATTTATTTAATTTAGGCTGCCTATGCTAACAATTTTTGGCCATTACTATCTTGGACTGGATTTAAACTGGTGACGCAGCAGACTTCATATCACAGACCGTGAACCTCCCTTCTGAGCTCGAGGCATCTTTCTTGGGCCAGTTCCAAAATCAGATACAACAGATGAACTGTAGTGGATTTACAGTATACAGGAATAAATGAGACCAGAATTCACCCCTTTTGTCTTCTAATTTGTGAATGGTCTCTAAAACTCTGGATTAGCTTTTTCTATCCTGGATATTTTCCAGCTAGTTTCCTCTTAGTCATACATCATCAAAATGCAGCCTCTGTTCTCTTAATGGGAATAGAGAAAAGCAACAGCAGTACCATACGCCCAATGCAGATACACAAGTTAAACACAGCTGCTGACTCAAATGAGCTCTAATACCTTAGGAATCATAGGTCATTTTAAGAGGCCTCTATTGTCTGCAGGGGAGGTCAATATCCTTAATTTACTTTGATGCATTTTGCTGTTACTGCACTGCACAAATTTTATCAAGGCCAGTTAAATTACAGCCACGTAAGAGCAATCCTTTTTTTTTAAAAGCATTTATGGCTGTCCCTTATTTTGTTCCCAGGTTTTAGCAGATAGATGGGTTCATTTAAGAAAGAGAGTTCAGTGCACAGTGATGCACTTTCAGAGATCTCTCAGAAAACACATCTAGTAACCACAGCCAAAAAGGGCAGATAAAACTGATCTGGCTGAAGTTGTTCTATTTTTAGGCAGAAAGGCTTTGGGCTTAAATGTTAAATGCACAAGGAAGGTGAAGGTGGACTGACCATGAGGTTTAGTCTGATTTCAGTGCATTGTGTAAGAACTGCACCCAGTTATGTCTTAGTATAAAAGACTTTGAAAGTGATTATGCAAAGAAATAAGTTACAACTGGTGCAGTAACATGTACCTTGGGAGCTAATCACTGGTGTAGCCTGATTTTGGGTGTTTTAGTAATTTGAATGGGGTTATAGGCTCACCAATCTCTTTGATCAGAAGATAATGAAGTGCTTGTCCCAGAATCAGAAGAGTTTTATAGGGACCCCGGGTGCATGGAAGGAAGGTTCACAGTGATAGCCAAATTTGTATAATTGTATAAGCTTTTATTAAGATAACATAAAATGATAGACAAATGACTGATTAAAAGAGAATGAATAATCTAATGGATAATACAGTCTTATTTTGGAGGCTTGTGTGATATATATATATGTTTCTACGGTATGCTTTGGATTAATATACTCTCACCCTTCCCTGATGACCTGGTTGAGAGAGAGGTCTCGTTCCTCAACTGTTGAGTAGAGGTGTGGAGAGCTAGGCAATGCTTCAACTTTTCCTAAACAAAATTTTGGAATTCCCATTCTATGGGAAATCTCCCCCACCCCCTCCTTCAGTTTCTGAATTTTTTATTTATTTTTTTTAAATTTTGGAACGTCCCACTGAACAGGAATCCCCAGCGTAGACAGGGCCTATGTGAATCTTTACCTTTTCTGTATTATCTTCCTGGCTGGTTGACGTGTGTGTCATGACCTGAGTTTGTAAGAACATTGTGGCCATTCAGTCCAGGGTGTTGTTTTGGGGTTGTTTTTCCTTAAGTAAGTTTATCTTTGCACTTAAAGGCCAACAATAGTGTGAGCGGCTGACACACGAGTTGGAACAGACGCCTGAACCTACCAGCACTTCCTTTGCGTTACCTTGTGCATAATAGTTCCTTTTAATTCTCACACACAACCCCACTTCCTTTTAGATTTGCATCAAATTGAAATGTTCCTCACCATCATGACAGAGAATAAAGCATGCTGGGAGGTGACTCCTGTCCTGGGCTCTGGTTATGCATATTGAAGTCAAAATATCTCACTCCCTGGTTTTGTTCTGCCTGCAGCGACTGCAGCTGGTTGATGTTATCCACGTGCGAGGCTGTATCCATGCAGTTGGCCTGTGGTTTAAAGACAACTTTGAAGTCACTTTGGGGATAGTTTGTTCCTTGCTGCTTCCACAGGTATGTGAGAACTTTTTGTCACTCACTGTCATCGTCCTTTTCCAATCATTACTTGCAGGGTTATGTGAAAAGGGGGAAATCTACTTTGTTTGCACCTCCAGCTTTGTGTCAGCTGGAAAAGGGGTTTTTGTTTTTGAAGAGGACATGGGGAAGGATGGTTGTTACCTGCTATATTGGTCTGCTAAAATTAGATTCACAGTTCCTTCAGCTAAGTGCCAATGTACGGGTACATCTTGGAGTGAAAGGACATGGGAAAGCTCTTCTTGTTTTCCTTTCCAAAAATTTAACAGTGGTGTGTATCCTGTTGTGAGGCATTAAGCACTTTTGGGGGTTGACTGGATTCTTGGCAGGTAAAATCTGCAAGTAATGTGTTGAACTGTTTTATGTTCCCTCCTGTAGGAGAATGGACTTTCCTGTGTCCTTTATAAATTGTTGGAATGAAATTAGGTATTTTGTCCTTAAGGCAGGCCTCTGCTTCAATGAGCTTTCAGGAGTAAGATCAGATGCCATGGGAGGTGCACCATCTTCTGGAGGATACCTGTAATCCTGACCACCTCTGCTATATTGTCCCAACAAATATTAACTCTTGCGAGAGTACTAACTCTTAACAAATATTAACTCTTGGCTTTGATTTTGCAAAACCAGAAGTGGTTTGGATTCAGGTCCTATATCATGTAAACTCCACAAAACTGGTGTTGCTCCACCTCTGATTTTTGTTTATAGAGCATTCTTTAAATGTAAACATCAAGGTGTAGACATTGATGCAAAAGGGGAACTTTTCTTGTTCCAGTGGCAGTGCACAGCATTGAAAGACTATCGATTAATTCTTAAGCAGAAACCTATTTCTGTAAGAGAAGGGTGTTCACAGAAACTCTGGGAGTTGAATGTACAGTCCAGTGTCCTCTTCTTTCACTTCTCCATGAACACTGTGATACTGTTGCCAGTATCCATGCACTTTGTCAGCACCCACTATTGTTACTGCATCCTGTAGTTCAGAGGATAAGTCACAAATAAAATATCCTAATTATGTTGGTATGTTGCCAGAAAACTTTCTTGAGCAGACTCTTGTGTCACCAGTCACATCTCTTGCCCGTTAACCAGTGAAGGCCTAAAGAATTGGATAAATGGTCGGGTTTTTTTCTATTTTTATTTATTTGCTCCTAAAGAAAGGGTGTGACATGCACTGATGCATATAGTTTATCTGTGCCTGCTACAAAACATTCTCTAAATGCACAGAAATGCAATCCATTCAGTCTTCCGGGGTGAAAGGAATCTGTATGCTGATGAGTATGAATCTGAAGCATTTATGGCCAATTTTGGGGTCTTGGTTTTGAGCTGAAGGGTTTTGGATTGCTTTCTCAGCTGACTGCATGTTAAATTGACCCAGTATTTTGACATAAGGTGCTTGGAAGAGCTACCAGAAGAACTCAGGTTGGGGGCATATAACAATACGCTAGAGGCTAAAACAGAGGGAGGCCTGATTGTGACTTGATATGAACTATGTACAGTTATTGTTTATCCCACCTCGGCAGCGCTAAGAAAGGGGTGAAGCTTACACAGAGAGAGGATATAGGTTGTTTACCCAAAAACCTATTCACAGCAATGTAGTTTTCAGGATGTGCTTTACCGTATTAACCCCTTTAAATTATTGCAAAGATTTTATTTTAATTCAGTACTGAAATTTTATTATTAATAAGGTAATAGTATATAAAAACTGAAGCTTTCATTGGAGCATACCTTACTGCAGCAAGGCTCTTCTACGTTTGTCTTTATAACACTTTTCAAACAGAAGACAAATATTGAACAACCAACATAAGGATTAACTATAAACTGGCTGCTGTGGTGATTACGTTCTGCATTACAGACTTTCAATAGGATGAGGCATTCTTTTAAATTTCCTGGCCTAAGTAGGGCGACCAGATACCAAGTGTGAAAAATCGGGACGGGGATGGGGGGTAATAGGTGCCTATATAAGACAAATCCCTGAATATCGGGACTGTCTCTATAACATTGGGACATGTGGTCACCCTAGGCCGAAGTGTCTGTGATACAATGCTGTGCTCTGTCAAATAGCTGCCAAATTTCACCTCAGAGGTGAATCTCTATGTTACTTCCTACTTACCCCACATGGGTTTTTGGTGATTAGAGCTGGCTGGGAATTTTTCATTGAAATGTTTTTTGTCAAAAAAGGCCAATTCGTTGAAACCGAAAGCTTTTGCGGGAAAGGGTCAGTTTTGACCAATTTCTCAACTCAAATAAATTTTGAAAAAAAATTGAAATTGCCAGAACATCATGTTTTGACATTTTCTAAATGAAAAATATTGGTTTTCCAGTTTGAAGTGAATTTTTGTTTTAAAATTTAAGCTTATTTTAGTAAAAATAAAAAAAAAACTTTTTAATGGAAAAATGGTTAAAATCTAAATGAAACATTTAGAAATTATCAAAACAAAATTATTTGATACCCTGATCTGACTTTTCAGATTCTCAATTGGTGAAAATTTTCAAAATTTTGATTTTTTGTCCCAATTCAGGATGGGAAAAAATTCCAAAATCTCAAATTTTCTTGGGATGGGAAAACAGTTTCCTACACAGCTGTAGTTATGATCATGAGTGCTGGAACGATTTGTATAATGCGAGTGCTGAGAGCTATTGAACCAAGCTGTAAATCCTTTAGATGATGGAAACCGCTTCAAGCCAGGGGGTGCGGTAGGCCAGGGGTGGTTGTGAGTCCTACTAAGCAGTTGTACAGTGCTTTGGATGAACAGCATTACTGAAGTATTCTTGCTGTGTTAGTTTTAGGAAATTAAAGAATATGATTGAAGTTCAGCAGATATGAAAATTCAACTTCATAAAAGTACCTTCTTTCTTCTGCACCACAGTAGTCCAAGAACATGTTACACAAGCCATCTCTAGCATTGCAATTAACTCACAAACATGATGTTCTTAACTGAAGAGGACAGGGTGAATGAACAAAGACAATAATAAATAGAGCAATGCCTGACAGGTTTCTAATGCTTGTTAATGAGCTTTTGAGCAGGCTAGCTGGCTCCTTCTGACATACAGTGAAACTCTGTCAAAGCAAAGAACAAATTCTTCTCTGTTCACTCCGAATTTTTTATTTTTAATCATAGCTTTCTCATGTTCTAATTGTAAATCATATTTGATTCCTGTCAAGTTTTCAATGGAATTAAATTATAAACGGCCATCTGTGCTGCCAAGATGTCAGCCCAGAAACCGCTGTACCCACAGCAGCTCCAATACCATGGCATAAACCCATAAAGATTCTGTGGTCCCGTAGGTGCTAATCTGAAGAGAAATGGGTGTCACACGTGGCAATGATGATAATAATCCCTAGCTCTTATATAAGGATGTGCAAATGTGTTGGGTTTCAGATCACAGATTTTCAGAACATCATCCTCATTGACGCAGAGTTGTGGTCAAGTGGATTCTGCAGAGGAGTGGGAATCAGGAGGTTTGCGTTCTATTCCTCACTCTGCCACTGACTCACTATGTGGCCTAGGGCAAGTCACTTTGCCTCAGTATCCCCATCAGTAAAATCAGGATGGTGCTTAGCTTCCATTTATAAAACAATTAGAGAGTGGTTGATTTAAAAGTCCTAGGCAAATGCATATTTATTTATTTATTTATTTATCTATTTATTATATTTAAAAAAGAATTGCATGTTTGGCTTAACCCAGCAGAATGAAAGTCAGATGTTCACATCTGGTGATATCTGCCCCCCCCCCCCAAAAGGTTATTGGATTCTTTACATGTACCCCAAAAGGTGTGGGCCTGAACATGTGACCTGGCTGGAAGGCTGAGTCGCTAAAAGGACAGCCCACCCCAGGTCACAGCTGTCGCAAGAAAGGGACAACATTTCCCAACCCGGCCTGACCAGGTGACACCGGTGGTGAATGGACTTCTTCACAGGGCACTCTGTGAATGGGTGAGTGCCACCCTCCAAGAGTAAACTATGAGATGTCTTTAAACCTAGCAGCTGGAATTAGGGCTGGAATTTCTAAATCGTCTCCTGTTGGCTGATATCATGGGACAAGGGGGTTTTATTCTTCAAACTAGCAGAATCTCCTACTGGCCCCTGGGTAGGGTGCATCCCTGCCTCAGAACCCCACACATTTCCATTATCCAAACCATCCAAACCTTCTTGCTGTGCAAAAAGGAGCTGGAAAGGGAGGCAAGGTGTCCAATGGCTAGGAGTCAAGACCTAAGTGTTCTATTCCCGGTCTGACGTGGACCAACTGGGTGACCTTGAGCAAGCCACCTTGTGCATCAATTTCCCCATATGCAAAATGGGGAATACCCAGTTTTCTCAACCGTTAAGATAAGGACAATATCCACCCTCTTCTGTAAAGCCCTTTGAGTTCTTCTGTTGAAAAGCACCATATAAATGCAATGTATCATCAAACCTCATGAAAGCATAGTTTGCTGTGAAATTTCTGCCACACTTCTGGGAATTCGTACTGCAAAAACATTCTTTCTCATGGTATTTTGCTGCCTCCTGCTGTAACCAGCAAGTGCAAAGACCCATGGGAAGGATAAGAAGCCAGCAGAAAAGTTTAACTTAAATTTTGCCTGAAGGTTCAGACTGAGTTGTCATTATTAATCAGTGCACCCAAATCCCTGCATATGGCCTTTGACCCCCTGCTTATGTTTTTTTCTAATGCATTACCAGCATATTCACTTCATATATATAATTAATTTCATAATACCAAGTGTGCCTTACATTTTGTCATTTCAAGTTTCACTCTGTTAAACAGGTTGTGTTTAGACTCTAGCCCTGGTGCTATAACATTTCCTGCCTCTTTGACCATCTGAGCAACTCCTAGTTCTCAAACAATTTGTCATAGCCCTGCCACCTTCCCTATTATGCTGACTGTTCTGCCATCACTTTTATGGTCAGCAGTTTAATCATTTGTAAATTTCTTTCTCAAGAGCCAGTATCTGTAGAGCACTTGCCATTAGACAATGGAAGAGATTAATATTTCTAAATTAATTACGTTCCTTGACTTTCTCTTCTGTCCTCTTTAAACACTTTTAATCCCCATGGCTAGCTGACATAATGGGATTTCCTGCTGGATATAGATAAATGATGAAGTATCTTTATTATTCAATCTTCAATTTCTATTTCACTGGAGGCTTTTAATAGCTATGAAGTAATATTAAATATATTAACTCGTGTACTATTTCTGACTTGTATGCATTAACTGTATAATTTGTTTAGGTGCTTTTTTTGAAGAAAAAAATATTGTAAAGAGTCACTGGTAAAGAAAATGTAATAGTAGCTGTTCCCTGACAGTCTGTTCCCTTTAAGATGTCTCGAGTTGGGCTACTGAAGTCCCTACACACTTTTGAAAACCTTGACCATTGTTCATAACCAAAGTATTGTTTATAATTTAACAGTGGGAGTGAAGACTTCCTAAGCAGTTAAACTGCCAGTTCATCTTTGTACTCTTTAAATTGTGTTCACTTCTTTTGTCTTATCATAACCTTAAGGAAATGCATCCATTAATTCTAAGAAATTGTCCAGTTCTATGGTGACACCACTTTGGTAGTGTGCTCTAGGGGTTAGAGCATGGGACTGGGATCCTGAGTTATATTCTCAGCTCTACCAATTCAGTGTGATGGTGGGCAAGTCACGATCTCTTTGTGCTTGTTTCCTATTCTGCAAAATGGGGAAACTACCCATAATAGTAACTTCCATCCAAAGCTCTCAAAGCACCATAGACACCTTACACACATACTCATGGCAAACTGAGGCACAGAGAGGCAGATTGGGCTGGCGAAGATCTTTCAGAGAGTAAGTAGCAGAATTGGGAACAGAAACAAAAAGTCCTGTGTCCTCGTTGTGATTTAGCCACACCACCATCTTTCCTGAAATCCTGGGTCCTTATCAGGACTAAGGTTTGTCTGTCAGTCGCTGCTGCTAGGCCTAAAACTGCTAGTAAAGAAACCAATTTCAAGTGCTTGCTCAGATTCCTATGATCCTCATTCAAAGGGTGAATTTCACCCCAGTGCAGCAGGCCAACACGTAGTCTATGCACTCAACTTAGGTTTAAAATGGTACATGGCCCTCACGCTGACTTTCTGCACAGGTGTTAATTTCTACCCCGAGAGAATTACCAAAGAAAAAGTTTATATTCCCATTCTCCAATGAAATACCTGCCACTAATTGGCAGAGCAAGAAATCTCCTTGTGAGCACATTCCTTTAAGCAATTTTTATTCCTAATGCTAGGTTTCCACTGTGTTTGGGAATAAGGAGTATTAGAGAAATTTTGCTAAAAGCTGGTTTTCTATAGGTGTCTTTATAAAGTAGTTAAACAATACAGTAATTTTGATGTGATGTGGGCACGTATTTGTTTTGTGTGGTATATTTAATTGATTGAAATTGTGTGTGTGTGTACACACGTGTACCCAGTCAAAACAAGCACAGTATGGAAACTCTATCTATTGGAAGCTATAACACCCCTTTAGCCCAGACCCTCCCTGATTCAGTTCAGGACAGAGGTTCTTAGTATATTTTATGCATATCTTATCTTGTTAGATCCACGATCACTTGGATTTTTTTAAGCAAATCACCCAGCAATTGAAGTGACTCAGAAACATCTAAAAAAATAATCCTCCACTGTAGTTAGAAAGATAGTAGTTGAAGATGTAAAAAAGCTATTTTTCTGAGTCTTTACCCTGCAAATATAGATTACGCTCTTGTCCGTCTGGTAAAGGATGCGTCAAAGTCAAACTAATATGACATTGGATCTAGGCCAAGAAGTGGCAGCTTTTACTTCTGGGGTCAGAGGAACAACATGTCAAGTTAAGACTCATTAAACTTCAGGGTTTCCTCCACTGAAGTTCTGACTTTTTAAAATCTCTTTTATATTAGAAAGTATTTGAAAAATGCTATTCCTCATTCCCTCCTTTGCCTGTTTATTTTGACAATGAGGGCTAGGCAGAGGTGGTGAACCGAATCTCCAGGATATTACACATGCTAGACAATCAGAGGTAAATCAACAGCATCACAGCCCCAACCAAAAAGGTCATTTGTTCTTTCAACTCTCATTAAAATGTTATTACAGGGCAGCTCATCTGTAAATAATAGTGGCAGGTGCTGGAATGCAGTACACCAATTATACTTAGTGGTGCCTGCTATATACAGTAGTATATGAACACTAGGCTTGATGCATTCTCTAGAGCTGACAGGCAAAAAAACACAAAAGAAGTTAAGAATTCAGAGCATCTCTTGCAATGCTGCCATAATTCACCATAATACATAAGCAAGCTCTGCCGCTGTATCTCTCTTTCTCTCCTCACTCCTGTACTTTGGAAATGCACTAGGGAGGAGTTCAAAACGAGTTTGAGGATAGCAGGGGCTATTTCTTAAACATGTTCTTTCTTTCCCATTCCTCAGTTTCAGCCTGGCTTGTCCCTATCTATCCCTGCTACTAGTTAGAACAGAGCAGCAAAGACAAACAGAAAAGATCACTGTAGCATAGACAGCATTTTGGAAATCGGGGAGCATGCCAAGTTCTCTGCTTGTGGTGTTTGCACACAGAGCAAAGTACACAGTACCTGTTTACTGAGCGAGGTTGGCGTGTGAAAAGGCTCGTTCTCTTGACCTTAAATAGCTGTTAACCAAAACAGTGTTTAAACATTCTGAATGAAATGCCCCTCTCAATTAGCAGTATTGCCAGCCCCAAGAGTTCAAAAATCATGAGCTGAGCCACCAAAATCATGATTGGCTTACAATCATGAGATTTAAAAAAACCAAAAACCTTTTCGGTCTTATTTGTGATATAGTTTTGGGCCTTTTTGTGTTTGCATTTTCAAGCTTTTCTCCACAACTATGTGAACAAGAAACATTTTTATTTTACATGTAATCTGTGATTTCTTTTTCATGTAATATCATGACTCCATGGGCTAGGACTTTAAGAGAAATAGAAGCTATCAGGAGGCTTGTGATAAAATCTTGACAGTTGGCAGCAATGACTCAGTTTTATGTGCTTTGTATGTGATAAATAGATGTGTTCTTCAGTTGTCCATAGAGTCCACCAGGAAGAACAGGCTAGACAAATCCTTTGGGGGGAATAAAAACAAATATTAAAAAGCCTTGCTCCTGGAGTGTTGAGGAGAGAACTTTTATTTCAGGCATTCTTCATTCACGGTAAAGAAGCAGAAGTGCACCAAACCCAATTATTTTTTCCAATTTTGCAAGATGCCTTTAAGTATTTCTTTTTTCCCTGGGCTCCCGTCTCTAGTAATGATCATGTCTCTTGCCATTAATCTCAACCAAGCTTCAGTCTGAGGCCAAACAGCGATGCATCTCGTATCACTTTGTAAAGGATATTGTAATTAAGTTGCTGGCAGTCATCAGAGAATTCACACTGCAGCTTCGTACTTTTGTTTAATTATGGCACAAACCTGTATCTCTCAACAGGTACGATGAAGCATATATATTTTATTCTTGCATATAAAATTTTTGCTATACTGCCTTTCTAGACCAGTGGAAGATTATGTCCTGGAGTTAATAGCTGGCATAAAATCTCCCTTCACTTATCCCCTTTTGGACACCCCAGTGTTTTCTCTACAGCAATAGAACCTTGGCTGCTGCTTTCATAATTTTCTTTTTGCTGACCCCGAAAGGAGGACTAATATAACCAGTTCCTGTGGACACAAGAAGTGCCTTCTAATTACAGGCTATATTTCTGCAATACTGGCAGCTCTCCCCCTCTTCTTCACTGCATCTTCCAAAGGGAAATCAGCACCTGTCAAAACAATCTGAGATTCTTCTATAGCCTGTTTGTTTTTTAATTTAAAAAAAAAATACCCACACTGTGCTGTAGGGGAGTCTATCAGCAAACATATTGGCTTCTTTGGGTGTACAGTCCAAAAGATAAAGCCAGGCTGCAGGTGAGAGAGAGATCTAGGCTCTTGAGTCTTGCTATGTATGGGAGGCACCTGGGTTTAGTTTTTCTCTGCCCTGATGTGTGCAAGATCCCAAACCTCTCTGGATTCAGTGAAACTCTACACCTTCTTTTGCAGCATCTGCTGCTGCCACTGGCAAGAAACAGGATATTAGCCTGAGGGCTTGTCTATGCCAGAGCTTTGGCCGGTATAGCTATGCTGGCTGGACCCCAGTTGGAGACACAGCAGAAGCTGATAGGAGTTCTCCTGCCAGCATAGCTACACCACCTCCCTGACTGACATTAGCAAAGGGATAGAAGCACTCTCTTCGACATAGTTGCATCTATACCAGCAGTTTTGCCAGCATAGTTATGGGGATTTTTGGGGGGGAATTTTTTTTCTCGCTCCTAGCTGGTTTAGCTATGCCAGCAAAACTGTGCAGTGTAGACCATGTGCAAGTGGACCACGGGTCCTATCCAGTGTGACATTTTCTTTGTTCCTATGGCTTTCCTTTCTTTCACACTTGTCAAACTGAGGCAATAGCAAAGCTGAATATCTGAGTTCTGTCCTGGGGCATTGTATCCTAAGGCAGCGATGGCTCCACTGTCCTTAAATACTTGTGCTGCAGGTCATCACATACAAATCTAGGGGATAAGCACTGAAGTCTTCAGTGCAGGAACTGTCTGGGGTTGGAGGGTAGGCCCAGCAGTGAGACTTCTGCATGAAAACCTTTACATTGCAGAGGTGAAAAGGTCAGTGTAATGTGCTGTATAATTTCTCCTTTCCTGCACGTAACACTTCTCTCTCTCTCCTATATACTTTCTGTCTGAGGATCTCAGTGAACTTTACAGTCCTTAATGAACCAAGCCTCACAACCCACCTGTGCAAGTGTGCAGGTATATATTATCCCTATTTTACAGATGGAGAAAATGAGGCACAAAGGGATTAAGTGATTTGCCCTAATCCTGTGCAGTAGCCACAAGACCATCCTTCCCTTCAGTGAAGAATCTGCTAGATTCAGCATCCCCATCACCCTTTCATTATTGTTATTCGTTTATATTGAGGTAGCACTAGGAGCACTAGTCATGGACTAGGACCCCATTATGGTAGGCGCTGCGTGCGCGTGCACGCGCGCACACACACACACACACAAAGCTGGCCCCTGCTCCAGAGAGCTTACAATCTAAGTATAACACATGGGACCGGATGGATACAGACACTGCAGTAGGATAGTACAAGGTAACACTGAGATGACATAGGTCAGCATAGTTGTCTCAGCACACCAACAGCCTAACTGCTGTCAACTTTTTTATAGGTCTCACACCAATGGAGGATTTTATGGAGGAAATGCAAAGAGGATAATGAGGTAGCTTTGTAGACATTCATAAGGAGCGCCTCCCACGCATGTGGGGCAGCAAGGGAAAAAACACTGTTTGAAAATTTAACAAGTGGGCGAAGGAGGCTGGCATCCTGGGCTGATCAGAGGCAGGAGTTGACATCTCAACAGTGAATGAGAGATGGTAGGTAGGCGAGTGCAGACCGTGAAGAGCATTGAACATGAAAACAAGAAGCTTATTTTTGATGCCATAGAGAAGAGGGAACCATTGGAGGGATGCAAAGAGAGGGGTAACGTAGTCAAAGTGACTGGTTAGGCTTTGCAGCAGCATTCAAGGCCAGAGAAAAGATTGTTCCAGTAATTGAGATGCAAGAGGATGAGAGTCTGGATAAGTTTTAGCTACGTGGATGGATGGCATAGGCCATGTCTTAGAGATGTTATGCAGGAAGAACCGGCAAGATTTAGACATAACCTGGATGTGAGAGAGGTCTGAGTTGACAGTGACACCCAGATTACGGGCCTGAGCGATGGTCAGGATGGAAGTGTTGTCTACAGTGATCGAGAAAGGAGGCAGCAGGGAAGACTTGGGGCGGGAGGGGAAGATTGAGAGTTCTGTTTTAGCCTTGTTGAGGTTGAGATGATATCTAGATAGCCACAAGGAGCTGTCAGAGAGACAGGCCGAGATTTCAGTCTGGACAGAAGGAGGCAGGTCAGGGGTTGAGGGGCAGAACTGTAAGTCATTAGCATAGAGATGGTGATTGAATTTGTGTTTGCAGATGGATTACTCAGAGATAGGTACAGAGGGAGAAGAGAAGAGGACTAAGGCAGAGCACTGGCACTCCCACAGAAGATTGGCAGGAGGATCCTTTGAAGGACTCGTTGAAGGAGCAATTAAAGAGGTTAGAGGAGAAGCAGTAGAAGATGGAGTCACAGAAGCCAAGGGCTTACAGTAAACATTCTTTGATTCCCAATGGTGGGCTTTCAAAATAAAAAAAAAAGGACCAAAATTGGTGATTGACTTGTAACAAGGTTAAAAACAAGCAAAGAAAAAAGCTTTCCAAGCCACCTTTGTCTATCATATAAAAGTAAAAGAGGGCACAAATCCAATTTTTTTCTAAATCCCTTGGAGGCCACTTCTAAGGGATAGTAGCTATTTAGTCTGAACCATAGCCTACTCACTGTAAATGGTTGCTGTTGATTAAAATCCACCTCAGTTTTACTTTGGTATTTCATGAATCTCAAAAGCGGTTAGTTGTGAGCAAGTGCTAGCCTGTTATAGAGCCGGTTGTGATATTGCAACAAAGTACTGGAATGTGTATTTCCTTTCTAGAACATGCGAGTCCAGAAAAATAAATGTTAAGGGCCTAGAAAATTCAGCATTAAGGTTAAATGTACAAGATAAGAGCAGAGGTTAATGCAGTAACAAATCACTACTTAGAATCAGAAACATGTGTTTGGGACAGATAGTAAAACAAGTGTTCTGGGGCACACATTTTCAGTACTCAGCAGCTGCTATGCCACCATCTTCCCTTCTTTGCCTGTATCAAGTCTGGCTTCCTTGCATGTGAATTTCCATACTTCCAAAAGATTGGGTTTCTTGGAGGTTTAAACTTGACTGTGAATTTCCTGGGTTTCTAAATCTAATCATGAAATGTGATATACACTCAAACCAATGAGACTTGCCTGCAACCTTAACTTCATTGCAGTGAAGATTTTGGTGAGGGGTGTAAAGGAACTAGTTTCAACCACCTGACATGGCCTCCATGAAAACCCTACCTATAAATAGCAATTTGAGGAAGTTATAGCCATTAAGAGAGAAATGCATATTCTTTATTTGATTAGCTGCAAAGCAAATTTGAGATCATTAGATTTTTGTTTTATTTAGCTTTATAGTTGTCCAACCAGAGAAGCATCTCACTAGCTGGGGAGAAAGCATGTTCATGATTTACGCAGAGACAGATTCAGTGTACAGTACCCTCCTCTGCACCATTATCCAAACCTCCACATTGTCCAAAACCCTTCCTTTCCCCCCAGCATGAGAGAGAGGCTGCAGAGAACACGCATCTCATGCTGAGAGACAAGAAAAGATTCGGATAATGCAGAGGTTCGGATAATAGGATTTTGGATAAACGGGAGTATACTGTAAATGATTGTTAGCCAATGCATCTAGATTTTCTGTAACACCTTTTTGTAAGGCTACTTCACAGATGGGGGCTTTGTCCTGGAGCAGTCCACATACTATGCATCCTCTTCAGGTGAACTGTCTTCCTCTCCTGGTCTCAAAGCTATAAATATATGGTATAAGCATCTACTACCCACTTTTGCACAAGTAAATCAGGATTTGTGGTCAAAGTGTTGCTTCTAATATTTGCACCCCCTTGCAGGTGTCGCCACAGGGGTGAGTTTAATACCTTAAAACCACCCTGAAACATCTAGCAAATCCTATAGCACACCATGAGCCCAGGAATTGGCATTTAAGGGCTTCCATATAATATAAAGCAATGTAATGCTGTGGCTAGGAGAGCAGGAGAAAGACCATTTTGGCCCCCTGAAGTTGTAAACATTGCCTGAGGAAGGCCATGTGGGGCTGTATTCTGCTTTCTGATCTCTGTCTACAATATTAACCCACTTAATATACAAGCTCTTGGGCTTTGATGCCTGTCTCTTGGCAAGCCAGAGGACTTGCTAATTATTTCAGAATTTCCCTTCTTTAGAAGCTTTGATGTTTTACATTTCGCTGGCTGATGGATTAGCTCCTTACTGTACATAGTTATTTTAGCAGGAGTTTTTGATTCAGTGCCCTATTAGAAGTTTGACCATGGGCCCCCATTCTTCACATGATCACCTGGCAAACTTAACTGGATTATCCTTCTATTCTGTAAATGTAGTGCCTGTTGGTGGTGAGGGCTGGTCTAACACCTCTGGAGATAGAGATGGTCACAAAGTGGATGCTAGCAGCATAAGTTTCCTGGCACTTATCTGCCAACATGTCTTAACCTTGCACTAGGGAGATCACATCAACGACGGATCAACCTTTGCTTTTCTGCTGAGGTGTCAGCCAGTTGTGACGTGGATTTTTGTCCACTAAGATCTGTTTTGAACCATGCCATTCTTCTCACACAAGTCACGGAACAGCAATTAGATGAGCTTAGGCTGGCTTCAAACTGATACCTGGCCTGTGTATAGCATTTTTCTATCAGTAGATCTCAAAGCTCTTTTATAAAAAGAGGCATGTTCCATTATCTCCATGTGAAAGACTCCGTGTCCCAGTCCCTTGAGCCGTCTGTTTCCCAGTTTTTCCCAAAGTGAACAGGATACAAATTGGATCTTGGGTAATTGACTGCCCAAGAAAATGCTCTCCAGCTTTCTGCTTTTTGCAGGATGCAGTGATGTCAGATTTAAGACTTCATTTGAAAGGCAGTTTGCATTTCATACTTACACTGACTCCACTTACGATAGATCCTTGCTGCCTTTGATGCCCATGTGCATTGAGGAGAGAAGCTGAGCATCGTTTGGGTACAACAGAGAATCCCAGAGTGCAAACTTTCACTGACTCATCTCCCCCCTGACTAGGCAGCTGAGCAGAGCTGCTCTGCCCTAGATCACTCGCACACCTCTGCTGCTGAGGGGAAACATCTGTTGTTTTCAAGTTCTTTAATCGTTACCTAACAATTCGCAACGTATTGTTTAGTCCCTTTCCTGGTTTGCTTCCCAGAAATGTTTCTGAGTTTGAAATCTCTTGCAACAAGTGACATAGATTGCATAGGGTATGTTCCATCCATTTTTTTTCAGCCAGTTTTATTTCTGGCAGAGGAACTTCATTGCTAGGAGGACCTTTCTCACATGCTAATGCAAATGTAATGCTGGGCTTCTGCCACGCCAACATTTCTGAATTGAACATTTCTCTTCCATTTTCCTCCAAACTCAGTACACTGTTGGCAGAAGGGTTAATTCGTAGACCCTAGTTTTTGCAATGATTAAGTTTTCTCAATCATCAGAGTGCCACAAGTTAGCACTATGAAGAGGTCAGCTGCTTCAAATAAAACAAGCATCAGCCCACATCTCAAACCTGGTGGAACCTGAACATTTTTTCAGTACTGTTCTGAAAAGTACCAATGTAAAAATAGCACCGGCTTACTCAGTAGACGTATTTCTGCATGTAATGGGTCAATGGTCTCTCAGCTTTTCCTCTGTGCAAGTGAGCAAGACTCTTTTCCTCCTGTGCATCTTCAACACAACGGTTTGCTAAGTTCCAACTGGACACACACATGCAGAATCACTAAGAGCAGAATTTGGAAGCATGTTCCAACTGCATATTAGAAACCCTTATTACTGGCTGTGGGGCATGAGAAGGAAAGAACTCAGGTTGATTCTGAGCCCAGGCCCAGTTTGCGTGGTTGGTAGTTGGGAAAAAAAAAAAAAGTACTTGCTTTTTTTTTTTTTTTTTTTTTTTTTTTTTTTTTTTTTTAAGAGAAATTTTTCAGAGTATTACCATATTCGGAAAAGTTATTCCCCCCTGTGGCCCTGACAACCCCAATGAGACTCCTGCCTTTTGAAATCTGTGTCTAAAACATTTCATTTAAAAAACCAATTAAGATTGCTAAGTGACAACAGGTTATTTACCAAACACCTCATTTATAAAAACCCAAGCACTTAAAAGGAAGGAAATGAGTAGTTAAGGGCTAAATAAATCATAAATCTTGTGCTGCCCACATAATAAACTCAGACACATTATTCATATCCAGTACAAAAACATGTATATTTCACCTCAACACAAAAATCTGAACTCTCATCCTTGGAATTTTTTTTTTAATGGATTATGTCTGGTTACTCTGATTGCAGGAAGACACAATAATAGTTTCATTTGCATTCAGATATGTATCCAAAACTTTCAGGGTTTATACAGACCAATCCCTAGCTTTTTGGTCTTTACAAGGAGAGCACCTTGGCCATGGGCAATGGGCCATGATCCTAACCCCCGCTACCTACGGGTCATTCTCAATCACAGCCTTGCCTAGCAACCACATCTGAAGCAGCTGAGCTATAAAACAAAGAGTCACATCAATATCATCGAAAAGTGAGCAGGTTCTAGCTGGAGTTGTGGTGCTCGAATGCTACAAATGGTAATGCTGGCTTCAGTTTATTCTACAGCCGAGAACGGCACATCTGTTTGGGGAAGAGGCTTGCACACGAGCCTCATCAATATCCAGCTAAATATGATGATGAGACTTCCAGTTCTCACAAACATCCTTCCTCCAACCATCCAGAGAGAGGTGGCTATGTTTTGCAAGTACAAGAAAGCTCTTGCTGACCGAAAGCGCCTTCTCTGTGACAACCTTGATCACCTGCCTCGCGCTCACCTTAAATTCCACCACCCATTCTAGGCAGCTGGAGATCTTCTGTCATTCAGAAGACACCTGGCAGATGCAATAGACAGGCTCTGACGTAAACAACGAGCACCTCATAGATGATCCCACTATTAAACCGCCTGGTGTCTTGCTCCACCAAAGACCGTGGGTGACCGTCGACCATATTAGGACGTTAAATAGAAGATGCACAAATGGAAAACCAAGGATTTGCCATAGTGTGAATGCAGAGACCTTCAAATGATCAAACACACTCTGAAGAAGTGGCCTCATCTTTTTATTTCCAGGAGGTGTAGTAGGGATGCACTCTGCATCTCCTGAAGCCTTCATATGGATTTCAAACCTTTCTAATAACTTGTAAATGTTGCTATTTTCCATATGAAAAAAGAAGAATGAGATGGATTAAGTTTAAATGTGAATGAATGCAGCTACTCACGGCTAAGCTTTGCTTACAATACAGGGTATCATGGCACATCCCTTTCTATCCCCAGGATTAGTCCAGGAATTAAAGATTAAACATTAAATCTTCAAATACAGATGGTCGTGATGAAACCTTCAGGAATACATGCAATCAACCCTACTAGCCATCTACGTTCTGTATGCTCCTCACATCTCCTCTCGTATAAAAAGCCAGTCCCTCCATTTTAGAATGACAGAGCTGAATTAGCTGTTTGCTCTCTTGCCTGTGGAAAGCTGTAATCCTTGTCTGTTTGATTAAATTGAACTCACTCTGTCAGATACAGTAATTATTTTACTTCTCCCACCAGCTAGCATCCCTGTGAACATCAGCTTGGGGGTATGACACTGGCCCACCCAGCAATACAAACCAGGACACCTGCTAATACGTTAATTTTGTATTAGTTCAAATAGTGTCAGTGCTTCAAGTTGCCCAAAATAAAATTCCTTGGATCAGTAACTGGAATGAAGTTCTTATTCTTCATTAAGGGCTGGATCCAGCACAAGTTGACATCAGTGGGGAAAATCCCATTTGCTTCACTGGGCATTGGATGAGACCTTAAACGCTGATTAGTGCTGCTCCTTTTTTCCAGCATCATAAGCTATACCAAAGGGGTGTCAAATCTGCCTTTATTTTACAAACAAATTATCTGGTATCTTTCAGATGAGAAACTCAGAGCTCGCTACCGATAACAACGAATTCAGGCTTTACAGCATCCTATGGATATTATCGCTATTTAACACACAACTCTTCCAAACTGGCATCTAATTTTGGGTGCCCCCATTTCTGGGTATCCAGCATCAGACACCTACTGCCTGATTTTTTTCAGAGGTGCTGAGCACCCGCAGTTCCCACTGACGTCAGTTGTAGCGTGGACCATTGGTGTCTCAAGTTGGGAACCCGACAATTTGAAGTATTCAACCTTAGGGTTTTTAAATGTTTTTAAAATGTAGAAGTAGAAAAGGAACTTTTCTGCTTTACACAGACAGAGGCCAATTTTAATGTGGATGTGAACACCTGTCCACTAGGACGACAACAAGTAAGAGGAAGACATGAGTCACTCTTGGTTGATTTGTCAGTTCTTCTGAAAATTTGGCCACATGTGTCCAGATCAAAGCTTTTGACTTCCAGGTTCCTGCTTTAACCATTAGACGCACTACCTCAGACATCTCTGTGAAGCTATCAATCTGCAATCACACACCCCATAGCCTCACTGTCTGCACCACCAAGCAATCAGCATAATGTCACAAGAGCCTTTAATAACTTGTCCCTGCTGCCATCCCTTTCTCTCACTCAGTGAAATGCACATGGTCTCTCCCATTATGCAGATGTTCCCATTGCAGATTTCTTAACATCAGACTAACACAGCAAGGAGACCCCCTTCTAAGACTCTTGCTCTGAGCAGAAAAATATGACTGAGCCACTTGATTAAGTATAGCAGGGCGGTTTGCTTAAAGCCTCGCTTAGGCTTTGAATAAAAAGCAGCCCTTTTCTTTGGGGAATAAGATGTTTCTATTAAAAATGGAAAATATGGCTCTAGAGAGAGACTGAGACAATGACAGGGTTTTTAATAGATGGATAGGAAAAGGATCAGGAGTACAAACGACACATCTGCTTCATTGCCTGTCAGCATTTGCACTCTCAGGTGGCCTATAATAACCCTACGGTCCTGGAAAGTAAAATAGGATTGAAATTACTGAGGCTTGAGGATACTGGTGCTATTTCTTTTATTTAAAAAAAAAGAGGCAGCTCTGATACAGTTGACTTCACTCTCTGATGCTGCTGGTTTGGAGAATGTTAATTCACAAGCAATAACTAACCTTCCAGTTAAGCCTCCCAGCTCTTCCTGATAGATAGCTGTCCTCCCTGCTCCACAGACGGAAACTGAATCACAGAGAATTTGACTTGCCTACGGTCACAGGGTCTCAGGTGGAGCACTGACGGGCCTTGAAGCAACACAGTCTGGGAAGAGTCCATGTGCGGACTAGTCTGGGAGAGTTGCACAGGAAACCTGCTCAGAAAGGAGGGAGCAGCGTGCCAGCTCTGCCTGCGGAATCAGAGCACCTAATACCAAATGTTTCAGCCCAAGGTGTAAATCTCCCTACTGTGCCGTGTGCATCTAGTCTAGTGAGTTCCTCAGCTTTGGTCTGTTGGCCACCTGCTCATGGTCTGTGGAGACCTGGCTTTGCTGCTTGCTGTGCTGCATCCACAGGCCTCCGTGCTCTTTGCTGTAGAGAGAGCCTGGACCCATAAGAGGAGATAGTTAACAAGAAGGCAGCTCAGCTCCATTGAAGGCCACTGTTGAGTATATGGAAGAAGAGAGGAAACAGTAGCTGCATTTGTTGGCCAGTGTCCCCAGCGGAAGGAAAATGTCCAGAGGAGCAGGTCAGAAAGGGGACCACGTGGCTGGGTAGCAGGTGCAGGGGGGTAAGGGGAAGGGATCCACATGAATGCATCAGTGCAAATAATTGCATACTCCCCACTTAAATTCTCCTGCAGATTCAACTGAATGTGGTTCAGTGCTTCACTTCCTGTCCTAAACTCTTAAGTAATGTTGCTGGGCACACTTAATCCGCTATGGCATTGCACTTCCAGAGTGGCTGCTTCCAAGGGCTTATAGCTCAGTTTCTTTGTGAAGTGCTTTGAGTTTAAACATGTTCTATACAAAGTGGACTGGGATGCAGAAAACCTGGATTCTGTTCCTTGCTCTGCTGCTAGCCTGCTGGGTGACCTCAGGCAGGTCACATCCAAGCTCTGTGCCTCAGTTTCCCCATATGTAAAATGGTGTTTATGATACTGACCTCCTTTGTAAAGTGCTATATGAGATCTAGGTTGTATTTGTGTTATTTTTGGGAGGTGTTTGTACAGCACCTAGCACAATGGGGTCCTGGTCCATGACTGGGGCTCTGAGGCACTACAACAATACAAAATAATAATATAAATACAAAAAATGTTGGGCCAAATTCTGTGGTGGGTGTAAACGAGTAACACTCCAGGGAAGTTAGTGAAGTTGCCTGCATTCACATCAGCATAGAATTGAGCTTGTTGGGCGTGTGGAGGTGACACACCCCCGCGTGCACACACACACACACACACCTCTCCTTCCCACACACCCTTCCTTCTCTTTAGTTTGCATAGCTACAAATATTCTTTGGCTATAAATATTATCCAGAACTTTCTTACACCCAGCTGCCATATTTGGCGCTGACCTTCTCTACGGAGATGCTATTTGCTCTGCAAAATAGCATTTCCTTTTATTTGTTCTAATTAATAGGCGGTAATTCGCAAGGGGGCCCTGAGCAACCTGTTAGTGATGGTGGATCAATTTTTCAGACCAGAATTAATTACCAAGATCAGATGCATCCTTCAGTGCAGTTGGTGAATGTTTACAAACACCCCATGCTGGCCTTCCTTCATCACACTTTAATTAAGATACCTCAAAGCCTTTGAGCAAAAGCTGAGCCATCAGATGTTTATGACAGTCACCTGGGCAAGATTTGAATTGGTGAGTTAAAGGTGAAATGCTTTGGATGCCATTTCTAATCCCAGGAGCCGACCGGTCCCACTGAGCCTCATTACTGTTGTTACGATTATTATTCAGTTCTCATTCAGCACTATCCATGTGCCCAGCACTGTCATGACTTACAACAGTCAGTCCTTGCACCCCACAGTCTATTGTTTCTTCCGGTAGCAAGAAGATCACTTTGTTGTAGCTACCTGTTACTGAACAATTCTCTCAATTATAAAAATATCTGTGGACACGTTATTTGGAGAGTTTACACCTTCTATAGAAATTGCACTGAATGAAATTCACCCTTTTGCAGAGACCCAGCATAAGGTCTGGTTTTCATTTAAATCCCATATAAATCCCAGTAGAGGCAGTATGTAGGCCTTGCACAGGGATGAATTTCATCCAAAATGAACATGCAGGCTTGTTAGAACACTTTAAATCACTGGCAAGCAGTAACTTCCACCTACTTCTCCAGTCATTCAGAAGTGTTCCTAGAGGTAATGGGAGGAAAGTCAGGGAAAAGATAGAGATTTCTTAGATAGAGATTTGCTACATTTCGTAACGTGTAGCTAATGCTCTTTTGTGCAATAATATGTCCCCTGATATTGACAAGTAATAAAAGCAGCACTCACATTAGAAGTCTGCCTCTGAACGCATGATGCCTTCAGTGACTGGGCTATGGAATACATCTATATTCCTGGCAGCTTGTTATATTTTCATTCAGTTAAAAAGACATTTAGGGCAAGTTGTTATGGAAGCTTGTTCACACTTGGAGGAAAATGAAGACCGTGGGATGTGGACTGGTGAGGTTTGAAGCTCAGATGCCTTTATTCTTCTAAAGGGTCTGTGGTTAAAACCTGAAATCAAAGCACGATGTGAATCTTCAAAGTTCACCCCCCTACGTTGTAAGGTGAGTCCATTTATGTCTCAATCAGCCTGATTCTGACATTAAAGTCAAAGGCTAGATTCCAGTTTTAATACTCTCTTCCTGTTCAGCAGGGCCTTGATTCAACAAAGTATGTACGTGCACGATTAACGCTAAGGGTCAGCTAGGTGCTTTACTGATAGCGTGTGCTTAAGTGCCAGATCAGCGCCTCGTACCTTGCACCACATGTAGCCCCACTGAAGTCAGTGTGGCCATGTATGGAGGAGAGCACACTTCAGTCTGAGTAGGGGCAACAGAAACTGGCCCTAAGGGACTTGAGGGCATTCAGGGTCAGATTCTGCACCCATCAATGGAAGCTTTTGTCTTTTGATTTCAATGAAAGTAGGATCTGGGCCTCAAGGTGCCCAGCACCTTAAAGGACTGGCCCCAGCAGTGACTCAGCAATACAGTGTGACATTTCCACAGCACCTCTCATTCCAAAGGATCCAGTTTCCCAAACCAGGTACTAACCAGCCAGCATCACTAAGGGTATGTCTGCACTGCAGTCAGAGGTGTTAGAGCAGCATACGTAGATACACATGTAGAGAGATACAGGTAGATGTCCTGCATCTTGGCAGGGAGTTGGACTAGATGACCCTTGCGGTCCCTTCTAACCCTATGGTTCTGTCCTCAATAGCAGTGATTTTGTAGCAGTGCAGGCTACCCACTCAAGTTCTGGGAAGGCTTGGACAGCCTGTGCTGCCACAGCTTCAATTGCTCTTGTTGTTCAAGCACACTACATCTCAAAGCTAGCTGAGGTATGTCTACACCTGCTGCAGTCACGCCTCTGACTGCAGATGCAGCCATCTCTGAGGTGGGGAACAAAAACCAGCCAATACCCAGGACAGTAATGAGGGAAAGAGAAATTTTGATTAAGAGCAGCCCCATAAACACTAGCTGTTATGAAAGTTGCCATAGGCTCTCTAATGTCTACATCAGGAAGATCAGATCCATCCCCATAATAATAAAGGTAGCACAAAATTTTGAGGAGCTGGATGTTTGAGTTTTCCACATGAGAGAGAGGCAAGGGGGGTGATTTTCACTTTATTGTGAGGGTCAGATTTGGATTGCCTATCACAACTTTAAAAAGCACAACATACTGCTTGAAAATACCCTGCACTCTTGTCAGTTTCAAACAAAATGAATAATGATATTATGATGCCATGTAATTATTTTTCTACTAAACTGAGCCTCATTCTTTGTCTGACATTTGTCATGCTCTACATAGTTCTTCATGAGAGCTGTTGTGCCAAGATGAATTTGGTATGCAGCTGGGTAGAGCTGGAATATTTTGCTGTCTGTGACATACTTTTGTGGTCTGCTGTGCCAGGTATTAACGGATTTATTATAGCTTTCATACTCTTGAAGAAAACCAGTCCAATGCTCACAGCAGG
Source organism: Emydura macquarii macquarii (assembly GCF_026122565.2). Lineage (NCBI taxonomy): Eukaryota > Metazoa > Chordata > Testudines > Chelidae > Emydura > Emydura macquarii. Next base: position 97,544 of record NW_027133394.1, read on the forward strand.
TTCAGGAACCTGGAGAGAAAGCATACCTACTGCAGAAGCAGTACTGTCTAATAGCTTTTCAATTAATCAGTCTGAGGCAGCCTCTTGCAGAGCCTATGCCATAAAACCTGCCATTCTATGCAGCATAGTCACAGGGCGCTCCCTCAGCTACCCCTCATGCCATGCTGTCTAGCCTATTTGTCACCTCACTATCATCAACGTCTCCAGGCTGTTTTTCTTTCACCACGTGTATCTTTTATTCCTCTGCCCGTTTACACACACAACATAACACAGGCATCTTGTAGCAGGCGCTTTCCGTACAATCTCCGTCCTCAGCACAGCTCACCTTCTGAGCTTCCCCTTGCTTCCTGTAATTTCTACTTATATCCTTCCAAATGCATCATTAGCCCAAGACTTACTCCCCAGCTGCTCATAGGCCCCCAACAGGAAGTGTTTAATTGCTCACAGATGAGCCTGCAGCCTTCTTCATGCTGCAGCACCGTCAGTGGTCAGGGTGCTGCTCTAGCACTCTATCACATGCACAATGCACCAGATACTTGGTCCCTTGCTCCCCAGTCTGGGAGCTGGTGTAACATCTTGCTGTCTCGTGACAGTCCCACTCTGATTGTTTGGGCTTTGGAGGTGGGCATGTTCAAGTGATCGGAAGGAGGAATGCCCCAACTCAAGGCACGTGAAAGTGCTGGTGGAGTGGCAGGTAATGGGTGTGCTCCACCAAATAATAGAGCTATTGGGATGGTCTGTGCGGGTCTGCTTTCTATGCATGTCAGGAGTGGGTTTTGCCTTCTTCTCTTTATTTCCCTGGTTATCATAAAATGTTGTTCAGAGCGGCGGATCCACCCAAAGAGAACATTGCATAAGCTCCTAGCTGAAAGGTTCATGAACTGTTCCAGAAACAGTGTTTTTTTGGTAAAGTTTGTTAACCAGTGCAGCCTTCTGCTTCCCCTCTTACTGCTCTTAACTTTTTCTTTCCCATTTTCAGTGTCGTGAGGAAAGGGAGAATTTAGGCCTGGATCCACAGAGGCATTGCAATGTCTAACCTTTAAATGCTGAGAAAATCACAGAAACAACAACGTGATCCGCAAAGCCTGAGTGAACTGCCTATGCTCCTTATTCAGTGCAGGGAGAGAGAGACATGCCTAAGAATGAGATCCACACAAGCCAACAGATTAGACAGAGAGCTGCCTAAACTAGCTAATGGGAAATGCTTAAAAGAGAAGTGTATCCTGACCCCTACCCTTCTCATGCAGATAGGTGCCTAGTTCAGGCTGCAGGGAGGCACCTATCTCTGCTAGTGATCCACAACTGGGAACCCCTCTCCTGGAATCAGCCGGCTTAGGCGCCTAAATCGTTTCTTGTGAGAATAGGATAGATTTTAGAAAGGCTTTTGACACAGTCCCGCATGACATTCACATACGCAAACTAGGGAAGTGTGGTCTAGATGAAATTATGTAAGGAGGGTGCACAACTGGTTGAAAGATCATACTGAACAGTAGTTATCAATGGTTCGCTTTCAAACTGGACAGGTGTATCTAATGGGGTTCTGCAGGGGTCAGTCCTAGGTCCACTACTATTCAATATTTTCATTAATAACTTGGATAATGAAGTGGAGGGTAAGCTTATACATTTTGCAGTGGGGGAAGGATTGCAAGTATTTTGGAGACCAATATTAGGATTCAAAACAAACCTGACAATTTGAAGAATTGGTCTGAAATCAACAAGATGAAACTCAGTAAAGACAAAGTGCAAAACTCAGGCAGGAAAAATGAAACGCACAACTGCAAAAGGGGGAATGACTGACTAGGTGGTAGTACTGCTGAAAAGGATCTGCAGGTTATAGTGGATGACAAATTTAATATGTGATGTAGTTGTGAGAAAGACAAATAGTATTCTAGAATGTATTAATAGGAGTGTTGTATGTAAGACACAGGAAGAAAGATGTGGATAAACTGAAAAGAGTCCAGAGGAAAGCAACAAAAATGAGAAAAGGTTTAGAAAACCTGACCTATGAAGAATGGTTAAAAAAACTGGGCATGTTTAGTCTTGAGAAAAAAGACTAAGGGGAATCTGATAACTTCAAATACATTGAGGGCTGTTATAAAGAGGATGGTGATCATTTGTTCTGCTTGTCCACTGAAGGTAGGACAACAAGTAATGGGTATAATCTGCAGCAAGGGAGATTGAGTTTAGATATTAGGAAAAACTGTCTAATGCGAAGAGTAGTTAAGCTCTGGAATAGGTTTCCAAGGGAGGTTGTGGAATCCCCATCATGGGCTATTTTTAAGAACAGGTTGGACAAACACCTGACAGGGATGGTCTAGGTTTACGTGGTCCTGCCTTAGCATAAGGGTTGGGCTTGATGACTTCTCGAGGTCCCTTTCAGCCTGACATTTCTATTGATTTGATGGTATTCTAATGTGGGTTTCCTTCAATCTCTCCTGGTGGTTTAACAGCACTAGAGCCTGAATTCCCCAACTGATTCCAGGACAGCAAGGTCTAATGGACTTAAGTTCTGGAGTGGGAGTCAGGAACATGTGAGATCTCATCCTGGTTTTGCCACTGAAATATCATGTGCCCTTGAGCAAATCACTTAACTTCTCTGTTAAGGACAACCTGGCCCTTAATTTATAGTAATGGATTGTTTTCTTAGTGGGCTCTGGAGACCATTGCCTACTGTTTTAGAGCACAACATTCCTTTTTGTTTGTGGCCTGAGTTTGCAATTGTCCCAGAGATATGCACAGCAGCAGTAATGAATACACGATGAAATAAAATGTTTTGAATTTCTAAGCCGGCTATCAGATTCCATCAACCAGAAGTCTATCTGCTTTGCTTATTTCTTTCTGTTTCAATTCTATGGCATAAGAATCAATTGAACTTAAAAGTTCTATATATTTCATTGCACAATTTCTGGGTTGTAAATAATGTTGGGAAGTTAATATATTTCATGTGCCTTTAGTTTTTGAGAGAATGGCATGAGAAACATTACCATCTGTTTCATTAGTGAATTATTTTCAAGGCCACAGGGCAAAAACCAGACTTATTAGAAGATCATTTGATCTGCAACATATGTTGATTTCAAGCCATCTGGATAGCTAAATGATGTGAAGCATTTCGAAGATTCTAATGTTCACTTTTCTTTCAGTTTCCTTGGTTTTATTTTCTAACAAATAATACTAAGACCTTAGTATTTCATTTATATAGTGCCTTTCAAAAAGAAGAATCCCTAATAATAATACTTCTAGGGCTGGACATTTGACTGATCCAACAATAATTGGTCAATTGACTGGCCAAATATTGTCAAAAATGGTCAAATATTTTAAAGCGCTACTTTATTTCAACAGAAACAAATCAGTAACAAAACCTACATCGGGGCATTCTTGCCAGAATATTTGACAGTATTTGACTGTTGTCAAATAATAGACAGTCAGTTGACGTTCTTTGACTGGTCGACTGACCGGCTGGTAGGGTGGCCAGATGTCCCAATTTTATAGGAACAGTCCCAATATTCAGGAATTTGTCTTATATAGGAGCCTATTACCTCCCCACCCCAGTCCCTATTTTTCACACTTGCTATCTGGTCACCCTACCGGCTGGCCAAGCCTAGCTTTGCGCTCTGTAGCACCTCTCCAAGGTTGATGAAAATATACTGTAAGTGCCGACAATGTGCTCAGTGTGATAAAGACAGGAAACACAGGGATCATCCCTGTCCCAAAGAGCTTCCACTATAAAACAGCCATAAAGTAGATAGTATGCTTAGTGAAACCCAGTGGATGGAATGACTGGGACTCTTGAAACAATTATGGTAATTCAGTTTTAATTACCAAAGGGTGTGTTTGCCATGGTGAGGTTGATCCTGGTCTCTGCTATACAGTCTCCTAGCTCCCTTACTATTGTAACCTGTGAATAAGAGAAGACCCCTGCACGTGGCAGAGCTTCCCTTCTTTGTCCAAAGCCAAAATAATAAAATCCGGTAGTGTTAATATTTATCTGTTCACTGGAGGCCACTGATTTGATTAGTTATTCCCCAATAGTCGATTTGCTGTTAAGTTTGTCAGCAAATTGTGTAGCCTCTTGTTGGCAAACCCATTTTCCTTTCCACTTAAAGGCAAAAGTGTTGTGTAATTTATAATGTATTACACCCATGCCTACTTACCCTCATTTATCGCTTCCTCTTACCATTCTCAGTTTCCAGACAATTTCATAGATTGATTAGGACCCAAATAAGTCATTAGTATAATTTTTCAGCTCTAAAAACAATGTGCCACAATAATGTGTTAGACTCGAATTAATAAATGTGGCAGATGCAATTTGAAGTGTAAATCAGTAAATAACCAATGTCATTTGAGCAATGTTAGCAGAAAACATGTTTGCTAATAGCATTCGCAAAATGCCAGGGAATGCCCTGTGGACTTCAAATTGGGTTACCTTAAATCATAGGATTATAGAGCTTTAATCTGACAAAAAGCCCCTACACCATGGCATGAAGTTAATTGCTTGGAGAATAAACACCACATAACTTAGTAACATCTTCTTCTTCATGCATCCTCCAGCAAGTGTGTGCACTCTCTCTCCACTACATCGCAGTGCAGTTTTGGTCGCTCAGAGGTTAAACAGCAACTCATCGCCTTACAGTAAGCAGCAGAGGACTATTTAGAGGGCATGTCAACCCCTGGCCCCTCCCCACCCCAAACCATGGAAAAGTTCAATTCAGTTTTAAACACTGTGTTCCTGTCCTCGCGCTAGACTTACTGTACTGTATGTTCCCATCGTATTACTCTAATAGCTTTACTGCAGTACATCAAAGGGATGTCCTACTCTTGGATGCCAGCAGTGCGTCAACGGCCAAAGTTCTTGAGGGATTGCTCTCACTCCTTTGTTTCAAACAGCAGTACATGCAAGTGCATGAGTGTGTGGCAGCTGGGTCTGCCGAGCAACTTAGGGCTGGTCTACACGAGCTCCTCATTGGTGGTGAGCTGTGGTGTAAATATAGCCCCATTTGCCTGCCATGCACTATGTGTCTGTGTGGACCCTGCTGCCTCACACTAAAACTTCCCCGATGCACTTTGATCCGCTCCCATTTCAAAGCGAGGCAGATCACAGAGGAACAGGGAACTTTCGGGGAACAACAACGGAGGGTGCTGCAAGCTAGAGAGGGGTAGAGTAACACCCCAGCTTGCTGCAAATGCAAAATTCATATAGACAAGCTCTGCAAAACATAAAAACAGCCATATTGGATCCCTCACATCATGTGTGATGAAGACCGACACAAAGAATTCATTTAGTTTCTCCACAACCACCTTGTCTTCCTTGAGTGCTCCTGGGGCATACAGAGCCTGGTAACAGTTATACTGCAAGTGCAATTTTCAAGCATAAAACCCCTGACAATACATTCAAATTATATATCAGAATTTTCACTTGGCACTTAAATGTGTCAGTGCCTATGTAATGTGATTTGAACATCTTAATATGAATCCTGATGTCCTTAAGGCACTTGTATTTCCAAATTGAACTCATCTGGCTCAAAACAATGCATCATAGTCAAAGGCTGTTTAGCCTTCACTGCTTACAGAGTATTTTCAAGTCTCTTCTGTTTCACAGAAAGATGTTTTAAACTGAATTTTGTCTAGCCAGGAGCATGGATCATGACAACTGGGGGAGGTCCCTGATGTTTGGAAAAAGGCAAACATAGTGCCCATCTTCAAGAAAGGGAAGAAAGAGGATCCAGGGAACTACAGACCAGTCAGCCTCACCTCAATCCCTTGAAAAATCATGGAGCAGGTTCTCAAGGAATTCATTTTAAGGCACTTGGAAGAGAGGAAGGTGATCAGAAACAGTCAACATGGATTCACCAAGGGAAGTCATGCCTGACAAACCTGATTGCCTTCTATGAAGAGGTGACTGGCTCTGTGGATGTGGGGAAAGCGGTGGTGCAGATGACACTATGCTAGGAGGAATGGTAGATACCTTGGAAGGTGGGGATAGGATACAGAGTGACCTAGACAAATTGGAGAATTGGGCCAAAAGAAATCTGATGAGGTTCAACAAGGACAAGTGCAGAGCCTACACTTAGGACGGAAGAAGCCCATGCACAGCTACAGACTGGGGACTGACGAGCTAGGCAGCAGTTCTGCAGAAAAGGACCTGGGGGTTACAGTGGATAAGAAGCTGGACAGGAGTCAGTAGTGTGCCCTGGTTACCAAGAAGGCTAATAGCATATTGGGCTGCATTAGTAGAAGCATTGCCAGCAGATCAAGGGAAGTGATTATTCCCCTCTATTCGGCATTGGTGAGGCTGCATTTGGAGTATTGTGTCCAGTTTTGGGCCCCCCACTACAAAAAGGATGTGGAGAAGTTGGAGAGAGTCCAGTGGAGGGCAACAAAAATGATGAGGGGGCTGGAGCACAAGACTTATGAGGAGAGGCTGAGGAAACTGGGCTTGTTTAGTCTTCGAAAGCGAAAAATGAGGGGGGATTTGATAGCAGACTTTAACTACCTGAAAGAGGGTTCCAGGGAGGATGGAGCTAGGCCGTTCTCAATGGTGGTAGATCACAGAACAAGGAGCAATGGTCTCAAGTTGCAGTGGGGGAGGTCTAGGTTGGATATTAGGAAAATGTTTTTGACTAGGAAACATTCTGAATCACTGGAATGGGTTACCTAGGGAGGTGATGGAATCTCCATCTTTAGAGGTTTTTAAACTGCGGCTTGACAAAGCTCTGGCTGGGATAATTTAGCTGAGGTTAGTCCTGCTTTGAGCAGGGGGTTGAATTAGATGACCACCTGAGGTCCCTTCCAACTTTAATCTTCTATGATTCTATGATCTGGAAGAACTAAAAGAAGCAAGAGATTCTAGAGCAAAAGATAATGAACCAGGTGTGTTTGCTGTGGCTGGGTTTCTAATTTTGCAAACCCAAGACTCCGGCCAATGTTCAGATTAGCATCGCCTCTTTCAAATGCTTATCCAAACCAAACCTAAGCATTTGAGGTATGCCTACCAATCATCATTATTGTTCATAATGATCTGTCATTGCACTGTACTTGGATTCGTAACACCATACTCGGCTCACATGCCAGTGGACCTTCTCTACAGAAGTCAGTGCAGTTGTACCCATGTGCACCAGAGATTGAAATTGGCCCAAAACCTTTTCTTTCAAGGAAACAAGGAAACTGCCATCCTTGGAAATCTGAGTAATTGAGGAGTTAATACCAAATAAGCAACTTGTCTAATTTTGCTGGAATGCCTGCTGTTCCAAATGAGCACAGGAAAGCTCTGATTATTACTATTATTATCATCGTCTGTTCTTAAAATAGTGTCTTGTGCCTGTTTTTACGGTAATAAATGATCTCTCTAGCATTTTGCTCATAACCACTGTAGTTGTGCCATTTGCAAGGAAATGTCAGGTGAAAGCAAAGTGATACTTTAAATCTTGTGCTAATGGAAATACTTTTTTAGATCGAAAAGCTTTGTTTGTTTCTCTGCATGGTAGCATATAAATAACACACATAACAATCACCTTTTCCCTTCTGGCGTGATAAAGTTTTTAGTAAAAATCCAATAATTGGCTTCTGTTCCTATAATGTGCACTATGGCAGTACCATACAGTGATTTCATATCTGAATATGATCTGGTTAGAAAGGTACAGGTGTTGTAATTAATGAGAAAAAGCCATTTAAGAGTCTGATATAAATGAGGCAATTATTATAGATGAAGATTTAATGGGAACTTGTTTTGGTAATTTTGTATTAGGGACTTCTTTGGAGAGGAGGGAGGGTCCAGTGGTTAGGCCCTATCCTATGACATGGGAGACCAAGTCCCTGCCCTACTACAGATTTCTGGTTTTATTCTGGGCTTGTCATGCCTGAGGTTCTCATCAGTACAATGAGGGTAATGGAATTGCCTTACCTCAAAGGGGCTTGTGAGGATAAATATGTGCTGTAATGGGGGGCCGTATAAGTCCTTAAAACAGATCAACTCTCAGTGACTCTAAGTATCAAGGCTGCTCCAGACTGGGCCTTAAAACTGGAAGAATGGAGAAATTAGTGGCTCAGAAGAACTGAGCGCCCACAAATCACACACTGAAGTTAATGGAAGCTGAAAATCAAGAAGTTGCTAACTAAGGGATGCAAATCCAGTTCAGATCTACATCACTCCTTCATATGCATCCCAGATCAGCAGCAAAGACAAGTCTAACTGATGGCTCTGGTATGAGCCACATGAAAAGGCTGGTGCCTCAGTTCCATTCCTAATAAATGGCAATGTCAGCAGGGAGGCCAAAGACTGAATGGACCATTGAAACTGAACTTTTTTCTAGACAAAAATTGGCAGGCTGTTGCAGAGGAACGTATGCTGCTTATCAGTAGAGAACTTCACTCTTCAGGAGTTCCAAGTTAATAATTTGCTTTCATCCAAGAATCAAAAAGAGGTTCTTTTCCTGCATTAACCATGTACATCTGCTAACACTCCTGCCTGTCCCCTCTGTACAGATGAGCAAACTGAGGCAGAGAGTGGGGAAATGACTTGTGCTGGGTCACACGACAGGATAGTACCAATACCAGTTTAGAACCAGGGAACTTCTGGTTCTTATTTATGGGCATAGTCCACTCGAAGCCAAGTCAAACTCATACTTCAGTGCATAATCTGATACTATTCAGGGGTTAAGAGGATATTTGTTCTTCTAGAGCAGGTGCCGCACCATTGACTAGATGCATTATACTGTATTGGCTTTTTGCCACTCTCTGCAGTGTTTAGCATTGGACTTTGCTGAAGGCCCAGACCTCATGGTCTGAGCCAGTTCGTTGAATTTATTCATTCAAATGGACAATAACATCAACTCAGGAAATTCTGATATTTTTGCTTTGATGGCTGTGTGGAAACATAAATTATGAAAATTAAAAATTACTGCACCTTCTACATTTAGAGAAGCCACACGAGACTGCCTGGCTTAAATTCTTATTGTCAAAATGTCTCAGATTTCTTGGATATGTTACATCTTCTCTCTTGGGCCTCTAGGAGTCTGACTGTCTTATGCTATCATTGCTATGCCCAGGATGCAAGTTCATGCATATCATGTAAGCCAAACAGGCTTTTAGGACTGTCACAGAGCATAAGGGGAGTCTGTTTTTTGAGTGACTGAGGGAGAAATTGGAAAAGGCCAAGAGAGATGTTCACCAAACTAAAATCAAATTTTTGTTCCTTGATGCATCTTCACACAGCAAAGCAGTAATAAAGTTATATAGAACTGTTGAACCTGAAGGATCTCAAAGTATGTTAGATACTGTATGTATATAGGGATCACTTATCTACCACTGAAATGCAGCCAACTTTAGCATCATACACATTTGCTGCTATGCACAAACAGCTTTACAGGACAAGTTTTAAGAGCAGTGTCTCCACCTGAAACTCCATGGAAAATTCAAGGAGGTAAAATGGAATGACTCCTACTGGATTTTAACCAGAACACTAAGGTTAACACCCCTACTTTTTTGTGTGTGTGCAAAAGTGTCAGGGAGATACTCTGAAAGCTATGTCTAAAAATGCACCTGTAACAGCACAGCAGTGCTGGTTGCTGTGCTGGGTCATTCAGTACAGACTTTAGTATAGTACCACCTACGTCTCTTCCTGCAGCATCTTGCATTTTCCCTGGACATCTCCCATCCAAGTTCTGATGAGACTCAGTCAGCCTAGCATGAGATCTGAGGATTTATTATGTAATGATGCAGCACACAGGAAAACATGGCCAGGTCTAAAAGACTGTTAAAATAAACCAAGTTCTTGTATTTAAGGAACTGCATAAAGAGTTCAAATAACTAAATCTAATCACTTTCAATAAATGTTTCTTGCAGGTACTTGGCTTGGTTATGGCCTGGTTATATTGGCAAAAGCTTAATGACATTTACTTCAAACTGGACACTGTTGATTTCAAGATACTCAAGGTGAAAGACTTCAGCTTCAAATCAGTGGACCTGACAGGTGCTGGCTGGTGCTTGTGTCTTCCCAGAGAAGGAGGCTACATTCCTGTCAATGTCACAGATGATGAAGATGATGATGAGGCTCTCAGTCAAAGTAAAGTATGAAGGGGTACTGGTACCAAAGATCATCCTCAATGAGACATTTCGGAGCACAGCCCACTGGGACTAGAGAATGCATGATGGATCTTGAGTAGGGAAATAACTAGACATCACACAAAATCATGTTTTATCCTCGAATTCATGGGATATCTTAGCGGGAGTTGTAAAATAACTTAACTTGGATAAATCAGTAAGAATGTAGGCCCCAGCACTGTGATGTAGACCTGAACCAGAGCAGGCCCGGACCATGGATACGTATTTGAAGCTTAAGGGTTAACCCTCACACTGAGAGAGAACAAAACTAGGCACTATAGTGTGAAACAGGAATGAAAGAATCATGAGAGAGCTGTCACACTTGCGATATCAAACGTCATTGACGATTACATCAAACCAGGAGACTATCTGACGTGACAAAATCCATAGACCCGAATGGGGTTGGATAAGTATAAAAATTGAAGAAGTGAAGAAACCTGGACTTTGGGCTCGTTCTGCAAACCCCAAAGAGCATCACGTCGCGACCCACAGAGCCTGACCCCATCCTCGTGTCTGAGTAACCTGGCCAGTGATTCAGCTAGAGCAACACAGAGGCTGGTAATTATATCCCTCCTGCAGAACTGTGTGTGTGTGTGTGTGTGTGTTAGGCAATTGTTTTTTCAAATATTTTCTGTATTCAGCCTTGTCCCCTGAATAAGATCCTGCTGTTTATTTCATAAGTGTAATAAGAATCAACACACCCTGAAGGCACACAAGCTCCCTAGTTTACGTGCACTGTCTTGGCAACCCTAACTATTTGTATATGCCTCCCTTTTTACAAAATAAATGTAACTTTTTTTTAATCTTGATTGTTTCTGATGCTTATTTCTAGATTCCAGAAACTGGGTGGAATTGGTAGAAAACATTGCAGTTAACAATGGGAGTATGAGCTTTGATATCCTGAGTTAGTTACAAAGAAAAGGAGTCGAGTCTGCAAAGAGAACTTCCTTATATAACCAACATCTCTTGCAGAGACATGTTTTGAATGGCCTGCTCTTACCTGCACAACGTCTGATATTATTATGGAGAGACAATTCTTAATTGCAGCTGTCTCTCTTGACTTACTACTAGAGCTGCATAAGGGTCAAATCTTGTCCCCTTCTTCCCAGTAGTAGGAAGCCATGGCCCAATGGAACTGAGGTGGTTCTGCTCCTGAAAAAAAGGTTAGGGGTGGAGCATTTTTTTGCTTTTTCAGAACTCCGGGCAAGGCTCTGCATCACCTGAGCACCACAGAGCTCTGCTCAGGAGGGGTGGTGTTGGGTACTCTAGTAGGTGGAGCTCTTCCTTCTGAGCCATAATGAACCAATGTCTCCAGCATGGTGCTTCCATCATGGGTAGTTTTCAGATGAGCCATAAAAGTGAGATCTTGGCCATTTTGGGTTATCAAGGTTCCTGTAGCACTTTTTGCAAGTTGATGTATGTTGTAGGTGGTGATCACTCCAATATCCACGTTAGATCATTACATTCTGTTTCCTTACATTCACCTTTTATTTCCAGTGGGATGTGTTAGTCTCTTCACTACCTGTCCTTAACAGGTGTGTCGCTATGCTCTGTTACAGAGCTGCTGCAGTTCAGTGAAGGGCGAGGTGTCCCCTGTCTACTTGTATATAAAAGCTCTTTGGTAATATCTAAAAGTAAAGGGGTAGCTTTTATTGTCTTTTAGGTAACTGGAACGCAGACCCACTTGCCCAGAAGTTCTCCGGTAGCTTGCTTCAATGGAGGATGCCAATAGCAATTGAAAAGGAGTTGACTTTTCCAGGAATGCAAGTCAGAATGGGGAGCCAAATCTTGGGTTATGGGTGCAAGTTTATGTGCTGCTAGGGAGCTTCCTGCGGTAATGGCATGAAAATGTAAATTTTTTAAAAATAAATTTGTAACTGTAATTTCTTTCTTTTAACCATGTTTGAAGGATGAGATACATGAAAGCATCTTGGCACATATCACCAGCAATGAAAGCTAAGCCATCCTGCAGTTAGATTAGATTAGAGAGGGAGGTCAGACTGGGAGCCCAGATTTTCAGAAGAGCTCAGCGTGTTTGGCTGCACTTTGGGTGCAGAATTTTCTTGAAAATCTAGGCTGTATCGCCAAAGCTGAGTACTTAGAAATCTGGCCCTTGGAAACTTTAGTCTCCCAAGCTCAAGTGTGATAGCCAATAGATGGGCATGGGACAGTGTTTAGGACTCCAGGGATCACAACTGGCTCTCTCATTCATTTTTGGACAGCCTTGCACTAAAGATTTCTGCAGGCTTATGGAGGTAATTGCACAGAACAAGTATTATTACTATTAGGAATTATTACCTGGTGTCTGGATTGTGGTTTAACTAATGCAGTAGTTAGATAGAAATGAAGCCTTTTTCTATTGTGGAGTGGAACCTGGAGGTCACAGGATTCTGAGACAGCCAAAATATTTATTTATCTTTCAAACTGGGCAAATAATTCACAGTCAATTCATTTTGCAGACTCCATCTCTTTTCCTGTTCGCGAATTGTCCATGAATAGAGTGGAATCTTCTCAATCAAAAATTTCTAATGAATAATTTATCATAGCTCGTTTGAGATGCAAACGTGATATTCAAAATTTAATTGGCCATGTAAATCATGTGGTATTGTCTCTATTCCCTGCCTGGTGGAGCACTATCCGAGAAGAGTTGGTCTAGACTGAAAGTAGAGGTGCAATTGTAACACAGTAGACATACCTATGCTAGCTTTAATATGGTTAGCATGGGTAACAATAGTAACGTAGACGTGATGGAATGGGCTAGCAACCCAAGTACGTACCCAAGCTCCCTGGCAGGCTCACACTCTGGTTGCTAACCTGTGCAGAAGCCTGTTCTGCCACATATAAGCTACTGTTTTTATAAGTGCTAGCAAGATTAAAACTAGTGTTGTTATACCTGCTGTGCAACAATCACACCTTCCCTTGCAGTGTAGACATATCCTAAGATGCAGACTTCCAAGTGAGAATTCTCAAGCTGATGAATTCAAACTCACTGGAAAACTTCACTCTTTTTCTTTTTTTTGGAAAATGCTGTGCATAATTCATTCAGCTATTCAGACTAAAGGCTGAACCCTGCTGCCTCACCATTCCTTTAGCATGTTTGTCTGATGAATAGCAAACATTTCTTTAATATTCCTAAGCAAAAAAACCAGATCAATAAATATAGAGGTATAACTGTAGATGTGAGATGTGTCCTTCCACTTTGAGTGTGTCTAGCTCCCGTTTTTACCAATTGGCTTTATAGCAGGTGCAAAGATTAAGTGAAACATTTAGCCTTCAGGGTTAACATACAGTATGATCATTTCTAACATTAATCGCAAACGTTGTAATTTTAGGAATGAGAATACATTTATAGTGACTCTATAAACTCCATGGAAGACTGTTTAAAATGCCCTGTTTAATTATCATATTTGATGCATCTCTTACTATTAATCAAGAATCATGTTGAAGCCTGGAACTGGATTTATTACTCTGACCATAAATTGCATAGTGCAGTAATTCCAGTGTGGGTAGAAAGCATGGAATGTGTGTTTCATCTGGGCATGGCGCCCTGTGAGTGAAGCTAAAATTTCCTCTGAACGCAACTGACCTATCCATTTTGCTTTCAATTTTATTAATTGGTTGAGTATCATTCATATGTATCATGCTGCTTTAAAGAACTTTTTCCATCTGCGTTACAAACTATAGAAAGAGGAGCCAGTTCACCCACCACTGAATGCAGCCACTGTTGGGATGGATTATGCCAACTGGTTAATGGAGCAGAGCAACACCTGGTTCAATTCAAAGTTCTTCCCATTCTGACAAGTTAAAAATGACTTTATGGATTTTCTACAAACTACACACATGTGCACAGAGAAAATGTTACTTCTATCCTGAGAAGCAACATGAAAACATAGTCTGGAAGGAAGATGGGAGGTGTCGTGGACAAGACAGAGGATGCATTGTCATGGCTCTGAACAGCTGTGCAATAGTCTACAAGAAACTTGGCAAGCCAGGGCTTCTCATGGGCAGCAGTACCTGACTAGCTCCAGGATGTCTCTGCACTCTGATGGTTCAGAATAACATGTTAGCATCTTGAGAAATACAGGAAGCCTCTGTGGACTCTGTGTGTATGTTGCACATAGGGAACATTAGGGTTTCTAGCATGTGTGAGAATGCACAGAATCATGTTAGGCCTATTTTTCATCAGCGTTGGCTTTCTCTATCCACATCTCACACAAGCCAGAGCATAGGACACTGCAGGTTCCTCAACAGGATACCTGCAGCTTTTGCCTTTCTCTAGTGGATACGTGGAACCACATGCAACATGGTGTAACTGTGGATCTGAGGGGCAGATGAGAGCTGCCAGAGACTGTGGGACTATGGAAGGTGTTGGATGGAAGCTCTATGTGGTTCCTGGAGAAAGGCAGGAGACAAACAAGAGGGGTTTGCTGGTTGGCTGGTGTCCCCAAGCCAGAGAGCCAGGGTCAGAGAGGGTGGAGGGCCAGAGAACAGCAGAGGGAGTTGCCTACTAACATCTAAGCTGCAGAGCTGAAGCCGAGGGCAGGAGAGCAGTGGATGTCTCGGCACTGGATAGCTGGATGTGGGGGGAAAGTGAGAGGGCCAGGAGAAGTGAGGGGGTGCTCCCCTGGTAAGGATGATCTCCCAGTAGTGTGTGGGGGTTTCCACTGGGAAGAGCAGGGTTGCATTTCAGCTGGAAGGGCTGGGGTGGCTCTCCTGGCTGAGAACAGAAGAGGACCAGCAAGGAGACCAGAGTATGGTGAGGATGCACTCCCAGCAGAGAGGCTGAGGGTGGGGTTCCCGCTGGGAAGAGCAGGGTTTTAAGGACTATGTACAGTGGGTGTAGGAAATAGATATGTTTGGAATTTTGTTGGAGAATATTTGAACTATGTTTTGGTAATAAACCAGCCGAAAGAAGGGTGGTATTTAAGCAAGAGAGCCTGAAATGGAGTTACTGGGGACTCTGAAAGTGGGAAACTGAGGCAGGTGCACCTGTCATGCCATGGCCTGCCACAAGGGGGCACTCCAGGCAGGTACCAGTTTTATGGATATTGATTTCAAAGGCCCAGACAAAGAGTTGAAGGTGTTTATAAACTCTTTCACAGTCCAACATGAAACAGTGATAGATAGGTTTGGGGTTATTTTCAAACAGCCCTTAGTTTTATTCAGTTACTTGGCAAACAAACACCCAAAACCATTTATTTAAATTGAAAGTTTATTGATTTAATGTCATGTTCTTTCTTGTGTTTAAACAGTCCTTTTTTTATTGAAACCCTGGTTGAGTGATGATGCAAAACAAACTTAGATAGACCTTATCAAAATCTTTCTCCTTTTGGAGTCAAAACATTAGTCTCTTATTTTCAGAGCAACCTTTCTTTGATGAAGAGAAGAAGGTTAATTTTATTCTCTGTCCTGAGGTGAAAGGCATTCATTCCTCCTGTTCTGAATAAGCACTCAAACACAAGGTGGAGGAGAGACGGGATAGAAAAGATGAGTGAAGTACGGCTTTTGTTGATGTTTTTGGAACACTGCATGGCTGGTTAGCCTTGAGTTGATGCTCTGGCTGACAATTCAACCATGGTACCTTCTGTTTAGACCCTGGTTACTTATGATCTAGTCAGGGCCAGCTTCTGTTTGGATCCTTTCTCCTTAGACAAAGCAGGTTTGAATGGATGCAATATGATTGACTTCAGGAAAGAAAAAGGCAGAAAAAAACCTCAACAAGGAAAAGGGAATACAATGCAGGAGCTTGCCTGCCTTTGCAGTACTGGTAATTCAAGATCCCCACTGGCAAGCTGGGGGAGAGGGGGTGATAATGTGATGACTTTTAACACTCACAGGTGAAAACAAATTTTCTTAACAAGGGTGAGGCCAGTCAGCCTTCCTCTGAGGAAGAAGGTCCTTTAGATCAGTGTCTCAACCTTTTAAGTAGCAAGTACCCCCTAACTTCTGAAAATTTTAATAAGTACCCCAACACTCAATTTTTCACGGGATTTGATATTTACCAACTAACGTGAGCCATAAATTGGAAGAAGGGCTGAGTATGTAAGACCGTGATATGACAGATGTCAGATCTAGTGTGGGTTGGGTTACCACCTTTACACCAGGGGTGCACAACTCAAGTATGTACCTGGGCTAGAGATGATGTTGGCCAAAGGTAGGAGGCTTTGAGTGGCATGCCAATGCTGGGCGATATAAAGTGCTGCGTAATGCACGGCACGCCAAATTTTTTGCCATATATTTGAGAGGAGGAAGGGGTGAGAGAGAGACAAGGAAGGCGGGCAAGAGGGAAGATTGTGGTTGCTTTTTTTCTAAAAAGGGTATGTCTGCAGGAATCCTGTGGTGCAGTGGGTGAAGGGAGTGTTTGGACCTGTAGTTGAGAGATAAAAAGACACAAGGACGTAGTCAGACACATGCAGCAACATGCTGAGACACACACATGTGCAGGCAGACATGGAGGCACACACACACAAATAGGCATAGAATAATTCAGAACGTAAGATTTATTCTTTTTTATTTAATTTTACAGCAGTTTTTTAAACAAAATAACACGTGAATCATAAAAATTATAGAAGAGTAAAAACAATATAATGCAAACATTTATATTAATAAAACTCTGTAAACATAGATATCTTTGACTGGAACTGATATTCCCCCTCTAGAATTGTTCTACATATGTGGGACTGGACCGGAAACTTTTGCTAGTTTTAACAAAACAACATAAAAATTAGTTTTTGTAAGAGCTGGATTTAATGAGAAACTTGGGCCTGTTTGGATGACATAAGCATTCCAAATCTCGGTTTTAAACTACTTATTGCTACTATCAGATCATTTTCCAGGCACAAACGATTTCTTATTTTACATTTTAGCCCAGTCAAGTGCGAGAAACTGGTCTCACACAAATATGTTGAGGCAAATGGGAGAAGCTCTGTGAGAGCCATGTTTCTCAGCTGTAGGTATTCCCATTTCATTTTCTGCCAAAATGCAGGGATGTCACCCAGTCCCATGCTCTGCATCCTCTGCAACATACTGTCTGTGCAAAGCTCAAAAAGTTTTTCCTTCATGCTTTCTGGAATCCCTGCTTGTTCAATAGCACTGTCATTAAATGGATTCAAAATCCAGTTTCTGTGGATCTTCATGCTCTTCAACATTAGGGAAATAACGTTCAAAGCTTGACTCCAAATTTACCAAGTGTTCTTTAATATTTTCTTTCACGCCTTCATTCAGAGTGATTTTGTTTTCTTCACAGAATTCTGAGAGCTGTGAAAATGAAACAAAATTTCCACATAAAGCTCGATTTTTCCAGAACCTCAACTTTTTTCTAAAAACTCTTACTTTGTCATGCAAGATAAATATATTTGTATTGTATCCCTGAAGCTGAAGGTTCAAGTTATTGATTTTATCAGACATGTCACAAAGATAGGCTAATTTGCAAATCCATACTTCATCTTCGAAATGCTGTAAGAATTCAGATTTCATATCTCTGAGAAAGACAGTAACTTCATATCTCAACTCGAACAGGAGATTCAACAACCTTCCATGTGACAACTCCTGAACTTCAGTGTGAAGTACAGTAATATGTTCAGATCCCATGTCATGGCACAGAGATTGGAAAAGACATGAATTCAGAGCCCGCACTTTTATGAAGTTTACTGTTTTCACGGCCTTTCCTAGCATGCTGTTTAAATCTTCATTCAGTTGCTTTGCAGCCAATGCCTATCTATGGCTAATACTATGGTTCCACTTGATTGAAGGATTTATAGTTTTTAAGTGAGCAACAAGACCACTTCGTCGACCTACATTGCTGCTGCTCTGTCTGTGCATACAGACACACATCACTCCCATAACAATCCATTTTTACAATGTGCTCACTTAAGATCTTAAAAATGTCCTCTCCTGTTGTTCTTGTGTCCAATTCTTTGCAGCCATATATTTGTTCCTGTATTCCTTGCTCATCTTCATCATCAATGTATCTGACAAACATCATCAGTTGTGCCTAGTTGATACATCCGCAGATTCCTCAATCTGTAAAGCGAACTGTTTTTTCTGGATGACTTTTTCTGAAATTTGTTTAATTATGTCTTCTGCCATGTCATCAATTCTTCTTGTCATGGTGTCATTTGAATGTGGGATGGTTTTAATTTTATCTACTTCTGTTTTGTCAAACATGATTTCATCAATTCTGCTAACAGCAAGAATGACAAGGTTCTCAGCAATGGTACATGGTTTCTTCGTTTTTGCCACCATGTGTGCGATTTCAAACGAAGCTCATAGAGCTTGTTTAGGGATCGCAGAGTATCATTTCATAGCAGCACTTGATTTTGTCAAACTTTCACATTTTCTTGTGAAAAAAATCTATTGACTTGTCCTTCAGATCAGGATGTTTCATGGCTTGTTAGTGTATCATTAGCAAACACGGTTATTTGGGACCCAACTGTGCACCTTGAGGGTTTGTCATATTGTCGATTGTTGGGTAAATAGTAGAAGACACAACACCTGTGTGATGCAGGAGGCCAGACTAGATGATCACAATGGGTTGTTCTGGCTTTAGTCTAAGAAATCAATTTCTTTTTTCTATTCCAATGTGCCTGTGCATCTGCCATTTCCTGCCTAGTCTCTGCTAAGGACCTTCACCACACTATTAGCTCTTTGGCTCATCTTAACCTTTCTTCTGTGCTCCAGCATGTCTGTATATCCTTTCACGCATTCAGAAAGCTGCAGCTCTCTTCCTCATTATAAACATGCTCTCTTCTCTGTAGGATTCAGGTATGATCATGTATTTATAAAGTCTTGGAAGTGATTGCTGCTAGTGATGATTTTACATAAAGACTGGCATTTAAATTGGGTCTTTCTTTTCTTCATCTTCTCCAAAAGAACTGGAGCAGCTGTGTTTACTCTTCTGATGCTGAAAACAGCATTAAGAAAATATTTAGATATGTGCTTGGAACAGTGAATTACTCCAACAGTTTAATGGTTCATTAGTTCTCAGTTTATTCACATGGCGTCCATGTGAGCTGTTCTTTTCCTACTACTCAAGCCCTCTAGGATAGGCTTCTTTCCCCCCTTAAAATTTCTCATTGGTGCAGGTCCCCCAATGATGGGAGCAGGGGGTTAACAGGACTACAGGTATCTGCCAGTATTTTAACCACCATTTCATCTCCCCTTGCTTCAAGCAGCACTAAATAACACAATAGATAAAGCATTGCAGCCTTTGGCCTGCAGCCGTATCTACACTATCACAAGTGACATATCATCACTTGACACTGTTTTTTCTGGTGGAAAAGTTTAAGGAGAAAAGTCTAACGTAGACATGATTTTGAGATGATGCATTAATGCAACTGGTGTTCTGAGTTTAGCTGAAATCTGGGTGTGCACAGCAGGTTGAGAACTGTTAGTAGCAAGCTGGTTTCTAATCCTGTTGCACCGGAAGTTTTGATTTCTACTGCTTTGGAATCTTCTTTCCTGATTTAAGTAAAATTAGCTGTTGAATGTACTTTCTGATGACATGCACAACTTTAGCCTCTACCCATTAGATTCAAACCAATGGCTCAGAGGGATGAAAAGCTCCATCTCCCTACATCAGCTCCTTAAATACCTAGTCCATTCCTGTGATTTAATGGCATTACTTCCCAGTAAATCCTGCTACATTACCATATGATATGCAATATTTTTGCCTCCAACTTCATCTTTCATTGACTCCTGTGTAAGCTTCATCTAACTGGAGTCAACGAGGAAAGTCTACTAAAAGGGATTCAGTCACTTGAACTCACTCCTCGACCTCTATTTCGCTTTCACACTGCAGTAAGTACAATTTTGCTGTACAGGCATATGGTGTCTGCAGTTGAGGCAGCCCAAGAGCATACAGAATTTATGTACTTGCTGCATTTTTAAGGTATTTTCATCATATTCCATTCGCTTGGTTGAACACTCTGAGATTTAATGCCAAGGCCCATAAAGGCTGCTTGACCTCTAGGGAATGAAATGTGGTCAGTAGACTTGTAATGCATTGTGTTGCTTCTCTGAATCTTATCTTCCCTTGCTCAGAAGGCCATGGATTAACTACTAATCTCAGGTTTTTTTGGAATCCACACCAAGGGAAAACAAATCCATTAATCCAGACTACATTAAAGAAAGATCCAAGAGAAATCACATTGTCAATCCAATTATTCTGCTGCTTATGTGATTTAGAAAATTCAGATCCTTATCAGAAACTGATTGGACAAAGCAAGGACAGAGATCTCACTAGTACTGTGGTATTACAGTCCTTTACTTTCCGGTACTAGACAAGCAGGAAACACAAACATGCTTGAAAGGGAAGCATAAATATTAACTGAATTTAAAAACATTTAAAATTCTGTTGCTGAGCACTGGTTGTATGAAGGAATCTTATTGTTTTGCCCTTCTCTAATATATTATGGTATAGCAACCCCCACTTGGTCTCAACTATTGGCAACAGTCTCCTTTGGCAGTGGGGCCTGAGATAACTCTGCCCCAACCTGGAAACGCTTTTGTCTCTTCCCCTCGGTACCTCTCTCATGGAGCATTTGGTGCAGGCTTTATTTCAGGTCTATAGAGTGTCCTTCAACCCCACAGGGGAGGGGCAGGTGGTCCCCATCCATGTCTGTGACCCAGGTCCAGGGAGGTACCTTTCTGTGGCTCCTTCTCAGGGCTCTAGAGGTGGTAAAGCCCTGGAGGGTCGGAGACACACAAGTTCTTCCTGCAGGCTGGGGCCAGAATTTTTCCTCTCTCGGCTTCTCTGGCTGCAGAGAAGCACTATCTCCTAGTCTGGGGAAGGCTCTCCTCCAGCCATCACAAACCTTCTGACTGCTCCTTTCTCCCCTTCTCCTTTGTTCCCCCCTCCCTCTAGGGGAGGCAGGGTTTAAGTAGGCCTGGTGTAGCCCTTAATTGGGTCCAGGTGTCGCTAACTGACTTGCAGTAACCTCACCTCTGCCTGCAAGGAAAAGGGCCTTTAGCAATCTAGGGCTCACATCTCTCTACAAGACCAGGGAGAGGAGGTTGGCTGGGGGGGGCACTCTGTGACTGTGGGGCCTACTTCCGTTCTTCTGTTCGCTCACGCATCCGGGCAGAGTTCCTCTGGGCAGCATCCGCTGGCTCCCTTGACACCTTCTGGGAGCAGTGGGCGCTGTCCGGGGTTGTCTGCTCGGTGTCCCGTTCTGGTTCCCTCCGTTTGACCCTGTGACCCCCACGTCTGCTCCTTTTTTCATTCTGTCCCATGCAATCGGTTGTGTCCTGGGTCCAGTGACTCTTCCCCCTCAGGCTCCCCGTCCAGGCTCACAAATAGTCATACCCTTTTGTAGCCATCTGGACTGACTTTACCACAGTATATATATATATACACAAAAAGGAGAAAAAGAGAGATGAAAGATAGGCCTCCAATTAAAGAGGGACTTTTAGCTTTAGCAATAGTCACCCACTATTAGGATAACACATGTGAACATGCTGTACATAAACATCTCATGCTAGCATGTCTCGTTTTGCTGATGCAGGTTAACCTCAGTTTTACAAACCCTGCTAACCCCAAAATGCCTGTGTCCGTATCTTGACTGCAGGCTATTGCATGAATCCAGAGCTGCAATGGAAGGATTTTTAAAAAAGCTTTGGAAGATGCACAGTTTCAGGGATCTAGCCAATTGCAATTTAATGGAGTTTAGGAATTAACTTCCCTCTGGACAAGTTATCCCATAGCTGCCGCCTCCAGGGTTTATTGCACCTTCCTCTAAAGCAGCTGGCCCTGGCTATTGTTGGAGACAAGATAGTGGGCTGATCCAGTCAATGGAACACTGTTCTGATCCAGCGTTTCAATTCCTAGTTTCCCTCCCAAACACTGGACTTTTGCATAATCAAGGTTTTTGCCTGAATTGCCAGGATTCATGAATATACACAATGATTTGAATAGTCTGTTGAGTGGTTGTTTTTTTGGCAGTAAAGGATGCAATGAAGTAATGTGGAACCTGATCCAAAGGCCCTCAAAGCCAATGGAAAAACTTCCTTTGATTTCCATAGGTTTTGGATCCCGCTCTCTGTGGGGTGGATATTAGAGACAGGAAGCTGAGCCCTGAAAAGTACATAACACCAGAACATCAGTCTAACAGAGAGATGCTTAATATTTAAGTAATGGCACCCTGCAGCTTTAGCTATGTCATTTTACCTTGCAACTTACAAATGTGTTTAGGTGGGTGCAGTGGGAATGTTATCTTTCATTACAAGCAGTTGCCGTTCAGCGAGTTTTAGCAGATAATCCCTGTGTAAAATCTGTGCAGCGCACACAGGAGCGAATATCCTTAAGAATAATTTCCCTATCGCACCTCTGAGTCAAGAGGGATGATTGGGTGTAAACACTGTGCATGATGTGACAAACATGCCTGGGATGTTTCTCTTTAACAAGCACTTTCAGGAGGCAGCAGCTTGGGAAAGATGCTCTTTTTAATCTTTTTCAATTATTCCCTTTATTTTAGCTGTGTTGTGCTACTGCACAGGCAGGTCCCAGATTTGATATTTGAGCTGGGTAAGGGATGGCACGTGTGGCCATAAGGTTTTACAAGTCTTGTCTTCAGCGCCTTGGCAAGATTCTAGTCTGGTTAATAACATTGTTTGCCCAAAATTCTGCACCATATTAGTTGCAGAGCTGAGGCTACAGCCCATGCAACGATCCCTGATCTAGCCACTGCCTCACGCTTAGAGGAAGGATGGTCCAGTGGTTAGGACATTAATCAAGGACCTGTGTTCAAGTCCCAAGTCTGTCACAGACTCCCTGCGTGAACGTAGACAAACCACTTAACCTCTGTGTGCCTCACTTCCCATCTGTACAATGTGTGACAGGGCCAGACCAGATGGCTATAGGAGAGTATTGGAGGGTATATACATTAGCCCCAGGAACAACAAATCCTTGTTCCCTGGGTGATTCAGCCGGGGTTACTCCAGCTCAATTAGGCCAGCTGAGGCCAATTAAGGAGCTTGCCCCAGCAGTGAGCTTAGAGCTGTTGCTGCCACAACACCAAAGTTCCGGGAGTTAGGGAGAAGCCCGTCAGGGCCGAGGGTCATTGGCACAGAGGCCTGAAAAAGGACCCAGCCACTCAGACAACTGGGCAAAGGAGTTGAGGTGAGGTGACCTCACCCAAACAGGGGAGGATCACAGGGACAGAGACACCCAAGATGAGGAAGGCAGATAAACCCTCGCCCCGGTTCCAGGAAGTGGACCGCAAGCAGTGGGGCCAAGGACAGTTGATCCAGGGAAGGTAGTAGCTCTTATGGACTAAGCAGTTTGAGGCTACTCCTCGCAGGGTCCCTGGGTCGGGGCTGGGGTAGAAGATGGGACCGGGACCCCCCTGCTCCCACCCAGCCATACCACCAGCGTAGCCGAAGAGAGCGCAGGACCTGTAGAAGGGCAGAACAGGCCTCCCTCGCCACAAATGAGAATAACAGCACTGTCCTGCCTCACAGGGGCATTGTGAAGATAAATATATTAAAGCCTGTGTACTGCTCAGATACTACAGCAATGGGGGCCTACATACACAGACTGCCTCCTAAAATCATGTGTAACCCACCCTAAATGAGGGTGGGTCGTCTTCTCCTCCTAGTGGCTGGTCCATATAGACACTGAAGGTCTTGGGTTCAAAACCCATTGTCCAGCCAACATGGCACAACACTGGGGTCTGAACCCAGAACCTTCAGCACTGAACGCATGAGCCGCTGTCCTTTACAGAAATTGTATGAGACTCATTAACCTCTGGCGTGGACCAGCCACTAGAATGGGGACATGCTCTTTTAGGGTTGGTTATGCCTGCCCTCCGTTGAGAACAACAGTCTGTGGAAGTAGATGATGTACTATAGTGAGGGATAAACTCAGCAACGTGAGGCTGAGGGGACTCAGGTGGAATCTGTGGTGGAAACCAGTGCCAAATTATGTAAAGGATGATGATGGAGAGGAGCCTGTACCCACTATCGTTTCCGCAGGAAAAAAAACCCAGAAAAAACAGTGTTTGAGAGGTAAGAAAGAATAGTCCAAGGAAATACTGGCGAGCTAAAGGGCAGGGCAGGAAACAATTACGACACTTTCAATCAGCCAGGCTTGTGAAAGGTTACAACATTCATCATGGGAACTTTCCAATTAGCCTGGCATAGGCTGGGAATAACAATTGAACGATGACTAATCAAGGCTGCCGCTTTCTGGAGTGTTCATTTTTGCAACCTGATACGCAATCAACACTAGCGGAAATGTTCTGAATGGAGACTGAGGCAGCTCCGGTGCTGAGGATGGAGTTGACTGGTGGTAGACACCACATACACAGAAACCTCCATGCAGAGCAGTCTCTTATTTCTTTTCATTCCCCCCCTTCCCCTTCTCTTCATCCTAAGGAGGGAAGTGTCAGTATATAGAATATAGATATTCAGGCCTGCCTGTAACGGCCCATGTTTTGTAAGTATATCCTTATCATTTAGCTGGTTATAGGAGTATAAAACAAAGAATCAAAACCACAAGCCTTCCCTCACTGTGACAGTCTGAGGCCTTGTACTTTGGCTCAGATGCCGGAGTGGCAGCCATACGCTGGGAAGCGTGCAGTCACATACGCACATTCCAACGTAACGTCTAATACCAGGCTGTTAAGATGGTGATCCAGTCTAACAACTCCAGATAAAGAAAAGATCCTAGAATGTTCAAAGGAAACTTGGTTTGATAGCGTTCTGTCTGGAAAAAGAATTACTTATCTACTGTTGTGGTTGTAAAATCTACACTCCTCATTCTTTCGTCTTTATGGTACCCAATTCTGTGTTATCTATTTGAATGGTTTCTATCTGGTTCTTTGATTGTTTCTGTCTGTCTGCTTAGGATTGGCTACAGAATCATCATATAATATTGTTAAAGAAATGACTGGTTAAGATACATTATAAAAACTGAGGTAAAACAGGAAGAAGGGGGAAGATTTATTGGTGTAAATGACTGGGGGGTCCTAATGGATGCTTGCTTGGAAAGATCCCAATAAACCTGTCGTATTGCCTGCTGCTGGACTCTTGACTTCTGCTTCTGTCAGCGAACTAAGAACTGAAAGGCCTGGGGGGGGGGGGTCCTAACAGGAAGCTTTGCTGTAATTAGGATTGCTGGCATGATCTAGTGATTATAATACAGAACAAGAAGCCTCAAGCACCTCTCCTTTACCTACACTACATTGATGACATTTTCATCATCTGGACCCACAAGAAAGAGTCCCTCAAATAATTCCACCGGGATTTCAATAATTTCTAACCCACCATCAACCTCAGCCTGGACCAGTCCACACAAGAAATCCACTTCCTGGACACTACAATACAAATAAAGGATGGTCACATTAATACCACCCTATACCGAAAACCAACTGACCGCAATACATACCTTCATGCCTCCAGCTTCCACCCTGGACACATTACACGATCCATTGTCTTCAGCTAAGCCTTAAGATACAACCGGATTTGCTCCGATCCCTCAGACAGAGACAAACACCTACAAGATCCCCATAAAACATTCCAAAAACTACAATACCCCCCTGGAGAGGTGAAGAAACAAATTGACAGAGCCAGACGGGTACCCAGAAGTCACCTACTACAGGACAGACCCAACAAAGAAAACAACAGAACACCTCTGGCCATCACCTACAGCCCCCAACTAAAATCTCTCCAACACATCATTAAGGATCTACAACCTATCCTAGCAGATGATCCCTCACTCGCTCAAGCCGTGGGAGGCAGACCTGTCCTTGCTTACAGACAGCCCACCAACCTGAAGCAAATACTCACCAGCAACCATACACCACACAAGGTGAACACTAACCCAGGAACCTATCCCTGCAACAAACCCCGTTGCCAGCTCTGCCCACACATCGACTCTACTGACACTATCACAGGTCCTAACCACATCAGCCACACCATCAGGAGCTCATTCACCTGCACATCTACTCATGTAATATATGCCATCATGTGCCAGCAATGCCCCTCTGCCATGTACATTGGCCAAACCGGACTGTCACTACGCAAAAGAATAAATGGACACAAATCAAAAATGGTAACATCCATAAGCCAGTCGGAGATCACTTCAGTCTCTCAGGACAACTCTTGAAAGTTGCCATACTTCTACAAAAAAACTTCAAAACAGACTTCAGGGAGAAACTGCAGAGCTGGAACTCATATGCAAATTTGACACAATCAAGCTGGGTCTGAATAGGGACTTGGAATGGTTTTGTCATTACAAAAAGTAATTGTCACTGTTCACACAGTCTAACCTCCTAATCAATGGTTGTGAATAGGCCGGAACTACTGAATGGACTTTGCTTATACCTACCTTCCCCATTGCTGTTCCTTACCGTTGGATGTACATATATACCTCCTATCAGATTTCTATTCCTTACATCTGACGAAGTGGGTTACAGCCCACGAAAGCTTATCCCTGCAGAAATTAAATTTGTTAACCTTTAAAGTGCTACAGGACTCTCGTTGTTTTTGCTGTATACAGACTAACAGGGCTACCCCTCTGGAACTTTTCCCAACTCCATCACTGATTCAAGGGTGCTGCTTAACCTCTCTGTATCCCCAGATATTGAACAGGTATGTTGCATTTCACCTGCTTCAGGGTGGGTTTATGAGGCTTAAGTATGGAGGGTGAAATCCTAGCCCCATTGGAAGTTTTGCCATTGATTTCAAAGAGGGTAGGATTTCATCCTGAGCATTTGCAGAATCTCCAGTGAAGTTGCTGCGGACCTAAATAATGTCATTCCAATGAAATCCAACCATCTGAGACCTTCATTCTGCCTCACTGTGAACAAAGTATCACTATATGCAAGTTTTCCAGTAATACAGTCACAGTTGTACATGGGAGCCTTGGTCACAACTCTTTTTAAAAAAAAAAAAAAAAAAAAAAAAAAAAATTTTTTTAAATTTCCCTTGTTAGAGGAGATTGAAATTTTCCAATTTCACTCACATTTTGTTTAAATATTTGTATAAAAAATGACACTGGACATATTTTTGCAATTTTTTGTGTTCTCAACCCAAGTATCCCAGGACATCTGCTCTTTGTGGGCAGCTAAGGCCAATTCTGCCCATGACTGTCACGTGAGGCCCTCTCTGGAGTTATTGGCTGACCCAGGAGACTGATTAGTAAATGAGCATCTGAACCTCATAAAGGCTACCCAAGCTCAGTAGATGGGAACTCCAAAGGGAGACAGGAGGGGAGGTCCCAGGAAAAGTCCCAAATAGAAGGCTAAGCAGAAGGTGAGCTCTCTGGGGGACCCATCAAGTTGGGGAACCTGTAAGCGGGTACTCCTAGAGAGGTGAGCCTCCTAAGTGGAGGGCTGCAGTCAGCAGCAGGTATCTAAATGGGCCTGGTCTCAGCTTGGGGTATCCCAGATGTTGCCCAGAATCCTGGCCTACTAAGGGTCACCTGCTGTCTCTGGAGAAGAGTCACAGTGAATGGACGTCCCCAGATCGCTGACTCCAGAGAAGTCACCCCTGGGGGGGGGGGTGAGACTGGAACCGAGAGAACCCTGTGGGATGAGCCTGGGTAGAGGTGCTCACTGGACTAAGATTGACCTAATCACCCCATGGGAATGTTGGGGTAAAAATTTTGTTTGTCCTGAATTGGTTTGTCTCTTAATAAAGGAGACCCTCCACTTTTAAAAGGGTTAGGTATCTAGCCCAGGATTGCAAGTCAGAATTCATGTAAGTGATCAGCCACACACTGCGAAGAGTGAAATAATCAAAGTGAACAGTTATGAATAACCTATAGGGTGCGAATTGTTCATTCAAACGACTGGGCAAATCGTGGTTACACTGGCAAACATCGGATTTAGTTCACGGGCTGGAAAACAGGGCTACGTTTGCAACAGCCGTTCTTTGCAATGAATATTTCAGCCAGGTGGGTCTCAGCTGTAATTTTTAAAAATTTTTTTGGGGGGGATGTGCAATAAAAGTCATCCTCATAACCATAATAAAATAAATTTGGCATGCACCTCTTCTATCAATAACTGAGCCCAAATGATTATCCTTGGAAGGAAAGTTTCTTACTGTACTTTTCCTTAAATGAAGTACAGGCAGTAGCTATCCACTGTCTTTAAAATGTTCTCTTCTGTGCAGTCTAGTAAGTAATCAACGCCATAGGCAATGAGCATTTAATCAGTAGAATTCAAGTGTGCTGTGTGTTCTGAATACATGTATTTGCCGTGACAGTCATATAGTTCATTTTTAAGCAAGTAGCTGTATTGCCTTTCCAAAGCCGATTTTTCAGGACACCAGTCTTTGGATGGCAACAGCTCTGCGTGTTTGCAGCTACAACTGTTCTCTGCAAGAGACTAGCTTCAAGGCACTCTCTCTTCTGCAAGGTTTTGTTGCTTTGTGGGATAGGAGTACCTGCCTTCCGGAATAACTGGCTGGCCTTGGGAAACCCAGCTGGCTGCTTCTGCTCTTCTGCAGCCACCTTGCCATAAGTTGTAATTACAGGCCTACAAGCCATTCAAGTCAATGGGAAAACTCCTTGAGGCATCAATGGGAGAAGGACAGGGCTGACTTTCTAGAAATCTTGAAATCCTTTTGAAGGAACATGCAGTATAAATAGAAGGGAATATTAAGCTCTGCATAGTGATTTGTAAGTAAAGAGTGTGTATTAATTACATAGAGTTAGGAGAGCCCTGTCCTTAAGATGAGTATCTGAACGGAGAGTGGTAGAGTTCCCACACAGCCAGCACGTGTTTATGTATGGGGAGCCAGGTTAGGGACAGGAGAAACCAGAACGTGTGATAACTCAGATAAGTGGCAGATAAGGGGCTCAAATTTTCTTCTCTCCCAATTGCATTCACTCAGCTTATAAATCAAAGGATGGTTTTTTTCCTAAGGGCTAGCACTGCAAACGCAGCCTGGAAGCTAAAAATCAGACACTATTCTTTCTGCTTCTTACATCATTGGCAGGAATAAATACTCTGCTGTCAGACCCAAGGCTGCTTGCTCTGTGGGCGGTGCACAAGTCTGCTGAGAATCCAGCTAACCTCCCATAGCTGTGGCTGTTGCACAGCAATAACAGGGCAAGCATCTGTGTCTCATTAAAATCAGCAGAAACGACTCAGCTGTGCAGAGCCAGTGCAAAAGCCACACACCACTGAAGCCCCTCTGAAGCAGAGCACTCATAGGGAGTAGATATGCAGAGTATGAAAATGCTATTTATGGGTACACTGTTGGTAATTAAACTCTGGATTTATTATATAGGACAAGAAGGGACCATCGATCATCTAGCCTGACCTGGATAGCACAGGCCATTAATATTCACTCAGTTACCCCAGTACTGAGCCCAATAACTTGAGTTTGGCTCTAGCATATCTCCCAGAAAGATAGCCAGGCTTGACTTGAAAACATCAAGAGCTGGTGAATCCACCATTTCCCTTGGTAGCTTTCTCCAATGGTTACTCATCCTCACTGTTTCAAACTGGAAGCAAGGCGCCCATTTTTATTTGCCTGACTTCAGCTTCCAGACATTGGTTTTTGTTCAGCCTTTTTCTGCTAGGTTAAAGAACCCCTTAGAACTTGATACTTTCTCCCAGTGAAGATTAATAATAATACTTACAGCTTTTAAGAATGGAATTACATCCAGGAAAGTGTCTGTGTTCTAAGGCATACAATTAAATTACAAAAACAACTTCTAGACATTTTTATGAGCTGTGTAACCATTTTTCCCCTCTCCTCTTAACATTTCAGGAGTAACCTTTTCAGCAGCACTCATCCAGGTGCATGCTGAGAGATGCCAACCCAAGAGTACTGCTTGTGAGATGACTCACAGAGGGATCTGGAAACGTAAGAGTTTCACAAAGGCTTAAAAAAAAAATGGACCCTGAAAAACACCCAAGGTAAAGTGAGCTATGATCTGGAGTCTGGACTACAGCAACAGCACATTGCTGTATGGCATGCCTTAAGGGAAATTGTGGGCTTGTAGTGCCATCATGTGGACAGGAAAAATAGTGTGTGTCTCTCTCTCTCTCTGCTTTTCACTACTTAATCAAAAACCATCCCTAAAATACAATTCAGAGAGAAATCTGGTACTTCAGACAGAAAGGCACAACTCCATGTTTGGCATAAACAGGGTGCAGCTCCATAAAAGTCAGTGGTGCTAAAGGTGAGTTTTCTCTAAAAATCCTAGAGTCAGAGCTTTAAAAAAGAATCTACCAATAAAAATGGTTGCATTGTGATTTAGTATGTACAATTTTCTGTGATCAAGAACTGTTGCATACTGTCACTTTGTTATAGACCAAGACTGAAAATATAGGTGGCCAGATTAATTTGAGATTGAGAGGTTATTAACTCCTACTACCAGGGAATCTTAATGAGGTGTGGAGTACTCGTCTTGTGGTTAAGACAATGAATTGGACTTGGGAGATTTGTATTCAACTCCCAGCTGTGCCTGAGACTCCTTGTCTGAACTTGGTCAAGTCATTTCCCCTCTTGTGCCTCAGTTTCCCATCTGTAAAGTGGAGAGATTTCCTTTCTCCTACCCTGTCTTGTCTTGTAAAGTCTTTGGGGAAGAAACTTTCTCTTCCTATGTGTATACACAGGAGAGCTATAAAAGGAAAGGTTTCTCTGTCCCATGAACATCTTTGAGATTTCAGAAATTTTTCCCAGCCCAAATTAAGACAAAAAGTCAAAGTTTAGAAAATTTCTACAAACTTGAAAATCTGAAGCGGGAGGGGAAAATGTCAATTCAATCAAAATGTTTAATTTTGATCACTTCAAAAAGTTTTGTTTTGAGTTTGACCATTAAAAAAAAAAAGTTCTATAATTAGCTTACATGTGAAAACAAAGTTATTTGGAACTGGAAAATGGAAATGTTTCCCTTAGAAAATGTCAAAATGGGATGTTTTGACAATCACAAAACTTTTTTTTTCCAAAATCTTTTTTGAGTCCCCAAATTTTATTGCAACTGACTCTTCCTCATAGAAAGTTTTGGTTTAAGCAAATTAGCATTAGACTGAAAAAGTGTTAGAAGGGCTAAAACACTAAGGAGGGAGAGAAATGGTGCAGGATGGTCCAGCTGGTGTTTAACTATCACCAGTGGGATGACACTAAACAAAAGGAGCTTTAGGCTGAATGTCTGGAAAAGAGAGTCTGGAATAATCTCTCAAAAGGATTTGGGGGGAACGCGCGTAGGGAAGCCCCATCACATTATCTTAAGCTGCAAAATGTCACTTCCCATTCCTGTTCCTCCTTAGCAATGTGACCAGCTATTCAGAAATTATATTGACAGTTCGGATGCAGACTTATTGATATTTCATGTTAAAAAGATAAGTACATCTGAACCGTCCAGGCATAAAATACAACTGGAGAGCTCAGATAATTAGTGTGTGTGTGTGTGTGTATACAAGGATGTATCCATGTAAAGTGTACGACTGTGTGCAATAATCACAGTAAAACCTAAAACCCGCCCCACTTTTGGGAATCATTACAAACTCAAGGCTGAGATCCAAACTTGAGGCAGTGTAGGATTAAGGACAGAAGCCCATGGGAAATGCAAGGTTCCATATGAGATGAACCCAAATGAAAAATATTGAATCAGAACACACCAGAACTTCAGGGTATTAAAAATGGGACCCCTGATCTGAATTTTCCAGATGGTCCCTATTTTAAATGGACCAAACCAAAAAACACAAGATTTTAGGTGGTGATTCTAATCCAGGGTTTTGGTCCAGGCCTCCGTGCAATCAGTGCTGTGATAATGTCCTCGTTCAAATGGAGAAGGACCAATTGGAAATGGTTTTCCATATCTCACAATGGGGTCAGACTTGCGTACAGCTAGTGTAAGCAGCTGCTAGAAACCCCCAAAGCCCTGCGTCACTCCGTAGTTCATCGGAGAGATCAGAGGCAGAGGTTACTCTCATCTTGGTTTTTCAAAAGCCCCTCCTTTGCCAGGACATTGGTACGGCTGGACCTACGTCATAATTTTAAATTAATCCCATGAGTTTTGCAATTCAGGAGTTTGGACTTCATGAATGTGTGTTTCACTCCAGATCTGCCCAGGTGCTGAGTGCCCTCCATCCTCATTGAACTCTGTAAGCATTGAGTGTGCTCAGCACCTTGCAGAATCAGAACTGTAATGCTGGAAGGGATTTTCAACAGTATCTAAGTGATTTAGGAACAGGGGTCATATTGAAAGGGCCAGATCCTGCAGGTATTTGGGGTATATCTGCACTGCAATAAAAAACCCACAGCACTGAGTCCCAGAGCCCGGCCAGCTAATTCAGGCTCACAAGGCTTGGCCAATGGAGCTAAAAATAACAATATAAACATTTGGGTTCAGGCAGGAGCTGCTATTTTTATGTCTACACTGCTATTTTTAGCCCCACTATCCTAACCCAGGCCAGCTGTGGCCAAGCCTTGTCTTTTATTGCAGTGTAAACATATCGTTAGGCATAACTGGAAGTGTTTAATGGGAGCATATACATGCAAAAAGTTAACCACATGCAGCCCCGATCTTCAGTGGTCCTGAGTTCTCACAGCGCCCTTGACTTCAGTGAGAGCTTTGCCTGGTGGCGCTGAAAATCAAGCTCTGAATCTATATATATTTCCTATCACAAGTACAGGCTCTCTCATTTTAAATGATTTTAATACGGATTTAAAGGCTCATTCCTGGTGACAAAGATAATTTCTTACCTTTCAAACTTCAGCCTACTGGGATGAGGGAAAATGGGTGCTCTCTGTTTAGGGAGGCAGTATTCCATGTTCTAAAGGGCTGTGGTTTTAACTGAGGCTGTATGATATACTTTCAATGAAATCTCAAATACCTTAAATCTGAGGTTTTCATATTTTGTTTCACAAAATTGGTTCAATTTTGCATGAAAAAATCATCCACTTTTGAATTTATTTTTATTTGTTATTTGGATTCCTAGGAGCCCCCATTGTGGAAAATGACCCCGTTGTGCTAGGTGCTGTACAAAGACAGAACAAAATTAACTGAAGAACTGCCTGAAGAACATCTAAATCTGCAGTGTAGTTGTTGCTGTGTCTGTCCCAGGATGATTATCAGTGAGACAGGTGGGTGAAGGAATATCTTTTATTGAACCAGCTTCTGTTGGTGAGAGAGACAAGCTTTCAAGCCACATGGACCTCTTCTTCAGGTCATCTAAATAGACAAGAAAGACACGGTGGTGGGGAGGGGTGTAACAAAAGCAGAATGAACAATGTGATGGCAGCAAAAATCATGTTAGTTCCATGATTTCTTTTGGAAGTCCATTTTGGAGTGGAAATTGGGTCCATTTTAAGCAAAAATGGTTTGATTCTCCAGTGAAACCATCAAAATCTTTGACTTTTCACAATGCCATTTCAGTGAAGATCAATTTTTTGCATTCAGATGTATGAACTTTCAAAGTTTTGTGTTCTTGAGGTGGAGGGAGAATTAGGGTGAATGTTTCACACACTTTCAAAAAAGGGCAAAATACAGAGATTGTGAAATGGCCTGGAATGCAATCATTTGTTTTTTCTCTATTTTAAAAAATAACTATAATTATTTAATTCCCCATGAGCCTGATCTGGCTTAGGCTGCTATAAACTTCAGTGAGGCTTCTCATGCATAGGTCTTTGCAGGTTCCAGCTGCTTACTGGACCATCCTGTGCAGTATAACTTTGCTCCATTCTTATTATTACTACTGTTGATCATTCCTTAAGCATTGACAGAATATTTGACACTGCACAAAACTGAGACCGTTCCTGTCGAAAGAGGGGAGCTGACAATCTAAGCCAGACCGATGCACACAAGATGCCCTGGGAAGCACAGAAGAGGGAAGCAGGTTAGAGAGTGATGTTTTTGTGTTTTATGGTCTTGCTGTTTTTGACCCTCATTCATTATTGTGTCCGTACAAGGCTAGGTCCTCGCTCGTTTGCATGTCCCATCCTCCACTGAGATCTATTTGTGTCCTGTGACGTGGTGCTGCTCGGCTCTAAAAGTCAATCAACATTGCCCAAAACACATTTTAATGGGGAGCAGCAGCGCCTTTGACATTAGGAGTCAATATCATCCTTGCATCAGTAGTTTTCTCTGCCAAGATAAACTAGACTTCCTCACCCTACAGCACCCAGGACTTTCTTTCATCCTAGAGCTTCTGCTGATCAGCTACTGTACATCCCTTTCCACTTAGTTTTGAACATTTCTGGGGATTAGAAGGTAAGATTGCTTGTTAAAACTAGTACTCGTTTATGGAACATTGTGGGACCTAACAGTGCAGGTTAATATCTGTGCAATAATGTTCGCCGAAGGCATGTTTTAGGGTGAGTCTACCCTGCAGTCAGAGGTGTGACTGCAGTATGTGTAGCCATCCCTGAGCTAACTTTGATCTAACTAGCCCAAATAATAATAACGGTGAAACCATGGCAGCACGGGCCAGCTGCACCCTCAACTGGTTGGAGTTACACAGCCCCTGCTGCTATAGCTTCACTGCTGTTGTTGTTGCTATTGTTGTTGTATCATTAGTTGTGTCACTTCGGTATGTAATATAAAATGACAACTCCTCTAAGAAAATAAATGGTTTTTTTCCCCTATAATAGATTCCACCACCTGTTTATCACAATCTTCGAAGGAATGTTCTTGTAGAATGAGAGATTTTAGGTGTTATGTATTTTGATCTGAAGAGACTCTCGATCATTGTAATGTTAGAATACCTATTGTTGTGTCTATAAGTTCTACTCATGCACATAAATGCTAGGGGGAAAAACCCGACACTGTATTTATATATGTCTATTGTAAAAATAGAAATTCTAGGCGCATCAGTCCCATGCTGTGGGAAACTCTCCAAATATTTAAAATGTCCAATAATCAGCAGTTACACTGAACCACTGCATCAATAGTTACTATTGGGCTGCTTTTTCTCCTATAGGCTTGAACGAAGGGGAGAGAATGTTATTTCTGCTTTGAAATGCTTGGCAGCTACTCAGAGCTTTTTCTGTACTTACAGTGCTGCACCAGTGTGCACATAGTGAAGATGCTACCAACACCGATGGGAGAGCTTCTCCAGTCGGCATAGATACTTCACCTCCCTGAGAGGTAAAGCCCACCCACCCACACAGCACTGTCTGCACCATGGGTTAAGTCAGTATAAGCCATGTGAATTTCTCAAGAGTGACATGGTTATACTGAGATAAGTCTGTAGTGTAGACCAGGGCTCAGATACTTCTGTGATGGAGACCATATAAGTAAATAAAGTTCTGTATATTGAGATTAAAGCATCTGAAGCTAACAAAAATATCTGAAGGTGGAGTGTGATGAGTGTGTTTAGATGTGCAGGAACATTCTGACTATGTTAGTGTTGACGGATAGAAAATGTTTAGTCTTTACAGTTGAGAAGCAGTTTCTAGTGTAACACGCCCCTTTTTCATTTGCTCACTTTGTTCCCCAAAACTTCTTCATGGGCAGTAAACGTTGTGCATGTGTTTCATTATGAATCTCTAAAGTATACTTATACTCACAGGCTGTGTCTGCACTGCAGTGCCTAAGGCCACATAGCTGTGTCTGCATAGGCCCCTCATGTAGGGGCATCAGATGTCAACAGAAGGCATTTTAGCTGCCTAGTGTAGACGCAGCATTTGTCAACAGAAGGAGATTTTTCTGCCAATGTAGGAATACCACCTCCCTAACAACATGAGCTATGCCGACAGAAACACTCTTCTGATGGCATCTCTGCAACAACGCTAGGGGTTTTGTTGCCGTAGCTCTGTTGCTAGTGGGTGTAGTTCTTCCACCTCCCCCCACATCCCTGACTGATATAGCTATGTCTGTATAAGTGCAGAACAGGTCATAGAAACATCTTTGTCCACATGCATCTCTTAGTGAACCAGAAGGATAAGAGAATAATTGAACGTACAATCAGGATGTAGACTCTCTCTGTCCCTCTTTAGCCAGAGTCTTGGTGGCCATGTTAACAAGGGCCCTTTGCAGAGATGCCAAATGGGTCACTTCAGAAGACTCCCTACTCAAAAAGGCATTTAGAAAGAGCACAACATCATGGCAGCACATCCTAATACCAGACATCAAAGACCAGAAATGTTAAGCTCAGCTGGCTTGCTGAGGACCCCAAAAGGGAATTACGGAGTTAATTTACCTACGTTATTTTGTACACTATATGGCCTCCAGTTCTGCATCTCAGGTACCCATCACTTGTCTCTTTGTCTTCCTTTCACACCACATCTCTGCCTGTCCCTTTCTGTATTAGGCCTTGTCTACACTTAAAAGTTTTTCAGGTATAGCTATAGTGGTAAATCTTCCTAGTGTCGATACAATTATAGTAGCAAAATAACTCCTTTGGCTAGTAGAGCTTTTTCTGGTTTGACAAACAAAGTAAGTTATATCAGCAAAAGCACTATTTTGCTGGTGTAACTGCATATATTAGGGATCTTGCAGGCATAGCTAAGTCATATTAAAACAAAAAAATCACAACCCTAATCAACATAGCTATGCCAGCAAAACTTTTAAGTAGTCCTAGGGTTTTATACAGTCATCTGTCACCTAATATCTGAGCATCTTCCATATAAAATTGATATCAATAGCCAAGTCCCTTATGAACTTCACAGAGTCTCGGACAATTCTCATTTCTCAGGGTAAGACTTCTGCTTGGGATTAAGCTTATTTATTTGGTTGATTGGTTTGTTTGGTCTCAGGTTGTGGGGGATTTCTTACCTCTTGGGGGAGAGGGGTTTAGCTAGAAGGTTCATTGTTGTGCTGTCACTGGTTATGATCCTCTTCCTACCAAACAGCTGAGCTGTCCACCCCAAGTCCTAGTATGACATTTTTATTTGTTGGACCCTTTCTGTTCCTCACTGTACCTGGTATTGCCTGTCACACATTCTCTAACATCACTTCCCCATCCCCACTTCAAATCCTGGAATATAACCAGATAATCTTAGTTTCATGAAGCTGAGGCCTGATGTCAGGTTACATTTTCACTAGTGCAGTTTGGGCACACACTGTGTATACAATTGCACATCCAAAAAAGGATGTTTATCTACATCAGTGGAGCTAGATGCACACCGGCACATGCAAATACCCAGTCTGGTACACACAGTGGTGATAACCCAGGTTGGAATACCCATACTAGGCAATCTGGGTCTCAGCGTCCTGAAAATTGGACCCTATCAATAGTATTTTCTTTATTAAGAGTGTTGCAAACTTCCATTCGTTATCTCTATGGCCTAAGTAAAATTCTAATCTGAAACACTTTGAGCCCTATTCTTTCACTACGCAGGGAGTGTATGTCAATGGCTCAGATGAGGCTGGCAGTCAAAAAACCCAAATTCCGTTCTCTGCTCTGACATTATCTCCTTGTGTGTCAGATATGGATAATGTCATTCACCCACTTTTATATGGCACTTTGAGATCTACGCTGAACAGTGTTCTTTAAGGGCTGTGTGGTGCAGTTATTATCTATGGTTTTATTCTCCAGTTATAATGAATATTTGCCTGCGCTCACTGGCTTGTTATTGGGAAGCTACTGATGAATGATGGGACTGTGCCTGATGGCTTGCTTTTTGTAGCTTGTAGTTGGTAAATTTATAGTCATAAACTAATATTGCCAGTTTTAAACCTGTATAAGTGTTTGCAATGGTTTCACTAAATAAGTTTCTAAACCAATTTAAGTTAAATGGTGCAAATTCTGTATGTGGATCAGACATGGGACTCACTGGGAGGCTTTCCTTTTCCTTCCCCAAATGATTTAAGCCCATTATACCCTGGTTCTTGATACCATGGAAGTCCATTAGAATGCTTGTGGTGATCACTCATGTTGTTTCTTCCATAAATAGCCTCTCAGAGAGGATGATCACTTTTTATCGCTAGCTGAACTGTTCGTTGCTAATAACATCAGTGTGTTGTTCACAGCTCTTTCCTGACTCTCTCCCAATCAGTTGGTTATCTGGAGAAATTCATCAGATAACTCCATGTGGCTGTTTGTGATCTTTTCACTTTGACAGTTGATCAGACTTTGTGTTGTATGATTTGGACCTACAGGCTTGTCTACACACACATTGTGTCAATTTAACAAAAAGCTATGCCAACAGAAATACCTTTATACCCAGTGTAACCAGTCCACACTTGGAGGTTGTATTGATTTAAATAAATAGGTTTCTTTCTATCAATTTAGTTAAATCAATACAAAAACTGTATAAATAAACCCCGATTCATATATGTGGGACAAGGTTTATCTCCTCCATTGTTTTTGTACAGCTCAGCTCCTATATTTCAGTAGCTCTGATAATGTTTTATGATTCTTTATGTCTTGTGTTGTATGTAAGCAGCTTCAATAAATGAGAAAACGAGCTGGCCGTTAGTTTGCAATGGTACGCAGAGCCCAAAGCTGGCTATCCGACCAGTCTCAAAGTGACTTTGAACGGCATTGATTTTACTGCCACTACTAGTAACCATCCTCTCATCGTCATAGAGTGTGAAGGGCAATCACTGTAGGTGAGATCATTAGGAACCTAATTTCTATTTTTGAAAAAAACATAAAAACTCCATTCAAAATAAGACAGTGTTTGAAAATTATAAGCAAAAAGCAGAGCAAATATTTACCAAAATGGGACTGTGCATGGTGAAAATGCAAATTCCACTTAAGAGAAGCAGGAAAACAATATTTTGTATTTGCAAGTCACTTTTTAGCTGCTTTTTTCATCCTCAAAGCACTTCATAAAGGTGGCTCAGTGTCATATCCCATTTTTTTAGATGGGAAAAGCTTAGGCACAGGGGTGGAATAACTTTCCAAAAATCTCAAAGCAAAGTCTGCACTAGAAACCAGGTCTCCTAACTCCTAGCCCCCCACTATAACAACTAGACCACTTTAGACTTTCACTTCTACAAACAAGGGTTTAGGTACTCTGTGGGTCAGTCAGGACTACCAAAATATTGCAACAAAGTATCTGTGAATTTCCAGTTCAACAACTTGACCTGACTGTACTTGGCCTCTTGTTCATTAGATATTTTGCTTGTATTTATTATTATTATTATTATTATTATTTATTATTATTATTAATGCGTATTGCAGTAGAAGTTAGGAGCCCCAGTCATGGAGCAGGACCCTTCTAAGCTCTGAACAAACACATAACAAAACAATGTTTTCTGCCCTAAAGAGCTTACAATCTAAGCCCTTCCTTTCTCCAGTGCTTTGCCTGTCTTTTCTGTTTAGGCTGTAAGTTCTCTCACTAGCTGACTGTACAGTCCCTAGCACAAGGGCTGCCATCTTTATTGGGGTCTCTAGGCACTACTGTACTATAAATAATATTTAATAGCTGATATCCTCCACACTGCCCCTGCAATGTGTCTCAACCCAGGCCCAATAAGACCACTTCAGGAAACTCCAGCCTTCTTCAGTTTTGATTTATTATTTAATTGTATTGACGTAGCATCTAGAACAGGCTGGGCCCCATTGTGCCAGGTGCTGTATGAACACACAACAAAAAGATGGCCCCTGCCCCGAAGAGCTGACATTTTAATAATAGTTTCTTACCACTGTTGCATATACAGATGCCTCTTTCTAGAGAATCGCTTATTGATCTAAAATGAAAATATTTTTTTCTTAAAAGCCATGTTCTAATTATTTTCTTTATTCCCTCCTCCCCCTTGAATCACTCCGCTCTGTCCTCTAGTGGTCCGACCATGATGGATGAGGATGATGGATTGAGTGAGAGGGGTCTTGGCAACTCCAGGAAGAGATACGATGATGATGAAGGTAAGAGAAATTCCAGGTGCTCCACAATTTGCTGGGCGGGGGGAACTGATCCTGCTCCCACTGAAGTCAATGGCAGATCTACCTACCTACATGGCCCTCATAATTGCAGAATGTCACAATCGTTAATGGATGGGTTCTCCCAAACATTCATGGGAGATAAGGAAATGCTATCTCTGTTTATAGATGGCGAACTAAAGCACAGGACAGCTCTAAGTGACCTGTTCAAGGTCGCACAGGGGGTCTATGAGTCCTAGTCTAATGTCCTATCTACTATACCAGTGTTTCTCAGCTTGTGGGTCATGACCTGGAAAAAGGTTGTGAGGCATTGAAAATTGTATTTGCTCTGAAGAAAAGAAAATCTCACTCCCTACACACCCTTTTACCCTTCAAATTGAGTATTCTTTATCAACGTCTCAAAGCACACACACAACTAAGTAACACAGACTTATCGTTGTCATAGATAAATTTTTTTACTCTTATAGTAAACGTAAGGGGGACATGAACATTTTTACTTCAAAAAAGGAGCCGCCAACCGGGGAGGGTTGAGAAACACTGCCTTAGACTTCCGACTAGATAGCTGCTGCCTGGTATTGAGCACCCACAACTCCTACTGAAGTCTGTGGAAGCTGTAGCTACTCAACATGTCTCAGAATAGGGCCTTTCAATTGTTCTGAAGGCTCCCTGGAAAGGTAATATTCTTTGGAGTAAAGGAATAGAGAAGTGATGCTAGATTTCACTCAAAATTCCAGGCCAAATGGATAAAATTTGTCATATTTCCATCTAAATAAGTAAAAGCATCCTTTGTGGAGGTGACACATGGTCCAGTGGGGAGGCGTGTAATGGTGCTAAGGGTTCCTGTGCATCTCGGGGTGCTGATGAGAGACAACCCCCTAGGTCCTGCCCTCTTGTGGCATCGATGGGTTTGGAAGTAGCCAGACATCCTTGTTAGCAAGACAGTAATGTTTGGTGTTTCAGGCATAATGGGAGATGGGAGGGGAGAGAGTAGGTGTTTCAATCACTCTGGAAGAGCTGGCTTTGATCCTCAAGTGAAAAGCACCGAGGTTTCTACGCCCATTGTGTTAAACTGGAGCTCTGCTTCTGCATGATAGATTTCTTTTTCCTCTCCATTGCAGATTACCATTCCATTTACATCGGGGTGCCAATGCCGCGAGGTTACAGAAGGAAGAGGCGCAGGCGGCGATCCGCCGCCAGCCGGGACAAAACGAGTGAGAACGAAAGACACTATGAGCACCAGGACCAATCAGATACCGACGACGGAGGGCAGGCGAGCTACGACAATGGAACAGACAATGCCAGCAGAACGAGTAAGTCCCAGTTGTGCCATCCCTTGAAGTCAAGAAGAGATGGATTTGGGTTCTGACTATATAAGGAAATTTCCTGAGGGAGCCTCTGTGGTCCTCTATAGACTGTACATTTTTTCAACACATTTTCATCAAAAATGCATTTTTTGGGGCTTGAAACTATTAATTGATTCAGGTTGAATCCAACGAATAGTTTAAAAATAGTAGAAGCATTTTCTTTTGGCTTTTTGATTCAAAATGGTGTTTTGATTCCAAATATGGCTAATTGGAGAAGAAGAAAAAAAAGACAAAGAATAGTGAAAAACACCTGAAATGGCTGAATCTAAATGAAAAATTCAAAAACAAAATCATTTCAAATTGACTGAAAACATTTTGGTTGAGTCTAAATGAATCAAAACACTGAAAAAAAATTCATTTAGAGGTAAATAGAAACATTTGTTGATTGAAAATGAAATTTTTTCAGCTTTTCAATTGGGTGAAAACTTTTGAAAAAGTTTCATTTTGGTTCAAATTGAACCAGAATTTATATATCTTATGGTCAGGAAACTTTTCTCCTGATATTGAGCATAATTTCATCCAACTGCTCATAGCTATGCCCTATGTACTAACCACACTAAATAAATTTTTCTCCATACTGTACGTTTATAAACCCACCCACTGGCTGAATGTACATTCTGTGTTTAATGTATTCCCTGTAATGGCTGGTCCACATAAGAGTACAAGAGCCTATTACTGCTAATAGCAAATGGCTGTACTCCTCTAATTCAAATGGCAGCAGTCCTTGCTTTTAGTGCTGAAGGTTCTGGGTTCTTTCTCTGCTGATGAAACCTAGTAAATGACGTAGCATTTACCACCACTAGGTACAATTGTGGTCTCTTCTAAGCTTTTCTAAATGTTACCAAAAACAG
Source organism: Emydura macquarii macquarii (assembly GCF_026122565.2). NCBI lineage: Eukaryota > Metazoa > Chordata > Testudines > Chelidae > Emydura > Emydura macquarii. Next base: position 139,586 of record NW_027133394.1, read on the forward strand.
AAAGAACCTGGATTTTTCAGGTCCCATCACACCAGCAATTGGAAAACACGTCTTTTTATTTATAAGCAGAGGAGATTTGATGTGTGAGCATTTGAAAGAGAGTCAGTATGTAATGCAGCAAGGTAATTTCAGTGCTCTTTTTTCAAAGTGGGGTTGTGCTGTAAGTAATTCATGTTATTTCCTACTCCTTACTAAATAATAGAGTTAATTAATAGCTCAAATTTCTGGTCATGAAGCATGACTATATGCAGTGCCATTTTGCTGACCATTTTCTGATGGGGGTTTTTGCATTTTTTCCATCCTAACTTAATTGCAATATTGGTAAAGTGCTTTGAGATCTACTGATATAAAGCACTATATCAGAGCTAAGTATTATTATTATTTCTCCTAGTTTATTATTCCAATTGCAGTAGTATCCAGGAACCACAGCTGAGGATCCAAGGCCCCATTGTGCTATGTACTATACAGACAAATAACAAAGACAGTCCCTGTCCCAGGGAGGTCACAGACTAGATGTCAGACAGGATGCAACAGGTGAATGGAGTAGACAAGCAGGGTGGGGAGGAGGGTGAGTTAGAAGAATGATCAGAATTTAGCAGACAATGTATTCATCACTCTAATATATTCAAGGTGTCATATAATCATAGTTCTTAGAAACAGGAAAGACCCTATTGTGTCACACCTAGTCCATTTCTTGGCCAGAGTAAGATTGTTCCTTTCAGTCTATTCCCTGGAGCCTTGTCCAGTCTAGTTTTTAAAGCTCCTTAGTAAAGATTAACATTTTACATAGCAAAATAGCTGTCAATCTCTGATTTAGCCGCCAATATAGATTTTCTCTCCTTTTTTTTTTTTTGGGGTTGTTTATGAGTACACAAACCAAACCGCTATAGGAGCTGGATCACAAAAAGTGACAGGACTAGGGGGGTTGTTTTTCAATCCAGGCCTCTCTTTAGGGCACAATTTTGTACTCACAATAGATTATCCTTGCAATTCATTCATGCTTTTCACTGGCAAAGCATTCCAGCAATTCTCTGGCAAAACTGCACTTGTAAAACCAGAGTACCAGTCTGCAGATCACGCCAGTAATTCCTTATACTGAAACTATTTGTTTCCTTTCACTTGGCAAAGCATAGTGTCCCAGTTACTTGTTCAGCACGACTTACCTATCAATTCAGTGCAATAAAGCTAGATCATCACAAAACTGTAGGATAAATAAGGCAGGCTTGTCTTCTGTTTGACTGTCTCCAGTGAATGGTGCTGGAAATGGTAAAGGGGTTGTGTCCCATGTTTCTGACTGGCTGGTTCAGGGGAGTACAGTCCTTTGTAGTTGTTGTAAGTTGTTTCTGAATAAGGCAGAGTTTGCAAGGCATATGTTCACAAATATCTATTTGAAACAATCTCCAAAGCACTTAGTGGAACACTCTAAACCTGCAGAGAATCCTGAACTTACCTTCCTTACCTTGAAGGAAGTAAACCCTGTGTAATATTCCTGATGAATGTCAATATCTGAAAATGTGGCCCAGCGTGCATATGATGCAATATAAAGAAATACTAACGCATGAGGCATATGGAGAATCCAAAACATTTAGGATTTAAACCAGTTAAGGTGGGGCCTATTCAGCAGTTCCAACTCATTACTTTGGCAGAACTCCGATTGACTTCAGTGGGATTTTTGCCCGAGTAGAGAGGCATAGGGCTCTGACCAGGCTTGGAGTAAATATGTGCAGCATTTCTGAAATTGTAGGGATTATATCAAAACCTGTGCTGCTGTTCCCGTCCTCCCACCTCTTTCTCTCATTCCCCCTCTCTCATTCACTCACACACACACACACCAGTGTGCTCACCTCTTACACAGGCATCTCGGTGGATTTGGTAACTTCACGTCATGAGAGCCGCAGAGAGAGGAAAGTGCTTTATATTCTCTATAATCTGCTTATTAAGCCACGGAGTTTAACAAGCCTGAGTGGATAAAGAAGGAAGTTTGGGGTGTACATTTGTTTAGCGGGGAGTAAATGGGGGAAAGAATGCAAACCATTCCAGGTAAGGACTGTTCTCCATGCTATTTCTATTCTCTTTCCAGTCTTAAAAATCTTGGTATTCATGGGCTTTGCTGCTTCTTTACAAAAGCAATTTCTTAACTGATCTAGGGGCCAGTTAAACACAACAGCAATGTTTCTGTTTGCAAGTGTAAGAGCAATTGATTAACAATACTGTGTGGCATCTTAGAATCTGATGTGCTTGCTAAAAATAATCTTTTTGATAGCAAACACAACTTATTCACCTCTGAGGGGTCAGAAAGGTGCTTTTGACCAGGGTATCTGTCCCTTCCACCCTAACAAAGAACATACTGTGAGGGATACTGAGCCTGAAAAATGTGGCACAGCTGACCCCCAAAAATATAACAAAGGGAGTTTAGCAGTACATGCATGCTGGAGAGAGAGCCTTCCATTTTGTAGCCTGTTGCTGCCTCACAGTGTTCGGGAAGTGGGATAGAAGAGGTGAATTGCACATAGAATGGGATGTTGGTCTCTTAGAAAGAAGGATAACTTAGAGCTGTGGGCTGAGATTTTCAATGATCCTAAGAAATGTGGACATCCAGGTCCCATTAAAATTAATGGAAATTGGGCATCTAAATCTTCTAAATGGTTCTCAGTCCTGAGGTTCAATAAGTGCTACAGCTGGGATGCTTTACTGTAAAGGGCAGCTAGTTGCAAGAATTATCTCCATTGAACAACCGGTCTTGCTGCTATCTTCCTTTTAAGGGGCAAGGAATGGAAAGCAAAAGGGAAAAGGCCATTCATTGTATGTTTAGATTGTGCTGCAAAATGAGAACTACAGAAAATGAATGTTTCTTTTGAAGGAAGGGCTGGATGATTACAATAGCCAGTCACCATTAAATAGTGAGCATTTCAAACTGATGCTAGGTGCTTGTTAGTTATTTCCTATACCACGTCTAGCTGAAAACTGCAGTAACTTCAGATAACATTGTGTGCTCCCCATCGGCATGTACTGCTTTTATTCTTTTAATAGCAACCATTTTTTGTATATATGATACACAAGAAAAGTAAGACCAGACTTGGCCTTTGTTTTGCAAAACCGCATCAGCTGGGATTTTTATACTTTCAGGAAAGGTTTGGGAAGTAGTTCTGTGGGCTTGGTGCATTTCTAAAATGCATGCAATACCAATATTGCATTTTGTTGTTCCGTGCAACTATCCGTTTTAATGTAATCAACCTGTTTTATCAGTAGTATTAATTCTGAACTAAATCTTCATCTCTGGAAAGATGGGGGCCAGATTCTGATCTCACTGTGGTTTAAATTAGGGGTAACTCCACTAAAGTCAGTGGAGTTGCACCAATATAAAGCTGGTTAAGAGAGATCAAAATCTGTCATATTGACAATATCTTTAATTCTTCATGCTTTTCTTTTAAATTACATGAATGTGATCGCTATGCCTCCCAAACAGTGGATCTCTTTATGACCTTTGGTAAAGTTCCTAGCATAAGTGTATGCATTCTGGTTTAGCTTTAGTGCATTGCCTTTCAAAAATGCAAAACTCTGCAAGCATTTCTGTCACTTTTTCTCAGACAGTGCAAAAAGCTTTTATTAAATTGACCATTAGCATCTTACGTTCTCTTAACATAGCACAATGACTCCAGTAGCAAATTGAGGGAGCGTTCTAGTGACGATAGCTTTAATAAAGCTGAGCTCTCAAAGCCTTGCAAGAATCTTGCATCGGTGCTTCTTTGGTCATGCCCAGTTTGCATACTCAAAAATAAATCACCATTAAATGTCCTGCTAACTGAACATCTGGTATCTACATTGACTAAGTTAAATGATGCATCAGCTTTACCAGCTGAGAAAAATGAGTAAGCTCCAGACAAGTGCCTGAAACTCTGGCCAGGCTAAGACAGGTTTCATTTATTTCAAAGGGGGAAAAAGATCCCTCAGGTGCATAAATACCAAACATTCTCTCCAGCAGCTTCCTGCCCCCGCTGCTCAGTGAAGTCCTATCCATGTTGATTTAGCAAATGACTCTTTGTTCGGGTCAGTGACCCCGGACAGGAGAACAATGTGACTAAGAGTCTAGAGGAGGAAGAGACCTGAAAAATGATCTTAAGACCTTCCACTTGCATGATGTTGAATGACTAGGTGTGCTGTGAATGGAGGGAAGGCAGCAGCTCAAGGATCTCAGCAAACTGCACAGTCCAGAAAGTACGTGTTATGTGTAGACAGATCGGCTTAGACCTTAAGCCTGGGGGGGGGGGGGGGAACCCTCTTTTCTAGCTAAATATTCTCCTTTGTCTTTTGTTTTCTTCTGTGGCTGACCTTTTTCTTTTCACAAATGCACTCAAAATAGGAAGTTACAAAGTTAAACCACCTTTAGGTACTGATGTGGTCTCCATCACTGTCATATCTAAGCACCTCACAGTCTTTCATGCATTTATCCTCAAAGCCCCTCTGTGAGGCAGGGCAGTGCGAGTATCCCCATTGTACAGATGGGGGAACGGAGGCATAGAGAGGCTAAGTGACTTGCCTAAGGTCACACAGGAAATCTGTGGCGGAGCAGGTCTCCGAAGTCAAAGGCTAGTACTAAGAGATGAGTAGGTCCAGCCTGGAGAAAAGAAGGTGTTTAGAACTTTGTTTAGAACTTTGCAAAGGGATGTTACACAGGTAGAAAAAAATTCCTCTGTCAATAGGCACAGAAGAAAGGTGACGTGGCGAAGCTAGAGCAGGGAAAATGTAGATTAGATGATAATAAGACTAAAGTAGTTACTGTATGTGACGGGAGACGTTTCCAAGGGCAGTTGTGGATTGCCCTCAATGAAGAAATTCCAGGCTAGGGCTAGTATAGGTGCTTCTGTCAAGGATAATATAGGAATAATTAACTCTGTACTTGCACATGGTGCAAGGGACAGGCTGCAGAGTGGCTGGCAGCGGGGACTACAATACAGAATAGTTCTTGTCCATCTCTCACTTGGCGTCACAGCCTCGGTAGTGTGTGGCCCTCAAAGGGTCCCAACTAGCCAGAGCTCTGCACCCTCGGGGAAAAGGTCATCCCCCTCCAGCTGAGAGAGCTGAATAGAATTGAAGCTGCCACCCAATTCCTCCCACTTCCCAAGGGCAAAGCCTAAGAGCTCCCACCTCTCCAGCCCTTCTAGATTATGTGGCAATTGGGCCCGGGGAATGACATAAAGGGAGGCATACGCATGACGTCCCAGGGTGGGGAGGGGGGTTCTTCCCTGACTGTCAGCCAAGGAAAGACTGAATGGGTCACTCAGCTCCCTGGCTGACAGCTCTGAAATAGTGCCCAGCCAGGAAGGATAGACATTGCTAAAGATACTTTCCCTGTCACCATAGGGAGGGGAAGAAGGGATGGAGATGATATCCTCCTCCACCTTAAGGACAGGTTCCATTCCCTCTCTGTACCCTTCATGATCCCTGCAGGGCAAAATTCCCAGTTACGCAGGTCAAAGGGCCAAATTCTAGGCCTGTGTAAGTCAGCTGCAAAAACTCCTACTGAACTCAAGGGGACCCAGATGTGACCCCATACCCTGAGCAACCACAGTGAAGTCAACACATTTACACTGTGGTAACTGAGATCAGAATCTGCCCTACTGTTCACAAAGCACTTTGAAGGTGTAAATGGCTGGGGATGGGGGTTGATGTAGATTTTTATGCTTTTCAGGACAAGGACCTGTCTGGGTCGGTGGGTGTTCTGTGAAGCACCTAGCTGGCTGCCATATAATAATAATAGTTGTTATTTTTAACCTATGTAATTATTCCTCTCAGAAGGATGATGTTTCACATACAGCTTCCCCATTGATTTGGGGGAGAGGGGTCTAATCTTTTGCCTAACAGAACCTGCACTGGCCCTACTGCCATCAGGAAGTTCCATGGCCAGAGGAGGAGGGCTTTTTTTGTTTTATGCATGTACAGAGCCTAGCACAGTGGAGTCTCGAACCCTGCTTATGGTCGCTTGTTACCACAATGCAAAGAATACATAATAACAATAAGGGTGCAGAGTTAGCACCTCCTCAAATGACTGTAGAATTACAATAGAATGGGACTGATAGCATCCTTGTTCTCATGTCCATGCGCTCCCCATGCTATTGCAATGCTAAGGGATCAGATCAGAGGTTGCTACTGGCCTCTTAGATTACATCCTCAGCTTTTATCCCAGCTTTGCTTTTCTAGAGAGGTTCTGAAATGTACCTAATGTAGGTAGGTTGTGAACTCTCTGGGGTTGTCTATTCCTTTGTGTTTATGCAGCACCTAGCACGACAGACCCCCTGATTCCAGCCAGAGCCTCAGAGCACTACCATAATACACATATTAAATGATTAATAGGAATAACCAAGCCTCTGAAGTGGAATAAGTGCTTGACAATAGTGCCTTAGCCCTGGTGGTGTGGCTTAAGGTTCTTAAGCAGTAAAGCAGGCTAAACTATAATGCAATGGACATCCTATTCTTTCATGGCAGTTATGAATTCTGCTTCACCTGACTTTTATGGAAGGGAAAAACAGTATTTCTAGCTGTAACAGGAGATTTCTTTTTGCACGCGCACACACACACACACACACACACACACACGCCAATTTAATTAGCTCCTTTGACCGACTTTCTTATTCCCAAATTATAGAGCTGTGGGATTCTGTGAACAAAGACATTTTCATAAATGGATTAACTTCTGACATATTAAGAGAATGCTAAAATCCAACAGTTTATTAAAATACACTGTGTTTGAAGAGACCGATATGTGGTTGTGTTAAACCCCTGTTTAAACAACTCACCAACAACAGAGGAGGAGACAACCATCCCAACCCAAACCAGCATCTCTGCACCTTTGTGGAAGTTCCTATCCTTGTGTCCATGTTACTTAGCGAATGCCACAGTGATCAGGAGAAAAAATCGGTTCTAACAGTATAAACCCTTCTGGGCACAGGGACTGTGTCTTTATTTTGTAATGTGCCAAAAGTATTATCAGCATGTTAGAAATAATAATTGTAACATGGGCCAATCCAGGAGTCCTTACTCAGGCAAAATTTCTGCTGACTTCAGTGCAGGAGTTTTGAATCAGGATTTGGTCCTACAAGCATAGGTCTAAACTCCCCGCTTAGCTTTGCGGAGCACACTTCTCTGAAGGTTCTTCTCTTCTATGTATGTGTAACTCGGGTGCATGCGTGGAGAGGAGAATAGGCGTGAAGAGATTCTCCTCTGCAGTTTGGAGAGGAAAGTTAGCCACCAAGTTAGGGATACAAAAAAGTTCCTCCATTTGCAACAATGTCTGTTCCAAGCGTGATTCTTCATAGGCCAGTCAGAAGGGAATATTAAAGGAGCTGGAGATGGTTTCTCTTCATAACGGGAGAAAGATAATCAAAAGGTTAAAGCACAGAATCAGGAGACCTATGTTTTATTCCTGACTCTGCCCCAAATTCTGGTCCTCTGGAGATGGGAGCTGTTAGGAGAACATGGCTGGATGGATATGGACAGGCTTACTATGTAACCTTGGGCAAGTCCAGTAACCCTGATATTCTTCCATTTCCTCCCTTGTAAAACAGAGGGGCAAAGCCCTGCCTAGCTCATGGGAGCGTTGTGATGCGTAATTAACAAATAATTATAAAGTGCTTTGAGACCCTTGAGTGGGGGGCACTGTGGAAGTGCAGAGTATTATAATTACTACTGGATTGATCCCAGCTGGCATGTAGAATGTGTGCGTCGCTCTTGTTTGGGGGGGATTGTTGTCCTTTACCCAGTTTTGGAGGTGGAGTGTTTCTTTGGATAAGTGTGCCATGTAATATTAAGTGTATAAAAGGGGAAACACTAACAAGGGGGAGAGAAATGTCGGAGAGAGGATGGTCATGTCCACTAAGTATAAGTGGTGTGATCATTGTAGGATCTACAATATATACATTGATTGAAGGCTTGTCGACATGAGAGAGTTGCACTGGTAGAACTTAAATCTCTTTCTAAACCAATATAAACCAGTGCAAAAGGCTGTGTGGACATTTACTTCAGTATAGGGGTGGCTTATTTAGGACCAAAATAAGCGTATCCATGGAACTTTTTACACCAGTTTCATTCTATTGGTTTCAGTTCACACCTCAAGTTATACCGGTGCAACCTCCTCGTGTGGATGAGTCCTGAGTGAGTTTTTCTGAAATTGTCTCTTTCTCCATCTCACGTTCATTCTCTATTTTCATGAGTTATTGCTGTGGGCCAGAACCTCATTCAGTGTAAACTGGCATTGCTCCATTGGCTTCACTGAACCTGAGTAAATATCTTCAATGGAGTAACACTGATTCAGCCCAGCCAAGAATCTGGCCCTCTGTCTGATTTTTGTCCTGTATAAGGACAGGCCATTACTCCCCAGAAGGGGATATAACACATCCTGGGTAAAATTTTCAAAACCGCCTAATGAATGGGAGTTAGTCGCCTAAAACCTTTGGAGAATCTTGGCCTTAGTAGCCTACATCCCACTGCAAGAGGACGTAGGGCGTGTCTCTACTGCAGTCACGGGGTAAGATTACAGTTCAGGTAGGTCCCAGAGCAGCGACTCCCATGCTGAAGATTGCACTGCCACAGCTTCATGGATCCAGGACCCAAGCCAGATCGATTAAAACTAGCTTAGTAGATCAGCTTGATCTGCAGTCCCATCCTGTGACTGCAGTATAGACGTACCCTGTCATTGGGGGTAACGTGTGCAAAAAAGCACCTCTCTGTATGATTCCGGTGTGACCACACCTTGAGTGTTGTGTTCATTTCTGTTCATCTTGTATCTCAAAGGATACTGATGATGAACAGGAGGGAGTTCTGAAAGCAGAAAGAAAAATGATCGTGGAGGGGGCAGGTTTAAGAGAAAAGATGAAAAGAAGTAGTGACACTTGGCTAAAGTGACAACAAAGGGGCAGTCAGAATCACCTGGAAATACTTGAACAATGTAAGCACCCAGGAGCAGGGAAGGATCATCTAAAGCAGTTGAATGAATGAATGAATGAAGAGAATATTAGGCTGAATATCAGAAGGGCTTCCTGACAGTGAGATGATTGGTTTGTGGAATAGTCTCCCAAGGGAAGGGGTGGGAATTTATAAACTAGATTGGACAAAACACTAGCAAATGTGATGAAGGCAGCAATCCTGCAGTGGCAGGGAAAGAGACTGGATCTTCAGGGAAGTGTTGCTAACACTTAGGAGTGTACCCTATGTTTGTTTTCTCCATTCATTCATTCTTCCCCATCTCAATGGGATTTGGGTGCTTCAATACTTGGCCCATGTCACTTACCTTTTTTATTCCAACTGTCTATAACGGGAAAGACCAAATGTTTCCATGCCCTTTTCTCAGGTGCTGATTATTAGAAAGGAAAAAAATTTGTGACTTTTAAAGTTAGATTAGACAAGTCATATACGCTATGAGCAAACAATCCAATTCTAGAAGTACTGGAATTAAGTAGGCTGGAAATTTTCTCACAATTAACATTGTTGTTCTGCCTAAATTATATATGTTGTGGCCTATGTGCCTGTTGGTATAACCACTCGGCAGAGAGAAAAAAAGTGTCTCCATCCATTTTGACTCTCCTGTTGATGTCCCCCCCTAAACACAGCTTCAGAGCTCCTGCGTTTTCACTCCTGGTCTCCTCCTACTCAATTACATAAGTTGTTGCATCTCTGGACATGCCATGTGATAAGATACAAGTACCGCCTTGAAGTTGGCCCAAGGATCTCTCCCTTGGGAATCCCACAGTGGTATTACCTCTGAACAAAGGTGTTCCTCCGCGGCAGGCATTTTTCAGCTGTTTGGAAGCGGACCCAAATAGCACGAGTGAATGGCATTCCAACACTCGGGTACATGGCACGCTCTTCTGCCAGATTCCTAGCGAGAGTCTTGTGGCCTGCAATAACTGGTGTGTTCTGCTCAGTATAAAGTAGACCCTTAAATGAACAGATTATTAAGGAATCTTAAGAACAGGGAAAGCCTCCTGACCCAACATGACTGCCCTTATTTGGCAGATCCCACCTTCCTGCTTTTCCTACTATCTCCTGCAAATCCCCGAGAAATAGACAACGGTCTCGGATTACCGTAGCAGACCTGAGATTCAGTGCAGAATTCACAGGAAGGGAGGGATGTAGATAGTGCTGCCTCTTTCATCCCTCAGCATCTTTGTTTTCCAGCCAAGGCTCCATAGGAGACTCAGATCCCCCAGCCATATGTGGTTCCTACATAGCCCTTCGGTAGCAGCTACCTACCTGTGCTGAATCACCAACTTCCTTGACTGCCTTGACTGATAGCATGAACAGTTAAGGCTCCGTGTGGACCTCCTAGTGACAGGTAGGCTCTGGCCACTTTGTCACTGCAAGTCTGTATCAGTGGTCCACATACAGGGGATAGAACTGGGGACCTCCAAAGTTTCATAGATTTCATCAGTTCCAAGGCCGGAAGGGACCATTATGATCACTTAGTCTGACCTTTCTGGAGAACTTCCCCAGAATAATTTCTAGAGCAGATCTCTTACTAAACATCGAATCTTGATTTTAAAATTGTCGGTGATAGAGAATCCACAATGCCCCTTAGTAAATGGTTCCAATGGTTCATTACTCACAGTGTTAAAAAAGTACACCTTATTTCCAGTCTGAATTTGTCTAACTTCACTTGGATTGTGTGATACCTTTCTCTGCTAAATTGAATTAAATATTTGTTCCCTATGTAGGTACTTATAGACTAAAATCAAGTCACATTGTAGCCTTCTTTTTGTTAAGCTAAAAAGATTGAGCTCCATGTATCTATCACTATAAGGCATGTTTTCTAATCCTTTAATCATTCTTGTGGCTCTTCTCCAATTTATCAACATCCTTCTTGAATTGTGGACACCAGATTCGGACACAGTATTCCAGCAGTGGTCTCACTAATGCCAAATACAGAGGGAAAAATCACCTCTCTACTTTGACCCTGTTTGTGCATCCAAGGACTGCATTAACTCTTTTGACCACAGTGTCACACTGGGAGCTCATGTTCAGCTGATTATCCACCACAACCCCCAAATATTGTGCTAAAAGCACAGATTGCTACCATTTGAGCTAAAGAACCCACACTCCCTAGCTAGATAACAAACTCCTATCTTCTGTAAATCGGGCAGAGGGGGATCTGTAACACACTGACCAATGGATTACACCTACATGTTTAGAAGCCAGCATGGGCTCTGGTTGAATTGGTCATGATACCTGGAACTTCTTTATTTGCTAAGTTTCAGTGCCCTTCCTAGCAACTTATTCCATAGTTCATTCCTTGAGCATAGTATTTCCCCGATTAGCCCCATTTTAATTCTACTTTCCTAATTTTTAGCTTCCGGCCCTAGTTGAGAATCAGTCACCTGGAAGAATTATCTCAATCAGCTTTATCAATTGTCATTCATAACATTCAAGTTGTTATAAGTCACCTCAAGGCCATCTCTTTTGCCATGGCTCCTCCACATTGCCTCCATTTATGGAAAAGTCCTATACAGTGTAATAGGGATGGAAACAATAGGGGTTTATAGAAATGTAATAGGGCTCCCTAGAAATTATTCTGAAAAGTCTATAGAATTTCATAATGAATGTGATCCTTTGTGTAGGTTTTCTAACATTGCGTCTACACTGATACTAATTCGAATTAACAAATTCGAATTAGGCGCTACGCCATTTGCAGAGGTGGTCTTATTAAGTCGATTTTACAGGCACCTTAATTCGAATTAACAGTGGTGCCAGTGTAGATGCGGGAGTAATTCATTCGAATTAAGGGACTTTAAATCGACCTAAGTCGCCAGTGTAGACCAGGCCTGGACCATCTGATAGAATTCTACAGCAGGGAGATATAATTAGCTCTCAAATTCAATACGATAGTTCAGGTGACCTATATAAAGTTTCTCGTGTTCTATCACATTAAACAGGGTGGTACCAAAACTACAGAAACATGACCACTTTCTATTCTTCTACAAGACTTTTTCATAAATTAGAGACTAGAGAATTGTTACCATCTTGGTTACCTGTGCTAGGTCTCCTCAAACAGCTGCCTATTTTGAGCTGTGAATGTTAACTCCTAGACCTTTTCTACACTGACAATTTTATTAAAATCTCCTGCTGTGATTATTGCACCAGTTCCCTACACCAGAAATAGCGATGATGGGAAAGCTAGCATAGACCAGGCATCAGGTGGTTTTACCGCCATGTTGCCTAGTTCTGCTCTGAGCAGAGTTAGAAAAAACAGCTTTTCAACATCAGCGCTCCCACTGATGCCACTACCAGCAGAATTTAGCTGGTGTTAGCAGCAGAAGGAGAAATAATAATATCTAGCTTTTATCTAACGCTTTTCATCAGTAGATCTCAAAGTTCCTTCATTATCCCCATTTTACAGATGGGGAAACTGAGGCACAGAGAGGTGAAGTGACTTGCCAAATAGCAGAACCAGGAATAGAACCCAGGTTTCCTGAGTCCCAGTCCAGTGCTAACCACCTAGCCACACTCCTTGCAAAAGCATTTGAGGCTGTTAAGTGCTTCACTCCCTTAGCCACTGGAAAATGCCTTCTATTTACAAAAATGCTTCTAGCATAGAACAAGCTGGAGAACGTTGGCATTTTACAGACAAATGTATGCTTTGCTGTGGGGAGAAGGAATGCGTGTTGTGAAGATCCCAAAAACAAAGCTCTGGGCTTAATGCAAGGATCACTGTGTGAAATTCTACGCCCTGTGCTATGTAGGAGGTCAGACTAGTTGATCAGAATGGTCTCTCTGAAATGCCATTCAAAGAGGGAGCAGTTTCATTTCAGCTGGAATTTTAACATGGCAAAAGTTCCTGCAGCAACCACGACAGAGTAGAGAATTGTTGGGAGCATCTATTGATAGCCTGTATTCTTGGTTTTCTGTCTTAAGTTGTCATGTGGTGTTGGTAGGGGCCGTGAAACAGCTGTCATGTTCCACACCAGAAACACCTCTGTTTCGGTAGGGAGTGAATGATTCCCAGTTATGTGGTGTGGGGAAGTTTGTCAATCACTTTTGGTGTTATGACACTATGTTGGATAATACTGTACTATTATTAAAACTGATACTTTTCTAACTCCCTGAAACTTGTATGTAATGACAGCCGCTGTTAGAATTAATCTGAATGATTGTCGTGGTGGCTGCTTTTCAGAAGGGGGAAGAAGAGGCTATTTAATTGGATATTATTAACCATGCTTCTTATTTACCACTCAGACAGTGCTTTCCATCCAAGCTCCTTACAAAAAAGGAGTCTTGGTGTCTCCATTTCATAGGTGGGGAAAGTTATTTGCTCAAGATCACGCAGAGAGTCAGTGGCAGAGTCAGGGCTTAAACGCAGGTTTCCTAGGTCCTGCTCCAGTGCCCTAAACCCTGGGTTACACTGCCTCTCTATAACGCAGTTATCTAGAGCCTTTCATCTTCAAAATACCTACAGCAAACCAGGGTGGGAGGTAAGCACTCCTCCCGTTTGACAGATGGAGGCACTAAATTAATAGTTAATTCATCATCATTAGGAGTCTTTAAATCACAACTGGATGCTTTTCCAAAAAAACTGCCAATATAGCCTTGGTGTTTCCCTGTGTTCCCCTGCCTGTGTGTCTCCTTATGTTGTCTCTTCTTTTATACTTAGATTGTCAGCTCTTTGGCGCAGGGGCCATCTTTTTGTTCTGTGTTTGTATAGCACCTAGCTCAACAGGGGACTGGTCTGTGACTAGGGTGGGCTCCTAGGTGCTATGTTGATACAAATAAAAATATTAGTAATAGTTCAGGGAATAGGATTCAGTAGTGCTCACTTACACAGTGGGGATAGATAAGCCCCATCCACTTCAGGAATCGTTCGGTGAAATTATCTGGCCTGTGCTGCATGGAAAGTCAGGCTACTTTATCATAATAGGCCCGTCTGGCCTTAGAATCTAAGAAATGTTGTCTCCATAGGTAAGAGAGACCATTAGCACTCAGGAATTCATGGCTTCCAGCCCAGTATTCAGACCACTAGGCCATGTCTCTCCTAGCCTGGTTAAAATAGCATTCATTCCTAATCTCACACACATCAGCAGTGGGTTAGCATTGCGCTGGCTTTTGTCAGCCGCCTTGCACGCTGCCAAGAGATCTAAAAGCATGTGAACACAGAGATTTAAGAGAAAATCCACCAAGCTTGCTTAGCAATAGAGCAAGCAATTGGGAGGGCAAGTGTGCTCTCCCCCTCTCTGCCCCCCCTCACATGGCTACAGGGAATGCATTAGAGTCACTCAGGCTGAACAATTCAAAGGGAATGAACCGGCTGTATCGGTAATTAAAAATGTCCTGTGCCACTGAGATTTCTGTCCGCATCCTTGGGTGACATACCACAGCCAGAGGCCTAAGCTTACTCTGACGCAGCCACTCAATAGCGGAGGTTGTCTCGACTTTTCTTTTTCCCCCGATGCTTAGTGGGAACCAAAGTTAATTTGTTATGACAGGCACATTAGGCTTTGCTCCTGAGGCTTGAGCCATAAGGAAAGCAAGAAAGGGAAACTCTGAGGTAGAGAAAAAGGAATAAAGAGGAACTCTCAGATACAGAGCAAAAAACTCTGAGAAACTCTCTCTCTCTCTCTCTTGATCTCAGAGTTTCACTTTCTTTCTGAGATTGAGAGACAGAAAATGCTGAGAAATAAAAAGAAAGAAAACCCCAGAATAGATTTAGAGAGAGAGAGAGAGCCCTGAAATAGATAGATTTGAATTTGATGGGTGGACGGATAACTCCCACCTTCTTCAACATCACAGCAGAAAAAAAGACTATCACTTCCAACACAAAAACACTGGGTCAATTTCTACAGCTCTCACTCAAGCAAAACTCCCAGTGACAACCTCATGTTTCGGCTCAATGTCAGGAGGAAAATAAAGAGTGGAAAAGGAGGCAAAAAAATTTTCCCCTATGTTAGAGGCTGGGATTTCTTGTTTCTTACCAGGTTGTGTTGCTGGTAAAAGGTGCAGGTTTGGCAGTTCTGGACACTGAAGTCCTGTGTTTAGATGCAGAGCAGGCACAGCACAGCGCATAGGCAGTGACAGAGCAAGCTTCTTAACATCCCTCCCTGAGCGAGGGGTGGGAGTGTGACCCATACAATCCTTGACTTCTCAACTGAAGCCGCCAACATGATGGGATGGAAAGGGCAGTTGTGCAGTAGGACTGGACTGCACCAAACTCATTTCACGTAGTCCACCAAGCAGGTGGTGGTAACTGTCAGTCACTCCTCAACCCGGGCTGGATTCTAGCTGGTAACTTGGAGGTTAAAAGCTCTGTATCGAATTATCAATCCCCTGAACCATCCGCTGTTGCAAAGCCAGAATTTCTTACTGAAAGGGTGGAACCCCCACAGCCTTCCTAACCCAGGAACCTGCCCCCTAGAACCGAAAGGAAATACAAAGAGCATCACTGTGTATGTATAGTGTCTCATCACATTTCTCCCCCAGGTCCAAAGAGTTCAAAAGCTCAGTCTGTAAGTATTTACCTGGGGATAGCTGGGGGCCCTTCAATCTGGTGAGCAAAGGCAGAACAAGATCCAATGGCTGAAAGCTGGCGCTAGATAAATTTGTGTTAGAAATATAGCACAAATTTTAACAATGTGGGCAATTAACCATTCAAACAACTTCCCTGGGTAATGTGGTGGATTTTCCATCACTTGTTGTCTTTAAACCAAGATTGGATGTCTCTTCCTGAAAAATGTATGTGCTAGCTCAACACAAATATGGGCTTGGTGCGGGAGGTGAAATTCTATGGCCTGTGTATTGCAGGAAATCAGACTAGATGATCATAATGGTCCTTTCTGGCCTTAAATTCAATGTGTGAAATGTTGGCCCCTCTGAAATCAATGTCAAAATTCCCATTGACTTAAAAGAGGCCAGGATTTCACCCTCTGAATCTAGCTGGTGGCAATATCCACTGATGACCAAAATCAAGAGAGTGCCCTCCATTCATTACTTTTGCCAGTTGTTCCATATTTCAAGCCTTCTTTGTGTGAGGAAACTTGACCTGAATTGCTTATCGACTTGGCCTTCCCTGCTCCTCAATGGGCCTCTTGTTTCTGAACGAGTTGTTCCCTGAAATAGCTTATTGTCCTCAAAATGTCCTTTTCACTTCAGGATCTTAGATACAATCCCCTCCTCCACCGCTCTGGAGAAACAGAGTTTTGTGGGTCAGGACTGCCTAATCTTTCTGCCCCAAAAATGCTGAATCACTTTTGTTTGCCATCAGAATTTCCCCTTCAGCCTTTGCTGCGTCTTTCCTAGAAAACTAGAGCCAAGGTGGTGCAGCTTAGGCTACATGGATGAACTGCTGCAACTGCATTTTTGGCAGTGAAGAACTCTGCTGCAATCGCAGCAGTTCAAGATTCCCAATGAGGTCTCCCCAAGTCTAATTTGCAGCGTGAGCAAAACGTAAAAGAAATCCAAGATTGTTTCCCCAACAGACGGCTAGACTGATTTGGTTAAATAACTGATCTGAATCTCCACCCAAAACTCAAACTCCATCCCACAAAACGGTTTGGAAAAACAAACTCCATTTCCATTTTCTTGCTTCAGTTCCTGGTTCTGGCCAGGGGTGAGTTTGAAAGGACCAAATTATCACAAGCAAAGCTGCTCTCTTAGTATTTCTTGCCTGGCTGGGTGTATTTCACTTGATCAGTTCCTGCCATTGCATGGGCCTCGTGCATTGGTGCACCTCAGTCGCTCCTGTTCTCTACCTGTGGCACACAGTGATTTAGTCTCTTGAAGTCTATAGTACTTTGGTCTAATTCTGGTTGCTGGGCTTGCTCTGCAAATGCTGGGTGTGGTTGGTGGACTGGTCTATACAGGAGGTCAGAGTTATGATATGGTGATCCCTTCTAACCTTGAACTCTGTGAGTCCATGGCTAGAACCAGGACATACTGAGATCCCCACCAGAAAGCGCATTTCTCACAGGGTTCCTTGGGTGATTTCCAAGCCAGATTAGTGTGGGAACCGTCACCAGTTGCCCAGAGTTAAATGTACTCTTTTTACCTCCTCGCTTTAGTGTCTCCAGCTGCTGAACGCCTTCGGTACATCCTGGGTGAAGATGATGATCCTCCAAACCCCACCCTGTTCACTGAGATGGACACACTGCAGCATGATGGGGAAGAAATGGAGTGGAAAGAATCTGCCAGGTGAGGAAATGACAGGTCACCGGTGCTGGTGATTCAGTAGGCAGTAATAGTAGTATTTATATGTATTGTGTAGCGCTTCAGAGCACCCATTGTGCTAGGTGCTGTGCAAACCCAGAACAAAATGATGGTCCCTGTCCCATACAGCTTCCAGTCCAAGTAAGTCAGCACTGACCTAGTGCCCCCAGCGGAGACTTAGGAGACACTGCTGCTGGAGGTGCCGTTGATGATTCAGTAGATCACGTTTTTCCCTGAGTTAATACTTCGCCATTTCTCTCCCGCCTTGGGATAGGGCCACTCTCTTGCTAGGAATGCGTTCTTTCTGAGATGTAGTACCAATGTCTGGGCTCCTGCATTATAGATCTCAAGGTCCTTTTTGCAAAAGATTGACTGCATTAACTCTAGCCAAATTCCAGCATAGTTAATTATATTCTGCCTCCCCATTCTTCTTTTCTTCGACTGTGTCCTAAAAATTCCCACCATTGCTCCCACTAGTTCAGCTCCATCAGTGGCAGTATTGGTGAGAGCCTTAAGGTAGATGGCTTCAGGAAGTCTCTCTCATTTTAAGCATCATGTCCTCTAAACCAGCTCGGAGCAGGTATAGATGACACAGTGGTAAGCCTTGTGTATGTTAGCACTACCAATGACGGCACATTTTAAGGGGGAAAAAATCAGAGTGTAGACAAGGCAATAAGTACCCTATTGTGTAGTGTTGCTGTGCACTGTTGATCAATTCTGACATTCCACCCCAGACGGAGTTGCATTTCTGTGCTGGATGAAGTGATTCTGCTATGTGCATAGTTAGTAAAGTAACTATAGAAATGTAGTGAACCGTTATAATATGATCTCCGGTAAAATTATACAAAAGAGAGAAATTCACAAATTGCTTGCCACCATGGCGAAATAACGCATGGAGCTTTCACAGGAGACACTCAGTGTCTTCATGTCAGTGGTGGTGTTGAGACTAAACACACTGGCTACATCTATTAATCGATCCTCAAATTGAAGTGGGGTGATTTGTTTTGAAATTGATTAGAAAATAGCAAGTATGGGCAGTTCAGTGCTTGACCATGCAAAGTGACACAAATCCTGAAAGAGGGGCGATGTCAAACCTGATGGCTAGAAACACAGCAGGTGCTTGGAGCCCACTCCAGAACTGAAAAACTCTGTGATGGTTGGGAAGAGCCTACTGTGTATATTCTGGGGCAAAAGGCAATATGTCTATATTATTAGTATTTCACTAGTCCCTAGATCACTAGTCAGAGATCATAGCTCCATTGTGCTAGGCACGGCATAGACACACAACAAAAAATAATGAACCCTGCTCCCAAAGGACTCACATTCTAAAGATAAGTTAAGGGATGTGTCAATACAGTTTACAGATTTAGGAAGCACAAGGTAATAATAAGATATTTACAGCCTTGCCAACCCTGGCAGTTTTATTTTGCAATATTTGGTGCATTTCTTAAAGCCCCTGCTTCTGGAGGCATATGATTAGGTGAGAATCTCAGCTGTCATTTTTTTTGGGGGGGGTTCTTTTTTTTTAAGTAAGTTTCTAGCCCTTGAGGTTGTAAGGGCCTAATGCAGGTTGCTCTAATCAAAGACAAGTTGAAGGAAGCTTGGTTATGTTGGTATGGGCGTATCTGGCAGATACCAGAGTGCTATATCAGTAGGATAGTTCTTGCAATGACTATGGATGGAAGATGAACAAGAGGGAGACCAAAGACTAGGTACATGGACCAAATATCAGCAGACCTCAGAGAAACCAATCTGCATAACCGCCTGGCATATGATCATGAGTTTTGGAAGAAGGTTATAAAAGTTGCTGACTTCAAATAGGGATGTGGCAAGAAAGGAGTTTCTAGCCCTCATGGTTGCAGAGGAAAAAAGCAAACACTAAAGGCTCCGCCACCAGACAGCAAATAAAAAGACCCCAAGTTTTATTAATTTAATATCCTTGGTCTGGGCAAGGCTGCAGTTACAAATAGAACTGGATTAAAAATTGTTTTTTCTTTTGGTGAATAGTTTATTCACCGAAAAATGCAGTTTCAGATAAATAGCTGAGATTCTCAAGCAGAACTGTTTGCAAGTTTAAGTCAAATTCAGAGAATAGTTTCAGCCAAAAAAGGGGGGGAGAAGGGTATTCCAAAAAAGTCTAAAAAGAACATTTCAACTTTTTGTTTCAAAATGACATTTTATATGGAAATGTAGCTGGATTTTACTTTAAAAAGACAAAAAAAAGAGTATAAAAAAAACCAAAAATTAAACAGCATGTTTTGTCTCAGGTTGAAAGAAACATTTATTCGACCCGAAATGTTTTGTTTTTTTCCAGTTTATCATTTCAGTAAGAAAAAACAAAAGATTGTCATTTCAGGCTGACCTAAAGGGAACATTTTTTGGATTTTTCATTTTGACAACCAAACTGGAAAATCAATGATGTGCCTAGCTCCAACTCTGAAGAGTGTGATAGGCAGCAGTCACAGCACGTGACTCCTGGGCTGGATCTCAAGCACATGCTGGGCAGGCGGCTTCAGTTTCATTTCTCCAGCCTCTGCCTCGCATCATGAATGGATTTAAGATTTGAAGCTGTTACTATTCCTGGTAACCCGTGAAACAAGAGTGCAGTAGAATAGAATGGCATGGACATTGCATAGAATTGGCATAGCATAACATCATATGGACCTGGCATAGCATGGCATGGAACTGACATAGTATGCCATAGAAAATGGGTGCATTTGACACCCTCTGTTACACCATTTGGAAATGATTCCACCACATGTCAAGACAGTGAAAAAATCAAGCCCAACCCATCTATTATTTCTGCTTTCTCACTTTCCATGGGCAGCCGAAGAGTTAACATGCTCTACTATTCCAGATCTTTTAAAAAAAAAAAAAAAAAAAAAAGAAAAGAAAAAGCCCAAAACTTTTAATAAAAGTATTAGAGGAACCACAAATAGTGTTCGCTTTATGAATTATGAGCTTAACCAAGGAAAAAAATCTCAAATCCATTTGGAATTTTCTCTTCCTAGCATAAGTTTTGTAAGCATTATTAGTTCTTTTTTTTTTTTTCTTCTTTTTTTTTTTCCGGGTGAGCTTCATTCTTTGAAAAAGGAGTCACTATTGCGCCAGGGATTTAGATGGCTGTTTGAGCTCAGCTGAGCCCTTTCTCTTTTGTAACACAAAGGGATTTGTGTGTGTTATGCCATTTTGAATGGGATCGATGGGATGAGGTCAGGCAGTTAATAGGATAGATTTTTATTAACTCTGTCTCTCTCTCTCTCGGCCACGTGCACTGGTGGCATCCCACTTGTGCCGTATAATGACCTTGTCTAATGTGTGCTTATGGCCAGCGCAAACGGATGTACTTACTTTCTGGTGCCTAGGGATTTACGTGTGCAGCTATGGGAACAATGAGATGCGCACACAGTGTCCCACTGACCCCTTTGTTCTGTACCAACTAGTGTGGTGCCTCTCAGCCACCAGAGTGCCAAGCAGATGTGGGTGGTCCAGTGGCTCGTGTTTAGGACTCAGAAGACCTGGGTTCAAATCCATGCTCTGCCCCAGATATCCCTTGGGATTTAGGAGCCTAACCACTATTGATTTAAATGGGAGTTAAGTGCCTAAATGTTTTTAAGGATCGGGGCCCATGTGCCATAATTTGCCATCTGTAAAATGAAGATAACACTTCCCTGCCTCCTAGGGATGTGGTGAGGATAAATATATTAAAGACTGTAACATTTTCAGGTACTTCATATTGGGGATGGTATGATTTCTATCTACCTACGATAGAAAGAGGTTACTAAGGCTACGTTTACACTGACGGCAGCAAAATCGCCGCCGCCCGATTGATCTTTCAGGATCAACTGAGCGGCCAGTGACCTGCTCAATCGATCAGGAAGTCAACTGAGTAAGTCCACCCCTTCAAGTAGCGCAGCGCTGAGTCGATGGGAATGCTGTTCCCGTCGGCTCAGCACAGTGTGAACAGCACACAGAAGGGAAGCTGAGCAGTCGACGTCAGTTACGCAAACTATTCTGCATAGTTTGCGTAACTCCTGTCAACTGCCGCCGAATTGCGTGGTCAGTGTGAACCAGCCCTGAGAAATGGTCAAATCTCCCCATCACCAAGAAAACGTTCACCTTGCCAAAACCTAGTGGCATCCTAAAACCCATAGTTTCTTGACATGACCCCAGTCTTTTTTGCATGCAAAAACTTACTGGATTCAAGGTGCAGAAGGAAATCACAGTTACTGAGTGTTAAAAGTTCTTGAACCACTGGGCAAGGGGTTGTGTTCCCAGCTCTGGGGAGGGAGTGTGGTCTAGTGGTTAAAAGAGGGGACTGGGAATTGACTCCCGGTTTCTATTCCCAACTCCAGGAAGGAAGTGTTCTCTAGTGGTTAGAGGAGACAACTGGGAGTCAAGACAGAGGATCTTGCCACTGACTTGCTGTGTGACCCTTAGGCAAGACACTTCCTCTTCCTCCATCTCAGCATCTGTAACCTCAAGTAGGATTAGAGAAGTTACTTTATCTCTCTATTTGGCACTGCTGCTGGAATACTGTGTCCAGTTCTGGTGTCCACAAGAAGGATGTTGACAGGTTGGAGAGAGTTCAGAGAAGAGCCACCAGAATGAATAAAGGATTAGAAAACCTGCCTTATAGTGATAGACTCAAGGAGCTCAAATCATTTAGTTTCAGAGAAGGTTAAGGGATGACTTGATCATAGTTAATGGGCTTGTCTACATGATGCAGTGGTCCATACTATAGGGGTGTAAATTCTAATGCGCACTGGCATGGTTGCGTACTAAACTGGCATTGGACATTGTGAAGGCTGTTGTTTGGGCAACTGATTTAGTTAACTTTCCTTCTGTTTTTGGAAGCAGGTCATTTAGACCAATTGTCCTAGAGGCCAATGTGTTTACATGGCCTAAAAGTCATCAGCACGGCTGACACTAATCAGCCCTTTCATTTGGAGTCTCATTCAACAAGGAGTGAACAGGCGGTGGAGACTGGACTCGCTTCTCACCCCGTCAGAGCTGGTTCAGGCACATTAGAGAGGTAGCGTGGGGAGAACGTTACAATGCTACTGGCTGTGATGGAGATAGAGGGCTTCAGTCTCCAGGGGCAGCCCAGGACCTTAGGTGGGCATTTCCACTGCAGGTTTAGAAGCTGCCAAATTGCAGGCTCTGTGTTTCCTCTTTCCTGGAACAGGAGTTCACAGCTTCTTTAGCTGCCGGGAGCCAGCTCTGTTGCTGCATGAGCACTACCTGCAAATAAAACCTTGGCAAGCCTAAACAGGAAACTTCATCTTCAGAGCCAAGCAGCCATCAAGACACTGCAGGCTTGGCTCCGGGAGTCTAACCTGGGTAGAAAGCTGACTGTGCACAAATGCCAAGGGTGAGGCACTGGACGTTAGATTGCCACATCTGGGTTAATGATGCTTGTAAATTACACTTGCTGTGCTGATGATGACGACGATGCTTTGTCCTTCTCCCACCCCACCTCTTCCCCAGCCTGTGTCGTGTCTGTTCACATCATAAACTCTTCTTTGGGGCAGCGACTGTCTTCAGAATGTGTTTGTATAGCATCTGGCACAATGGGTCCCTGAGCTCACTTGGGTACCCTAGGTGCAACTATCACACAAACGATGAAACATAATAGGCCAAAGGCAACAAGGACTCATGCTTCATTGCAGGGGTCGGGAAGGAATCTTTCTGTCCTCAGCAAGAACTGTAGCTTGTAAAGGGGCTTTGAGGGGGGGGATCTTCTTCCTTTGAAGCCGTAGTGGGCAGATCTTTATCTGGTGTAATTCTCAAAGCTCCATTGACTTGGCCTTCCATGCCGTGCTCACCTTTGTGGAATCTGAGCAGGGAATGAAGCCATGGCAGAGCACCTGACCCAAGCCAGGTTGGCGATTTAGCCGGTTGAGTCAGATCTGCAGAATGGAGTAGCAGGTGCAGGGGGGGATGAATGCACAAGTCTTTCACCTTTGCAATCCAGAGTTGAAATCCTGCCTTGGGTGACAAGCAAAAATAAGTTTGAGCTTCTTGTGCTATTGCCTTTGGGCGCATCAAAAAATCACCATACAGTCAGGGGCAGTCCCTGCTCAGAAGGTGAAATAGCAAGGGAGTTGCAGGACAGGAATGCACAGCTGCGTGGGCTGGGGAGTCCAGCTCTAAAGCGACAGGGTGTGCTGCAGATCAGTATTAAGGAGTGTTGGCAGTGCTGGGTGAGGAGGGGCCAGTTCAGGACTTGGGAATATCAGCACTGCTGCATGAGATCACACGACTAGAACGTATAGGGGTGAGTCAGTTGAGTACAGAATTGAGGATCCCGGCACAGGACTGAGATGCATTGGTAGAGGTGGATAGCAGTGCACTTCGCAAATCTACTGTGTACGTGCTAACCTAGCTTTGTAAGAGCTTGAATATTAGCATTGCTAGCGAAACCACTTGCAACACCCCAATCAGCTTTCGTCTCGCACAATCGGAGCTTAACATTGTGGTAGTTCCTAAAGTCGAATGGCAGAGCATGCTGTGAGAGTACTTACTGAAGTACTACGGGTGGGCAGGTGTGGGCTTGCCCACATTTAAAAGCACCTCCCCTCATCCTAAGGGGTGGAGCCACCAGACCCAGGCATCAACTAAGCTCTGGGGATGACCAATGAGAGAAGCTGCTGCAATGCACAATACTGGAGCGCTGCATGATACTGGGACTGATAATTGCAACTGAGAAAATGCACGTCTCCAGGTGGCTTCATATCTTGCCATCAGTGGGCTCTCGGCCAGCCTCAGTATGGCAGGCATCTTACTCAGTGGCCATAAATCTCTTGGTCAGTACTGATGCAAATAATGTGACTGAGATGTACATACATTTAGCAATGGCTTTTGCAGCTCTTATTAAAGGGATATTGAGTGGTCTAGTGAGTAGAGCAGGGGATTTGGTGTTGGGAATACTGGATTCTAATCCTGATTTGGGGGGGAGGGAGTGTTGCCTAGTCGTTAGAGCAGGGAGGGGATACTCCTTAGTTGTATTCCCAGCTCTGGAATTAGATTTAGTGATTAGAGCACTTGGTTGCATTGTGATGTGGTGATGTTTGTGTCAGTGTCAGGATGCTATATCGTGGATGACGCAGGATAGTTTTCTGGTGTAAATGTTACAGGAGACCTAAAGCTGACCTATTGTGAGGGTTCATTAACAAATATCTGTAAAGTGCTTTGACATCACTGAGTGAAAGGTGCTATGGAGCTGCATAGGGGAGAGAAGAAAAATACAACAAACCAGGCCTTTTCCCTTTCTGAATAACAACTGCACATTGATGCTCTTTAAAACGTTTCTTGAGTTTCTCCTAAATAAAGCTCCACAATATCTCCCAACTCTGTTCCAGTATAGCACTCTCTGTTTTATGTGTTTATGTAAAATGCTATTCATTGATTAACTTTCTCTAGTTTTAATAAGCACCATTTTGCATTCATATAGCATTTTTTGTTCTAAGATCTCCAAGTGCCTTCCAAAGGTGAGTAACTATTATGGTTGCCCTCTGACAGGAGGGAAAACTGAGGCACAGGAGAGTTTAAGGGTGAAATTTTCTCTTTTTGGGGTGCTTCAGATTTCTGAGCCCTATTTGGGGCTGTTTATCAGAGGTGTTGCACTCCTGCAGCTCTCATTGTCTTGGGTGATCAGCACTTCCTAATAAAGGCCCTGTTATGTCTCAGGTTTGGCACAGAAAACTGAGGCATCCAGAGGCCATTCGTGGCTTGCCCAGATCCCACATTAATTCCATGTTAGAGCTGGGACTAGAAACCGGGTCCTTGACTCCTCTTGTGCTCTAACCACTACACTACACTGTCTCCTTCTCCTGATGCATTAATGTTTGTTAACCAGGCTTTACAATCCATCATATAGCAATAGTAGTACAGAGCGACAGCCATCATACTTTTTAATCTCTTCCTGCAAAATCCATCACCTCATCCCATGAGTGAGGTAACAGTAGCCTGATGCCTTGCCCTGAATTGGGTTTACAGCACCCAGAATCTATTTCCTTTCTTTACTGCTAGGGCCTGGTCTACACTGGCAATGGTGGTCGATGTAGCGCCGCTTATGTCGACCCTCTAAAGTATGCACCTCCACTGGCACATAAGTTCCGTCGATTTAAAGCGCGGTAAAAGTTGACCTAATAAAACCACCTCTGCAAGTGGCGTAGCGCTGAATCCGAATTCCATGGGTCGAATTTGCGTCAGTGTAGGCAGACCGCAACGTAAATGCCATTGGCCTCTGGGTGGTATCCCATAATGCCCTGTTGTGACTGCTCTGGACCTTCGCGCTCTGCTGTAACGTGGCCACGTAAACAGGAAATAGCTCCTCCCCTCAAGCCCTGGGAAATTTTGAATGTCCATTTCTGATTTAGACAGCGTGGAGAGAGCTGTGTAGCTGAACTGTTCATGGCGACTGCATGGCCCAAACGCGCTTCAGCTTGGAGTCGACCAGAGGTCTTGAATCTCATTGGCCTGTGGGGCGAAGAGTCTGTTCTGGCTCCGCTTTGAGCCAGCAAAAGAAATTTAGATATATATGAGAAGATATCTCGCAGCATGTTGGAGAAGGGGCACAACAGGGATGCGTAGCAGTGCCGTGTTAAGATCAAAGAGCTGAGGCAGGCTTATCAGAAAACTAGGGAAGCTAACAGCCATTCTGGCTCCTCACCAGAAGTATCCCTTCTGGTTTATGTACTCTGTGGCAAGGTGGTCAGGTGCTAGGATAGGGATATGTGTGCCATCTATTGCCCCACCACAGTTTGGGAACCCCATTGCGGCAAACCCGTCCACTATATCCTGCACGTTTCCCAAAGGCACTACTCTTCTTAGCAGAAGCCTATTGATGGCCCTGTACGTTTGCATCACAGCAGCTCCAACAGTGGATTTACTGACTATGAATTGATTCGCAACTGACCGGTAGCAGTCTGGGGTTGCCAGATTCTACAGAGCGATGGCCATTCACTTCTCCACCGTCAGAGCTGGTCTCAAGCAAGTATTCACACACTTCAAGGCTGGGGACAGCTCCATGCAAAGATCAAAGAAAGTGGCCTTTAGCATACGAAAGTTCTGCAGCCACTGCTCGTCATCCCACAGCTTCATAACAATGTGATCCCACCAATCTGTGCTTGTTTCCCGGGACTAAAACTGCCACTCCACGGACCGAAGACGATGCATGACAGTCTGCAGCATGCAGGAATTGTTCCACTCTATGGCTTGTAGCAGGGCGGCCTCAGTAACATCGCTATTTTCCATGCTGGGGCTCCTCTCTTGCCTTTGAAAATACTGCAGGATAAACCTTGAGGTATTTGTGATGCTCACAATGATGGTGCAGAGCTGAGCGGGCTCCATGTCTCTCCGACAACGGCGTGCACATGGCATAGGAAAACGGCGCAAAAAAGCATTTGCAGTTTGTTTGGGACAAGAAGGGAGGGGGTGGGAGCACGTTGCATCATGGGAGGACGACAGGCTTCCCGAAAGCCTCTGCAGCTAGTTGCACTGTGGAATAGCTACCCATGGTGCACTGCTTTGAATATCGACCCAAGTGTGGCGAGTGAGGACGCAAGAGCCCAGCACAAGGACCGTGGTATGATCACACTCCTGCGACTTCTAAAATTCAGCTGGTGAAAGTCGATTTAAAGTAAATCAACTTCAGGTTGCAGTGTAGATATACCCTAGGTGGACAAATGCTACTTTACTCTGTTGGTATCTAAATTAGTTTTCCTATTGGGCCAAAGGCACTGAGGTGTGTCAATCTGCCTCCCCCCTATAGTTTGGATCTCTGATCCCGGTAAATGCCAACCTCAAGGAGCTACTGGGGAGAAGGAACCACCAGATATTTCCCTGAAACTGTAGCCTGGATAATCCAGAGCTGTTTCCAGTATTTCCAGGCAGATTTAGCATATACTCTGTTGCTACTATTTTTTTTTAAAAGCCCTTGTTGTCCTCTGTTCTTTCCCTCTGTCCCCACTGCAGTGACATGAGCCAAAATCCAAGTTGTACCAATTAAAAGCTGCCAGGTTAAACCCTAGACTGACTAATCCATGAGAATCCATGGAGCTGGGAATCTGCAAACCTGATTTAAAGGAATAGCGGCTTTATTTCCAAAATAAATGCAGGCAGCTTGCCGAGAATTACTTGTGCTTAGTTGGAGCATGAGTCATATTCTCAGGGAGCCTGCAGAGATCTGCTCTGATTCATTTATTTGTTTTACTCTTCACTATGAATGTTAAGAAACTGATGCAGAACATTAAAAGCAGAACAGTTTTTTTTAAGGGAGGGAGCGTTGTCTAGTGATTGGAGCAGGAAGTCAGGACTCTGCGGTTCTCTTCTCAGGTCTGGTAGAAAAGCATGGTCTAACAGTTGGAGAAGGGACTGGAAGTCAAGACTCCTGTGGTCTGTTCCCAGATCTGGGAAGGGATAGCGGGTCTAACGGTTGGAGCAAAGGACTGGGAGAGAAAGATCCTAGATTCTTTTCTGCCACTGACTCACTGTGTGATGTCAGGTTCGCTCAGCATCCCAATTTAGTCACTGCAAAATAGTATAAGAGTGCCTGTCTCAGAGTTAATTAACAGGGGTCGCTAAAACACTCCAATCTCCGTGGGTGAGGGAGGTGTTATATAAAAGCTGCGTCCCTGGGGATGAAACTTTGCTTATTCAACATGCTGCATTCTCTCGCTTCCCATTTCTCATTTTCCTAATGCTGAAATCCTTGGCATATAATGTAGTCAAAATTTAATTAACCCTCCATTGAAATGACTAGCATGTACATGTGAAGTATTATCTCTCCTTTTTTAAAAAAGATCGTTAAAAACCATCTATGGGTTGGACTCATGAAAGGAGTGTCTTATATAACATAGTCCTAATACTGCTGGTAAATGTCTTGTAAAATTCCTCTAACTGTGCAGCTCTGCCAATGCACCACCTGACCTAGGAATCGTCTAGCTACTCCAGCACTAAACCACCCTCTGCCAATGCCCCTCAGTCCTCAGCTGTTACAGTCCTGGGCTCCTCCAGGACTCTACCAAAGCACCTCAGCTCTTGCTGAAGCAATGGTTGCTAATCCAGTTTATTACTTATAAATGTATCTAACTGTAAAATGCACACTGTATAGACCGTATAGTAGCTGCATTGCGATAGATCTGTTCTGTTCAAGTTCTTACACTGTGCCCATCACCTTGGCACTTGATCACCTGATTGATACACCATTTGGACAGATGTGCAATTTACCGGCCATGCATTTGTACGCTGTACTGATCACAACCGTGGCTATTGTTGTTTCAGGTGGATAAAGTTCGAAGAAAAGGTGGAAGAAGGAGGGGAGAGATGGAGCAAACCTCATGTGTCAACGTTATCTTTGCACAGCCTGTTTGAACTACGCACATGTCTACAGACAGGGACGGTGCTCCTAGACTTAGATGGCTACTCCTTACCACAGATCATCGGTATTAACCTCTCAACACAAATAGCGGTGGTGTTTTCTTGAAGCAGTTTCACTGAAGCTTTTAATGCCTGCTGAAGGCTGACCTAGAACTAGAGAAAGTGTCACTCATCTCAGAGTAATTTGGGGGTTTTTAATGGCATGTCAAATAACACACAATGTAACTGCCAATATAGAGCCTCATTATCCACTTGTATAGTCATTGCATTTGTAAAGAGTAAGATAACGTAATGTAAATAATAAGATGATGTGGGCAAGTGACTACGGTGATGGACAGCAAATTTAGTCCATGAGAGAGGATGTTAGGCCACTAGCATAGACCTTGAGAGATAAGAGTTTAATTCCCTGTTCTGCCACAAACTTCCTGTGTGACCTTGGGCACTCAATTCGGCCCAGACTTTTAACATTATGTATGCGTTGCTGCACTCAGCATTGCAGCACCTAACTGATTTAGGAACCTTTGTCTCATTTTCAAAAGGGATTAGGCACTTAGGAGCCAAAATCCCAACTGTTTAGGCCAAATTCCTAAATCCCATTTGAAAATGAGAGAGGCTCCTAAATCAGTTTGGCATTGCAATTCTGAGTGCAGCAATGCCTGAACACTGTTAAAAATCTGGGCCTTAGTCTCTCTGGGCCTCAGTTCCCCATCTGTAAAGTGGGTGCTGCTCTCCCTCACAGGGCTGGTGTGAGGATAAATACATTAAAGGTTGTGAAGAGCATAAACCCAGATCCTCAAAGATACTGAGCTTTCTTGGTTTCCAATGGGAGTTAAGTACTTAAACATCTTTGAGCATCTGGGAGCTAGAGGGGTACCTAAAGTAGATTGTGCACTGTAAGTGTAAATCACTACAGTTCTGATATGTTTCCATTTGACAGCCACTTTTCCTTGCACCTTGTGTACACATTTACACCTCTGCAGTCAGGTTCTTTAATATCTGTCACTCCACTGTAATATTAAATTAGGCCATGAAGGTATGTTTGTTGCTGCTGTTGGGTTAGTTTCTCTTACCTGGTGGATCTTATGCAGTGTAATTGTAGCTGTGTTGCTCCCAGGATATTAAGTAGGATATAACCTCACCCACCTTGTCTCTCTGGTGGGTCTTAGATATACAGCCCAACAAAAAACACACTCGTGTTGAGGAAGCTGTGACTACTGGTTGAAGCTGGGACTCCTGGTGTTAATAAGGCTCTAGTTAACATTTGTAAAGCATTCTGAGATTATAAAAACCTGACAAGTGAACATAAGCGGGAAAAGGGGGATGCAATATTACAGCAAAACTAACCAACAGTTTCTTATGCTGGGTTTTGATTTCCATTTTTATTCTGAATGTTAATTTTGTTATACATTAGTAATATAAGACAGAGAGGATGCACCAATTGCAAAGCAGGGTATGAGGGACAGTTGAGAAATGAAAATAATATTAATTTCTAACCTGAGTACATCCATTTATTTATTTATTTCTCCTTTGATTAAATATAGTTACACACTAGAAGTTTTAGAAAGCCTGAGCTATGAGGAAAGGTTAAAAAACTGGTCATGTTTAGTCTTCAGAAAGGAGGACTGAGGGGGAACCCAGTAACAGTCTTCAAATATGTTAACAGCTGCTATAAAGAGGACAGTGATCATTTGTTCTCCATGTCCACTTAAGGTAGGACATGAAGTAATGGGCTTAATCTGCAACAACGAAAATTTAGGTTAGATATTAGGGAAAGCTTTCTAACTCTATGGGTGGTTAAGATCTGGAATGGGCTTCCAAGGGAGGTTGTGGAATCCCATCACTGGAGGTTTTTAAAAATAGGTTGGACAAACACCTGTCAGGGATAGTCTGGGTTTACTTAGACCTACCACAGCGCAGATATCTGGACTTGATGACTTCTCTGGCATTTCTATATACACAGTAAGGGACTCATAAACTCAGTAGATTTGCACTGCAAGTTAATGAGAGAAAGCACAATACATTTAGAACTCTATGGTTTCCTTTTTATTCTCCCTTTTCAGAGTATAACTGCACTTTAAAAGACAGCATAGTAGTCAGTCTTTCAAAGTAACAACCCACTGCATGTGTTAAAATGTTATAACACATTGCTGCAATGTTACATGCTTAGTGTGGAGCTCGGTAGACTTTTGCCATTCCTATTTATTCATTAATCATCTCTGTTCTTCATTTCTTTTGTTTGCTTTATTATCGCTAGGATGGTGTGCTCATTGCACACATGTACTTTTTAATTTAACTCCATGGGCTGGAATTTACACTGGTGTAAAAAGAGAGGACAGCAAAATCTGTTTATGTGTCAGAAGAGGTCACTCTCAGTACAGATGAGGGCTGGTCTAACCACAGACTTGCACTGAAATAATAAAAGGAGAGAGTAAAAACTGATTTAGTTATTTCTGTGCAAGCCTGCGTATAGATGAAGGCCTAAGACAGCTAAATCAGCATCACCAACCCGCTCAAATTATCTTGGAATAGTAACTGCTTCTAAGATGTATATGTACTATACGCTGGGGTGGATTTTTTATCATATAATGGCATTCTAGTGCCTTCTGTGAATTGCTACTGATCTCATTGATGCCCAGATATTGTGATGCTGCGCATCTTGGAAATATGTTAATTGTGCGTCTCTCTTCCTGCTACTTTGCCATGTTGTTTGTTTTAAAAGTTTAGAGCCAAATCACAAAGCACTGAGTCTTCCATGGGTGGAGTTTTGCCTGACCGAGGAGTGCAGGAGTTGGCCCATTAAGCCGAACGGGCTTGATTGCCTTGCTTCTTGTATGTCATCATTTGACACCTATGCAAAGTTAATGCAAGACCCTCCTAAATCCAAATGGTTGCATTTTACACAGATATCATGCAGGTGTAAGTGATGACATAAGGAACACGGCAAATGGGGATCAGGCACTATACCTTTAAAAAAGGAAAGTAACAGGGCCATGGTTCAACACTCCATTACCCAGGCAAAACTCCAGGGGAAGTGAGGATATCAACTGGGATTTTTTCTGAGTAAAGAATGAGCATGATCTTATTTGTGATTAGCTGGTCCCACCATTTAGACTCTATAGACCACATAGATTCTGTACAATGAGACTAGCTACAATTTCATGTAGCTGATCTGCGACTGCTAGAAATAAATATCTCCAGTGGATGGTGATGGGACACTAGATGGGGAGGGCTCTGAGTTACTACAGAGAATTCTTTCCCAGTTGTCTGGCTGCTGGGTCTTGCCACATGCTCAGGGTCTAACTGATCGCCATATTTGGGGTCGGGAAGGAATTTTCCCCCGGGTCAGACTGGCAGACACCTTGGGGGTTTTTCACCTTTCTCTGCAGTGTGGGACACGGGTCACTTGGAGGTTTAAAACTAGTGTAAATGGTGGATTCTCTGTAACTTGAAGTCTTTAAATCATGATTTGAGAACTTCAATAACTCAGCCAGAGGTTGGGGGTCTATTAGCGGAGTGGGTGAGTGAGGTTCTGTGGCCTGCAATGTGCAGGAGGTCTAGATGTTTATGGTGGTCTCTTCTGACCTTAAACTCCGTGAGTCATTGGAGTGTGATGCAGTTCTAGAGTTTGCAAGGAAGGGGATTTCTTTGGCAACAGAAGCTGCCATGCCGCAGCCCAGTGAGTCACACACATGCTTCCAATGTTCTTTCAGATGATGTTATTGAAAAGCAAATAGAGGATGGTCTGCTCAAGCCAGAGCTGCGGGAGAAAATAAGTTACGTGCTCCTGAGGAAACACCGCCACCAGACCAAGAAGCCAATCCACCGCTCCTTGGCAGACATTGGCAAATCAGTCTCATCCAACACAAGTGAGTTCACAAGATCCAGCTCACACGTGGCTGAATCCCAACCTCCTTATTCATTTCTTTTACTCAGGTGAACCTTCTGTTGCAGTCTAGGGCAATGGTTCTCAAATGCAGCCACCGCGGCCGCATGTGGCCACCAGAGGGTTTCTGTGTGGCCATGAGGTAGCTGGGGAGGGAGGAGAAAAGGATCTACCCAGCCCAGCCAGGTTTCACCTGACCACAAGCCAGGACATGTTGAGAGCAACCCCCGCAGGGTGAATAACCCCCGGCCCTTGGCTCCCAGAAACACCTTCCATCGCCAGACTGCAGTGCCAAGGTAAGTGATAATAACAAGGCTGGTGGTTCATAGATTCATAGAGCTTAAGGCCAGAAGGGATCATGAGATCATAACTGAGAGCTATGAATGGAACCCACAGTAGCCCAGAAGATGGCACAGAGAATTAGTAATGGGATCTAGATCCTATGTCACAGAGTGACTGGCCCCTTTAAGAAGGAGCAGGGTCCAGTGCACCTGTGAGTGATTACCTGCTGCTCATTTGGGCTTAAGAGAAGGCACCTGGACCTTATGAAGAGTGAAATGGGGAGAGGAATCTGAGGGCAGAGTGAAACTGCAGAGACTTCGAGGGCTCCTAGAGAACAGAAGGCTGATATCCTCTCCTGGGTAAAGGGGAGAAGCCCCAGGGCTGAATCGAGACACCAGGGGACAACGGGTCCAGGCAGGAAGGCCTGCAAGTGACCCAGGGGAGAGAAGGAGTCTCTCCTGGGAAAAGGGGTGAAAGCCCCAGGATTGAGTGTTGTGGTGCACTGTATATAAATAAACTAGAGACGGGGGGAATGTTTAAAGGACTCAGGCCTGGCGGAGTTTATTTAAGGAGCCTTGGGGAAGGTAAACTGAGGTAGTGCATCTGCACAGCCTCACTTGCCCAGAAGCGGGCACTATAGGGTAGGGCCACCCTTTTACAGCCTGTAAAATCTAGGTTGCCAGTTCAAATCCTTCTGAGGTGGTTCATAAACAAAAATAGTTACTCCTCTGACGTCGGTTTATGCAAAACAAATTGGTGGTCTCAGTAGAGGTCCCCATCACAGTAGCATCATCCCATGGGGTGCTAAATGGCACCTTTGGTGGCAGATCCAGCAGAGGGGCCAAAGACTGAATTGAGCAATGAAAACTGATCTCCAAATCAGGTTTCTTCCAGGTCAGGGCTAAGGCATGCTGATAGGGAACTGTGCTGGAAATTTGCACTTTTGTCACTGGTTTGCTTGCTCTACAGAATGAACCCAGTCTGTTGTGTGATTAAATTTCCTGCTTTTAGCCCTTGTAAGGAAACTATTTCCATTAACTCAGGTTCAGATGAAGGCCCTTTGGTGGAATCTTGGATTTACTGACCTGAGTCCACTATAGACTAACTTAAAGTGCAAACTTCAGGCTTTACACCCACACATGAGATGTAATCTCCGATAGCCTGCTGGCCCTGTGTGCATGCTTCCATTGACTTCAGTGAGACAGCCATGTATCTAGGGAGAGCAGGGTAGCAGAACTGAGATTAAAAAGGAATTTTGCCACTAACTTTAATGGGTACATCATTGGACCCATTATTAAATTGCAGGGAAGATTGTTATCGCTGGTAATACAGCTGCCATTCTTGTTGTTATTTCAAGCTAATCAATGAGCTGGTCAAAAAAAATTTGACAGATCAGTTTTCCATTGAAAAATGCAGGTGAATCTAAATGTTTCATGGGAACATGTCGATTTCAACAATGTTTTCAATAGGAAAAACTCAAAATGCTTCATTTTGACAATGTCAAAAACATTTTGTATCAAAACATTGTTTCCTTTTTTTTTTTTTTTTTACTTTTATATATAAATATAGCTTTTTAAAAAATTTATATCTTCTGTATATTGTATGTAGAATATTATGTATACATTATATTTAATATTTAAATATAACAAAAGACAAAATGTTTTGATACTAGAAACATTTTTTGGAATTCTCATTTTGCAGGAAATTTGGGGAATTTTTGTTCTGATTCAGAATGGTTATTTTTTCAAAATGTCGGAATTTCCTGTGGAATGCAAATTTCAGTTCCTGTCCAACTCTAGTGAGGAGTTCTCTGTGGCAGGACAATATCCCATACTGGCAGCAGCATTGAATTAAACATTGGGAAGGCGCTGAATCTCCATAAACACTTGCGGCGTAGCTCTACTATAAACAGTGTCTGTGTTTAAAATGGCACCTTCTTAATCAAAAGATCTATTCTCTGGGTCTCACTCTGATCCATTTACACCAGTGTAAATCATGAGTGGCTCCAGTGAATGGATTACAAGACCGTGTGAGCAATATCAGCATTGGGCCCTTTTGTGTGCATTCAGAATTCTGTCCACTCTTTTTAGGGATGAAGACATGTTTGTACTAATTTTTGCTCGTGAGCCCCACAGAGCCAAACACTGCTATGAGAGAATGAGCTGCTATCTATTGTAAACCAAGTCCCCTTGTATACGTCACTGTTCAGGGCAACTGCCCCTGTATTTCCCCTCTGTGATCCAGTCAAGGACACCCACTCTCAGGCAATCCATCCCCTTTCTTGGGTGGACACTGCTTCTCTCTCCCTTCTGACCAGGGTATCTCCAGGCTGCACAGTTCCCTGCTTTCACCGGGTATTTCCCAGCACAGGCAGAGGACGTCTGCTTGCTTGCTCAAGGACATCTGCTTGCTTGCTCTCCAGAGATGGTTAACAGGTGTAGTTGCTACAAGGTACCACACAGCACTTCCTATGCAAGCCTACTTTATTCTTAAGGTAAAAAAGATTACAGAGCAATCATGTTAAAAACGATAAAAGAACCTGCACACCGGCTGATAAGCTTAACAGACATCACCCCCAGCCTAACATGGATTCTGGCAGGAACTTCAACCCCCAACCCACAGGGATTCCTTTGTGGTCACAAGTTCATCACAGCTTCAGCTCAGAACAAGTGCCCCACTTTCTGGGGCCTGAGTAGGCCCCAGTCCTTCCAACCCTACCATAGAAATTGGGGCCCTCCATGGACCGGTGGGTCCTGTCTGTCCATCTGCTGGATCAGGAAGCTCTGAGCCAGTTTAAAACCAAGCTCTTTATCCAAGCCCCCTTTTTTCCTCTTGGTCTCTAGAGAACCCAGTTTCAATGAGTATAATCCAGGGGTGGCTTCAAAGGGTTGATAATAGAGGAAGTACATTAGCACCCCCACCCCCACTAGAGACAGTACACACAGTGCCATAATAACAGACACACACTTGTGTTTTTAATACAAATGTGCCCCTGATTGGATAAGGTTTAAATTAATTCAACAAAGTTTATCTTAATTCCCAAATGGCTGTTCAGGATAACATAGGACAGGTCAGTCAGTCACACAGCTTGCCAGTGGAACTGGTAACCACGTTCCATTTGCTTGGTCAGTTTCTGTCCTCAGTTAGAACCAGAGTATCTGAGCACAAAGGCCAGTTTGTAGCCAACTAGCCAAGTTTGTAGCCAAGTACGTACTCACACTTTGAGATGTTCATCCTTGTTCCGAGAGAGAGCACAGGGCCAGTGCACCAGTTAAATGCCACGTAACGCCTCGAAATAGGGCCTTCTGCACAGGACTGAAATTCACCCAGCAAGGAAAAAATAAAAAATAACCTGTCAGAGGTAAGACCGTTTCTTCCTAACAGAAAAATTATTTTGCCTGGGACAAAAGTGGAAAATGATGCTGAATTCATTGTCAAAATATCAGTAGGTGTGTGACATCTAAACGATCAGTCCATGTTAAGTGCTGGATAATTAATTTTCACCCCTTGCCAAGTTTCAATACCTGAAAATGACAAGCTGTGTTCATTGTTGGTCTTACGTGATCCCAGGTGGCATTTGCTGACAGCGTCTTTATGCACATGTATATGATCTAAATGCTCTCTCCCTTTCAGATCGTAGTCCTGTCCGGAGTCCAGCAACAGGGGCCAGCTTCCACCGCTCCACCGAAGATCTTAGAATGAGACAGAATGCAAATTATGGACGTTTACGTAAGTTGAAGAACAGCTACTTCCTTGTTTAGAGAGGCAGCGGTGTCTAGCCGAATAAACACTTGGCCGGGACTCAGTACTCCGGAGTTCTAACCCCAGTTATTCATCTGACTCACATTTGGCAAATCACATAATCTCTGTGGGCCTCAGTTGTAAACAACTATTTCCCAGAGTGAGAAAGCCAGAATGGTCTGTTTGAAAATCAGTTTTCCAGCTGAAAATGTTGCTCTAAGTAAACTCTAAAATTACTGTAATTGAAAGAGATTAGAGAAAGATGGATTCCACTTTATCATGTGATTGCAATTACAGTGCAGTTACAATGCAATTACAGCATAATTACACTGTGGCTATGATTTTCAATAACTTATTACATGTAATTCAGATAAACCGGAAGGGGAACTACATTACAGACTCATTGATTGTTACACCTCTAGGTGTTAATCTTATTACATCTCTTTTTGGAGCCAAGGTTTGTTTAACTACATTTAATTTCCACTGCAGTTCTCCTCGGCCTTGTCCTTTTCCTTCCATTTTTATGAATTGGTGGTAATTATAGCTATCAAAAAGCATAGCCACAGTGTAATTGCAGTGTATTGTCAGGTGGAACTCATTCCAAAGTGTACCTTAAAAATTAAAGGTTTTTAAAATTACAAATCATGGCTTTGCAACCAGCCCTGAGCCTTTTTTGGCGGCCGTATCAACTCATATCCTCTGTAGATCATGATAGCGGAGGACTTGATACGCATGTTCACCAGTGGGTTACACTTTGTCAGGGGAAAGCATTGATGAGAAGAGTGAGAATTGAGTAATAACAGAGTAAGGAACTTTGGAATTGGCCATCTATTTCCACACTAAGTCTCCTGTTATGGATGATGGTGGAGTGACCCATGAGGTATAAAGCTTTAAAGGGGATTGCAAGGTAACAGAAAAGGAAAACAAACCAAAATGCAAATAACAACAACAATAATAATAATTTTTAACTGCTTCATCCTTGTCAATATTTAAAATTTAGATCGACCTCGCTACATTGCTCACAGGTGTGAAAAATTCACACTGCTGGTAGATTGACCCATGCATAGTTAAGTTGACCTAATTCCTGATTCTTCCATCGACCTTGCTACTGCCACTCGGGGAGGTGGATTAACTCCATAGATAGTAAAAACGCTTCTGTTGATGTAGGAAGCATCTATGCTACAACATTGCTATTATAGCACTTGTAGTGTAGACATGTCCTCAGACCAGCTTCCTGCCACCAGCTTAAAAACGGCAGCTTCCAAATTAATTGGAGAATTCCGGCTGGAAGCTAGCACCCAGCTCAATAACTTGTGTAGGCCTGAACTGGTTCTTTTAGTTTGACTAAGCTGTTCTGTTCAAGCAGTATGTGTTCAATTAATTTTTTTAAAATCATTTGGTTCCAAGATCATAACAGGAAGTAAATAAAGAGAGCCTGTCAACTTTAAACTCACACTTGTTGTTACTGTGGCTCCTCCGTGCTTCATCTGAGATCAGGACAGCATTGTGCTAGGTGCTGTATGTATCATAGAAAAAGACAATCCCTGCCTCAAAGAGCTTACTGTCTAAATGAA
Source organism: Emydura macquarii macquarii (assembly GCF_026122565.2). NCBI lineage: Eukaryota > Metazoa > Chordata > Testudines > Chelidae > Emydura > Emydura macquarii. Next base: position 177,629 of record NW_027133394.1, read on the forward strand.
TGAGACAAACATACAGTGAAAGAGAAGAATTATTATTTTTCAGATGGGGAATCAAAGCATGACAACACTAAGGACCAGATTTAAGAAGATATTTATCTACCTGTCTCCCTTTAAAGAGCTGGTCCTAAATAACTTATAGAATTATAGAAGATTAGGGTTGGAAGGGACCTCAGAAGGTCATCTAGTCCAACCCCTTGCAACCCTAACTTGGCCATGGTCACACAAGAACTCTGTAGCAAAACTGGAAATTGAATCCAGATTTCCGGAGTCACTATTCCAGGATCCTAGCTGTCTGAAAATGTTTTACAGGCTATTTTTACAAGTCACATTTAAAATTACTGTAACCAAAAGAGATTAGGATGGGGAAATCATTTATGGGTTGTTTTTTCCAGTTTGTTAACTTTGAATATTTGTCAGCACTGTGTCTCCATTTGAGTCAATTTCATTGTTCCCCCTGTATTTTCAAACAATTGGCTTTCCCTTTTGGGTTCGGAAGAGAAATATATTTTGAAAATTAGGAAATTGTAAAACCACAAAACTGGGCAGAAGGGACTTGGGGTGGGTTGTTGTTGAAAATCAAAACAATATAAAAAATGAGCTTAAGTTGATTATAGCCCTTTAGGAGGGAAAAAAATTAGAGTGAATAACAGAATGAATCCCTCCCCCTCCTCTTTATTGCTAGGCATTCATGGTATATGATATCTTGATTTTTGGGAGTAACGTTTCCTGGAAATTGATAGCTTGATTATATTTTGAGAGATGAGTGGCTTGTCACCATCTGTCACATTAAATAGATCCTAAAGGGGATTGTTTGGAAAGCTTTCATTATCTATCCACTGATTTTACATATATGAACTGTCCTGGAATTGCAGCTTAGCACAGACCTTGAGAAAGCCCTGATGAGAAAAGATGGAAGCTGGGGCAACATGTGTCACAGGAAGATGGTAAAGGAACCCAAAAAATGGAGCAAAGTTCTACCCCCAGACCCATCCCTACCATACCCATTAACTCAGCAGGAGTTGTAAATGCAAATGTGAGGGCAAAGGTTGGCCAATGCAGTATAGGAGATAAGTGTCAAAACATGACCAGAATCTGATCTTAGTTACACTGGTAGAAATCCAGTGAACTCTACCAGGATAACTCTGTTCAGATCACATTGATGCCATGTTAAATATGGTGTTAGTCCAGGTGTCCCACACCAGATTTATGTTAGTGTAAATGGAACCAGAATCTGCCTACTATAGAAATGAACAACCATTACTCAGTCCCCTTTTTCAGCAGCTTGTCAGGTGCACAGATGAAGGGCACAATATGGGCCTGCGAAGTTGTGCATAGAAGGTTTGTAGCCTCTAAATGTTTCTTACAATATCTTTCCCTTGTGCTTTCTTTAGGCCATGCACAAAGCAGAAGCATGAATGACATTACAGATACTCCAAGCACAGATCAGGTAGTAAGTTCTAAAAGTCTTTTGTGGACCAAGATTTTCTGTGTAAAGTAATGACCGATGGCCTCCCATTATCTGGGAGAGGGGACCTATATCTGCTGCTGTACTGTTCTTCCATCCATAAACCGTAAATATGAGCGGCCCCTAAACTGATTGTGTTCACGCAGGACAAGTGCAAATATAGATACCTCCTATGTTCAGCTGCATTCTGTGTCTAATTTTAATCCACGGTCTGTATCTGTGATGTCCTGCCCCAGCCAATCAGGACCAAATGGTTCCATACGAAGAGGTAGATAAATTGGAATGTAAGACTCATAGAGTTGACCTAGTCCAGAATTCTGTTCCCACCTAATACAAGATACTTCAGAGGCAGGAGCAAAAAATCCTGATAGTGAATGCTTACGGAGTAACCTGTTGAGAAAGATTCTTCCTATCCCCTGTCAATTAGTGGTTGGTTTATGCCCTGAAGATGGTAAGATCACATCCCTTATGGATTTTCACTCCTGTCTAATAGGATGTTCTCATCCCTGCGTAAATAATTTTACCAAGCTCTTGGCTTCAGTGAGCAAGCAGACACCCATTGGAAGTGAAACGCAGCAAATTTAAGAGGAAATTCCTGTGTACGCAACTTAGAATTATCCTGTGGAACTCATTGCCACAATACGTAATTAAGGCCAACAGCTTGGCAGAATTCTGAAGAGGATTAGACGTGTGTCAAAGGGTTTCACTGTGTAGAGCATGAGAAAAGGCCCATGTGAGTCTCGTGTCGTTATTGACGGAGTGGAAATGCACAGACTTTTGATTAACACAGTTAATACGTGTATTGATCTCTGGTAACTCGAATGACATCAGCCCTGGAAATAATACCTGTGCTGGATTCAGAGCAGCAAAAAAGCAGGTTGAGGTATGAAAATACAGCAGAAATACTTCTGCAGGGAGGAGTTTAGAGTCTTGGGATGAGGAGAAAAGCTCTTGAAAGCGTTGGGAAGAGATAGACAGAGCAAGGAACATCCAAACAGAAGAGGAAGTAGGGTATGTGGGTGAGAAGGATAGATAGGGTTGTAAAGAGATGAGGTTGTTTATAGTATATAATAGAGATGAAGAAAAGATGGAATATTTAGGAATATTACTAGTCTAGGGATGAAAAAGCAGGATATCATGAAGAAATAAGAACTTAGTAGATGTCCGTGTTTTTCCATACACAAAGAGCAACCCATCAGGCTGACTTTTATTTTAGATTAAGAGAAAGAAGCAAACAATGTCTAGATGAGAGAGTGTAGTGTGTAGGCCTTTTCCATAACATTCTGCATCAGTATGGCCCATGCTTCAACCACTCCTGGAATCCTGTGTCCAGTTCTGGGATCCACAATTCAAGAAAGATGCCGATAAATTGGAAGGCATTCAGAAAAGAGCCACAAGAATGATTAATAGACTAGAGAACATGCCTTATAAGGATAGACTCAAAGAGCGCAATCTATTTAGCTTAGCAAGGGGAAGGACAAGGGGTGACTGATTACACTATAAGTATCTACGTAAGAAACAAATATTTAACAATGGGCTCTTCAATTTACAGAGAAAGATATAAGATGATCCAATGGCTGGAAGTTGAAGCTAGACAAATTCAGATGGGAAATAAGGGGTACATTTTTAACAGTGAAAATAATTAACCATTAGAACAATTTACCAAGGATCATGGTAGATTCCCCATCAATGACCATTGGGATGTTTTTCTAAAAGATCTGCTCTAGGAATTATTTGGGGACAGTTCTCTGCCTGTGTACAGGAGGTCAGATTAGATGATCATAATTATCCCTTCTGGCCTTGGAATCTATGGTTCTAGCACACATTCCGCAGCATTTGGGAAGTCGTTCTGCCAGAACACAGCTGAGGTCATGTGGTTACTAGTTTGCAACAATTGCAACTTCTCTATTCCACCTATCTGCTTCCTATGTATACAAGCCGCCTCTGCCAGCTTTACTGACACCAACAAGTTTTTGTGGCATCGTTCCAAGTAGAGGGGAGCGAGCTAGATCCTCTTCTGTCTCTTGCGTTATCCACTGAATTTTGTCAGCCACGTTCTGATAGGCAGAATTTCTCTTACCAATGCCGATGGGAAAAGAACAACCCAGATGGATTTGCAGATCTCTTGTGACATTAGACAAACCATCCTTTGGCTTGTACCTTGACCAAATTTGAACTGGTGGCCAGTGACAGAGGATCAGTATAGAAACCCACAGTGCTATTTTTACAGCTCCTGCCCCCATTTAAGATAATAGGAATTCTTCAGTGGTGTGTTGTTACTGAGTGCATAGTGATGGTGAAAAATCCACGTGTTCCTGCATTGCGGTGGGAGCTAGGCTGCTTTCAGACCCACCTACGCATCAATTTGTCTTTTTTGCTCACATCAAATTAAAGCACAGACCTGGGGGCTGGGAAATCTGGGTTTTCTTCACAGCTCTGCCCCATGTTTTCCCTGGGCAAATCCCTTCACTTCTTTGTGTTGTGGTTTTCCCATCTGTGCACAGGCAGTGCACATACCTATCTCGCGGGGTAAGCATGAAGATTTAATGAGTTAATGCAAGGTACTATTGTTATTTACTGGCTAGACTCCTGTTGGTACAGGAGCCATAGGTTTGGGGAGGTGAAGGTGCCTTATCTAGGAAATCCTGCTCTTTTATTCACCCTGTACAATGGGAAACCTCAGATGCAAAACTCCCTCTTGGAGTACTGTGTGTGCTGCCATCCAGCAAAGAGGAAGCCATGTCACATTATGATGTCAGCACTCCTCTGACTTTATTCCAGGCTTGGCTTTCAAACAGTGTATGTATGCACGTGTGTGTGCACATGAGCATGTGTGTGTGTGTGCATGACTCACTACTCATTGGCCCCTAGTTCCCAAACTGTTTATTAAGGTGACCCCCAAACTGCATTTTGTCTTTTCTTTGCCACCCACCATGTCTGTGACAGAGGGGCGGCCAGGCCAAACCTGAGCAGCGCTGTGACCCCGTGTGCAGGTCACAACATCCAAAGCAGGGAGCTGGGACCCGGCTCACTGGGTAGTGCAAGGCGATCTCACTCTCCAACAGTCACCTGTCCAGACTTCCCATCTGCACTGGCCTGGAAGAAGTGCATATTTACTGAGGCCAGGTCCCAGGGATAGGTTAATACAGCCCTGGATGTGGTGACCCACCTGGAACCTTCCCATGAGCCACTGGTGGGCGACCCGCCCTTTGGAAAACCTTATCACAGATCCTTATTGCTGAGTGCTTAAAGAGGTGCCCTTTTAGCTCAGCTGGGGTGGGGTCTGTGGATCATGGACGCGTGGCTGTGGATCTGCACTATCCCCTGCTGTCACTGTGGAGTTCTAACCTGGCTGCAGCACGGTAGTAACCTTGAAGTCCTGGGTGGCCACGGCTTTGTTACAATAGTGCTGTAAACCTTCCTCAGGCCTGTGTTATACAGCGGTTCAGACCAGATGATCACAGTGGTCTCATCTAGCCATACAATCTGTGTGAGACAGAGCTGGAGAGAGAGTTCAGCATAGCAGGGTTGCATCCTTGGTGGTTTAGTCTACTCCAAGCGTCAGGATTGAAATGGGCGTGGAGACTCTCCCTGTGGTGAACAGAAAATTCTACGCTTGCTAAGTAATGTGTCCAGAGGGTTTCAGGCTTGGAGCCTGGATAACAGAATCACGCCTTTCCAAAGGCAGAATGGGGAGCACAGTGGAATTTAGATACATTAATGGAAGCAGAGCGTGTGGACTGTTTGGGAAAATAATTTACCTTGGGAGTTATTGCTTAAGAGCTCTCTATGGTCAGAATTAACCAGTGGTAATTAATTTAGAGCTGCTGTAATTAAAGCAAATTCCCTGATAAGAAAATCCAAACATTAAATCAAATGTTGGTGCATCGAGGGTTAGCGCTAAGATATGCAAAACATTTCGTTCCAAAGAATGTTGGTTTTTAATCAGCCTATTAGACCCACTACAAAGGGACTTTTAAAGTTTTTCATGAAGCTTAATGGTCACTGTTAACTCCTGCTCTTGCTTATTCCAACCTGCATCGGAGGAGTTGTTTTATTTATTTTATTTTTTTCATTTGGATTTAAAAGATTAAAATGGAGGGAGCTTGCTGCCTGGCTCACATGCCTCTCCTCATGCTGGCGTATAGATTATAACAACATCCTGCCTGGGTTCATATTGAACCCTTTTAGACTAATCATGAAAGGGCTGCAGGGGACAAAAGATCCAAGGATAAATCTATGAAACGAGGCCTCCTCCTACCATTATATGCTCTCTCTCCGAAGAAGAGATCTGGGGGGATGAACTACAAAATGGAAGCTCAAGCCAGTTAGCACAATGAGTTCTTCTTCCACATTATATGTGGGGAGCCAGAAGGGGCTGCTGGAAGGGAAAGAGGTTCAGACATGCTCTTTTGTCATACTTGAGTGTGAGTTTTTTGTAGATCCAATTTGGAGGTGGTGTGTTTTGTTATGTATTTATTTAGGCCCCCGTTCATCACAGCATCCCTTATTCAGGACAGCACTTAAGCATGTGCTAAACTTGCCTGAATGTGCTTAAGTCCGATTGACGTGTCTGAGATTTAAGCACATAAAGTTTTGCACATGTTGAAGGGCTGTTCCCAGTAAGAATGGACTTCAGCATTGCCAACTCTCACAATTGTATTGAGTTTCACAATATTTAGTGTGTGCCTTGAAGCCCCAGCTCCTGGAGTCATGGGGGAGAGGAGGCATGAGAATCTCAGCTTTCAGCAAGAGTCGGCTCCACTGTAAGTATGACTCCACTGCAGTCCAGAGGTGTTTTCGGCATATATGGATCAAAGCCAGCTGGGGTCTGCCCAAGTGAACTACAATCACTCTTCCTGACTGCAGTGGAGACGCACCTTGTCACAGTGCTGCATGGGATGTGAAACTTGCCAAGGAGGATTAAGTTACAGCAAACTAAGTTCACTTTACTCCTGAATGAGAAGCATCCACACTGGGGTGGGTTTAAAATGCTTTAACCCATGAGTTTTGACTTCACCCTTTTACTTGATCTGCCTTAGCTTAGTAACTTGTACCCAACAAAGTGCAATTACATGCTTAGAGGTAAGGAACAGCTTCAATTTTACGGCAGGAACTCCGCAGGTTTTAGTATCCTATATGTCCAGCAGAAATAGCTTCTCATGGTGGTGTTTAAAAAAAAAAAAGGTAAAGGAAGATCTGACCCATCATTGTACTTGTTTTTCCCCCTCAACAGCTAAAAAATAAATTCATAAAGAAGATTCCCAAAGATGCAGAAGCCTCCAATGTCCTGGTGGGAGAGGTGGACTTCCTGGATAAGCCGTTCGTGGCATTCGTGAGGCTCATTCAGTCCACCATGCTGGGCGGGGTGACGGAGGTTCCTGTCCCCACTAGGTGCGCAGCTGTTTAAACAAACAAAATGTGCTTTTGCAAGAACTGAAGAAAGGTATTGGTGGTTCAGAACTGGGGCTTTAGCTGTAAATTCTCATGGAAATCTATCTGATGCTGTATAGCACACCTTGCCTTTAGGGTGACCAGACGTCCCGATTTTATAGGGACCATCCCAATATTCAGGGCTTTAGGCATCTATAACCTCCCATCCCGATTTTTCACACTTGCTATCTGGTCACCCAACTTGCCTTCCAGATTAGGTGGGACAATATTTTCTTTCCCTGTCTCTGGACAGCTACATAGTTCTAAGGTGTCTAATTAGAACTGTGTGAATAATGGATTTTTTAATTCTCTGGCAGTTTTGAAAAATTGAGATTTGAAAAACCCCAAAACATTGCAGGTCAGCCCAAAACAAAATTTTTTTAAAATGTTCAGCGGACCAGAAAGTAAAAAGTAAAATAAAATAGTTGTAGGTCAAAAACCATGTTTCATGTAACTTGTAATTAAACATTTCATTTTGATTGCTTGCGTTTTTCAAACCATTTCAATTTTTTAAAAATAAAATTGGAGCAAATTTCAAAACTAACAGTAATTTCAGTGGAGAGAAGAATTTTTAGTATTTAGGTGAGGTTTTTTAGAACTTTTGGAGGGATGTCCATCAAATGAATAATTCAACAAAACTGACACGAATTCACAAAATGTTTCGGTGTTGCCAAATCTACATTTTTTGACACAGAAAATTTGACATGCAACTAAAGGCCTCGTCTAGCTCCCATTGGAAAAACTCCCCTTGGATTGCAGTGAGAGTTGGATTAGGCCCTTATCTGAGAGAACCAGCTGGTGAAAATCAAAGGGCCTAACCCTGCATTTCTTGAGCAGCTAAACTTAGTTTTTAGATAACTGCTTACATAGGAGCACAGGACTGGAAGGGACGTCTTGGGCCACTGAGACCAGTCCCCGCAACTTTTTGTATAATGCTGCTCATAACCTTATCAAGCTCCATCTTAAAACTGGTTAGATTGTTTGTTCCCACCCCACACACACACACTCCTATTGGAAGGCTTACCAAATATCTTTAGACCAGATCCTGCATACTGACAAGGGTTGTAATTTAAACCACAGACTACAAATATTGCCATTAGCTCATGAGTTCTGTTCTTTTACCAGGTTTCTTTTTATTCTCCTGGGTCCTTCAGGAAAAGCAAAATCCTACAATGAAATCGGCAGAGCCATTGCAACCCTCATGGTAGATGATGTAAGTAAATCTGATTACATGGCAGAGCCCTTGCTCTGTAGCACTCACTTCGTATGCGCTCCTTCTAGGGTGTCCATACGTTCACACAGTTTCCCAAAGATGAAATGATGCATCCCATCAGAGCTCTGTTACCAGAATGAAATCCGTAAGACCAGTTTGGCGGGGTCAGAGGTCTATCCCAGCTAATGTGCAACATTCCAGATAGCCACCGTGTGCCACAGAGGGACAACTATGAAGTCCTAGCTAGCCATGGATTCATTCAAATATCATTCACAAACACAAATTCCATAGTAGCGATGAGGGAGCCCCAACCAGTGGTCTGAAATCTCTGTGATCTAGAAAGCATGCTGTGAATAGAAGCCTGATGCTTCTTCTCGCTGAATTGGTTCTTCCATCTCTCCTATTTTCTAGCTAACAGTTTGCCCAAACTGTTTGTCTTCTCTGTGCATTTCCAGCTTTTCAGTGATGTTGCCTACAAAGCCAGGGACCGAGATGATCTGATTGCAGGAATAGATGAGTTTCTGGATGAAGTCATTGTCCTCCCTCCAGGAGAGTGGGATCCAAACATCAGAATAGAGCCGCCCAAAAAGGTGCCTTCTGCTGAGAAGAGGTAGGTGGTGTTAATTGCAGAGCAGTTGATGGTGCACTGGATTGGGACCTAGGAGACCTGGGTTCTATTCGTGGCTCTGCCACTGGTGTGTTTGGGTGACCTTGGGCAAGTTGCTGTGCCTCAGTTTTCTCATCTGTAAAATGGAGAGGATACTATGAAGTGCTTTGAGATGTACTAAAAAACATGCTCTATGAAAGCTAGGTATTTATACTTATTATTGGCAGCCCTAGATTATCCTAAAGGGCAGATCCAACCACATAACAAAATACAGCCCCGGACACAACTGTGCTAAAGGGAGGTCGTGTGTGTACAGCAAGGCTCTTGGGAGTCAAGACTCCTGGATTTCCTTCCTGATTCTGTGTGACCCTGGACAGGTTGCTTCACCTACATATGCCTCAATTATCCCCATCTGTAAAGGAGAGTTAATAACAATCAGGGGTGCTGGGAGGCTAAACTAATTGCTGGCTGCAAGATGCTTTGAGCCCTTCCTGGTGAGAGGGGAGATGCTGTTCAAGCACTGTGGTTCTGATTACTCCCCAATGTCTCTCTCAGGAAATCCGTGTTCTCGCTGAACGAAGCAGGGCAGATGAATGGCACCGCGGGAGGAGCAGCAGGAGGGGGCGGTGGAGGTGGAGGGGGAGGCAGTGGCAGTGACGATGGAGAAATGCCAGCTGTGCATGAAATTGGGGAAGAGCTTGTCTGGACAGGCAGGTAAGCAATGCCTCAGCCTCTGAAACTGTGCAGGACACTGGTGAGAGCACCCCACGGAGCCAGCCTTGGTCCTATGCGGTCAACTGTCAGCACTCTCCTACAGCCTCCTCCACCTTCCGGCATGCCATCTTCCCTTCCCCTTCAAGGATAAACTAAAGGTTCTGATCCTCCCCCCAAATCCCAGATACGAGGACCTCTGCCCGCCTCCCAGCACACTTTCCTAGTCCTCCCATCCCAAACTGCCTCTCCCTCCCCCCAAATGTGCACAAAGCGGCAATCGTGCTTTGTTTTACACAGATCCTTATGAAGATGAAGGCCAGCACTGATGGGTATTTGCGCAAAAGTGCGTTTGCGTGCACAAAATGGGGAGTTGCATACCCCAGTGCTCACATGCGTGCCCACTTGCCTATACTTGCAGCTGAACGCCAAGCAGCAACATTTCATTGACATAGTCTCCTGACTAAATGCTGCCAGGAAGAGTAGGAGCAAGTTTCAAGTTAGATTCAGCCCTGGGGTCAGCACATGCCACAGAAACATCCATGCCTCTGGATGCAATCCCTGATACATACAGACAACACAGGGCTCATTCGTTGCTTTTGTCCACCTTATCTGTCTGTTGCAGTCACCTGTTCTCTCATCTTATACTTGCGGTACGTCTATACTGTAGTCGTGGGGCTTGCATAGACATACCTGAGCTAGCTTTAATCTAGCTAGTACCAGCAATGGAACACAGAGCTACAGCAGCACATGCTCCCTCATAAGCTCATCAGGACAGGGGCTGTCTCCTTGTGATTCATTTACACAGTACCTAGTGCAGAGGGGTCCTGATCCATGACTGGGGCTCCCAGGTGCTACGACAATGCAAATATCATCATCATAAGTTGCCTGCTTCAGCTCAGAGCTTCTATGCGGGCTTATGGGATTGGCACACCTGGGACCCTTCTGTGTGTGTGTCTCCCCCAGGTTTTGTGGTGGCCTGTATTTGGATATCAAGAGGAAGCTGCCATGGTTCCCCAGTGACTTCTATGAAGGCTTTCATATCCAATCTATCTCTGCCATCCTCTTCATTTACCTGGGCTGCATCACAAATGCCATAACGTTTGGGGGATTGCTCGGCGATGCGACGGACAACTACCAGGTAAAGTCAAACCAAAGAGATGCCCTGGGAGTTCAAAGAAGGATCATTCGAGCTGGGCCCCAACCAGAAAGTTTGGATGCAGATGCCCTGACGTTTGCAGGGTGGCTCTCATGGCACATACCTTAGCTGTGCTGCCTGGCGAGACGCACACCGGTGCACCTCTTGCGCCTTGCTAACGCATGCGGGGGGAGACTTGAGGGATTGCAGACAGCAAACCGCCAAGTCTGCGCTCCACAGACACCTCACCGTGCTTCGAGTCTGTAATGAAATAACTGCTTCTGCCAGCATTTTTCCTGCCTCTATGTAGCACGGCACCTGTGCTAAATCCTGTATTTCAGTGGAGGATCAGCCCCAAACCACTGATGTGTGCCTTGAGGGACGGTAGCGATGCCAGTTAGAGGCAGGGAAGAATGTGCAGGAGAACTGACGTGGGCTGTGCTCTGCGCCCACGCTCTGCTGGGAGACCTCCCTACGACACAACTTCTTTCACCCTAGACCAGCCTCTCACCACCTTGTTTCTCTTCCCAAAGGGGGTCATGGAGAGCTTCCTCGGCACGGCGATGGCAGGCTCCGTTTTCTGCTTCTTTGCCGGGCAGCCGCTCATTATCCTGAGTAGCACAGGACCCATCCTTATCTTTGAGAAGCTACTCTTCGACTTCAGCAAGTAGGTGGAACTCGCCCGGACTCGCTAACACAAAAGGGGAGGATGGGGGAGTGGGACACAGAAGTGGGGCAGGTTCAGAGTCACTGTTGAGCCCCCCATAGCAGGCACTCAGGAGACCAGGGAATAAAATAATAGAGTTAGTGGGGAAGGAAGCACAGCTGCTCCTCCTTTGCTTTTAGCTGAGGGAGCTCCCCATCTTCTCCCTTGCTTGGGTAAACACTGCTCCTCCACAGTTCCTTACTGGGGTTCTTCTATTGCTTCTTTGACTCCATCCCCATCCCTGTGCCTCTCATTTGTCCGGTACGGAATTAGAGAGGAAGGATGCCGGTGGTTAGGGCACCAGCCTGGGACTTGGAGGTCTAGGTTTAAATTCCTGCTCTGCCTCAGGTTTCTTGTGCAACTTTGGGCAGCCCATGTAGCCTCTCTGTACCTCAGTTCCCTGTCTATACTGGGGATACTGGCACTGCTGTATTTCACAGGGGTGTTGCAAGGATAGATAAGGATGCTAATGGAGGCCATATAAGCATACCGACTCTGATTTCTTTTTGGCCCCAGAGGGTGGCCGTCGTCATGTGTGTGAAAGGACTCCTTTGAGGGGGTCTTCCTCCCTTCACTGGAGATCAGATACGGTGACGCTTTTCACCAGCACTCACTTCCTGTATCGCTATTTCCTGAGCAGGACTGTCTTTTTGTTCTGACCTTCTGTTGTGCACAATTCCAGAGGCAACAGCATAGACTACATGGAGTTTCGCCTCTGGATCGGCCTACACTCTGCTCTACAGTGCCTTATCCTGGTGGCTACGGATGCCAGCTTCATTATAAAGTACATCACGCGCTTTACTGAGGAGGGCTTCTCCACCCTCATCAGCTTTATATTCATCTACGATGCTATCAAGAAGATGATTGGAGCCTTTAAATATTACCCTATCAATGCAGACTTCAAACCAGACTATGTGACCATGTACAAATGCGAGTGCATCGCTCCTGACCCAGGTGAGTACAAGTCCTATTCCCTGCTGAGAATTTCACTGTGAAATTGCCGATTGCCACGCAGCTGTTGTATTGATGGCCAATGCTTGAGAGAGAGTGCTGCGCAGCTTCTTGATTGGTCCTTGCAAATAGCGACCTGGTAGAGGGGCAATTAGCTTTTGCTGTGTGAGTTTCATTTGGTGATTTACCCCAGCAGCTTGTCTTAAAGGGGGGCAGTGCTTCCTAATGGTTAGAACACTGGACTGGGAGTGGGAGACCTAGATTCTCTTCCCAGCTCTGTCACTGGCTTGGACAAGTCTCTGTGCCTGTTTTCCCCACCTGTAAAACGGGGAGAGTGAGACTGACCTGCTTTGTAAAGTGCTTTGAGATCTACTGACGATAAGATTATTAAATCTTGGCCAACTGCACTTTCAAAAGGACATTCTTGGATACAAGTTTCACACCCACGAGAGAGGTTACGACGGCAGTGCCCAGTATCACTGGGTGCATTACAGTGTCATTCCACAAAGTAGGGTCTCTGTCAAATGGCGATTTGGAGAATGACCTCCCCACCAGCATCATGCTCTCCAAACTGTTTCCCTAAAGCAATGCTCCCAAAAGGAAGCAAAAAAAAAATGTATAAACATCATCTCCTTGACAATCCCTGGTCAATGATGACACAGAGGTAGTGTAGCAAAATACCTCCTCTATAGATGGCCAGAGATAGAACAATAGGAATTAGAGATGGAGAAGACTTGTTAGATCCAACTTCCAGCCAATGCTGGATTGTTCCCGAGACTATATTCTTATATGGCTTTGTCCTCTCCAGTTTTAAGTGTGTTCAGTGACAGGACTTCCAGTGGGATATTCGGTAGGTTTCCAAAACCCTTTTGACTGGTTCACCCCTTGGTCCTTTTCTAGAAATACGTCTGTATAGGATCTGAGGTGAGAGTTTTTGTTCTGATTTTTAACAGCTTCGTACAGTATTGCACTGATTTCTACCACTGCAAAGATACAAAGCAATAGGGCAATTAAGGCAAAATGACAGTGGGTGAGAGGAAACCAAACTTTTTCCAGAGCCAAGATGTACCATTCTCTGCCAATGGCTGTATTGAAGAAGGCTGTAATTCAGGCTCATTTATATCACACCAAAATCAACCAAACAGAATTTTTTTTTTTATTTCATCATCATCATTCATATTTTCTCTTGAAAATTAATTTCCAAATTATCCAGAATTCAGATTACGCTACTCAAAAGCTTACAAGTACTCCTAGAGCTCTGAAGGGAACAGAGACTTTCATTTATTGTAGTGTTATCAGGAAATGTTTTCCCTCAAAATTGCTGATTTATTTTAGGGGGGAGTTGCTCTTTGAGATTTTAAAATAACTATGGAAGGAGAAGGTGGAAAGGTACAACAACACAACACGCACTCTGGAAACAGAAATGTAGAAATGAGAACTGGCATGCAAAATACCTCCATACATTGTACATCTATCTGATTGCACTTCATTACATGTTGGGCGCTTGTCTGATGTAATATAAGTAACGTACATCACTGTTTTTGGTATCTCATCTTGACTCATGGCTGTCACCAGTTTGCATCTGTGCTGCTGAACAACCCCAACGCTGTGTGCAATGTCACCTCAGCATCTTGGTGTCATTACGGAGCAGCTCAGGTACCATGGTGATGAGCACAATAGACAGCTCATATTGCATCATCTCATTGTGACACAGAAGGTACCTCTACACTGCAGTTGGGTGTGTGATTTGCAGCTCACGGAGACGAGCCTCTGCACTAGCTGTACTCTAGCTCCCTCTGCACAAGCCCCTGGGTACATACTCACTTGTGCAGCCCACCCCACTATTCTTTAGTGAGTTTTTTGTGTCATACATTGACATATCATGATGATTTAGCTGGGGTTGGTCCTGCTTTGAGCAGAGGGTTGGATTAGATGACCTTCTGAAGTCCCTTCCAATCCTCATCTTCTATGATTCTGTGATATCATCATGACATGAGAACACTGGGTTCTTCTTCAAGGAGTGTCCCTGTGTGTGCTCCTCTTTAGGTGATTGTGTGCTGTATCGTGAAGTCACGATTTCACTTCTGAAACTGGACTGTGTGCCACCAGCCTCATGTATCTTTTTTTTCTTTTTACGAAGAGTATCAGTGAGTTAACATGTTAATTGACAATCATCATAACAATCCTGTAGCCATTAATCTCCAAGCTAAGGGCTTGATTCTGCCATGGCTGGGCACTGGGGCCTGATCCCGGTGCAAGTTAAAAGCATGTGCTTAAAGTTACTCACACGAGTAACCCCACTGGGCTCTTGGAATTCTTCAGTGGTGTCATTATTGCATTTACTCAAGTTGATAGCATCTGCTGTGCATTGCAGTGGCTGGGCAATACACAAATGTTCCTCATATTCTTCCTACACAAAGCACCTTCTGTTCTTCTGCTCCTTAAAGAGCTGATTGACAGCCCTGCAAGCTGCAATCCACTAGACATCCAAAGGACAGGTGCAGCAGTGGCAGTGCAAGCTTCTCCCATGCCACCCTGGAGACATTACTCCATTCTGACCTGGAAAAACACCAAACATGGAGTTATATTGGTTTAAAATCAGTGTGAGAACAGAATCAGGTCCTTCATCCCTAGGGATGATTTGCTAGCATAGTCTCCATGGCCCATTCGACCCCCATCCTCTAAGACTGCCCATCTATTACAACCAGTTGAAATAGTGGCTTAGTGGGTTCATGCAAACTGCTGCGAGACCCACCCACACATTTCACACGTGTCTCCTGTGAACACCATCTGGGAGCCAGTTTGAACTAGAGGGAACTAAATCAGCTGTCTGATTTCTGAGGACTTTAGCACAAAAGAATGTTACTTTTTGGCTTCACAATAAAATTCTCTTTAGCAGGATGATCTCCTGTAGCAACAGCTTCCTTTGAACTCAAATCCATACAGGGGTGTAGTGACAGGGGTGCTATCCAGGAGCACCTGTGAGTCCCAGGGCACTTTCCACATTTGGGCTGTGTCTAACCACTGTGATCTAGCTCACAGAGAGTGAATTACTGTCCTTCCTAGCGGCAGTCCCTTCAGGACAGCATTTGAGGCACGTTGGCTAAGACTGCGTGAGGACAGCCGCCTTTTCATCCACGCAGTATCTGTTCTGTGGATAGACAAAGGATTTCAGTCTCTAGAACTGTCAAGCTGTCACCTTTCACCATCACTGAGTTAATTTAAAAATAAAATGTGTTTTAAGTGACTTAAAACAGCTAAGCAAAGCACAACCACATGTATCTCCTTTGTTACACGCAAACCCAGAAGTCCACATGGAAACTCCGTTCTCCTCTAGCAGTTTTTCTACGCCCCAAACCCTCAGTGCCCTCCCAACAGCAGCCACACTTAGACTCGATCTTTCACCCTTGTTGCTCTGGGCATCTAATAAAGTGGTATCAGATTTGGACATTTCACTCTTCCAGATATTGAGAGCATGTGTTAATCTCCTTTTGGTCCTTTTATTTATTTTTGTTAGTTTAGTTATGATTTTTGACTATTGTAACTGATTTGTACCATATTTGTCTCCACTGCACACATCTATTTGGCTGCTTTCAATCTCAAGTGAGTATCACTTTATAAATATTAAAATTATTTAATATTTGATACTCTTATCCTTTTGTTTTATTTTTATTTTTTGATGTCTCCTACTTTATCTAGAATCCAATATATCCATTTATGTAAAGCACTTTTATGGGCCTTCTCATAAAAATACAGCCAATGCTACAGTATTCTTTAAGATGGGCAATGAACAAATTAAAGCAGTAGAAATTGCAAATATGTCTGGTTCTGGAAAAGCTAAAGGTTATCGAAAGAAACCTTTAACATTGTAAAGAAGTCTGGAGTTAATCGAACCAAAAGTCTCATTAGTTCAGTTTTCCCTTCCTTTTCTCTGGTGGGAGGAGTATTGTTTTGGTAGCACCAAGGGCTCTGATTCTAACCCAGCAATCACTTCTCCTTCATTAATTCTCCTCTGTAGTTCATCAGGGGAAGGGAGTGACAGCATCTTGAGGCAGGACGTTAGACATTATGAGTTTGCCACCTTCCGAATCATAGAAATGTAGGGCTGGAAGGTACCTCGAGAGGTCATCTGGTCCAGTCCCTTGAGCTGAGACAGAAAACCTAGACCATCCCTGGCAGGTGTTTGTCCAACCTGTTCTTAAAAACCTCCAATGATGGGGATTCCACAACCACCTTTGGAAGCCTGTTTTGCTTAACGCTTCTTATAGTTAGACATTTCTTTCTATTATCTAATCTAAATCTCCCTCGCTGCAGTTTAAGACCATTACTCTTTGTCCTGCCTTCAGTGGACATGGAGAACAATTGATGACCGCCCTCTTTAAAACAATCATTAACATATGAAAAATTGTTAATGGGGACGAGCGACCCATGGAGACCACAGGTCCCATGATGAATCCATGCCTGCCAAAAGAAACCTCACAACTTTAACAAGTTCATCTGCAGCAGTGGGAAAATAGGTTCAAAATGGGTTTGTTCAATAAATTCATCCTTCTGCGGCATGTTCTTCAAGCAGGCAATGGGTGTTGCTTACAACAGGAATTCAGTTTGTGTTGAGTTCCTACGTCTGACTCACTCTACCACCTTAGGAAAGTCATTTAACCTCTCTGTGCTTCAGTTTCCCCATCTACAAAATGGAGGTAATAATAACAAAGTACCAAGGGTGTTAACACTTAGTTAAGCACTTCCAACAAAAGGCTCCAGAGAAGTGTCCTAAGTACCATCCTTCGTGCTGTAGTTTGGTTTTTCTCCACTCGGGTGTCCAACTGCGAGAAAGCGCATTCTCTCTCAGTCCATTTTCTCCTTCAGAAGGGCTGGGCGAGGATAGAAAGGGAACCCTCTTTCTTGCAGCGAGAATCCAGGAACGGCAATGGAGGCGATCTCGCTTTAGACAAAAGGTGACCTGTGGAGCGAGCGCAGCGTCTGGAGAGAGAAGGGTTTCTTTTTTTTCCAGCTTGTTTCTAAAAGGGTGGGCCCCAGTGGATACTTCCAAAAGCCAAGAAATTCTTACAGAAGGAGAGACCCTCTAAGAATGAGGGTAAGCTCCCCTCCAGGAGAAAGAGACATTAAGTTCTCTCCAGCCCCCCAAGAATGGCAATTCTTTCAGATGGACATCTTACCTTTCAAATTATGATCCCCTCCCCCATACCACCTCCAGAAAGATGAAGGCTTTGAAGAAGGGACCCCACCTACGTCATGAGTTCTTTGAATTGGTGGTAAGCACAACTGTATGCTATAAGGGCAGAGAACACAATGAACAACTGAGGGGGCATTTAGGGAGCTGGAAGAGGTCTCTTAATGGAGTGGCTGGGGGCATGGCTCGATTTGATTCGGGAGGGGGTGGGTCCCATTGATATATCTCCCTGGAAGCTACCTAGACAACAAAAACTGGCTCTGTGTATTTATATGGCACTCTTGTCTTTGAGCTGAGAGATGGCCATGTGTAACGCTTCTGATGACAGTGGTCTAGGTTCCTGCTGAATGTGGTCCATGGACCAAATATGGTCATTTAAAGTGGAGGGGAAGCCCACTGACACCACAGATCCCAAGATGCAGTCCCCCATTGGGAGCTGAGTTGGAGGTCATGTAAGTGTTGCACTATGGGAGCTGTAGTCTCCATGGGCTGCCCGTCCCTGGATAATGAAGGAAGATACAATCTGCTCCATTTTCTTACAATGAGGTGCATCCCTGGGGCTCCTGGCAAGTTGCTAATGCAGCCCTCTGGGGACCGTTCCCTGGTGTAAATGGAAGGAGACACACCGTATTAATCAGGGAGAAGTCGCTGCTGGAGTTAGAACCGGGGTTTACACTCCAGCTCCCAAAATCTGTGTTCTGCCCTTCTTGCTCGGGAAGGCGTTTCACTCCTGGGTCCCATCCCCCTTCCTTCCCAACAGGTCTGTAATAATGTGCTTGTCCTGGACTTCATTACATTCTTTCCCCTCGTGTAGACAGAGCTCTCTAAATGGCCCACAGCTACGTGTGCCACTAGATAACCCTCCTAAGGTGACCTTGCTGGGAACTGAACATAGTGTTTTTTGCTCTCTCCTGGGAATGGATGGACAGTTACTGGTTCAAGCCAGCAGGGTTCATTAGGCTTAAACAGGATTTCCATGCTGGATGAAACTTGACTATTTTTTTAAATATATACATGTGTGAATATATATATAAACCTTAATAACAAACTCCTTTTCTGCAGTGAATACAACATTGTTCAATGCTTCAGCTCCGCTGGCACCAAACAATACTAACATTTCTGTGGTAAGTACTTTTGTTTTACGTAAATTCAAGTAGGGAGTAGATGAAACTTCCAGACCCTTTCTTATCCCAGAAATAAAGTAAGTGGGACAAATGAGGACCAACCAGTTAAATCAGTCACTCAGTCTTCTTCCGGGGATACTATCAAAGCCTACAGTGATCTCTTAAGAAATCAACTTCTTCATTCTAGGATTTACCAACAAAATGAATTAAAACACAGCCTGGAATTCTTATTAGTCTTGGGGGAAGGAGCAGAATGGGAACTGTCTCTCTCCCTGCTCCATTTGCAATGGCCGGCGATGTATGCAGTACAGACATCATCAGTCAAGCACTTCTAAAGCATGTACCTCACCACTGAATGCGAGGTCTGTCCATGCACAAACTTGCACTGGCTTATTTAAGTCTGTGCAAACCTCTGTGTGGACACACTTACGTTCATTTAATAGCAGTTTATTTCACTTGTTCCTAGCTGGTTGAAATGAACCTGGGTTAAACTAAAAAAAGAGCATCCACAGCATTTTAACTCAGTCATTTTAAAATCACACCTTAAGAAGTTAAACCAGTACAACTCTGTGTGCTTTGGCTTAAGGCGCTCCCAGCCAGCTCCCCATTAAAGGGGTCTGACTTACACAGGCAGTTCAGCGCTTTCCAAAAATCAGGCCCTTTTTAGGTGTTTCAAGTTGGGGATCCGAAAATCACTAGGCACTTTTTGAAAGTCTTCTCATTCTTGGGTACCAGACAAGTGCTGAATGCCTCATTGTTGTTAAGAGACATGGTTCTTATTTGGTTTCATGCCGCTGATGTTAAACATCACTACAGTGGTCATTCTTAACAATTTACCAATTTTGCCTTTGGATACAGGGATATAGTTACTTCTATTTATTATTGTCCTTATACGTACTACAGGAAATACATTGAATACTACCAACACTGAAATAAAGTTTATTCTAAGCCAAGTTCTAAGGGTGACTGTGATGCGTTGCACTGTATATTTTATGGATCATTTTAACTTTCCTAATTATATTGGCGCTTCTAAGCAGTGCCATATGACTAATTGCATTTGCCTGCACATTAGAATTGCTCAATATATTAATAATATTTTGGTTTATTCTCTTCAATACTTCAATTCCAAGTACAATGCTATTAATATAACAGCTCTGGACTGGACCCAGCTGAGTAAGAAGGAATGTCTAAAGTATGGTGGAAGCCTAGTGGGAAAATCCTGTAAATTTGTTCCTGACTTAGCCCTCATGTCCTTCATTCTCTTCTTTGGGACTTATTCCATGACTGTAACACTGAAGAAGTTCAAGTTCAGTCGCTATTTTCCTACAAAGGTAAGAAAAAATACAGAGACCATGAAATCCATCCATATTTCAGTTTCCACCAGAAACCGTTTGCTGATGTCTTTCAAAGATAAACAGACAACTTAGAATACAGATCCTGGCCTCCAATCCTGCAGTCAGATCTGCACAGACAGACTCTTATGCTCGTGTATTGTCCCCATCAAAGTCAGGGGGCTTCTTTACAGACCCAAGGGGCCACTTGGATAGATCCAATTGCAGGATCAGGGCCTTATTGAACAAATGTTTGGGTCGGGGGGGAGAAAGGTGTATGGAAAAGGTGTAGAAGCATCCAAGATTTCTTGTTTTGGTGTTTGTTTGGCTTTCTTTTATTATGAACCTCTCTTTCGCTTGCCCCATAATTTGTAATTAGACACCTGTTTGAAGGAAATGTGTAATGCAGTATAGAAGATTAATTTTATTTTAAAGAAATCCATGAAAACATGTTTATAATATTAGCCTTTATCCTTCCCTTCCGCACACTTTATTTTACAGTACTGAAATTCTGAGCCTAACCTGTCACGCAGGAGTCCTTTAGTTTATTAAAAGTGAAAGAATTTTTAAGAGTCCCTATGGATGTTCTCTGTTAAGTTTTGCATTTCACTTTCTTTGGACAATGCAAATCAATGAAGTCAGTTTCACTTTTGTTTATGGTCCATTTCACTTTCAGATTTAGCAATGTTTGGGCTGTAAACACTGCATACTGCTTTCATTAGGATGCCTTTTTGAGTTGGGGAAACATTTTTATTGGTCTTAGCTTTTATAGTGGCAAGTTTTTAACAACATTTAAAATTCAGGGTAAATTGAAGATGCCCATATACTTCCCATTTCTGTGAAGTATGCATAGCTTTAAAAGATTCTTGAACTTTTTCTATGAATACAGTTCATTTAAAAGAAGCAGAAATCAAGCCACCACCGGCTGATATTTCTGCCAAATGCAGAGTTACAGGGAATAGAGGCTGATCTGGGTTCTGGGTTTATTTTTTCTACATTTGATAAATGCACTTTCTTCAAACTTTGCATTAACTTGCTTGCTTGAAAAGTAGAAGTTGTTGCAATTCAAAAATGCTCTTCCAGATTTCAGCTGATGATTTGATGAGTTTAATAAAGCAATGGCAGTATTGCCAACTTGAAATACAAGTATTTTTTTAGTTGTTTTTGTTTTCCTTTTATTTGGCTTCTGATGTGTGAGCTTTTAAGCTGCACTGGGGTCACATTTCCAAGTTTTTCTCCACAACCAGAAGAACTAGAACATTTTAAATGAGAGCTGAGAGTCTCTCCTATTCACATGACTCCAGGAGCTTGGGACTTAATAAAACCAGCATATATTGTGAGACGTGCAATAAAGTCACTAGACTTGGCAATGCTGATGTGGATGCTCTGACTTCAACCGGTGCAAATCAAGAGTAACTCCTTCACAGTAAACAGAGTTGCACCTATATAAGAAGGAAATCAGGCCCATGTGTCTCTTAATGTTGCAATGATAACTCCCTGTAAGAACCCTTTGATCCTAGTGGTACTGCATGCTTGGAGATCTGTAAACCGCCTTGTTTAACCAACATTTCCCTCCCAACCCCATCTGCCTCCAGGTCAGGGCCTTCATTGCTGATTTTTCCATTGTCTTCTCCATTCTGCTGTTCTGTGGAATAGATGCCTGTTTTGGCCTGGACACTCCAAAGCTGCATGTTCCCAGTATAATTAAGGTTCGACTGTAGCGGTTTTGAAGTTCTTTCCTCTCCTAATTTCTGTCCCTTCCAATTCCCTTCTAGCTATCTCTTGAGGCTGTCCTTCCAACAGCTACGTTAGTTTGATCTGTAACGTCATCGTTAGAATGGTTTTGAGACGAAATGGGATGAAAGGGATTCCGTTCCAAGACACTATATTGGCTGATCTGATTTGTTCAACGGTGAAATTATTAGCAAAAAACACTTCTTGAACATCCCTTCTCCCCCAGCCATCAAATGTATGGACATTGAACATTCAGCCTCTGTGATATACGTGCAAAGATCGCATAGAAAGTTTATCCTTTGGCACGCAAAATGCATTGATTAGAGCAAGGGCCAAGGTTGTATTAGGATGGGTCAGTGGTTAGAGAGCTAGGCTGGGACTCAGGAGACCTGTGGTCAATTCCCTGCTCTGCCACAGACTTATGTGACCTTAGGCAAGTCACTTAGCCTCAGTTCCCCCTCTGGAAGTGGGGGATAATAGCATCCCTACTAAAGACTGTGAGGTGCTCAGTTACTTAGGGTCCATACGAGTATCTTAGGTAGATGTTAATGATTCATTAGGGGATGACTCCAACTCCTCCTGGGGCAAGATGGTGTTGATATCAGTAAATATCCATTCATTTTCTCGGTTGAAATGAATTAGCTAACACTGCGTCTCAAATGAATTATTTTCATTCTCTAATTAATGCTCAAATTCTGCCACTTTTCTGCCTTTTCTTTGTGTTGATTTGTGCTCTCTCCTTCTCTCTCTAGCTACGTAAACTTATTAGTGACTTCTCTATCTTCATGTCCATACTAATGTTTGTTGGTCTCGATGTGTTGTTTGGACTGAATACTCCTAAACTACAAGTGCCTACTGATTTTAAGGTAAAAGATCTGGAGACCCTTTCAAAGTAGTCAGCTGTCTCTGACAATACGTGTGTTGTAACCAATCTGCAGCTGTGTTAGAATGTCACAGTTATTTATTATTAATTATTTGTATGACAGTAGTGCCTGGATGGGGGGTGTTGGAAGGAACGTCCGGTTCAGGGCGCCATTGTGCAAAACGTTGCACAAATCCAGAACAAAGACACCATCCGTGCCCCAAAGAGCTTACAATTTACACTGTAGAGACTATGGCGGCACAGCGAAGTCGCTGTAGTTATGCCGCTGCAACCCCCTAGGGCAGACGCATCTTACGCCAGCGGAAAGGGTTTTCCATCCCTGTAGAAGCACAACCTCCCCGAGCGATGGTAACAAATGTAGCTGGGTCTGCGCTGGGGGTTTGTCAGCGTAGCGATGGTGCTCAGGGGGTGTTTTTTCACACTCCGGATGGACATAGATATGTCGACCTAACTTTTAACTGTAGACCAGGCCTGATTGTAAAGGGGTGATTTCACTGTGCCAGTCCACAGCACAGCTTTGCTGACAGGAGCAATGTCTCTGCTAGGAGCACTTTGCCCATATATCCTACCAGTAATCTTATACTGGAAAATTGCTCTTAGTGTGGAGATGGCCTACCGCTCAGGGCTAGTCCACGCTCCCCCCAGTGGAGAGGCAGCATATTTCGGCAAAAGGACTCTTGCCGCTGCACTCTATAACTGTTCGTTTTGTCGGCGTAGCTGAGTCTGTTGGGGGTGTGCTCTTTCACACCCTAACCAACATGGCTGGACTGGAAAAACGTTTGCGGTGTAGACATGGCCATGCAATAAACAGGTGGGGGGAGCACAAGAAGCAATGAGACCACCTTTGTCACTATACTGTGCACCAGGGCCATTTGTGGTGGAACAGGGACAGAATGCAGCACGTCCGGCTGCCAAAGCAGAGGTCTCTAGCACTTGAGCTAAAAGAGGATCCCTTGAATATTAGTAGTGCTGTGCCCATGGCTGAGACACGCATTTGAACAATTCTAATTCCATCCAGTAGAGGAAAGAGATGTGCACACCTGCTAGCCAGTTCACCACACTGTGATTGTGGGCTAGAGTGGTTGTCCAATGGCTGATGTGGGTGGTGGTCAGTTCCCAATGTGAATTAGGTTCCGATTGTCCTGGAACAAGATTACATTCACAACAGACTCAGGTCCAGCTCAGGCCACATCCGGCTTTATTCGAAGTACACAGCAAATGGCAGGTAAGGAGCCAGGCAGCTGTTGCTTTGAGCAGCCACTGACTGGCACTTGCTGAGTTTTTATATAGCCAGCATGGGCAGCTTCCGGTGGGCGAGGACCAGCAGGAGGGAAAGCTATACTAATTCAGTTCCAAGCCCTGTCCAGGCTGTGTGAGTTCCTTACACAGGTTAAGATTTCAGGGTCTGGGCTCAGTGGCACCAAAAGCTTTCCAGCTCTTGTGAGATTTCAGTACCAATCTCACAAGATTTTCACCAGCTGAATGATAAGAATCTTGTGAGATAAGCTACTGCTGTGAGATTTTTAGGCTCATCCCAACTAGGAACCACTTCCTGGTTTGGGGTCTGATCCAGAACCAAAGCCCTAGAGGTGGGTTCAGATATAGGAGTCTGTCTGTCTCTGATAGAGTGGACACAGTGTATAGTCACGTGAACTTTTGGGGTTCTTCCAAAGGGTTTTGGATGGCTTTTGGGGGTAGATACAAATTTAGAGTGAATATAATGTTATGTTTTTTTCATACTCTTCCAAAATTTCATACTAATTTGCCCAAATTTTCCTGAAATGCAATTTTTATGACCTGGAATCGGGATTCAGCATTGTGTAACCCTTGCCTTCCTCTGTGTTTTTAGCCCACTCGCTTAGATCGAGGCTGGTTTGTGTTCCCATTCGGTAAGAATCCATGGTGGATCTACTTGGCCAGCGCACTTCCAGCTCTCCTGGTTACCATCTTGATCTTCATGGACCAGCAAATCACAGCCGTCATAGTCAACAGGAAGGAGCACAAACTGAGGGTATGGCTTTTACCCGTATTTGGAACTGGTGTAAACCTACTCAACGAATCATAGAGCAGACCAGAAACCAGGCCATATTCTACCCTTGATTCCACATGTGCTTCAATAGGAGTAACATGGCTCATGTAAGGGTAGAGTTTGGTGCTCTGTGGACATGGGAATTAATACTTGTTCGTTTGGGGTGATCTTCACCCCGGGCAGTAGGCTAGCACTATGCCACTTAAAATAGGGTCTAGGTAGGATTCAAGAGCTTCATAAATCCCCTGCTGCTCCTTTTACAGGGATGAATTTCACTTTTATTCAGCAAAGGCAGAGTGGCTGTGATTATTTAAGTGTGATGTGTCCTGGTGCATTCTAAAGTGTGTTTTCTAAAGAAATGGATCTTAAATCTTGGAGCAATGTGGAGAAAAAGTTGGGATCTGGGGTGTGAGCTCTGCGCTGTGCCAATCATAGAAGGGTGAACAAGCGAGGTCCTACTGCAACAGAATTCTAGCGTGTCACCCACTATATGGCCATTGAAATTATGGCTGTTTTGTTAGCCGTTTGGATCTTAATGCCAGGGATTGGTTGCAAAAACTTAGCTCTTTAACTGATTCATTTAATTAGGGGTGGGAGGGAGATAAACCATCCTGCTTTCGGGCGCAAGCCAAGCTCTGACGGGGTAAGAGAAGCAACTGCAGATTATTCCATAATTGTCCACTCGGGAACATCTTGCACCTTCCGCTGAAGCAGCGAATGCTGCCCTCTGTCAGAGATAGGACACTGAACAATGGGGACCACTAGTCTGATCTGGTTTGGCAGTCAGTTAGTGTCAGCTCTTTGGGGCAGGGATCGTGTTTATGTTCTGTTAGTACAGTGCCCGGCACAATGATCCATGACTGGGGTTCCTTGGGGCTACAGGAACACAAATAAATAACAATTCCTACGTTGGCTTTATTTTCAGGTGCAGAACCATTACATTTCATTGGGGTTTTGGGGTAAAAGTCGAGCACTTTTGAAATATCAAGGGAGAAAAGCTTGGTCTCTGTAGTTCTTTAGACCAGGATTTTCAAAGACACTGAAGGGAGTTTGGCCTCCAATTTCCACTGAAACTCAATGGGAGTCGGGTGCCTAACTCCATTGCTCTCGTCTTGAAAAGCCCAGCGCTGGAGCTGTGTTAAACATGTCATACTATGGAGTGTTGATACTGGACACTAAGTGATCAGTGTGAATACCAGTGAGACACAGTACGCCCGATTTGCAGATCATTAAGGTTTAATGTGCAAGGTTTTCTACAAATACACTAGTTAAATACAAAGCCTAAAATTAACTACAAAATATCATGCTCACTAAGCCTGGAGAGCTAAGCAGTTACTCAGAAGGCTGTATACAGGAACAGCTTTCTTCAGGGCCCCGCCAGGGAGTCAGTGGATCCTCTGGTCCAACCAGCAGCATCTTCCAAGGAATCAGGTGTTAATGGAGTGCCCCCCTTTGTCTAAGTGGTGACTACTTATACCCTTCCATAAACAACCTTCACTTAATTATCTCTCTCATTATCATATATGCTAATTACCTACATTGGGTTTCCACCCTTAACTACATTCCATTCTCACCATGATAATTGGGGTTGTCAAAACAACATTTGGTGATAGGAGGGGCGGTGTAAAAGTATGCCCCTTGGCAGTGAAGAAGCGTACCTCCAGACGTTCAAGGAGAACTTGTTGTTCCCATCACCGTTATCTATGTGCAGCTGCAAGCAGACATGTTGTGTATTTTGTCTTATTATGTGCCGTGCTATGCAGAAGCTGAGACATCTAGAAGGTTATTCAGTCTCTGCCAGCTGGAAGATGTCATGCTACGGGGGTCAGAATAGCCAAGCAAGCAACTGAAGCTGTGCTAAGCCTGTAGAACAGTGGTCAGACAACTCAAATTGTACTGGGCCTCCAACATGGAGCAGAGAGGATGGATGGGGTCAGGCCCTCCTTGTCTAATCAGAAATCTGTTGGCTGCTCTGTTGCAGAAAGCGGCAGGCTATCACCTGGACTTGTTCTGGGTGGGGATCCTGATGGTCGTGTGCTCGTTCATGGGGCTGCCTTGGTACGTGGCTGCCACCGTCATTTCCATAGCGCACATCGACAGCTTGAAGATGGAGACAGAGACCAGTGCACCGGGAGAGCAGCCGCAGTTCCTGGGAGTGAGGTGAGGACTCTCGCAATGTCATGGCTGTATCCCTCCACATCTAAGTCTAGCGTGCAGCTACTTTGATTTGGAGAGTGGACGCCAAAGGCACTATGTAGCAGCATGCGGGTCCTATAGGTCCTAGTCCCTGCAGTGCTTCTAGCTGCAAAAATGGGAGCCACTTTTCCAACACCGCAAATAGCTGATATGGGATATTGCACAGAAGAGCTGCATTTTGTAACATCTCACTGCAGGGCAGTACATTTTGGCCGCCTGCAAAGCAATTCCATGAGCCGGATGCGGCATGCATTGCAAACCCTTTTCCTCCTCACCTGCCCCAAATCTCTTTGCAGTAGGGACACACCTAAGTAACAGACCAGAGTCTCTCTGCCCTTTGTGCCTTTCAAAGCCTCTGACTCCCATGCGCAGTGGCTGTAAAACACACCCAAAGCAGAGCTCTCCACTCTGACACTTGTGTGTGGCCCCCACTTCTCATTCACTTTGCACAGGAGTAAATTACAAGGTGTAAGGCATGTGGTGAATCAGGTCCAGGGGCTGGGGTGTGTTGGCAGTGGGAGAGGAGGAAGATGGGTGGGGGGGAGTGGCCAGGGGGAATCCTGTAAAACAGGCAGGATGATAGGAACGTGTAATGTTCAACCAATTTAAAATGGAAACACCCTATTTCCCAAGCGAGTTCAAGCTGTTATCACCCCAGGGCATGCTCTCAATGCCGACCAGCTCCTGCTCCAGACCTCACAGACCATGAGTAGGAAATCTCACACTAGCATTTCAGTCTATCCCTGGTGGAGTCCCCAAGCATCTGGTCTTCCCCTGTAGCTGCAGGTGTGGCAGCATTTCCCCAGCAGCCCCGGTTGGCCTGAGAGTAGAGGTGTCAGGATGGAGCATGGCAGGGGAAAAGACCCAGGATATACCGTGTGCCAGAGTGCTCACGATTACGTTCAGTGCGAGCAGAAGACCTTGCCACAGATATGGGGTCCTGCAGCACTAGAAACAGGAAAGGCCCAGGGTTGGCTGTTTTTTATCAGATTTACCAAAGGAGTTAAGTCCCTTCTTCTCAAGGAGCCTAGGTCTCCTTGAAAGTCAGTGGGATGTAGGGGCTTTCACTCTTTGAGCTAAACTCCTGTTTGGCGATGGGATAACATTGGGAGTGTCACGAAAGCGCTTTTAAGGTGCTCTAAAATCTTGCACACTGGGGTTTTTTGGGACGTCGTCTTGTGCCAGTGGAATCGAGATAATCTCTGAACTTCTTGAGGAATCTCTGAAACATCTAGAGAATTGGTTTTGCCTAATACTGAATCCTCCCAGAAATTGTGGGTTTTAAAGTTCGACTCAGACCTCAAAGGATACCAAGTTTTATTTCTCACAAAGAAGAGAATATGAGAGGGGGAGAGAGAAAGAGAAATGCACTAAAGAAATGGGTTGGCAAACAGACCAGCATAGGGGGGGAATTAAAAACACATCGGAGAGGCTGTGCAATAGGAGCAGAGAGCAGAAGAGAGGAAAGTTGTAATGAAAACATAACTAGAGGCTATCTGTCTGTTTGTCTATCCCCATATATGTCCATCTGTCTAGATTCCTCTCTCTAGATGTGTGGCACTATAACAGAGTGGTCTTTAAAGGCCAGGAGGCCTGGGGCCAGCCCAACCTGTCCAATTATCAGACCCAGCTGGGAGGGGTCAGGTGTTTTTTATGAAGGGCTGAGAGAACTCAGTTGTGGGAGGAGAGAGCTAGAGGTGGAAATTAATGCTTGTGGCTGACGCTGGAGTAGGGGGAAAAGATGCAAAAGGAGAGGCCTCTGGGTCCTCCAGCCTGCTTGGGTTGTGAGTTTTGTGTTTGAATTAATAAACTGTGCACTGAGGCAAGGGCCTCCGAGAGACAGGGCCTGGTGTTGGTCTTTCCTAGGCTGGGGAGACAGGTCATGCACACCCATTTGATCTCTGTGTCCCAGCCATTCGTTTTATCATAGGAACATAAAGCAAACCCAAGCAATTGTCCCACCCACTGCCTCATTTCATCTGCCTGTCTCTGTGCTTTGCTAGGGAGCAGAGAGTGACCGGGATCATTGTCTTTGTCCTGACTGGGATCTCTGTCTTCTTGGCTCCAATTCTGAAGGTAAAACTTCCTGTCTTTGTTCTGCTTCACACCACACTCTTCACAATATATTTTGCAGTGAAGACCTCTGGGCCCACTCAGTGTTCAGACACCTGTAAGTCACCGAGCAGAATACAGGTCTGTGCTGAACTTAATGGCCCAGTTAAATGTGGCTGCGTTACTATTTTGCCTTCTGGATAACTGTGCCAGTGAAGGGTCTCAGGATCCCATAGAGGCCATGCCACACACTAGATCACAGCCTGGCTCCTATTCCGCTGTGATTTCATGTCTTGAAAGGGTAGGACAGGCTCTTCTTTCTTGAGAAGTTATTGAGTTCTCCTCCGAGACACCACATCGACAGGCAACTACTGGAACAAATTGTGCCATGGTCCCTCAGAACTTCATGTGGAGAGAACTCAATCCTTCCTCTCCAACCTGCAGGCCCTTGCTACTTGAGTTAAAGGAGAACCTTCGTTAGTGATATAAGGCTTATGACACACAGTTGTGCAGGTCTCTTTCTATCTCAGAGAGAGAATCGGGATGTGTACACACTAGCCAGTCCACTAAAAAGTAATCGTCTCTTTTTGATATATAAGTACCAAAGAAATACAGGAGGGCTTTGACCTATTACAGGGTTTACAAATGAGTGTTGGCCATTATTTTCCAAGTGTTTCCATCGGATTTTCTAGATCCTATACAAATAGCATCATCTATGCGAGTGATTCTCTATGTAGTAAAACATTATGGGCTGTTATGACACAGAGGCTCTTCTTGGTGGCTCTCTAAAATGTCAGCAACTCTTGTCAGGCCTGATACGCTCACTACAGCTAACACACTGTTGTCATGGCGTTTACCCAAAACGCGGCATGTAATAGATAATTAGACAACTAACAACTGACAGTCATTATCCTTAATGTATGATGTATGTATGGTAAATCCACATAGGACTTTACAAATATATGCTGAAAATATGTGACTAAAATGTCTTTAAACCAAGCATCTCAGAGATAGTTGATCAACAGGTTTTCTCCAGGCAAAGGAAAGAGACCTATACCTCAACCTTGTGGTGGCCAAATTCAGTGATCTATTAATTTGTATTGGAGGTTATAGGAAGAGAATTATTTGCATCGTAAAACTCACCAGCAGAGGGAGGAAGACAGCAGGGAGGCTACATCAGCAAGGAAAAGGAGCTTTCTCTGGGTTTACTTTTCAAAGGATACTTTTCAAAGGTTTTGTGGCCTATAAAAAAAAAGGGGAGAGAACCCTATAGTTATTCCTTTCTGGGCAGATAAAAGAGGCCAGGGCTCTGGTACATCTGAGAAAGGGGAATCCTTCGACCAAAGGGGTTGAAGTCTCTGGAAGCCGAATAAAGGTGCAGAAATCTGCTTACTCAAAGATTGTAACTGGCTGAAATTAAATTTTAGTCTTAGAAGTGTATTTTTACTTTTATTCGCTGGTAACCCCTTCTGTCTTAATTCCTTATACTTAGTATCATTTAATCCTATGTCCTTTTTGTTAAATATACTTGTTCTACTTTTACTATAAACCCATTCAGTGCTGTGACTGCAATCAATGTTTGTCAAACCCCAGTTCAATTAGGAAGCTGCGGTTACTGTCTCTTTAAAGGAGCAGCAAGCTTAATAACTTATGTGAATGATCCAGGAGGAGGTAGGACATTGCGGGGAGCTTGAGAGTCAGTTTGTTCCCTGCAAGCCAAGGTTTGGATGGGCAGAGTCCTGAAGAGTTTGCTGGCAAGGCAGATGTGTGTTGGGGAGGGTCCCAGAGCCCAGGGACCAGCCCAAACTTGAACATCTGCACTGCAGTCTTATAGCCCGGCAGTCTGAGCTGCACAAAGCCAAGTCAGTTGACCTGGGCCAGCTGCAGCTGTGCTGTGGGTCTTTTATCACAGTGTAGACGTACCCAGTAACTCGGGAACCTCAGCAGATTGTCACATTGGCAGTGGTTTGGGGGAAATCCGGGACTGGGAGGGTGTTGAGGTCACCCTGCAAAAGGTTCATGGGCAGTGGAGGCCAGGGAGTCACCTGCATGCTTGTATACTGGCTGTTGGTGTTGGGACTCTAAGCCACACCAGGATAGTACCTTAAGGCACCCAGAGTTACATGGGAAGCACAACCCCTTCCTGGTCTGGGTTGACGCCCCAAAACATCAGAGCTGCATCCTGTTTGCTTTGCTTGCAAGTGGTCCACTTGAAGTCAAGCGCTGTAGAAAACTTTGAACATTGTTACAAAAGGGAAAAAACCTCCAACTTTAGGGCTCGATTGAAGTTTTAGTGAGGAACAGCATGTGGCTGCATCTCCCCAGGGCAGCCCCGGGCATTAGTTGTGCCTCTTCTCTATGTGGTATTTGTATAGCATCTATCTGCTTGATTATGGATCAGGGTTGTTTTTCAGCCAGGATTTCCCCAGTATGTAGTCCTGGACAAATACTTTCTGCAGTAGTTCACAGGAAACAGCTAAGCACTGTGTGATTGTCTTTCTCTGCCCGCAGTATATTCCTATGCCGGTGCTATATGGAGTCTTTCTCTACATGGGAGTTGCCTCTCTGAATGGCATTCAGGTAAGAGTTTAATCTGTGCTATTGCACTTTTTCTCTTGATGTGCTGCTACCATATTCCCAGTCGTCATCTTTGTTCTCCTCATCTATTTACGCCTGTTTGATAAAACTGAATAATCTATTGATCTTACTAATGAGTTGGCTGCAGTGGAAACTGAATGGACCTGTGTGCAACACCCCATATAGCTAAGAGCGGAATTAGGACCTTCCAATTGCTAGAAAGAGAGAGATCTGTAGCCAAGGAGGGACTCGGAGCACTAAGAGTAAAGGGGACACACTTCTTGGGACCTCTGTCTGCCTTGGGTTTGTTACTGTGGCCCAGCAGCCTCATATCTGAGCACTTTTCACTTAAAGAAGGCTGGCAATACACGGTGAATTTCAGGGTGTCTCTCAGTCTCCACCCTTTCTGAGTTACAGAAAGCTCTGCGTGGGGGACAGGGAGAAGGCAATGGCTGATGCTATAAATGTCGTTCTGCTTGTGGTGGAAAAGTTTTAACAAATCCCTCTTCCCTTCCACCACATCATCCACCCTTCCCTGTCAGCGGCAGACATGCTTTGCATTGGGAAACTGACACAGAACCGTGAGCCCGAGTGGAGGTCCTAGGCGGTTCGGGAGATTGATTCCCCCAGATGCATGGTTTTTTGGCTGGCTGATTAAGGGTTGTTCCTGGAAGGGAGAGGCTGAAATGTAATCAGACCATACTTGAAATTACTGAAACGTTGAGGTTGTAAAGAGCCTTTGGCTCAGCACCAAGGATTGGCCATGCTCCCATCATTCTGTGAGCACTGCTGGGTTTAGCTGGTTATGGAGTCACGGATACGGCAAAACCCTCCATGGGAATCAGGCCCACTTGCTTCACTGTGAGCGTTGCAGGGTTGGCCCCTGTCATCCAGATATTTCATCTGATCTCAGTAATCCCCAGGTATCATTAACGCCATCTGAACGCAAACGTTTCAGCTCTTGTGATGCTCGCATATTGCAGTGATGAAGGGTGGGTGAGATCAGCTGGGGAAGTTGGACAGGAGCTGCGCTCCGGATATATGATATACAGCAATTTCTTAAATGGTAACCAGGATTTTTTGACATCCAATTCATGTTAACCTAAAGGATAATTTCAGTTTAAACGTAGCGTGTCAGAGTTTATCCCTTGTGTAATGTCACTGGCTGTAATGGAGTTACTGGGAAGGAATTTGACCCATTGAGTCTTAAGTACTTGTTTTGTTTGTTTGTTTGTGTTTTGAAATGGAGGTTAAAGCTATATTTAAGCTAAAATTAGGCTCCAGGTTAATATGGTCTGAACTTCAGAAACTATTTTAAGGCGGATGCAGTAGCTTTAGCCCCTGGGAGCATAAATCCTAACTGAAGGGTTTGTTTGTGGAAACCACAGCTGAATATTAGCAGTGTGCAAACAAGGAAAGATCATTTTCCTGGCTAATGCTTTATATGATTAGAACAGGTCCAGCTCATGCCTCCATCGGTGACCAATATCCGAGGCTTCAGAGGAAGATAATCCCCCACACACACAACTCACTTGGACATGCAGACATGCAGTGGTACATTTGGCAGGGAGGTAGACAGGGCTGGGATTCCTTCTTGGCTTCTAGCAACAATCAGTATATACCCTGAAGCATGAGGTCTAATCACATAGTCTTAACACATGTAACCACAACTGGATTGTAACGACCCTTTGTGGGGTTCTTTCCTTTCTGCCAGTTGAGAGCAAAGCGTGTAAAAGATAAAAAGAGCTGATCTAGTTCAAAGGGCCTTGTTCTGCGGGAAATTCTGTGGCCTGTGTGATTCAGGAGGTCAGACTAGATGATCCACAATGGTCCTTTCTGGCCTTGGAATCCATGAATCTGTGTGTAACAGCCTATTTGGACAGGTCTGAAGTCCTCATGCAGGCAAATCTCCCATTGGACTTGGTGGGAAATTTGCCTAATTATGGGCGAAGAAAGGACCATTCTGAGCCAAAACCTTCCACGGGTGTCTGTGCAGCTCTCTCCTCTCCAGCCAGTACAGAGCACATGACACTTGCTCATTTCAGTACCCAGCCCAGCTCAGCCTTTACTCAGGGACAGAGAATAACATGCTCTTTTTCCCTGGCAGTTCTGGGACCGCTGCAAGCTCTTCCTGATGCCAGCCAAGCACCAGCCTGACTACGTCTTCCTTCGCCATGTGCCCCTGCGGCGGATTCACCTGTTCACCCTGGTGCAAATCATCTGCCTAGCCATCCTCTGGATCCTGAAGTCCACCGTGGCGGCTATCATCTTCCCTGTGATGGTAGGGCCACCACGTTCCCTTGGGGGTTGCTTGGGACAGCTGGTGGGCAGGGTGCAGGTGCGAGCAGCTGGAATCCTCAAACAGTCCCCTCTGCCCCTTCGCCTAGGGGTAACAACCACTGGCCTTTGTCCTGGGCTTTGTCTTTATTTTTAACTAGAGACGGAAGCCTTAAGGCCGCAGGTCAGTATTTGAGTGTCAAATGCAGCTGGTCTTCCTTCTAGCTTCCTGTCCATCGCAGAGAGCAGCTCAGCCTTGCATCATGTCCTGGCGTTACAACTAAAGAGACGCGCTCGTCTGCCTGGAATGCCATGAGCACACCACGAGGTGTGACCGGCATTCACAAGTGGTCACGCTGCCTTGTCCAAAGACACAAGGCGTGAGCCTCGGGTTTGACGTACCGCGAATCCCTGGGTTCAAGTCCAAGCAGAGTTCATTCAGCCCTTCTGAGGCAGATACATTACGTTCCAGAAAGTTTCCTGTGTGGGGAGTACTTCATATGAGAACTAAGCAGCCCCGGTCCTCTCTGGGGCCTCCAAGGTTCCACAGTGCTTCCTGCCTTGGTTCCATCAGCCAGAATCTCTGTGCCCCCTTCTCTGTTCTGCACTGCTCATCCAGGCAGCTGCTGCTCTCCTGCTGTGTTTCGTTGCTGTAGCTCAATTCAGAGTCTGGCCTGTCTTCTTCACTGGAATCTTGTCGCATCTCTGAACCTACTCTGTGTGTTGGCCGTTGTTTAAATCTCTCTCCTTGTCCCCCTTAGATTTTAGCCTTAATCTTAGTGAGGAAGATGCTGGATTTAGTCTTTTCCCAACACGACCTGGCCTGGATTGATAACATCATCCCTGAGAGGGAGAAAAAGAAGGAAGACGACAAGAAGAAGAAGAAAAAAGACAACAAAGGGGAGGACGAGAGCGAGGATGAGGTGTGTCCTTGTGATTGGGAGGAAGAGCGAGGGGTTTATGATCCTTTAGTGTCATGGACGCTCAGTCCTGCTCTCCAGGGGAGGGGATTTTACCATCACTCCCTGGTGCCAGTGCTCAGATAAGTCCCTTGGGGTTCTTTCACTTGCACTACTGTTCTGTTCTGAAAAGTAGCTCTGTCAAAATGGTATTGTGAGGTTCCATGTTTATCAGCACTGCTCTGTGCCTCAGTTTCCCCATCTATAAAATGGGGAGAACAATACTGAAAGGCACTTTGAAATCTACTGATGAAAGGCATTTGATAAGAGGTAGGTATTATTATTATTATTATTATTGTCTCCTTGATTTTCAGATTCAGTGTGCTTAGTTTCCAAGTTGAGAAGTTGTGGGTGGTTTTTCATCCTGCCAACCTTTGCAACTGGAAACTGAGAGTCAAGTAGGGTCTTCCTTGCACATCTCCCAGAAATAAAACTTCTGCGAGTCACATTCTGCCCTCAGTGACACCTGTGCAGTCCTTCAGCGTAGAAACCCAGATGCAACTGATTGCAATTTAGTAAGCAATTCTGTGGATGATGCAGAAGAAGCAATATAATCCAGTTCGGCACCCCGCTTTGGGCACCCAGTGTCCCATTTGTGGCTGTCCCTCAGCACATTAAGAAAGGGTGAGGGGGAGCACTTAAATGGGGCCCCAATTCAGGGAAGCACTGGAGCATGTGCTTAAATCCTATTGACGTCAGTGGGACTTAAGCGCTGTCTTGAACAGGGGCCTAGGCAAGCAATTTAGGGATAAAGGATGATTCCAAATATGTTTTGAATGCTGTGTTCAGGTTTGGTCACCTCATCCCCAAAAGACCTAGCAACTAAGATTATTAGAAGCCTGAAGGGAAGGATTTTAGTCAGGTGGGGGAGACAAAAGGCTAGGATAATGCATTCAAAAGCAACACACTTAAAATGAATAGAAGGACATGCTTTGTTAATGCAACACATAATTAACTTGTGGAACTCACCTCTGCAGGGTAGTATTGAAGCAACTGTCTTAGTACGAGTCAAAGGAATAGGCATTTATATGACTAAAAGTAGCAATGACAATTGGACTAGCTGAGGTAAAGGTTACCAGGGCCATTAGGGCTTATGCTTTTGGACATAAACTGATCACTAAGCTCCTTGAGTTTTTTGTTAAGTGTCTGAGTAATATGTTATAGACACGTCAGAACTTTACAAACTCCATGATTTATTTCCCCATTGATTCTACCTGTGTCTCCCTTTGCAGTTTGAATTGGATACAATGGTTCTCTTCACTGTCTGTCTTAAACTGATGCATAGCATTCGCTGTTAGAGCTGCCACATTTGCCCCCCAGAGCTGGCTGTATTTTAGTGGAGGGTGACTTCTGTGTCGGAGGCTCTCATTTATCCAAATACCTCTGACCCAGAAATCCTGCTTATTCTAATCTTAGTTATATTCCCCTGATGTGAATTATTTACCAAGTAATTTAACCCTCTTAGTCAACCCCCTTGTTTAGCCAGATGTTTCTGATGTTCCCAGAACATTTCAGGTAAATGGCTTTTACTGTAATTTATGAAGACCTGTGAGATCCTTTAGCAAGAAAGGTGTGTTAGAAATGTAAGCTACTGTTATGGGCAGGCACATGTTAACCTGATTCATGTTAATTGGTGTTACTGATACTGATCTTTCCACCATGCAAATAGATACAGAGACATCTGGGATGGGGTTTTCAATGGGAACTCCAATCCCTTAGACTCCTCTGACAATCCTGGACTTCTGCCATATGTATGAAGATAATTCATTTAATGCTGCAGGGCATCTGTATTTTCATCAGCATGAGTATGTTTTCAGGCATGCTGAACCCAAAGGTGTCTGTATAAATCAATGTATTCACTGGCTCTTACCACTTTTTTCCCCAGCCTCAGTTCCCAACTCCCTCAGTTATAAAGATCCCAATGGAACCCGTCCAATCAGATCCCCAAAACGGTATCCATTGCATTTCCAGTAAGTAAAGTGCCTAGATTCTGTCTCGTGTTATTACCATTTACTAACCCTCAACAACTTGGTCTGTTTTGTGCCTAATCAAACTAACCCACTGCAGGTGCTTGGCTTGGTTCGAAGCTCTAGGTATGTGTAGAGCAGAGATTCGCAGACAGACTTGAGGAAAAGAGAACGCACACATGTTCACACACATGGATCTTCCAGCTGCTTTTTAGAACTGAACTTGGTTTAAAAATTGTTTGGCTGCCTGAAAATTCCACATTCTGGCCTAGGAAGGCCAGAAACCTCTCACAAGAACCTGTTCCTCTGGGGTTACCAGCCCACAGGCGGATCAAGAACTAGGAAATCTGTAGTACTAATCCTGGCTTTGCTACGGACATACTTCATGCCCTTGGGCAAATCACTTTAAGCCATTTGATACCATAGTGATGGGTGGATTTATCAGAACCCGGATAGAGAATGAACCCTCTCATGCCTATTTCCCCATATGCAAATATATGGAGGATAAAGCTTTAGCTACCACGCAGGGAGGGGTGAGGATCTGTTAGGTAATGCGTGTTGAGTGCATTTGTAAAGTGGAAATGCTGCTCGTTGTTAAAGATTCAAAAATGCCAGATGGTTTGGGATTCCGGAGACCTGGATTCTGTTCTCAGCTTTGTCCCTGCCTCCCCGTGTGACCTTGGGCAAGGGCCTGGCAGCCAAAGGGATCTCTGATTTTGGCTGCCTAATTTCAGGCACTTTGGACGTAGTTTTCAGGGGTTCTGAGCTCTGTTGGAGCTGCAGGTGCTCAGCACCTGAAATGACAAGTCTCTTTTGGGAAACATTGACTCCTTCTTCTCTGGGCCTCTGCCATCACAGCGTCATACAGGAAACAGTGATGGTACAACCAAAGCTGCATTTGTTCATGATAGACACTGGATTCATATGCATTTGCTTGGGGAGGGGGCCGGGAGCTTTGTTGGACTCAAGTGAATCCCTTGCATTCTTGAAAGACAGCTGCGCTAATAGCCCTTCCTTTCTGTCATCTTTCCTGCCCCAGGCTACAGCAAGTCCTTCAGTAAAACCTCATCCTGGTAAGGGGGCCGGGGTATCTGGAGTGTGCTTTTTTTCTTGGGGAGCCTGGTGGAGAAGGTTCTCCATTTTGGCTCCACTCCAAGAGTCTGAAAGGTCCAACCTCAGCAATGCTGATAACTGCATCCGTCTGTCTTGTATGCGAGTGGGCTGGAGGCACAGCACATGCATCCAGTTACTAGCAGTGCCCGTAATGGGAATTTGCAGCTCAGCTGCCACGCGAGGGGAAGGGCTAGGCCAAAATTCAATGAGCTGGATTCCGCAGTGGAGTCTGAAGAGTTAAAGCTAGTGTAATTTACTGTGTGGTCTCCTCGGTGTTTGATCTACACCGTCTTTGATTCATCCTCTTAGAATCCCTCCGGCACAGTGAGCAAAATCCAGATGTGGTGTTGTCTAGGGCAGCAGTTCCCAAACTGCGGGTCATGACCCCAAGTGGGGTCGCTTCATCAGCAGATGCGGTCATGGCAATCCCAAGTGTGCAAAGGACACCATTTTATAAAATGGCCTCCTCCGCACAGTGTGACCTCACATGCACCGTATGCACAAGGTCACCTCAGACGGGGGAAGCTATTTTGCTCTACAAAATGGCGCCCTCCATGCAGCATGACCTCGCACGCACCATATGTGTGTGAGGTCATGCAGTCCAGAGGACGCCATTTTGTAAAGCAAAATGGCATCCTCCTTGCGGCATGATCTTGCATGTACAATGTGTGTGAGGTCACACTGCAGGGAGGACACCATTTTTAAATGGCAACTTCCATGCTGTCTGGGGTAGTGGGAAACACCACATCTGAAAATGGGGTCATGCAGGGAAAATGTTTGGGAACTGTCACATTATCCACAAACATGTCTGAGTATATGAGTCTAAACTGCTGTAGGTTGGGCACTGAGGGGCACACCGACTTAAAATTCAGTGACTATCCTGCCTGGGGCCCCTCGTGTCCATCTGATCCACCTTTTCCCATGAGATTCCTCTGCCGTCAGCCATGTGAGGACTGAATTTCTTAGAACCGAACAGTTGTTCCACACCATGGTATCCTGGCACAGGAGCTGTCCCGGCTTTTGTCGAGATATTGGGGGAAAGGCCTTTACTTCTCCTGGAAGAGGCACAAATGGTCTGCGTGTCACATCGAGTTCTCGGTAGCCCTCGCTGTCCTTGTTTATGGTTCCTTCTCTCTTTCCTCGTGGTCACTCTATGGGACAATCTCCTAGGGGTTTTCAGAGGGACTAAAGTACTTAAGCACACCACTCCCAGTGGGATTTGGGCACCTGTTTGCCTTAAGCTGCTTTGAAAATCCTAACCATAAAGTTTCATCCTCTGCGGAAGGTGAATTTGGATTTCCCATTCCCTGCAACTAATGCCGACTCCAGGGTTTATCCAAATGGCACTCCATTTATGGCTTCCGATTCCTATATAGATGGAGCTTCAGGATGTGTTTTGTCACTGTAAATAGTCCTGCAAGGAGTAGTCCCCCAAACCCGTTCTCCAAGGATGAAACTCCTTTCAGTATCAATCCTCTGATCCATTATCCTTCGAGTGTCACCGAGGCAATAGGCCACCATTTTTGTTGTAAGCCTTGTAGAGACCAATTCTACTGATCAGTGGATTGGCGATAGGATACAGGGCCTTTCAGCTCGTCAGAGGACAGGTTTGACTCCAGCCTGGCTAGATGGTGATATAAAGTTGATATCATCTGAGGGGTGTTTTGTTGCTTATGAGAGAGAAGTTCAGAGTCTCATTTCTGTTCCCTGTGTCTAGATGCCAGCATCATCTTTGACACTAGCTAGCACCCTTACTGGCAATTTCAGCAGGAAGGCCAGCCATTGAATTGCACCGTGCGCATTCAATGTCTCTTCCCTTTTGTCTGATAAACATGCCTTTCCTTTGCGGTTCTTCATCAAAGGGATCCCCGCAGCCCTGAACTTGGGAGCAGTTTGCATCTGGATTGAGCTGCCGAACCTCAGGCCTACAGAGTGTGAAGTTTGTGGTTAGCTGGTGGACTTATTTTTCCTGTTTGTGGGAAAACCAATGCAAATGTTTTTAACAGAATCCTGCTTCCATTGCCGAGGGGGAGAGTTTTGCCATGGATTTCAATAGGATCAAGACTGGTCCCCAAAGAATAAGCTCTTAAGTGATTTAGGAGGCTAACTCCCATTGACTCGCAATACAATTGAGGCTCCCAACTACAAAGGCACTTTTGAAAATTGTTCCATTTGACCCTACATTTAGTCATTCACAGAAATTTTCACTTTTTCTCTAGTTTTTTGTGTTTGTTATTTTTGTACTCCCGGTTCACAATTTTCAAAGCTGGGTGCCTCGAGAGGTCCCTGAATCCATGTTTTGCCACCTAAATAAAAGCGGCTGGACTTTCAGAGTTTCTGAGCACCCACAAATCCCACTGAAATCCCTGGGTGCTAGAGGCGCTCAGCAAAATTTAGGCAAAATTTAGGCAATATTTAGGCACCTAACTTTAGGCTCCCATGCTCAAAAATGTTGGTCTAGAAATTTAAACGCAAAACCTAGTCAGGTGAATCAGGAACCAAAGACCTCATGAGAGCTAAAAGCAGCAGATCTCTGAATTCAGGTCTTCCTTTTTATTTCGTCAAATAGGGAATGATTTCCAAAGACACAATTGGGAGTTAGGCACCTAAACTTTCACGGGAGAGTTGGATGCTTAGCTCCTATTTGTGCTTTTTACACTTCCTCCCCTTAGTTGACACGTTCATTTAAAAATACAGTCTTTTCCATTCTTTTTTTTTTCCTCCCACCAATTAGTGGATGGAGAGAGATGACCGTGCAAGTTCACTGAACTTTATGGTTGAGGTGTCAGGGCTGATTCCTTGATGCCACCAGCTGTGGAGTGGAGCATGAGCCTTTTTCCTCTAAATGGGATGGTGTTGGGGGATTTCTCTTTTTTTTAATTTTTTGGTTCCTTCCTCACCCTGAAACGGTTTCATATGCAATCTGTGTTTCCCTCCAGGAAAGAGGTCCTCCAGCTGGAGCTTTGCGTTCTGATTCCTCTCCTAACGGTTCAGACCTGGATCGCAGGTAAATGACATTTAACAGGCTCATCATCCCTCCCCAGTTAGAACCCCCACCCAAAACTCGGCGGAGTCTGACACCTCCGTGGTGTGTGAACACCAAACAAGGAGAGGAATTAGTTAAGGCAACAGGAGAGTGTATAGTTAGGAGCGATGGGATGAAGGGAAGGGAAGGAAAATTCAGGCTGATCAGGAGGACGAATCGTTCTAACCGAGGCTCTGTACGTGAAATTCACCCTTTGTGGAAGGGGGCCAGCACAAGAGCTTATGGGCCACTTACTTGGCAAGGGTTTAAATGGTGCGGGGAAGGCCTGTGCTTGCCTTCTGCAAAGCACGATTTATGAGCGTGTCTCCGTTGCAATCATGGTGTG
This sequence comes from Emydura macquarii macquarii, assembly GCF_026122565.2. Taxonomy (NCBI): domain Eukaryota; kingdom Metazoa; phylum Chordata; order Testudines; family Chelidae; genus Emydura; species Emydura macquarii. Next base: position 218,657 of record NW_027133394.1, read on the forward strand.
ACTGCAGCTCGTGCAGACATCCCCGAGCTAACTTGACTACGGGTGCAGTGAAGTAGCAGCAGCCTGGGCTGCACAAGCCCATCTGGAATCCTGGAAAACTCCGGCGGCCAGCCCACGCTGAAGCCAGTGTTGTTGCAGCTCCGTTGCTCTAGTACACGGCCTGCAATGACACCCCTGTTGCTGTGTGGACATCCCTGAAAGGGTATAAATATTCTCCCAAGGGCAGTGGTGTCATCCCATTGCTTGGAAGATTGAGAACAAAGCTAGATAAAAGCACTGTCGAACTTGCTGTAGGAAGTCCTGCATTGGCATGGGGATTAGGCCACAAAACAGACGGTCTTTAAAGATCTATGATTCTTTCCAAGCTCTTCTACTGTGGGGCCCATACCGTGCCTGATGGTGTTTGAATGAGCCAACGAGCTGTTACAGTCTGTTGGAGAAATGATGTCTGAGTTCAGTGAGCGACTTAGATGTGTGTGTGTCTGTAAATAACATCTGTTGGTAATCAGGAGGAGGAAATTGAAGACTCTGGGTCCCCTGTATCATCCCATCACTTGTAATCAGACCAAGTGTATGATGCAAACTGACAGAAGCCAAAGTGGAAGTTGACCCTATCACTGGTTCAAATTCAGAGCAGGTGGTTGCTACCTGTTGGCTCCGCGGTGCCTGTATGGGGAGCGGAGCTGGGAGCTCCCTCCGTCTAATTTCTAAGATGTCCACGGCAGGAAAACTGTCAACAGAATTGGCATGAACTGGCCCCTCTCTTGCCTAGCGAGTCCATCCATTGCAGAGTGAGAAAAGCTTTTCAGTGATATACCTGTTCTGCAGATAATGAGGGCTTTAGCCTCCAGGGCTGTGGCCTGACCCTTGACCTGCACACCAGCCTGTTTTCATTTTTTTGGCCCCTATGATCTGTTGATTTCTACGTTCCCTTCCTCAGTGAAGGGGGCAGAGCGTTGATGGACTCTGCTCACCAGTCCCGGTTATCAAATACACTGGCATGTACCCACCAGCATGAATTCATGATGCCCACAAAGAAACCAGAGACTGATGTTCCTGTGCGTACTGCATTTGTAGTACCGGCTGTCAGGATCTTCTTTCTCTGCACAGGGCTTTGCAAAGCTTTCCCATTCCCATAGGTAATGTGATATATTGGCTGTCATGGTTTATGGAAATGGATTTGGGGAGCTCATTTTGGGAAAGCCGTAAGTGTTGCGTGTGTTGTGTCTTGCCTAATTGCCTGGCTTGCCATAGCACTAGAGCTAGGCTATTAGGGGATAGCTCAGCCAGTCCTGGCTGGTTGTTGTATTAGTTCAATAAAGATGCTCCCTGTGTTGCATCTCTCTGTGACCTGTGCTGGTTTATCTCTCTGAATACAAGCAATTAAAAGGAATTCAACAGCACAGTAAGGTACTTGACTGAGTAACCTGTGCCCCACTTTGAATTCATGGGATTGTCAACCTTCCGGTGGTTGTGTCTCCTCCTTCCCTCTTCTCCTGTCTTTCTCCTTATTCACATGAAGGTTTTGACCCTGGTATTGAAGCCCCTTCACATTAGAGCACCTTCGTCTACATGATGGCAGTACTGCCAGCCCCAGGCATTTGAAATCATGAATTAGGCTTGAAAATCATGAGTTTTTTAAAAATAATTTGGGGTTTGTTTTTCATTCTGCTTTTGGAGTCTTTAGGGTTCATATTTTCTTGCTTTTCTCCTCAGCCGTGAGCGCTAGAAGCCGACTCTCTATTTTTAATGAAAGCTGAACTTCTCACCTACTCCCGAGAGTTGAAACACTGAAATAGGGAGAAATGGGCCTGAGCTGCAACATTTAGGTCCAGATCCCCCAACGTTCACATCCAGGGTTTTGGTTGGGTCTACAATAAATATGGAGGGCCATTCCCAGAATTTGGCTCTGCACTTCCCCAGGACTGTTTTGCCCTGGTGCAGGTGCTGACTGGCTGGGTCACAGGCCAAGATGCCCAGCAAGCATTAGATACAGTGATCATGCAAGAGTGTAAACTGAACAGTCGATTCCTAGAGTCTGAAATCTCTAGCACTCCAAAGCTAGTACACCCCCTGTAGTGCGCTGGTCAGCTGGCATTCCCAGACGTACAGTCAGGGTGTATAGCATGAGTTTCTAGGGCTAGTGATTCAAGAGAGATTGTACCATGAAATGTTTACTGATGCCTTGGCCTTTTTTTTTTTTTTTTTTGGTCTAATTCATTTGCCAGCCAGGATAGGATGCTTTCAGCATTCATGCCTCCCCTGGTGTCTGGGGTTTTGGTTTGGGTTTAGTTCTAGTAGTGTAATCTGGTTCGTGTGCACATGCCTAGTTGACATTATGAGACCCCAATGAGACTCGTTTCTAGTATCTCCGGTTCACCTGTGCCCTTGTCTAAATGCTGAGGTTTTGTTCACCTTGGTAAAATTTTGCCAGCCAATGAGATTTACATTGTTTGATTGTTCTAGTGCATACGAAAGCTTAAAGCTTGTTGGTCTAGGGTGGAGTTTCAAAGGTAGCTACGTGATTTAGGAGCACAAGCCCCATTGACCGTAGCCTCATGACGCCTTAGTCCTGTACTTGCCTGTCTTTGAGGTATGTTGTGAAAAATAGGCCAAAATTTTCAGAGGTGCCCAATAATTTTGGAAGCCTTCATTTTTGGGTCCCAATGTGAGACACATAGGACTTGATTGACAGAGGGGCTGAGCACTATTCTTACATGAGGAAATGTCTTCCTAGGCCTGATTCATAATCAGCCGGTGCCCTATTGTAAAAGAATCAGTAGCCCTTGAAATGCTAATCATATTTTGTTTCACATCAGGCGTGTATATCATTTTTTAACACCTTGCTACATTATATGTTAGTCATACCCTGCAGCTGTGAGTTCCACAGATTAAGTGTGAAAAAACATGGGGAAAGCATTTCTTTCCTACTTATTAGGTTTCTATCCTTTTATTCTGCCTCCCGAGCTCAGAAAACATGGTGCAACTGAGGGGGTGTTTTGGAAAAGATTCGAACATGAAGAACTGGGAAGTCCTTAGATCTAGTCCCACCTTTGACACTGGCTGCCTATAGCTTTGGACAAGTTCTTTGTGGCTCATTTTCCCCATCTGTATAGCGAGGATCTTTTGGGGAAACCTGGATCCAGATGTCAGACTATGCAGCCATCTCTCCTGCCGATAATACCTACCTATCTCGGGGGGTCTTGAGAGGATTCGTTAAGGTTTATAAAGTACTTAAAAGAGGAAAAGGCCCACATAATTTTTCTTAGAGCTCTCCCCTAACCCTATTAGATAAAGGCTTTGTGGCCTTAATCCAGCCTCACGGTTTGTAACCCCTTTTTTTGCCTGCCTCTGTTCCAGTATTACGCTTCACCTGAAGATTTCCTGCCCGTCGTCTCCTGCGTTTAACTACTCCCGAAACCCTCTCTGCGCCGTGCCCCAGGTGAAGATAGAGATGGAGTCGGACTATGAAGACAGTGACACGGAAAAGCACCCTCGGGACATGGGCAGCGAGACCACACTATAGTCCCCCACGGCCCTTCCTTTGTGATAAATAAGAGAATTGGGCATATATTTCTATGTGACGGACTGAGGAGATCATTGGTCCCCAGGACCCATTTCTCCATTAGCTTTTACCACAGTAAATTAGAACTGCTGTGGACTTCCACCCTCTTCAGTTGGGCCAAGAAACCACCTCCAGCTTCAGAGCAATGCTAGGAACGTGGAAAGAGTACGTTAGGACTCCAGCTCCCGCAGTAATAGGGGACATCAGACACTGGGCTGTTGCTGCTAATTGAATGAAGAAGCTGAAGATAGCAGGGCCACTTTCATTCAGCATTTGGACACTGACATCACCGGCTTTGGAGGGTCAAGCCCTTTCCAGTGCAAGCTTCAACGCCACAGTTCTCTTGTCGTCCGTGTCCCTGTTAGCATTAGTTTTCCAAGGAGGCATTCGCAGATAAGATGACCACCACCCTCCCCAACGCTTTATTCAATGCCTGAGCAGTAACCTGTGACATTCCACTTGGAGGGGGAAGATTTCAGGGCTGTAGACTGCCATTTATTGCATCTTGTTTTATACACTGTATGCAGCAAATAATGCAACCCCCAAAAAAGCATACAAAGCAGAGGTAAGAAAAATTCCCTGTTTGGGAAGTTACTGAATGTTTAGAACCAAGGAAAGAGTTTAAAAGGAGAAAGGTTCCCTGGCTGCTGCTTAACAATACAGCAAGAGCCCTTTAAAACTGTTTCTGTCCTGCAGGAAGGGAGTGTGTGTTTTCTGTAGGAACTCTGTTACCTAGTGGAATTCACCCTCTGGAGGCAGGAGCAATTCTAAAGGGTCAGGATTGTAAGAATCTAAATTTAGTCACATCCCCCACACTCTCATGCTAACCTCTCTCTGCTGAAAATTGTAATTATACTGTTATATGCAGACTTGGTCCGTGTAACGCCTATTTTCAGTGGAGAAATTGGTAAGAAGTCGACACGCACAAACCAACCATTGTCCAGGCCAGTCAGATTGAAACAATTTATAATTGTTCACTGTAGCCCAGCAAAAACCATAGAAGCTGGCCCCACCCAGGTCAGCTGCTATACTGGAAAGTCGTGGTGTAACCATTACAGGTACAATGGCAATAACCTGCTAGCCTTTATCTTGCAGCGGGAGAGCATGTTCTACCCCAGCAACAGTCTCCCTCGAAAGGACACGCCAATACTTTTGCAACATACAAAATAACTGTTCGGAAGGTAAGAAGCACTTATGGGCTGTGAAATGTTGGGTTAATCCCAGAGTTAGAGATCTATCTGCTCTAATCCATTCCTTTCCAGCACAGGTGTTACCTAAAGAATAGTGGAGACATTCAGAGCCAGCAGGATTTTTCTGATACATGCCAGAGCCAGCTAGATTGCAGCCCTTCCTGCTCTGCAAGCGCACGGTCCTTCCACTTGAGCTAAAGGGTGAGTCGCTGTTAAAACCAGCCCTCTGACACCTGATGATTCCATGCATTAGTCATTTAGTGGCAACAACAGTCCTGCTGGAAAGTGACTTACAGGCCCTTGTCAGTTTCCAACTTGCTTTAAACATTAATGCCTCAAAAAAAATAATTAGAATAAATGGGTTTATTGAAGTGAATCTGAGAGATTGAATTGCTCCTCTGATGTGCTGAAAAGCAGTAGTGACTTTGGGGCTCCAGGCAGCTCAGTTAACTGTGGGGATTAGATTCCATAATTTGAGTGAAAGGAAAATGTCCACCACTAAGCATCAATGTAAGTGAAAAGTAGGATCCTGACTGTATTTTAGCTAACTATACTCAAACCCTGCCTAAAAGGAGCAGTGATAAACACACACCAGAGTATTTGTGCCAGTTTTAATTAATCAAACCAACCGATTTATTCAGGGGAAGAAGTGGTTCTTCCCTTTTAAGGCTACTGGGCTCAGAAAGTTTTCAACCCCAACTTTTAGTGCAACAACTCCACACCAGTCTCATTTTTTGGTTGAGTGACTTGAAACATGTTCATAGTTTTTTCTTAGCTGTCAAATTATGTGCAGCCTTTGGCAATAGTCCCTTGCCTCTTGGGTGCTGGTTACTGATAAGCAATGGCTTCCTTTTTTTTTTTTTTTTAGGAGACTGTTGATTTTCAGTCCCCCTTTGCATTCAAAAAAAAAAAAAAAAAAATTAACAGGCAGGAAATTTAGGTCTAAAATCAGCTCAGTTACGGGTATGTAAATACAGATAACCTGTCTGTATTTGCATCCAGATTTTGGTTCATAGCACTTTAGATTGTATCTTTATACATACACCTCAGCCCTTGAATCCAGGCATCTTCCTTATGGTCTCCTTTGCCAACCATTTCCACAGCTGGCAAACATGGCTCTTGCACATAACTGCCTGATGGTGTGAGCCTGCTTTACCGCCTGGTGAACTGACTTTTAGAAGTCTGTTTCCAGATAAGAGTTTGCTCTGGGTGGCCTGGTACTATTTAATCCTTTCAAAACCGGCCCCTGGATACTGTTTGGAAAGTCCTGGAAAGGGTAATATGTTGCTCTACTTATCCATCCAATGTTGCACTTTTAGAAAGGAAAGCAGCAGAAGTTCCTTGGGATTAATTTGCCTTGAGGGATTTGTTGAATAAAACTGGAACTTTTTTCAGATAGGAAAAAAATGCACTTTTAAAGTAAGTTCAGAAAGACATGGGAAAAAAATAGGCCCACACAGATTGCTGCAGAGACAAATCCCTCAGTACTATGTTATATATTCCACTTACATATATTTGCAGGCTTCAACTTTGTCAAACAGGACTCTTTCTCCTAAAAAATGTCCACTCTACAGGGGTTTCTGGAATGTGGGTTAAATATTGCAACTGGTTTGAACCTTAGAATGAAACAGAGGCTGGTTCTTTATAAAGAAAAGTCAAAAGAAAACTTGAATTCAGTTTCCTATTTATAGTATCTTTTAGTTTGAACACCCAACAACTTTTTTGAATGTGATGAGATTAATAAAACACTATTAGTCCCGTTGACACTTAAGTGACAGCAACTTAATTCCTATGTTAATGTAAAACTCTTTGAATTTGAAAGGGGTTCTGTATATTTTCTAGTTTATTTTGTACCAGTCTTGTCTGTGGTAGCTCAGCATGATAGGCTTACAATCTTAATTGTTTTTAAAAAGGTTAATCTACTTTATGCACTACTTCCACTCAATTTTAATGCACAAAGCAAACTGAAAAAAGCTTTGACAACTCAGCTAAGTGCTCTACGTAGCATAAGAATATGCTTGACTTTTAAATCAAGGAACTCTAAAGTACCCTGTTTTAATTAAATTATGTCCATGCAGTTTTCAATGTCACATGGTGTTTACACATTTTTGTATATATGCAAAGTGATTTGATAAGTAACAGACTTGTAGCTTACTTAGCTACTAATACAGTAGCTATTTTATATTTCATAAACAGTCCAATAAATCTCATTGAATTCTCTTCATTGTATAGTATGTTCATGATAAACCTGTCTCTTAACTGCCAGGCTTTCACTCAAAGCAGTTTGTTGTGGAGGGATGCAGTTTTGGCAGGATCACTCTGTTTAGCAGACAAGGTGGTGAAATGCAGGTAACACTTGCTTACCTCTGACTCATGGTGTTCTTGGATCTAGCAGCATAAGGTGTAGTGAGACTAGCTTTCAGTTGTGGGAGGCACTCAAGCTAGCAGCAGGTATGGCAGCAAATGTTTTTTGCTCACACTGAAGGTCAGATTTGGAAGCAGATTTTATTTTCAACTACTTTCCAGGGCAGGTATGTTTCTTCTGAAAGCTTTATGCCTTGCTATAGAGGGAAGTCTCACTCTAGTTTGTTCATCCTAGTTAACAGGTAGGCCCCTCTCCAAGATTGATACTTTAGAAATCTCATGTGTATGGATGGTATTAAAGAAGCTAGAGCAGCTCTAACTACAGCAGACCTTGTATTTTGTTTCAAAGTTGAAAGGTAGCAGTCTGCCTTCAGCTTCTTTGAAGAAAGTGGAAGTGAGTTTAGGCATTTCAGTTTAGTCTGACTTGCTCAGACTAGAAGACCAAACCATCTGGTACCATTAGTCTCTGACCAGAACAGCAGTGCAGTGATGGAGCTTAGTAAAAAAGGAGCTCGTATCCCAGCTTTTCAGAGGTGGGGTATGACATAGTTTAGAAGTAGATTGTAGATAGCTGCGTGGGGTAACTTTGGTTCAGTGATTACTCAGAGTAGAAGGCCCTGCTGTGTGGTAATTTAATTAACAGGCTATATGGTGAAGCATGTATCAGGTGAACTGTTACAATCCTTAGGAGGAGTTAGTAAGAGACCAAGCAATTTTTTCAATATTTTTTAATCAAAGTTAGCCTGCGTTATTCACTAAGTATTTCTATGCCTCACACTGTAGTCCAGAAAAACATCACATGTCCAGTGCAGAACCAAGATTCCCCCTCTGTTCTTTGGGTAAAGAAAAAGAAGTCACGTTGTGCCCCAGGACTGGATCTTGGTCTAGCTACATACCCATAGCTGGGAAAACGTTAGCTTTCAATGCGTTTGCTCTTTATGATGTCCTAGCAGGATTCACAGCTAGCTGCATGTGAATAAATAGCTAGTGACTTACAGACAGGTTTTAAAAAAGACCTAACAGCTTTTCCAAGTAACTCTTTGTAGAAAAATAATGTTGAGCTAAACACCTGACCTACTATTTTGGACACCTTAGTGTCCAACACTACTAGTAGACAATCCTGTATGTGTAGTCAGATTTGAGAACCTCTGAAAACACTACACCATGAAGACCATTAGTCTCACTGTGGAATGCTAGTTTACCCTTTCACAGGATTTCAAGCTTGCTAGCTTTGCACATCCTCTACTGTAAATTCCTGTATAAGCACAGCAACAAGATCACTTGCAGCTGATTTTCTCTAGCAGAAGGGTGCATCCTGCACGTTTGACTTCAGAATTTAACTAGTTTACATGTTCAGAAAAGCAACTTTGCTAGGAATCGTTACACACTTAGATGGAGTGACCCACATATTTAGATGCTTAAAGCCTTTGTACACAAGTGATTGTATACTTATGCTTTAAATAAATATCTAGCGACTTCAAAGTCTCATTGAATTCACTTCTATACAATAAATAAAAAATATTGCATTTCTATCGGCCTGTTTTTGGGAATTGATATGGAATGTTATTTTCAAATTAGAAGTCCACCATTAAACAGTTAAGGCTTCAAGCTCTTTAGGTTTCAGCAACTTCTTTGCCGCAATAATCGTGTTCTTCATCAGCATAGCAACTGTCATAGGCCCAACTCCCCCAGGGACTGGAGTGATGTAACTGGCTTTCTTCTTTACTCCTAGAGGAAAGAAAATTAAAACTAAGGATAACACATCACAAAATTTATAGACAGGCTCACCTATTAAGAAGCTGTACTAAAACAGAAATGTTGATAAGTCATAAAGGGCTACAGTGAGAAAAAACACACAAGTTTCTGAAAACTGATGTGTAACTTAATTTTTGTTGAACTAGATTTAAATGTCAGCTGAATGTTCTAAACCAGCAGACCATCTGTAAAAGCCCCATACATGGCTTGTGTAGATAAGTTTAAACAGCCTGAACATTTGCCTCTTCTAGGACAGGATCACAGGCAGCATAAAGCATTAATAAATGCCTCTACCTATCTTTACAGGCAACTCCTCACAAAAGGGTTTGGTTGCATGATCAGATAATAAGGGGTCAGTAAACTCAAAGGCACAACACGTAATCAGAAGGTGGCACTCCTCCACACTGTCAAGTGAAGGACTGAGAAAGGTTTCTCGGTGCAGCTGTGAAATCAAGTGACTGGAAATTGCAGATGTTTATGGCATGTCAATTGCCCTGTGGTCCATGGTTTAACAGTGGTATGTAACAGGAAGCACTGGTCCCAAAGTATTTTCCAAGGATGGTACGAGATCAGATTCATGATCTATCCTACAAAGTAGGAAAGAACTTCTCGATGTCAGTCTAAATCGGTTCAGTCATATGCATGGAGTTTCTCTGCCCTTCTAAATACCCAAGACATTTAATACTCTCAAAGCAATAGATACAAAAAACAGTCTCTGTACCTTCGAAATCCACATCTCCAACTAATTTTGATTTGGCAGTAACAGGATCCTGCACTCTGTTTATCCCAACATCAATAACTGCTGCTCCTTCTTTAATCATATCAGCTGTGATCAGATTAGGAATACCTGAAATTTAAAAAACACACCAACTAGTTGCACCATGTTAAGAGTTGCTACTGAAAATTGACCGCTGTAAAACTATATAATCAAGAGAGAGGAAGAGAGGAAAAGCTAGTGTGCACATCCAAGCCATCATGCATAACCACCAGAAGCTTAGAGAGTTTCTCTGCTGAAAGCTTTTTGCAAGCCAGCTTGTCATTTCTACTCCAATTTATGGATTAACGATCAACAGCTTGATTTGTTTTAAAGTCCCTTATTATATCCAAGCTTACAGAATTATGGGTAAGTAATTTTCAAGAGTAAAAAATACAAATAGTAAGAGTTAAATGTGCTCCAAAAAGCCATCCAGTATCTTAGAACCAATTTAAAAAAAAAAAAGGGGACACAAGTACTTCCAAGAACTAAATTTCAATGAAGTTTCTGAAAGATGTTCTTCTGCAGCAGTACACCTTTGCACTGTGCTAATTCAAGAGTGTGTCAAAGTTAGCAAGTGACTAATGCAAGACCACTACATCAAGAGGCCGAAGTAAAATTGGGAAAATTGTTTTAGTGACAGAAGGTAGTGCTGCAAGAGCAGGTAGAGCCCAGAGCTATCAGTGCCAAAAATGTGGGTAAATAGCAGCTGGCGGGGTGGGGCCACCTTTATCAGGTTCTACCCGACATTTCGGATGGCTTGTTACCAACTTATGTAACTAAAGTCACAAGTATCCCAAAGAAAAAATAGTTCATTCTTTACTGACTACTATTTGGTTTTAGTAACATGGCCACTGAATGACCTCTGCTGTATCTGTTTTTCCTCATGTCACATTACAGAGCTACATTAAAAATGCATGTGTCTTAAAATGAACTCTCTCCTTCAGTGCCTCCACTTTCAGCACAATCACCTTCTTGTTCAGTCCCTTCACTCTTTTCTTTAGTGATTTTTTCCTCAGTGATCTTTTCCTCCGTGATCTCATGGCTCCCACACACACTTATGCCAAAGTTTTGCTGATGGGCCCCATGCTTGTAGAGTGGGCTGCCACCACATGCATGGTTCTATGGCTAAGCAGAGACCCATCCAAGCTCCTCTGCATATGTACTGTTCATGACTTCAATAGACAAAGAGGAGCAGGGACAGGTCCCACATGGTGAGCTGCTCCTGGATGTAACTAGGTAGCATCACAGATCATTAGATTGCAGCTGAGCCCCCCTCTCCTGCATAAACAACTCAATTATATGTAAACAGGTCCCCTAGTCTTAAGGATTTTCCCCAATACAATTTCTCAATTTGATTGTGAAAATTTAACTGGAAAGTATGTACGGCTGCCTTTTCTGATTCAGTCCAATACATTTGGGAACAGGCAAGTCATTTTATCAGAATTATTCTTTCCTGTTCATTTAAAAATTAACCTGGGTTGGCTGCAACAGCTCTGTTGTATAGGAGAGCAGAATGGGAGTCCTGCACTCTCAAAAAGCCTCCCTCTGGCTGCTGCTTGTGGCAGCATGGAATGACTGTCGAAGTGCCGTCCAGCTTCACAGAGCACACAGCACAAGGACTGCAGACAGAGGACACTGCCACCAAGACCTGAAGGCATTCTCAATATACCGATTCCTATATAAAGCAGCATTATAGCAAGTTTCTCCTTCTGGGCCTCTTGCCTTAGTGCAAAAAGTTTAAATGGTCTTACCTGCAGCTGCTACCACAATATCAGCCAGAATTGTGTGTTGCTTGAGCTGTTCCTTAGGAGTGTAGCGGTGTGATATTGTTACTGTTGCATCACCTGCAAGATTAGTCACAATGAGCATATTAATGACTTCAGAAGAAAAATTTCCAGCTTTTCACTCTGAAGGATCCCCCACTGACTTTACAATCTGTAAAGATCATTTGTTCTCAGTGTGTGGCTCACGACTGCTTTTCCTGTATTGCTAAGTGGGATGAGATCCTTGTATTGAACTGATAGAAGGGGGGCGGGGGGGGGGAAGAATCACTTCACATCAATAAGTCTGTGTGCCACACATTTATTCAAAGACAATGCAGTTAATGTGTTTACCCTTACAAGTGCCATGGCCTGCATTACATACCACCACCCTTACTACAATGATGAGCAGAGATCCAGTAATCAAGGAAACGGAACTCTGACAAGAGCAGAGCACAATCTGGTAGACCCGTTACCTCCAGGGCGCTCATGTCTGCCATCGGTATGCAGCAACATTGCAATGGGCATGCCAACGTTCTTCGATCTGCCAGCCACTACTACGTTCTTTCCCAGAGTTGGGATTCCTATGGGATTGGAAAAGAAGTTTAAGCTCAGTCTTAAATTTAAACTGCAATGGAAATGAACAGCCCTCAAATGTTGCTCTTATTATCCCTACCAGTTCTTTTGATGATTTCCCACACACCCCAAGGTGTAGCCGGCAGCATTGAATATTGGTCCAGACACATACGCCCCACGTTCACTACATGAAAGCCATCGACATCTTTCTCTGGAGTCACAGCATTGCAGATCTTTCGCTCGTCAATATGCTCTGGAAAAAGAAACGGTGTCAACATTAGGCTCCAGCCAGGGACCTTTAGTCAGCTGAGACTGATCACGTTAGCCTCTTTTGACTTACAGTGCAAGTTCTTCCACACATCCCCAGGTAGTAGAAAACAATGAGCCTGTATTCTAAAGCAATACGGCAAACTTGATGCTATCCCATGTAACCCAGCTCCCAGATATTCGTGTGTGTAAATATTTCTATTGTAATCTCAAGTGGCTGTATTAGCCCTACAGCTATATGGATTTGACAGCCTTTCCATAGTTCCTCTGAATACAAGTAGGGAATTAACTATTTAAGACTCTACATTTACCCATACATTCAGTATTTGCTGCAATGAATGGGGAAAAAAGGAATTTTCATGTGAAAATTCAGGACTACAAAATACCCCTTTAAAATTTGGCCATCGTATTTTTAGACAGCCTAGATTGCAGTTGTAGTTGATACACCACAGTCCCAACAAGCAGCCACTACTCCAGAAAGGTGGAAACATACCTACCTACGCCCATGTGGACTTCACGTGCACATTCAACAGCATACTACAAAGGAAGTCAAAACGCCAACTTGCCTTCATTAACTGAATCATGGCAGAATGCCATTTCCTTCATGGGCTTCACACACAAGAGCCACCGAAGCAGCAACATCACAGCAGATTCAGGGACAGGCCATACTGTAACCTGATCTCTCACCGTACACAAGGTATTTGAAGGTTTTCTAGGTAAAGATGCCAGCACAGTAAGCGCTCCCCAAAAATCCCACCAACTCACCAGGTAAGGGAAGTTGCACTAATAGGCCATCCACATTGGTGTCATCATTTAACTTGCTAATCAAATCAAGCAGCTCCTCTTCAGTGATGGAGGCTGGTTTCAGGATTGTTTCACTGCTGATTCCTACAGTCATTGAAAACACCACATTACCGGAGAGGGTCAAATGCAGATTAAGACTGGAAACTAAAGTTCTTAATTCATGCTGATTTGTTAACAAGTTTAGAAATCTCAATCTTCCTATAGCAGATATTACATACCATGGACTCAACTATCTTATATTCCAAAAGCAAGATGCAGGCCACAATGCTCCATCTCGGTCCATCACTTAGATGGAGTGAAGCATTGCACACAGGACTATATCCAAATGTTAGATGAAGGCAGCCAGAGACTGCACTGGAAGATGTGGGGGGAGGGGTGCGCCATGGCCATTACTAAGTTAAGTAGGTAAGAGTTTCCATAGGGGGCAAGCTGAAAAATGCATATCCTCACTCAGCATATGAGATGCCCAATTTAAATAAGGGTCTGAGTTAAGGATACCTTTTGTTAAACATCCTGTTAGTCAGAACACAAAAACAGGAGTGCAAGAACATACCTACATCAGCAGCTGCTTTGGTTTTGTTAAGTACATAGGAGTGACTTGCAGGATTTTCTCCAACTAGAACCACACTGAGATGGGGTCTCTTGTTACCAGCTGCCACCCACTGTTCAACCTCATGGCGGGCTTCCTGTCTGATCTGCCGAGCCAGTTTTCTTCCAGAAATTATGACTGCATCATTTCTGCAACAAAGAAAGAAAATGTTATCTAAGCAGGTAAGATTTTTTTTTTTTTTTTTTTTAAATTCACTCATTGAGTTTTCTACCCAAGACTAAGATGTTGGGAGGGGGGCAAGAAATTCAGCTAATGTAGGTCATTATAGCATTTGCTCTTGTACTGAGTTAGACCTATGCAAAAATATTACAATTATATTCCATACTTAACATTTGTATAAAACCCAGTTCAAGTGGCCAATAAAATTAATCAATCCTGCTGCTAGCAGCAAAGTTAGAAGATGACAGATTGAGGAAAATCTAATGACTCATACTCAACCCAATAAATTAAATTCCATTCTGCAATTTTGCTCTGAGAAGCCATGAAATTTGAAGACAACCCCTAGACCAGTATGTTTTATATTCGTGACAGTTCATGTAATTTGAGAGGGATCGTGGATTGCTCTCTTCTGGAAGACCATGTTCTGGTCATGCTTTCCTCCAGAGTACATTTTACATTCTAACTTAGCAATCAAGCAAACATTCATATAGCTAAATAATCCCCTTCACCTCCCCAAACACAAAGGTGATAATTGCACATTAGCAGTGTTTTCATTATAACCAAAATTCTTCAAAACCATGTGCATCTTTCAGTTTGCTTCATTATAAAGGGATCTTCAGTATAGCCAAGTTCTACTGAATCATTTTTAACCTCTTCAATTTAACACTTAGATTTTGTTAACGTGGAGAGAGTTTGTGCAAGCTAAAACAAAAGCCTGTATTAATTTCCTGTCAAAGCACATTTGGAATAACGTACATAACTATGCAAGTATATTTTGTTTCTCCTTGATTCAGCTTTCATATTCCTTTACTAAACACTTTCTACTGATGTTTTTTTCATCTTTCTACCAGAAGCATTTGATACATTCTCTTATGCAAAAACTAATATCAGTGTCATGAGTACAGCTTTAAAAACAGGCTACTGACATTTGATCAATATAGGACATTTTGCTGAAGCAGGGAGAATAAAATACAAGTGTTTATCTTTGACATTTGAGTCATACTAAAAGCGCCTCCTACATACATTCCTGGTCTATATTGGTATCAGGAATACATACCTATTGCCAATGTATTCCAGGAAACTGGATAACCACACAGTATGGAAAGTGGACAGAAAGATGACTAGCTGAAGGGAATACACAGCTGCCAATTTACACTAACCAAGGCTACATACCAACTTTTTAAATCTGAACTTCAGGAAATGTATTATCATAGCTTGAATAAGAAGCAGTTACTCCTACCAAGAGAAAACTTACAAAAATATCACTCTTGTTCTTGCAAGGCTTTATGATGATCAGCAGCAGGAATAAGGGGCAGTGGATAATGAATTTTTCCACTCAATGACAACTACAACACTTGGCCAGTGCTTGTGAAGCAATGCAAATACTGCTTGTTACACAGTCAGTGGGGGAGGGATCCAAACAGAAAGCTTGTCCAAATTTTGTAAACTCTACAAGTTAGTCATTCTGACTGCTCCACTACATCACCATCACATGCAAATGAATATGAAGGAAGGCACGAAACACACGATCTATGGTCAAATAAGTCTCATCCACAACTGGGAAAAAATACCATACAGGAAGACAGTACGATTTCCATTTTTTAAATCAAGCCTCTTACAAGACCAACTCAAATTCAAGCTTCAGATACTATTTTTAACTAGCTTTAAGCTGAGGAACCTAACATTGGTTCTCAAAACCATTTGATTTGGTATCGTCGAGACCTGCTCTGGGCTTCTTTCCAAAATTATTCACCGTGTAGCTCTAAATTTAGCAAAATACTTCAGTCAGATAGCCAAAATACACCAAACTCTAGGAAGGAAAGCCAGGGGTCTACTCAATTTCAATCCCCCCTCTTTTGATAGTGCTAGCTTAAAGGGTCTCTTAGTTTGCATTATGGACCTCCTAACATCACACTTTCACCTTTCAATAGAAGTTGTCAAAGTACTTCACAAACATGCGTTAAGACTAGCACCCACCTATGGCAGATTTACACCCATTTTTGTAGACTTACTTAAATCTTCTTTTAGCACTTTCCCCTCCAAGGTCATACAGCAAGTCCTGTTCTCCACTCCCCTTGGTTTAACCAAATGACAAAACACTGTCCTTTGAGGTTTCAGAGTATAATCCCAGGCCCGAAGCATTAACCATGCATGGACCCTTCTCTCATTAGGGCCCCAAGGAGAGAAAGTACGCCACAGGAAACATCATACAAATTGTGTCTGGTTGAAGGGAGTCCAAGGCAGAAATTGATGCCTACACAAAGTAGCACTGAGTGTGAATGAACTTTTCTGGGGGACAGTCTGTACTCTAATACTGCTGCCTCAGACATGTTAGTTGGAGATTTTTAAATGTTTCTCTTTAGCTTCTTTTGGGGCCACAAACCTCATGTAAGTACCTAGGTTATCCATCTAGCCAGTACATTTATTGTGAAAGGATTAAGTTACATCTAGCGGACAGTCCCAAAAACTGATCACTAAGTCAGATAATTTTGTAGCTATTCCCAAATGTACTTGAGCTATTCCCTCTAACAGGGAAGTCAACCTACCGGTACCATTTCAGATGCTACATTTTTTTTAACCTCAGAACTAAACTCTGATTAATATCACACATTTACTTAGTCACCAAATGACTTTTGGGGAGTGCAGCAAGCTCTCTTCTATGAAGAGAGCCAGGAGTTCATGAAAGAATCTAAGTTTCAGTCAGAGCCTCAATATACCACTTGTCAGTGAGTCCACAGGAATGCCAAGGCAGGACCTTGCCAGCAGCTTTTCATTATGTAACCCCTTGACTGGATACTGGGATTGAACAAAAGGGAGAGAGAGTGGCAAATAGGAGCAAGAAGAGAGATAACTGGATGTAAGAGGTATAGAAGAGCTATAGCCTCCCAAAATATTTGGCCACCTATTACAAACTTTGCATACAAGAAACCAGAATCGGATTACAGTTATGCAAGTTGACAGTGTTCACATAAAACCAAAATATAGCTCCATATGTAGTGGAAGGTACATTAACCTGCCTGCCTCCTCCTTCTCCCCCCCAAGAGTCAAGCCCTAAGATATCAAAGAGCATAAGGGTGAAGAAAAGTTGGAAGTACTTAAAGTCTGAAAAACACAAGTGAGGTACTTTGCATCTTGAGCATGCCAGAAACAAGTTTCAAAATACTTGACAGCACCTCTCAATAGAAGGCAGTTTTACCCAGTTACAGCACATAGCCACAATTTTCTGTATGAGTGGGGGAGGAGCAGCCGAAAGATCTCAAAACTAGTCTGACGTAAGTACTGTACCATAATGTATTTCTTGAGTGATAAGGGAAACCACAGAAAAAGAAAGGAGGAAGAAAATGCATTTCTTGCTACCAGGAAATGACCAAACAGTCACAGCTGGGAAACAGTCTGAGTAAGAAATTTGGCTCCCACTCACATACCAATAATTTACTTAATATTTACAATTTTACTTCTTAAATTATACAAATTCATTCACCCTTACAAAACGCTACTTTCCTATCAAGTGATTTTTTGACAACCAAGTTAAGATTTCTCATCAGGGGGAGAGCAGGCAAGACGTGCGTCTCTAAGCTTGTAAATTTTCATGGCTGAACTAATTAATCCTAATAATTCTGTAGACCGGACAATTATAACTGTCATGAATTAGGTTCTCAGATTTGCCAACAAATTTGTATTACCTAAAGACCCTCTTCTGCTGGGACAATGGTCTTTGACCTGAAATGAAAGGGCTTATGATTTGTAAAGAGAATCCACACACACACACCCCTTTTAGATTTTTCCTTGGCACTAAATTACTCTTCAGCCCCGGAAAATGTATTCTCCCCATTTAATACAATGCATTTAGTTCCATTACACCTGTGCCCCACAGACACAACATGAGCGTGACAGCATAAGGATGGATCCCCCTACAAAGGGAGACCAGAAGGGCAGCGCATACTTGGCCTGCACCAAGGTCAGGGTGTGCCCTGGATCTTGAGCAGCACGAGCAGCTGTTCCATGCAAGCTGCGAGCAGAATTTCATCAGCCTGCAGCTCCGCTGGCTGCCGCTGGGCGTACCCCACCAGGGCCGAGTGCCCGGCAGAGCCGAAACTCCCATTCATTGCAGGGACTGCACCGTCCCTGCACCACCAGTGAGTGCAGAGCAGCGAAGCCCGGCTCTCTCTGCGGGCAGAGAGACGTGCCCGCCTGCCAGGAAGAGTCTCGGTGGCTGGGGTGTACCACCCACCACTCCCAGGCAGCCAGGCTCCGCAAGCGACGGCTTCGCAGCGTGTCTGGGTTTCAGCCCCGCTGCAGCCTGTTGCAACCCCCCCCCCCCCCCCCATCACCGCATTGCTCAGCTCTCGCAGGCTCCTGCTCCCTGCCGCAGTCAGGATCGACTCTGCACGCGGCCTCAGTACTTGGGTTGGATCCCCCTACCGCCACCCGCTGTGTCTCCCCAACCCCGTGCGTCCCCTCACGGGGATCCCCCCAGCGCAGCCCCGCCCTCGCTTCAGACAGGACCCCCCCCCCGGAGGAGACCCACTCTCCGCTGCCGCCTCGTACCTGGGCGCGCTGAGGTGCAGCCGACGGGAGCTCAAGGCGCAGCAGCTGCCTCGGGGGCCCAAGGCGCAGCAGCTGCCTCGGGGGCCGTGGCCCGCCCGGCCCAGGGCTCGGAGCAGCAGGCGCGGGGACAGCGCGGTTACCATGGTTGCGTTGAGGTAAAGCAAGACGCACGGGTAGAGCCGTTGGTGATTCGCGCGAGGAACAACGGATACGCTAATCCCCTTATATAGCTTCTCCAGTGCGCGCCAGCCCCACCCCGTTAAGTGGAGCAGCGCCTATCAGACGGCGTGGAATTTACCGGCGCCACGCCGATTGGCGGTTCCCTGGAATGACTCGAGACGGGACAAACAGGGAGGGGTTACGGGGAAATAACCTAACGGGCCTATCATTAGTTGCGATGGTGATGACGCAAGAGATAAAGGGCTCTGATTCGTGGATACAATGACGGGGCGGGATTTAACACTGATACCGGTTTATGATTGGGTCGGATAAGTGAGGCACTATGATTAGTGCAAAGCTGAAGGGGGGGGCGGGACAGAACACATGTGCTGGCTGATTGGTGAAGCTCGGGAGCGCAGGGCGCGGCTATTGGGCCAGCGGCGTGTCTGTGCTAAATTGGGGGGGCGTGGCTACAACCGGATGTGAGTGTTGCGTAAACCAGAGGCTGTTGGTATAAAGGGTGGGAGGGGACGGGCGGCGCCGCCCCTAGGGGGGGGGCCTGTCTGAGCTCAGTCAGGCTGGGGTGAATAGGAACCTTCCCCAGCCCGCCCCAGGCCCGGGAGCCAGCAGAGCGAAGAGCCGGCAGGTGGCCGTGCCGTTGCCGTAGCAGAAGGCAGCGCTGTTACCCTCCCCCCCTCCCCCATTCCTGACCCAAAGGGGTTTGTCTGACGCGTAGAAGCGGCAGCCAGGGGCTCCGCGCGGGGGGGCAGCGAGCGCTCTCCTCTCGCGAGACTTCGCGCCGGCTCGGCTCTGAGGGAAGGAGTCAGCGCCTCAGTGCGGCCGTTGGTGGCTCGCGGCCGTTGCGCAGCGCGCGGGGCCGGCCGCAGCCCGCGGCCTCTCCGTCCTCCCTCCGGCCGCGACGGGACTACGCCTTCCCCGCCACTCCTTCGCAGCCGCCGCCTGACGGGGAGATGAGCTGCCCTTGTGAGTGGCCGGGGGCGCCCTGCGGGGTAGGGCCGGGTCCTGGCGGCTGGAGACGGGCGGGAACCCGCCTCGGGACGGGACGGCGTGAGGGGGATGGGCGCTAGGCGGTGTGGGACCCGGGAAGAGGTTACCCTGAGCTGGGCAGGGGACAGTCCGTGCGGGGGAGGGTGGCGGGCTCGGCGGCCGTTGGGCGGGAGGGGTGGAGATGGGTGGGCCTTGGCCCTGGCCGGGGGGAAGGGCACCTGTGAGCTGGGGAGCGGTGGGTTGCCCTTCGGCCCTGGGATGTAGAGCGGGGGCTGTCTGCGCGCGTGCAGGGATGAGGAAAAGATTGCCGCCTCCAGCCCCAAACCCATGTGGCAGTAACAGGGCTGGGACTTCTGGCCGGGGTGGACGTCCCGTGCAGTCCAGGTTTGGCCCTGCTGCTCCAGGGCAGTGTTTGGCAGCCTTTGGAGTAGCGAGTACCCCCTCCCTTGTGAGAATGTTAATAAGCGCCCCACCACTCCGTTTTCCGCTCTGAGAAACCCAGTCTTTTCCCCCTTTACCCCTGGAGGACTGTATTTATCATAAAGCAGGAGAGTTCTGAGTTGTGCGGTGCTGTGTGGCTGGGGCAGATCACAAAACCCCCTGCTTCCTGCTCCCCTTCCTCCATAGAGGGGCCAAGTTCAGCGCCGGCCAATCACTATGGCCTGATGGCGGGATGATGCGACGTTCTCACGCAGGTGGGAACTTGTGGGGTCTGAGCGGGCACTAGCAGCCCAGAGTGGATAGCAGCACTCCCCATGGCCGTCCCTAGGGGGGATGCGGGCCTGGGGCAAATCACACTGTGGGGGCTCCTCTTCGGATTTTTGTACTGGTAAAATCTGGGGGTGTCAGTTGTCAGTTTCACTGCTCAGCTAGTAAGCTTGCAGGTAGAGCCCGGCTCCAGGACTGGGCAAGCCGCTGGGCTCTCCACGTGGCTTTGGGCTTTGAGCTGGGGAGGGGAACTGCCACCTGGGCAAGTTGGAGGCGGCTGCCGTCTGGCTGTGAGCCCGGGAGGTGGGCGATTGCCATCTGCTTCGTGCTGGGGCGAAGGAGGTTTCCGTGCAGCCTGAGACCCAGGAATGTGGGCAGGTGGCAGGCAGCTGCTACCCATCTTCAAGCCAGGATGTGGGAGGCTGTCTCTTGGCTCAGAGCCCGGGTACAGGTGGCAGCCACCCACCTGCGAACCCAGCTTGCAAGGTGTGGGAGGCTGCCGCCAGGCTCCCACCTGGGAGCTGGGACCGGGTGGGACATGGGTGGCTTGCCACCCAGTTTCCCGAAAAGCCAGCAGCTGCCACCCAGCATCCCAAAAGACTGGCAGCTGCCACCCAGCTTCCCAGGACTGGAGTGGCTGCCGTCTACCTCCCAGCTAGGAGGTGGGACTGGGTGGGAAGCCGGCGGCTGCTGCTGCCTGAGTTCCTCAGAAGTCAGCAGCTGCTGTTCGCTTCCCTTCACCGGGTTTTTTGCCACGTACCCTCAGGGAAACTATGCTCTAGGGGAAGTGCTGGTGGTTTGAAAGCTAGATGTGTTCAAGACACAGGCCTCTATCATCGCAGGATGAACTCCACTAAGTGCAGAATCTGCAAAGTTAGCATCTCTCTGTTGGCGAAGGCTGTACCAGGCAGCCAGCATGACACATACGATGCAAACATGCTTGGGTGTATATGATTTACCAATGTATTGCTAGTTATACCAAAGCATGTGTACCAAACTAGTGTGTTTATTTCCACCAAAGCATTAACAGGTAAAGCTTCAGGCCTGATTCTCCTGTCTCGTGCACTGGTGTAAGTAAGAGAAGAATTAGGCCCCCGTTCATGGTCGACAAAGGCGAGAGGTTATTAGTTGCTGTTTAAGGATAGCTGGATGCAGCATGTTACATTCTGATAACTTGTTTTTTCTGGCTACATGTGTTGTTATTGCTGCTACTTGTTGGTTGTATTGTAATGGCACCTTTGAGGCCCCACTCAGGATCTGCACGCCACTGTGATAGGCCCTCTTTGTACAAAGAATATGATTGTATATTTAAATACAAATATTGTTTTCCTTTGTGTCCTTTCTGCTCACACAGAGCCTGATTCTGCAACGCTAACTTGGGTTGAGTAACACACGTGCACAAATAGATTCATTGACTTCAATGGGACTGTTCTCATAGGTACTATCAAATAAGAGAAAAACTTCTACTGTCCAGCCCAAAAGTGTAATTGGCTGGTAGTTCTGTAAAATGTACTGCAGTCTGAAATATCATGTAGATGTCCAGGAAAATATAGCTTTTAACATGGTTAAGAGAATAGTTTGGGCGGTTTGTTTTTGTTTTTTCTTTGTTTTCTTTTGGTCTCTTGATATGATTTTTTTTTTGGATTGTCTGCATGATTTTTTTTGATTGCTGAATAGTGCTCTGATCTTTTGAAGGTAATGTTCATGATTGTTTAAAAATAGGATGTAAAGGAGGGGTAACTATGCTGGTAGTCAGGGTGATCACTATAGAAGCCTTGAATCCTAGGTAAAGGATTCCTGTATGATTATTGGGGTTTTTGCAGTGTGGTCTATAACAACACTTGTATTTTGGCATATACATATTCAATGAGATGTGCTCCTGTAGATAATTATAGAAAATTGTTATACGAGTTTAATCTCTTCATGAGCAAATCTGTTGTGCTGGTGAACGTTGTATCACGTGAAGCAGTTGCTATGAGAGAAGGAATGTCTAAAGCGGGCCGGGGGGAAGTCAAGGTAGCCAGACTGTGACAATGACCTGAAATATATGACCTTAGACATGAGTTAACCTGTCTCTTCCTTCATTTCCGTATTTGTAAAATGGGAAGAATATTTACCTGCCTCACGGGTTGTTGTGAGAATAAATTGTTGGTAACGCACTCTGAGCTCCTTGGCTGAAAGGTTCTATAAAAGTAAAAAATGATATTGCCCTGCAGAATATTCAGTCATACTTTAAACGCACTGCCGATGAATTGACTGATGTAAATAATTGCAAGGGGCAAAGCTCCTGTAATCCTTACTCACATGAGGAGTGTCACTGAAATATTTTCATGATTAAGGCTATGTGCATAAGCATTTCAGGATCAGGCCCCAAACTTGAAACGAAAGCTAATTGGTTAAAGATCAACCACATTCTATTCAGTGTTTCTCATGCTAATTCATGTCATGTGGTTGTACAGTATGGTCTCGTCATGAAAATGTATCAGCCCAGGGCCAGGCACAAAATCTGCTCACCCTGTTCTTTTATCAGAAAGATCATGAAAAAGCTTGCAATTTCCAAGCATAATTCAGGCTATTATAGTACACAGTTAAAAGTCACTATAATTGACAATATAGAACAGAAGTAGATTTTCAATTATCAGTGGCAGTCGGTCCTCTAAAACATTCAAACCCAAGAAGAATATTCCTGAAGGCTCCCATCAGTATGAGCTCTTGAATCATGCAGAAGCAACTTGGGGAAGTGGTAACCTTAGACAAGCGGTTAAGGAGAGGACCTCAATGAGTGGATTGCAGTTAAAAGTAAGTCCTTAGAAAAAATAACTGGCCTGCATACTTGAAAAAACTGTGTGTGTGTGTGTTTTATAGCATTTTTTTTTTACACTTACACATATTGAATGCATACTTCTTTTTTAGATTTAACCACTGACAGTGGGATTTTGGCTTCTAAGTGCCTAAATTCCTTTTGAAAATGATATTTAGGCTCCTAAATCAGTTAGGCATTTTGAGGCTGAGTGGAGCAATGCCTACCTACCTGAAGAATCTGAGCCTAATTCTTTTGAGAGGAAAGGGATATTTCCAAACAAATACTTCTCTTCCTGTTATTTTTGTGTTTTATTATATTGGGTTATTAAGAAAAGAGTAACTGTCACAGGCTGTTTAAAAAAAAAAAAGTTGGTGCACAGAACAGGTGTCAAGTTAATCTCATTCTCACAGTTTAACTCTTGGTTTATGCTCGGACGCCATTCTGTCACACAGGAAGATGTGATGGTAGTTTATAGACACACTCCGTATTCTCCAGTATATGCATAATATGAACACTGGGTCAATTCTGATAATTAAAAACTATTAATGATTTTTATTTAATTGCAGATTGTCTAGGAATCAACATTGGGTTGTATTGGTATTTTCCAAAATTTTCTTTTTCTGGACTGCTGTGAAATCTTGGTCTCTTTTGCACCTGTTTCTCCCAGGGATGAGGTTGCGGTAAAGCCCCCACTGATACCAAATAATTTTCAACACTGCATGAATGCTAAATGTGTTGATTTTTTAAGAAAGTAAAAACCTCTTTTCCAACATTTGTCTGCTTTGGTTTCACTGAGCTTAACCTAAAACAAAAAATATGCCTCAGGAAGGAATATGCAAACTGGAGGTGTCCCGTAGAGCTGAGAGCACGGAATTCCGGTGCATTCTATCCCACTTCTGCCACGGACCGACCGACTTTGTATGCAGCGTGGTTGTAGCCGTGTCGGTCCCGGGATATCGGAGAGACACGGTGGGTGAGGTAATTGCTTGTACTGGACCATCTTCCATCGGTGAGAGAGAGGAGCTTTTGAGCTACACCGAGCTCTTCCTCATATCTGGGAAAGGTACTCACTGTCACGGCTTAATACAAGGTCAAACAGATCGTTTTAGCATAAGTCATTAGCACACATTTTAAGATGAGTTTTCACACTGGGAATGTTCAGCGGTGACGCCAGGCGGCTTGGGCCTAACCCCACGCGGTGGGGCTCGGTGAGGGTTCTCGTTTGTTCTTTAACATGTCATACGGAAAGGGATTAAAAGGACTTGAAAAAAACCACCTTTTATTTCCTTCCTAGAACTGAAAAGAACTCCCTCCTCATCCAGATTTCGGTTCTCTTTGAGCCATTTACCTTCATGTTCACACCTGCCTGCATTCGCTCTTGCTGAGTTGATTCATTCGCATAATCTAATAACATTTTAGCGCCGCTATAGAGCCTCTTGTTCAAGGGCCTCACAGCAAATATTAAGCCTCACAGCACCCTTCGAGGAAGGTGCCGCTATGCCCATTTTACTGAATGGCAAATGGGGGTGCAGGGAAGTTGTGTGACATGCCCAGTGCTGTGCAGTGATTTGGGATTGAAATCCAGGATTCCTGACTCCCAGACCACCTGGTTTAATAAGTAGACCACACGTCTCTCCAAAGTAGGGAATAGAACCCAAACCAATGGCTATGGTGAAGAGTTCACTCACAGATGACGATTATCTATATAGCACCAGCCCCCCACCGCCCCCCAATATAAAGCATCTAACACGGGTAGGAAGACAAGGACCCTCCTCCAAAGAGCAATGAGTGGGGATTAGACTTGCTGTCAGCTGGGAGGGAGGGAGGCTCGGGACCAAAGACAGGCTGTGACTTTCATTTCTTTGTTTTAACAAAGCGCCATGAGCTGCAGGAGCGTAGCCTCTCGGCATGTCCACGGCATGCTAGTTAAGATAGGATTTCTGGGCCACATAAGGCACAGAGGGTGCACGTTGCATTGCACAGAATCGGTCGTGTGGGCTCCACCGTAAAAGTACCATCCCTAGTTTGGCCGGTACTAGCTCCTTTGCGGAAAGGTGCGAGATGCTCTGCAATAGGCGATTTTAAAATAACTTGGTCCCAAGGAAAGTTTCCTCCTGACCCCTCCTTAGTTAGAGGTTAGCGTGTGCCCTGAAGCATGGGGGTTTGTAGCCTTTCTGCAACTTGTGCGTGTAACTTTTGTCATCGTTCATCCTGCACGAACAAACAGAGGGTTGTTTGGGGACAGAGTTCACCTGGAAAGCTCCTTCTGCTTAGTGTTTTTTACACTTAGGAAATGAATTTTCCATTTATTTTCAAGCCCAGCTGACATGGAAACACTTTATTCACAGGGAAAAAAGAGAGACCAAATCCCCATCTAAGATTAGATGTCAGATAACTGACAGTGGCGTGTACTGAAGCCAAATCAACATAAATCATTTATTACCGGGGACAAAATAACACATCAGCTGCAATGTTGCTTTGAAAAAACGGCTGGGTTTCCATTAAAACGGAAATTAGATTTCAGAGGCAGAGTTCTGAATGTTTGTGGCGTGCAGGACTTGGGTGCGTAGATGTGGCCTGATGGTAGGTGCAGGGAAGCAAAAAGGTGGGGGGGGGAGGAGTGAAGTAGTTTCAGAAGGACGGCCTTGTGGGGGTAAAGCCCTGGACAGGGGAGATTGGGGTTCGATTCCCGGCTCGCTTTGTGGAATTCAGAGTGAGTATGTTTACACAGCATTTTGGAATGAGCCTCTGAAGCCCACCCCCCTCCCTAGACTTCAGAGCCCAAGCCCTAACTTCAGAGCACTGATTGTTTTTAGAGCACCACTGAGAGTCCTGCTAGCCCGTCTGTCCACCCAGGCGGGAAGGGTCACTCC
This sequence comes from Emydura macquarii macquarii, assembly GCF_026122565.2. NCBI lineage: Eukaryota > Metazoa > Chordata > Testudines > Chelidae > Emydura > Emydura macquarii. Next base: position 244,563 of record NW_027133394.1, read on the forward strand.
AAAATGCTGTCGACATACCTTCAAGGACTCTGTGCCTAAGTTTCCCCATCTATACGACGAGCATGAGAATGCTTTTGTAGTGCACGGGAGGGTGGCGAAGGTGACCCCGCTAATGTTTGTCAGGTGCTCAGATGCCGTGCTGGTGACGGCCATAAATATCTAGACAAAGAGTAAAAGAAAGAGTCCGGATCCTGCATTTCGCTTGTCCCCACAGAAGGGGAGGAGGATGTCGTATTAGAGGCACGGGCCTGAGCGATCCGGGTCTTGGCTCGGCTACAGATCATAGACACATTACAGGGCTTTGCTTTCTGACGTGTGGAGTGTGCCCCGCTCTCGCTGTGTTCAACAGCGGTCGTGGGTGCCTTGCGTACACGCCAGCGATGAAGCGACCCTGTTCACGGAGAGGGGCGGGGCCTCCATGGCGAGGGGGGACGCTGCTGCCACAATTTTCTGTTTACCCCTGGCTCTTAGCACAGAGGAGACCCCTGGCGAGATCACGTAAGAGAGGCAGACATTATACAGCAGGAGCAGATCCATCCCACTATTGAGCTAACTGAACCCTTACAAATAAAATAATCCTGTTACCTCCATAGTGAACCTTACAAAGAAAAAGCCTGTTTTAACTAAACATGATTTTGCTGTTAATATGAAGGCCAATGTTAAGACTTGTAATTAATTTGTTGCTAATGCCAGGAACTGTAAAAAATGAACCACGTGCCTGATATTGCGTAAAACCCTTGAAACGTGTTAGAAATTGTATTAACACAGAAGCAAACATGGAAAGTTCCTGTGATGCATTCGGCAGTGTCTAGGGACGTGCTTTTCTGCATCAATTTTGTGTGGGCTGGATTGGGGGGCCCTTGAGTTGTATGTGGGAGCTCTGATCACTCCCTCCTACACCAATCTCGCATCGGGGGTGTGAAAATCATAATAGTTCATATGAGATAGGCCGTGTCAGGTACCGTTAGAAAGGCTATAATGTGCTAAGTGAGATGATGATGTTCATGTGAGCAATGGACGTGCTGGATACGTTTGTATCTGTATTTCATATTGTGCTGCGTTTCCGGGCGACACCTGAGACGGGATGGCTGCGGCACTGGCTTGCCTCAGGGCCCATTAAGGAAACTCACAGGTACAAGAAGTGCCCTGCGTGGGACTCCATAGTCAATTTAGCCAAGAGCTTCTAGTCACGTCCCTGAGGACCGAATGCTTTCTGGGCCGCATAACCTCTAGCCTGTAGGTGTACATGGCGGTCCTAGCCTACGTCCATGCACAGTTGCAGGCAGCCCCTTTACATACCGAATAAGTTGCCCCCATTGGCACCCCAGCTAGACCATCTTCCCCCCGCCACACGGTGCTCAGGGCGTCTCCTGGGATTGCTAATCACCAGCTGAATTGCGAAGGGAGGGTTGAGCCGCTCCCAGGCAGCGGCTGACTCCAGCCCTCCTGGCCCGGGAAGGACCCGCTCGCCCCGGCCCAGAGCCACTAACCCAGCGCCTGGGCTCGGGCCGGAGGCCCTCAACCGGCAACACGGAGCGAGCGGGGAGCTACCGCCACTCTAACCGTTAGGGCCCCACCCAGTGCGTACGCGTCTACTTCCGGGTGTCGGGGCCCGGCCGCTCATTGGCAGGCTCTGGACCCACGCGGATTGGGCGGGGAAGAAAGCCGGAAGCGGCGGTTGCTGCTGCATCCATAGCAACGAGAAGAGGGAGGGGCGGACAGCTGCTGCTGCCCTGGGGTTAGAGCAACAATCAATAAACATCTCCTCTCGGGATGAGAAAGAGCCACACAGCAATACATGCTTTTATTTCCCGTCCTGCTCATCTGTACAACAGCGGGACAGGGTTACCTGCAGTTAGACAGCGCCCCCTGTCTGTGTTAGTGGATAACAACACAGGAACTGCAATATGTCACCCGAGGGTGAGAGTGTAGTGAGCTGTCATGGGTAGCATCACAGAGATTGGGGAGGGATGACAGGCAACAACCACTACTGCTGTGTGCGTGTCTTTCTTTCTGTTCGGGGCCAGGCAGGATGGAACTCTCACCCCTATCAGAAGAGGGGTGACAGTCTAGTGAGACAACAGGGGCAACATCATATTGGTTCAGAGAGCAGCAGGAGGAGCCACAAGCCTTGTTGCCCTCTTTGTGTGTGCCATCCTCTCTATCTGCTTGCGCGTTGGGGGGAGGAAACTCTCACCCCTATCAGAAGAGGGGTGAGAGTCTAGAGAGACAACAGGGGTAACATCATACTGGTTCAGGGGGGCTGTGTGTGTGTGTGTCATCTTCTCTGTCTGCTTGCGGGTTGGGGGGAGGAAACTCTCACCCCTATCAGAAGAGGGGTGAGAGTCTAGAGAGACAATGGGGCAATATCATACTAGTTCAGGGGGGCAGCAGGAGGAGGGAAAGGGGAGCTGTGTGTGGGTTGGGGGAGGAAACTCTCACCCCTATCAGAAGAGGGGTGAGAGTCTAGTGAGACAACAGGGGCAACATCATACTGGGTCAGGCGGGCGGTGGGTCTGTCATCTTCTCTGACTGGTTGGGGGGAGGAAACTCTCACCCCTATCAGAAGAGGGGTGAGAGTCTAGTGAGACAACAGGGGCAACATCATTCTGGTTCAGGGGGCCTGTGTGTGTGTGTGTCATCCTCTCTTTCTGATTGCGGGTTGGGGGAGGAAACTCTCACCCCTATCAGAAGAGGGGTGAGAGTCTAGAGAGACAATGGGGCAATATCATACTAGTTCAGGGGGCAGCAGGAGGAGGGGAAGGGGAGCTGTGTGTGGGTTGGGGGGAGGAAACTCTCACCCCTATCAGAAGAGGGGTGAGAGTCTAGTGAGACAACAGGGGCAACATCATTCTGGTTCAGGGGGGCTGTGTGTGTGTGTGTGTGTTTGCCATCCTCTCTGTCTGATTGCGGGTTGGGGGGAGGAAACTCTCACCCCTATCAGAAGAGGGGTGAGAGTCTAGTGAGACAACAGGGGCAACATCATACTGGTTCAGGGGGCTGTGTGTCTGTCATCTTCTCTGTCTGGTTGTGGGTTGGGGGGAGGAAACTCTCACCCCTATCAGAAGAGGGGTGAGAGTCTAGAGAGACAACAGGGGCAACATCATACTGATTCAGGGGGCCTCTATGTGTGTGTGTGTCTGCCATCCTCTCTGTCTGCTTGCGGGTTGGGGGGAGGAAACTCTCACCCCTATCAGAAGAGGGGTGAGAGTCTAGTGAGACAACAGGGGCAACATCATTCTGGTTCAGGGGGGCTGTGTGTGTGTGTGTGTGTTTGCCATCCTCTCTGTCTGATTGCGGGTTGGGGGGAGGAAACTCTCACCCCTATCAGAAGAGGGGTGAGAGTCTAGAGAGACAATGGGGCAATATCATACTAGTTCAGGGGGGCAACAGGAGGAGGGGAAGGGGAGCTGTGAGTGGGTTGTGGGGAGGAAACTATCACACCTATCAGAAGAGGGGTGAGAGTCTAGTGAGACAACAGGGGCAACATCATACTGGTTCAGGGGGGCTGTGTGTCTGTCATCTTCTCTGTCTGGTTGGGGGTTGGGGGAGGAAACTCTCACCCCTATCAGAAGAGGGGTGAGAGTCTAGAGAGACAACAGGGGCAACATCATACTGGTTCAGGGGGCCTGTATGTGTGTGTGTGTGTGTGTGTGTCTGTCTGTCTGCCATCCTCTCTGTCTGCTTGCGGGTTGGGGGGAGGAACCTCTCACCCCTATCAGAAGAGGGGTGAGAGTCTAGTGAGACAACAGGGGCAACATCATACTGGTTCAGGGGGGCTGTGTGTCTGTCATCTTCTCTGTCTGGTTGTGGGTTGGGGGGAGGAAACTCTCACCCCTATCAGAAGAGGGGTGAGAGTCTAGAGAGACAACAGGGGCAACATCATACTGATTCAGGGGGCCTCTATGTGTGTGTGTGTCTGCCATCCTCTCTGTCTGCTTGCGGGTTGGGGGAGGAAACTCTCACCCCTATCAGAAGAGGGGTGAGAGTCTAGTGAGACAACAGGGGCAACATCATACTGGTTCAGGGGGCCTGTATGTGTGTGTGTGTGTGTGTGTGTGTGTGTGTGTCTGCCATCCTCTCTGTCTGCTTGCGGGTTGTGGGGAGGAAACTCTCACCCCTATCAGAAGAGGGGTGAGAGTCTAGAGAGACAATGGGGCAATATCATACTAGTTCAGGGGGGCAACAGGAGGAGGGGAAGGGGAGCTGTGTGTGGGTTGGGGGGAGGAAACTCTCACCCCTATCAGAAGAGGGGTGAGAGTCTAGTGAGACAACAGGGGCAACATCATACTGGTTCAGGGGGGCTGTGTGTCTGTCATCTTCTCTGTCTGGTTGGGGGTTGGGGGGAGGAAACTCTCACCCCTATCAGAAGAGGGGTGAGAGTCTAGAGAGACAACAGGGGCAACATCATACTGGTTCAGGGGGCCTGTGTGTGTGTGTGTGTGTGTGTGTGTGTGTGTGTGTGTGTGTGTGTGTCTGCCATCCTCTCTGTCTGCTTGCGGGTTGGGGGGAGGAAGCTCTCACCCCTATCAGAAGAGGGGTGAGAGTCTAGTGAGACAACAGGGGCAACATCATACTGGTTCAGGGGGGCTGTGTGTCTGTCATCTTCTCTGTCTGGTTGTGGGTTGGGGGAGGAAACTCTCACCCCTATCAGAAGAGGGGTGAGAGTCTAGAGAGACAACAGGGGCAACATCATACTGATTCAGGGGGCCTCTATGTGTGTGTGTGTGCCATCCTCTCTGTCTGCTTGCGGGTTGAAACTCTCACCCCTATGTGAGAGTCTAGTGAGACAACAGGGGCAACATCATTCTGGTTCAGGGGGCTGCTGTGTGTGTGTGTGTGTGTTTGCCATCCTCTCTGTCTGATTGCGGGTTGGGGGGAGGAAACTCTCACCCCTATCAGAAGAGGGGTGAGAGTCTAGTGAGACAACAGGGGCAACATCATACTGGTTCAGGGGGGCTGTGTGTCTGTCATCTTCTCTGTCTGGTTGTGGGTTGGGGGGAGGAAACTCTCACCCCTATCAGAAGAGGGGTGAGAGTCTAGAGAGACAACAGGGGCAACATCATACTGATTCAGGGGGCCTCTATGTGTGTGTGTGTCTGCCATCCTCTCTGTCTGCTTGCGGGTTGGGGGGAGGAAACTCTCACCCCTATCAGAAGAGGGGTGAGAGTCTAGTGAGACAACAGGGGCAACATCATTCTGGTTCAGGGGGCTGTGTGTGTGTGTGTGTGTTTGCCATCCTCTCTGTCTGATTGCGGGTTGGGGGGAGGAAACTCTCACCCCTATCAGAAGAGGGGTGAGAGTCTAGAGAGACAATGGGGCAATATCATACTAGTTCAGGGGGGCAACAGGAGGAGGGGAAGGGGAGCTGTGTGTGGGTTGGGGGGAGGAAACTCTCACCCCTATCAGAAGAGGGGTGAGAGTCTAGTGAGACAACAGGGGCAACATCATACTAGTTCAGGGGGGCTGTGTGTCTGTCATCTTCTCTGTCTGGTTGGGGGTTGGGGGAGGAAACTCTCACCCCTATCAGAAGAGGGGTGAGAGTCTAGAGAGACAACAGGGGCAACATCATACTGGTTCAGGGGGCCTGTATGTGTGTGTGTGTGTGTGTGTGTGTGTGTGTGTGTCTGCCATCCTCTCTGTCTGCTTGCGGGTTGGGGGGAGGAAGCTCTCACCCCTATCAGAAGAGGGGTGAGAGTCTAGTGAGACAACAGGGGCAACATCATACTGGTTCAGGGGGCTGTGTGTCTGTCATCTTCTCTGTCTGGTTGTGGGTTGGGGGAGGAAACTCTCACCCCTATCAGAAGAGGGGTGAGAGTCTAGAGAGACAACAGGGGCAACATCATACTGATTCAGGGGGCCTCTATGTGTGTGTGTGTCTGCCATCCTCTCTGTCTGCTTGCGGGTTGGGGGGAGGAAACTCTCACCCCTATCAGAAGAGGGGTGAGAGTCTAGTGAGACAACAGGGGCAACATCATTCTGGTTCAGGGGGGCTGTGTGTGTGTGTGTGTGTTTGCCATCCTCTCTGTCTGATTGCGGGTTGGGGGAGGAAACTCTCACCCCTATCAGAAGAGGGGTGAGAGTCTAGTGAGACAACAGGGGCAACATCATACTGGTTCAGGGGGGCTGTGTGTCTGTCATCTTCTCTGTCTGGTTGTGGGTTGGGGGAGGAAACTCTCACCCCTATCAGAAGAGGGGTGAGAGTCTAGAGAGACAACAGGGGCAACATCATACTGATTCAGGGGGCCTCTATGTGTGTGTGTGTCTGCCATCCTCTCTGTCTGCTTGCGGGTTGGGGGGAGGAAACTCTCACCCCTATCAGAAGAGGGGTGAGAGTCTAGTGAGACAACAGGGGCAACATCATTCTGGTTCAGGGGGCTGTGTGTGTGTGTGTGTGTTTGCCATCCTCTCTGTCTGATTGCGGGTTGGGGGGAGGAAACTCTCACCCCTATCAGAAGAGGGGTGAGAGTCTAGAGAGACAATGGGGCAATATCATACTAGTTCAGGGGGGCAACAGGAGGAGGGGAAGGGGAGCTGTGTGTGGGTTGGGGGGAGGAAACTCTCACCCCTATCAGAAGAGGGGTGAGAGTCTAGTGAGACAACAGGGGCAACATCATACTGGTTCAGGGGGGCTGTGTGTCTGTCATCTTCTCTGTCTGGTTGGGGGTTGGGGGAGGAAACTCTCACCCCTATCAGAAGAGGGGTGAGAGTCTAGAGACACAACAGGGGCAACATGATAGTGGGTCCGGGGGCCTGTGTGTGTGTGTGTGTGTGTGTGTGTGTGTGTGTGTGTCTGCCATCCTCTCTGTCTGCTTGCGGGTTGGGGGAGGAAGCTCTCACCCCTATCAGAAGAGGGGTGAGAGTCTAGTGAGACAACAGGGGCAACATCATACTGGTTCAGGGGGCCTGTATGTGTGTGTGTGTGTGTGTGTGTGTCTGCCATCCTCTCTGTCTGCTTGCGGGTTGTGGGGAGGAAACTCTCACCCCTATCAGAAGAGGGGTGAGAGTCTAGAGAGACAATGGGGCAATATCATACTAGTTCAGGGGGGCAGCAGGAGGAGGGGAAGGGGAGCTGTGTGTGGGTTGGGGGGAGGAAACTCTCACCCCTATCAGAAGAGGGGTGAGAGTCTAGTGAGACAACAGGGGCAACATCATTCTGGTTCAGGGGGCCTGTGTGTCTGTGTGTGTGTGGGTTGTGTCAGAAGAGGGGTGAGAGTCTAGTGAGACAACAGGGGCAACATCATACTGGTTCAGGGGGGCTGTGTGTCTGCCATGCTCTCTGTCTGCTTGTGCGTTGGGGGGAGGAAACTCTCACCCCTATCAGAAGAGGGGTGAGAGTCTAGTGAGACAACAGGGGCAACATCATACTGGTTCAGGGGGGCAGCAGGAGGAGGGGAAGGGGAGCTGTGTCTGGGTTGGGGGGAGGAAACTCTCACCCCTATCAGAAGAGGGGTGAGAGTTTAGAGAGACAACAGGGGCAACATCATACTGGTTCAGGGGGCAGCAGGAGGAGGGGAAGGGGAGCTGTGTGTGGGTTGGGGGAGGAAACTCTCACCCCTATCAGAAGAGGGGTGAGAGTCTAGTGAGACCACAGGGGCAACATCATACTGGTTCAGGGGGGCTGTGTGTGTGTGTGTCTGCCATCCTCTCTGTCTGCTTGTGGGTTGGGGGAGGAAACTCTCACCCCTATCAGAAGAGGGGTGAGAGTCTAGTGAGACAACAGGGGCAACATCATACTGGTTCAGGGGGGCTGTGTGTCTGCCATCCTCTCTGTCTGCTTGTGGGTTGGGGGGAGGAAACTCTCACCCCTATCAGAAGAGGGGTGAGAGTCTAGTGAGACAACAGGGGCAACATCATTCTGGTTCAGGGGGCTGTGTGTGTGTGTGTGTGTGTTTGCCATCCTCTCTGTCTGATTGCGGGTTGGGGGGAGGAAACTCTCACCCCTATCAGAAGAGGGGTGAGAGTCTAGTGAGACAACAGGGGCAACATCATACTGGTTCAGCGGGGCTGTGTGTCTGTCATCTTCTCTGTCTGGTTGTGGGTTGGGGGGAGGAAACTCTCACCCCTATCAGAAGAGGGGTGAGAGTCTAGTGAGACAACAGGGGCAACATCATACTGATTCAGGGGGCCTGTATGTGTGTGTGTGTCTGCCATCCTCTCTGTCTGCTTGTGGGTTGGGGGGAGGAAACTCTCACCCCTATCAGAAGAGGGGTGAGAGTCTAGTGAGACAACAGGGGCAACATCATACTGGTTCAGGGGGGCTGTGTGTCTGTCATCTTCTCTGTCTGGTTGGGGGAGGAAACTCTCACCCCTATCAGAAGAGGGGTGAGAGTCTAGAGAGACAACAGGGGCAACATCATTCTGGTTCAGGGGGCCTGTGTGTGTGTGTGTCATCCTCTCTTTCTGATTGCGGGTTGGGGGAGGAAACTCTCACCCCTATCAGAAGAGGGGTGAGAGTCTAGAGAGACAATGGGGCAATATCATACTAGTTCAGGGGGGCAGCAGGAGGAGGGGAAGGGGAGCTGTGTGTGGGTTGGGGGGAGGAAACTCTCACCCCTATCAGAAGAGGGGTGAGAGTCTAGTGAGACAACAGGGGCAACATCATTCTGGTTCAGGGGGGCTGTGTGTGTGTGTGTGTGTGTTTGCCATCCTCTCTGTCTGATTGCGGGTTGGGGGGAGGAAACTCTCACCCCTATCAGAAGAGGGGTGAGAGTCTAGTGAGACAACAGGGGCAACATCATACTGGTTCAGGGGGGGTGTGTGTGTGTCATCTTCTCTGTCTGATTGTGGGTTGGGGGGAGGAAACTCTCACCCCTATCAGAAGAGGGGTGAGAGTCTAGAGAGACAACAGAGCAACATCATACTGGTTCAGGGGGCCTGTATGTGTGTGTGTGTCTGCCATCCTCTCTGTCTGATTGTGGGTTGGGGGGAGGAAACTCTCACCCCTATCAGAAGAGGGGTGAGAGTCTAGTGAGACAACAGGGGCAACATCATTCTGGTTCAGGGGGGCTGTGTGTGTGTGTGTGTGTTTGCCATCCTCTCTGTCTGATTGCGGGTTGGGGGAGGAAACTCTCACCCCTATCAGAAGAGGGGTGAGAGTCTAGAGAGACAATGGGGCAATATCATACTAGTTCAGGGGGGCAACAGGAGGAGGGGAAGGGGAGCTGTGTGTGGGTTGGGGGGAGGAAACTCTCACCCCTATCAGAAGAGGGGTGAGAGTCTAGTGAGACAACAGGGGCAACATCATACTGGTTCAGGGGGGCTGTGTGTCTGTCATCTTCTCTGTCTGGTTGGGGGTTGGGGGGAGGAAACTCTCACCCCTATCAGAAGAGGGGTGAGAGTCTAGAGAGACAACAGGGGCAACATCATACTGGTTCAGGGGGCCTGTATGTGTGTGTGTGTGTGTGTGTGTCTGCCATCCTCTCTGTCTGCTTGCGGGTTGGGGGGAGGAAGCTCTCACCCCTATCAGAAGAGGGGTGAGAGTCTAGTGAGACAACAGGGGCAACATCATACTGGTTCAGGGGGGCTGTGTGTCTGTCATCTTCTCTGTCTGGTTGTGGGTTGGGGGGAGGAAACTCTCACCCCTATCAGAAGAGGGGTGAGAGTCTAGAGAGACAACAGGGGCAACATCATACTGATTCAGGGGGCCTCTATGTGTGTGTGTGTCTGCCATCCTCTCTGTCTGTGTGAAACTCTCACCCCTATCAGAAGAGGGGTGAGAGTCTAGTGAGACAACAGGGGCAACATCATACTGGTTCAGGGGGCCTGTATGTGTGTGTGTGTGTGTGTGTGTGTGTGTGTGTCTGCCATCCTCTCTGTCTGCTTGCGGGTTGTGGGGAGGAAACTCTCACCCCTATCAGAAGAGGGGTGAGAGTCTAGAGAGACAATGGGGCAATATCATACTAGTTCAGGGGGGCAGCAGGAGGAGGGGAAGGGGAGCTGTGTGTGGGTTGGGGGGAGGAAACTCTCACCCCTATCAGAAGAGGGGTGAGAGTCTAGTGAGACAACAGGGGCAACATCATTCTGGTTCAGGGGGGCTGTGTGTGTGTGTGTGTATTTGCCATCCTCTCTGTCTGCTTGCGGGTTGGGGGAGGAAGCTCTCACCCCTATCAGAAGAGGGGTGAGAGTCTAGTGAGACAACAGGGGCAACATCATACTGGTTCAGGGGGCTGTGTGTCTGTCATCTTCTCTGTCTGGTTGTGGGTTGGGGGGAGGAAACTCTCACCCCTATCAGAAGAGGGGTGAGAGTCTAGAGCGACCACAGGGGCAACATCAGACTGATTCAGGGGGCCTCTATGTGGGTGTGTGTCTGCCATCCTCTCTGTCTGCTTGCGGGTTGGGGGGAGGAAACTCTCACCCCTATCAGAAGAGGGGTGAGAGTCTAGTGAGACAACAGGGGCAACATCATACTGGTTCAGGGGGCCTGTATGTGTGTGTGTGTGTGTGTGTGTGTGTGTCTGCCATCCTCTCTGTCTGCTTGCGGGTTGTGGGGAGGAAACTCTCACCCCTATCAGAAGAGGGGTGAGAGTCTAGAGAGACAATGGGGCAATATCATACTAGTTCAGGGGGCAGCAGGAGGAGGGGAAGGGGAGCTGTGTGTGGGTTGGGGGGAGGAAACTCTCACCCCTATCAGAAGAGGGGTGAGAGTCTAGTGAGACAACAGGGGCAACATCATTCTGGTTCAGGGGGGCTGTGTGTGTGTGTGTGTATTTGCCATCCTCTCTGTCTGCTTGCGGGTTGGGGGGAGGAAGCTCTCACCCCTATCAGAAGAGGGGTGAGAGTCTAGTGAGACAACAGGGGCAACATCATACTGGTTCAGGGGGCTGTGTGTCTGTCATCTTCTCTGTCTGGTTGTGGGTTGGGGGAGGAAACTCTCACCCCTATCAGAAGAGGGTGAGAGTCTAGAGAGACAACAGGGGCAACATCATACTGATTCAGGGGGCCTCTATGTGTGTGTGTGTGTCTGCCATCCTCTCTGTCTGCTTGCGGGTTGGGGGGAGGAAACTCTCACCCCTATCAGAAGAGGGGTGAGAGTCTAGTGAGACAACAGGGGCAACATCATACTGGTTCAGGGGGGCTGTGTGTCTGTCATCTTCTCTGTCTGGTTGTGGGTTGGGGGGAGGAAGCTCTCACCCCTATCAGAAGAGGGGTGAGAGTCTAGTGAGACAACAGGGGCAACATCATACTGGTTCAGGGGGCCTATATGTGTGTGTGTGTGTGTGTGTGTGTGTGTGTGTGTCTGCCATCCTCTCTGTCTGCTTGCGGGTTGTGGGGAGGAAACTCTCACCCCTATCAGAAGAGGGGTGAGAGTCTAGAGAGACAATGGGGCAATATCATACTAGTTCAGGGGGGCAGCAGGAGGAGGGGAAGGGGAGCTGTGTGTGGGTTGGGGGAGGAAACTCTCACCCCTATCAGAAGAGGGGTGAGAGTCTAGTGAGACAACAGGGGCAACATCATTCTGGTTCAGCTGTGTGTGTGGGCCTGTGTGTCTGCCATGTTCTCTGTCTGGTTGTGGGTTCGGGGGAGGAAACTCTCACCCCTATCAGAAGAGGGGTGAGAGTCTAGTGAGACAACAGGGGCAACATCATACTGGTTCAGGGGGGCTGTGTGTCTGCCATGCTCTCTGTCTGCTTGTGCGTTGGGGGGAGGAAACTCTCACCCCTATCAGAAGAGGGGTGAGAGTCTAGTGAGACAACAGGGGCAACATCATACTGGTTCAGGGGGGCAGCAGGAGGAGGGGAAGGGGAGCTGTGTCTGGGTTGGGGGGAGGAAACTCTCACCCCTATCAGAAGAGGGGTGAGAGTTTAGAGAGACAACAGGGGCAACATCATACTGGTTCAGGGGGGCAGCAGGAGGAGGGGAAGGGGAGCTGTGTGTGGGTTGGGGGGAGGAAACTCTCACCCCTATCAGAAGAGGGGTGAGAGTCTAGTGAGACAACAGGGGCAACATCATACTGGTTCAGGGGGGCTGTGTGTCTGCCATCCTCTCTGTCTGCTTGTGGGTTGGGGGGAGGAAACTCTCACCCCTATCAGAAGAGGGGTGAGAGTCTAGTGAGACAACAGGGGCAACATCATACTGGTTCAGGGGGGCTGTGTGTCTGCCATCCTCTCTGTCTGCTTGTGGGTTGGGGGGAGGAAACTCTCACCCCTATCAGAAGAGGGGTGAGAGTCTAGTGAGACAACAGGGGCAACATCATACTGGTTCAGCGGGGCTGTGTGTCTGTCATCTTCTCTGTCTGGTGTGTGCTCTCACCCCTATCAGAAGAGGGGTGAGAGTCTAGTGAGACAACAGGGGCAACATCATACTGATTCAGGGGGCCTCTGTGTGTGTGTGTGTCTGCCATCCTCTCTGTCTGCTTGCGGGTTGGGGGAGGAAACTCTCACCCCTATCAGAAGAGGGGTGAGAGTCTAGTGAGACAACAGGGGCAACATCATACTGGTTCAGGGGGGCTGTGTGTCTGTCATCTTCTCTGTCTCGTTGGGGGGAGGAAACTCTCACCCCTATCAGAAGAGGGGTGAGAGTCTAGAGAGACAACAGGGGCAACATCATTCTGGTTCAGGGGGCCTGTGTGTGTGTGTGTCATCTTCTCTTTCTGATTGCGGGTTGGGCGCACGAAACTCTCACCCCTATCAGAAGAGGGGTGAGAGTCTAGTGAGACAACAGGGGCAACATCATTCTGGTTCAGGGGGGCTGTGTGTGTGTGTGTGTTTGCCATCCTCTCTGTCTGATTGCGGGTGGGGGGGAGGAAACTCTCACCCCTATCAGAAGAGGGGTGAGAGTCTAGGGAGACAACAGGGGCACCATCATCCTGGTTCAGGGGGGCTGTGTGTGTGTCATCTTCTCTGTCTGCTTGTGGGTTGGGGGGAGGAAACTCTCACCCCTATCAGAAGAGGGGTGAGAGTCTAGAGAGACAACAGGGGCAACATCATAGTGGTTCAGGGGGGCTGTGTGTGTGTCATCTTCTCTGTCTGCTTGTGGGTTGGGGGGAGGAAACTCTCACCCCTATCAGAAGAGGGGTGAGAGTCTAGAGAGACAACATCATAGTGGTTCAGGGGGGCAGCAGGAGGAGGGGAAGGGGAGCTGTGTGTGGGTTGGGGGGAGGAAACTCTCACCCCTATCAGAAGAGGGGTGAGAGTCTAGTGAGACAACAGGGGCAACATCATTCTGGTTCAGGGGGGCTGTGTGTCTGTCATCCTCTCTGTCTGATTGTGGGTTGGGGGAGGAAACTCTCACCCCTATCAGAAGAGGGGTGAGAGTCTAGTGAGACAACAGGGGCAAGATCATACTGGTTCAGGGGGGCAGCAGGAGGAGGGAAAGGGGAGCTGTGTCTGGGTTGGGGGGAGGAAACTCTCACCCCTATCAGAAGAGGGGTGAGAGTCTAGTGAGACAACAGGGGCAACATCATACTGGTTCAGGGGGCCTGTGTGTCTGCCATGTTCTCTGTCTGGTTGTGGGTTGGGGGAGGAAACTCTCACCCCTATCAGAAGAGGGGTGAGAGTCTAGAGAGACAACAGGGCAACATCATAGTGGTTCAGGGGGGCAGTAGGAGGAGGGGAAGGGGAGCTGTGTGTGGGTTGGGGGGAGGAAACTCTCACCCCTATCAGAAGAGGGGTGAGAGTCTAGTGAGATAACAGGGGCAACATCATACTGGTTCAGGGGGCCTGTGTGTCTGCCATGTTCTCTGTCTGGTTGTGGGTTGGGGGGAGGAAACTCTCACCCCTATCAGAAGAGGGGTGAGAGTCTAGTGAGACAACAGGGGCAACATCATACTGGTTCAGGGGGGCTGTGTGTCTGCCATGCTCTCTGTCTGCTTGTGCGTTGGGGGAGGAAACTCTCACCCCTATCAGAAGAGGGGTGAGAGTCTAGTGAGACAACAGGGGCAACATCATACTGGTTCAGGGGGGCTGTGTGTCTGCCATGCTCTCTGTCTGCTTGTGGGTTGGGGGAGGAAACTCTCACCCCTATCAGAAGAGGGGTGAGAGTCTAGTGAGACAACAGGGGCAACATCATACTGGTTCAGGGGGGCTGTGTGTCTGCCATGCTCTCTGTCTGCTTGTGGGTTGGGGGGAGGAAACTCTCACCCCTATCAGAAGAGGGGTGAGAGTCTAGTGAGACAACAGGGGCAACATCATACTGGTTCAGGGGGCAGCAGGAGGAGGGGAAGGGGAGCTGTGTGTGGGTTGGGGGGAGGAAACTCTCACCCCTATCAGAAGAGGGGTGAGAGTCTAGAGAGACAACAGGGGCAACATCATACTGGTTCAGGGGGGCAGCAGGAGGAGGGGAAGGGGAGCTGTGTGTGGGTTGGGGGGAGGAAACTCTCACCCCTATCAGAAGAGGGGTGAGAGTCTAGTGAGACAACAGGGGCAACATCATACTGGTTCAGGGGGGCTGTGTGTCTGTCATCTTCTCTGTCTGGTTGGGGGAGGAAACTCTCACCCCTATCCGAAGAGGGGTGAGAGTCTAGTGAGACAACAGGGGCAACATCATAGTGGGTCAGGGGGGCTGTGTGTGTGTGTGTTTGCCATCCTCTCTGTCTGATTGCAGGTTGGGGGGAGGAAACTCTCACCCCTATCAGAAGAGGGGTGAGAGTCTAGTGAGACAACAGGGGCAACATCGTACTGGTTCAGGGGGGCTGTGTGTCTGTCTTCTTCTCTGTCTGCTTGTGGGTTGGGGGGAGGAAACTCTCACCCCTATCAGAAGAGGGGTGAGAGTCTAGTGAGACAACAGGGGCAACATCGTACTGGTTCAGGGGGCCTGTGTGTCTGCCATGTTCTCTGTCTGGTTGTGGGTTGGGGGAGGAAACTCTCACCCCTATCAGAAGAGGGGTGAGAGTCTAGAGAGACAACAGGGGCAACATCATACTGGTTCAGGGGGCCTGTATGTGTGTGTGTGGGGGTGTGTGTCTGCCATCCTCTCTGTCTGCTTGCGGGTGGGGGGGAGGAAGCTCTCACCCCTATCAGAAGAGGGGTGAGAGTCTAGTGAGACAACAGGGGCAACATCATACTGGTTCAGGGGGGCTGTGTGTCTGTCATCTTCTCTGTCTGGTTGTGGGTTGGGGGAGGAAACTCTCACCCCTATCAGAAGAGGGGTGAGAGTCTAGAGAGACAACAGGGGCAACATCATACTGATTCAGGGGGCCTCTATGTGTGTGTGTGTCTGCCATCCTCTCTGTCTGCTTGCGGGTTGGGGGGAGGAAACTCTCACCCCTATCAGAAGAGGGGTGAGAGTCTAGTGAGACAACAGGGGCAACATCATACTGGTTCAGGGGGCCTGTATGTGTGTGTGTGTGTGTGTGTGTCTGCCATCCTCTCTGTCTGCTTGCGGGTTGTGGGGAGGAAACTCTCACCCCTATCAGAAGAGGGGTGAGAGTCTAGAGAGACAATGGGGCAATATCATACTAGTTCAGGGGGCAGCAGGAGGAGGGGAAGGGGAGCTGTGTGTGGGTTGGGGGGAGGAAACTCTCACCCCTATCAGAAGAGGGGTGAGAGTCTAGTGAGACAACAGGGGCAACATCATTCTGGTTCAGGGGGGCTGTGTGTGTGTATTTGCCATCCTCTCTGTCTGCTTGCGGGTTGGGGGGAGGAAGCTCTCACCCCTATCAGAAGAGGGGTGAGAGTCTAGTGAGACAACAGGGGCAACATCATACTGGTTCAGGGGGGCTGTGTGTCTGTCATCTTCTCTGTCTGGTTGTGGGTTGGGGGAGGAAACTCTCACCCCTATCAGAAGAGGGGTGAGAGTCTAGAGAGACAACAGGGGCAACATCATACTGATTCAGGGGGCCTCTATGTGTGTGTGTGTCTGCCATCCTCTCTGTCTGCTTGCGGGTTGGGGGAGGAAACTCTCACCCCTATCAGAAGAGGGGTGAGAGTCTAGTGAGACAACAGGGGCAACATCATACTGGTTCAGGGGGCCTGTATGTGTGTGTGTGTCTGCCATCCTCTCTGTCTGATTGTGGGTTGGGGGGAGGAAACTCTCACCCCTATCAGAAGAGGGGTGAGAGTCTAGAGAGACAACAGAGCAACATCATACTAGTTCAGGGGGGCAGCAGGAGGAGGGGAAGGGGAGCTGTGTGTGGGTTGGGGGGAGGAAACTCTCACCCCTATCAGAAGAGGGGTGAGAGTCTAGTGAGACAACAGGGGCAACATCATTCTGGTTCAGGGGGGCTGTGTGTGTGTGTGTGTATTTGCCATCCTCTCTGTCTGCTTGCGGGTTGGGGGAGGAAGCTCTCACCCCTCTCAGACGAGGGGTGAGAGACTAGAGAGACACCAGGGGCAACATCATACTGGTTCAGGGGGGCTGTGTGTCTGTCATCTTCTCTGTCTGGTTGTGGGTTGGGGGGAGGAAACTCTCACCCCTATCAGAAGAGGGGTGAGAGTCTAGAGAGACAACAGGGGCAACATCATACTGATTCAGGGGGCCTCTGTGTGTGTGTGTGTCTGCCATCCTCTCTGTCTGCTTGCGGGTTGGGGGGAGGAAACTCTCACCCCTATCAGAAGAGGGGTGAGAGTCTAGTGAGACAACAGGGGCAACATCATACTGGTTCAGGGGGGCTGTGTGTCTGTCATCTTCTCTGTCTGGTTGTGGGTTGGGGGAGGAAGCTCTCACCCCTATCAGAAGAGGGGTGAGAGTCTAGTGAGACAACAGGGGCAACATCATACTGGTTCAGGGGGCCTGTATGTGTGTGTGTGTGTGTGTGTCTGCCATCCTCTCTGTCTGCTTGCGGGTTGTGGGGAGGAAACTCTCACCCCTATCAGAAGAGGGGTGAGAGTCTAGTGAGACAACAGGGGCAACATCATACTGGTTCAGGGGGGCTGTGTGTCTGTCATCTTCTCTGTCTGGTTGTGGGTTGGGGGAGGAAACTCTCACCCCTATCAGAAGAGGGGTGAGAGTCTAGAGAGACAACAGGGGCAACATCATTCTGGTTCAGGGGGGCTGTGTGTGTGTGTGTGTGTCTGCCATCCTCTCTGTCTGCTTGCGGGTTGGGGGGAGGAAACTCTCACCCCTATCAGAAGAGGGGTGAGAGTCTAGTGAGACAACAGGGGCAACATCATACTGGTTCAGGGGGGCTGTGTGTCTGTCATCTTCTCTGTCTGGTTGGGGGGAGGAAACTCTCACCCCTATCAGAAGAGGGGTGAGAGTCTCGAGAGACAACAGGGGCAACATCATTCTGGTTCAGGGGGCCTGTGTGTGTGTGTGTCATCCTCTCTTTCTGATTGCGGGTTGGGGGAGGAAACTCTCACCCCTATCAGAAGAGGGGTGAGAGTCTAGAGAGACAATGGGGCAATATCATACTAGTTCAGGGGGGCAGCAGGAGGAGGGGAAGGGGAGCTGTGTGTGGGTTGGGGGGAGGAAACTCTCACCCCTATCAGAAGAGGGGTGAGAGTCTAGTGAGACAACAGGGGCAACATCATTCTGGTTCAGGGGGGCTGTGTGTGTGTGTGTGTTTGCCATCCTCTCTGTCTGATTGTGGGTTGGGGGGAGGAAACTCTCACCCCTATCAGAAGAGGGGTGAGAGTCTAGAGAGACAACAGGGGCAACATCATAGTGGTTCAGGGGGGCTGTGTGTGTGTCATCTTCTCTGTCTGCTTGAGGGTTGGGGGGAGGAAACTCTAACCCCTATCAGAAGAGGGGTGAGAGTCTAGAGAGACAACAGGGGCAACATCATAGTGGTTCAGGGGGGCAGCAGGAGGAGGGGAAGGGGAGCTGTGTGTGGGTTGGGGGGAGGAAACTCTCACCCCTATCAGAAGAGGGGTGAGAGTCTAGTGAGACAACAGGGGCAACATCATACTGGTTCAGGGGGCCTGTATGTGTGTGTGTGTGTGTGTGTGTCTGCCATCCTCTCTGTCTGCTTGCGGGTTGTGGGGAGGAAACTCTCACCCCTATCAGAAGAGGGGTGAGAGTCTAGAGAGACAATGGGGCAATATCATACTAGTTCAGGGGGGCAGCAGGAGGAGGGGAAGGGGAGCTGTGTGTGGGTTGGGGGGAGGAAACTCTCACCCCTATCAGAAGAGGGGTGAGAGTCTAGTGAGACAACAGGGGCAACATCATTCTGGTTCAGGGGGGCTGTGTGTGTGTGTGTGTATTTGCCATCCTCTCTGTCTGCTTGCGGGTTGGGGGGAGGAAGCTCTCACCCCTATCAGAAGAGGGGTGAGAGTCTAGTGAGACAACAGGGGCAACATCATACTGGTTCAGGGGGGCTGTGTGTCTGTCATCTTCTCTGTCTGGTTGTGGGTTGGGGGGAGGAAACTCTCACCCCTATCAGAAGAGGGGTGAGAGTCTAGAGAGACAACAGGGGCAACATCATACTGATTCAGGGGGCCTCTATGTGTGTGTGTGTCTGCCATCCTCTCTGTCTGCTTGCGGGTTGGGGGGAGGAAACTCTCACCCCTATCAGAAGAGGGGTGAGAGTCTAGTGAGACAACAGGGGCAACATCATACTGTTTCAGGGGGGCTGTGTGTCTGTCATCTTCTCTGTCTGGTTGTGGGTTGGGGGAGGAAGCTCTCACCCCTATCAGAAGAGGGGTGAGAGTCTAGTGAGACAACAGGGGCAACATCATACTGGTTCAGGGGGCCTGTATGTGTGTGTGTGTGTGTGTCTGCCATCCTCTCTGTCTGCTTGCGGGTTGTGGGGAGGAAACTCTCACCCCTATCAGAAGAGGGGTGAGAGTCTAGTGAGACAACAGGGGCAACATCATACTGGTTCAGGGGGGCTGTGTGTCTGTCATCTTCTCTGTCTGGTTGTGGGTTGGGGGAGGAAACTCTCACCCCTATCAGAAGAGGGGTGAGAGTCTAGAGAGACAACAGGGGCAACATCATTCTGGTTCAGGGGGGCTGTGTGTGTGTGTGTGTGTCTGCCATCCTCTCTGTCTGCTTGCGGGTTGGGGGGAGGAAACTCTCACCCCTATCAGAAGAGGGGTGAGAGTCTAGTGAGACAACAGGGGCAACATCATACTGGTTCAGGGGGGCTGTGTGTCTGTCATCTTCTCTGTCTGGTTGGGGGAGGAAACTCTCACCCCTATCAGAAGAGGGGTGAGAGTCTAGAGAGACAACAGGGGCAACATCATTCTGGTTCAGGGGGCCTGTGTGTGTGTGTGTCATCCTCTCTTTCTGATTGCGGGTTGGGGGGAGGAAACTCTCACCCCTATCAGAAGAGGGGTGAGAGTCTAGAGAGACAATGGGGCAATATCATACTAGTTCAGGGGGGCAGCAGGAGGAGGGGAAGGGGAGCTGTGTGGGGGTTGGGGGGAGGAAACTCTCACCCCTGTCAGAAGAGGGGTGAGAGTCTAGTGAGACAACAGGGGCAACATCATTCTGGTTCAGGGGGCTTGTGTGTGTGTGTGTGTGTCTGCCATCCTCTCTGTCTGATTGTGGGTTGGGGGGAGGAAACTCTCACCCCTATCAGAAGAGGGGTGAGAGTCTAGAGAGACAACAGAGCAACATCATACTGGTTCAGGGGGGCTGTGTGTGTGTCATCTTCTCTGTCTGCTTGTGGGTTGGGGGGAGGAAACTCTCACCCCTATCAGAAGAGGGGTGAGAGTCTAGAGAGACAACAGGGGCAACATCATAGTGGTTCAGGGGGCAGCAGGAGGAGGGGAAGGGGAGCTGTGTGTGGGTTGGGGGGAGGAAACTCTCACCCCTATCAGAAGAGGGGTGAGAGTCTAGTGAGACAACAGGGGCAACATCATACTGGTTCAGGGGGCCTGTATGTGTGTGTGTGTGTGTGTGTGTCTGCCATCCTCTCTGTCTGCTTGCGGGTTGTGGGGAGGAAACTCTCACCCCTATCAGAAGAGGGGTGAGAGTCTAGAGAGACAATGGGGCAATATCATACTAGTTCAGGGGGGCAGCAGGAGGAGGGGAAGGGGAGCTGTGTGTGTGGGTTGGGGGGAGGAAACTCTCACCCCTATCAGAAGAGGGGTGAGAGTCTAGTGAGACAACAGGGGCAACATCATTCTGGTTCAGGGGGGCTGTGTGTCTGCCATGTTCTCTGTCTGGTTGTGGGTTCGGGGGAGGAAACTCTCACCCCTATCAGAAGAGGGGTGAGAGTCTAGTGAGACAACAGGGGCAACATCATACTGGTTCAGGGGGGCTGTGTGTCTGCCATCCTCTCTGTCTGCTTGTGGGTTGGGGGGAGGAAACTCTCACCCCTATCAGAAGAGGGGTGAGAGTCTAGTGAGACAACAGGGGCAACATCATACTGGTTCAGGGGGGCTGTGTGTCTGCCATCCTCTCTGTCTGCTTGTGGGTTGGGGGGAGGTCACCCCTATCAGAAGAGGGGTGAGAGTCTAGTGAGACAACAGGGGCAACATCATACTGGTTCAGGGGGGCTGTGTGTCTGCCATCCTCTCTGTCTGCTTGTGGGTTGGGGGAGGAAACTCTCACCCCTATCAGAAGAGGGGTGAGAGTCTAGTGAGACAACAGGGGCAACATCATACTGGTTCAGGGGGGCTGTGTGTCTGCCATCCTCTCTGTCTGCTTGTGGGTTGGGGGGAGGAAACTCTCACCCCTATCAGAAGAGGGGTGAGAGTCTAGTGAGACAACAGGGGCAACATCATACTGGTTCAGGGGGGCTGTGTGTCCGCCATCCTCTCTGTCGGCTTGTGGGTGGGGGGGAGGAAACTCTCACCCCTATCAGAAGAGGGGTGAGAGTCTAGTGAGACAACAGGGGCAACATCATACTGGTTCAGGGGTGTGTGTGTGTCTGCCATCCTCTCTGTCTGCTTGTGGGTTGGGGGGAGGAAACTCTCACCCCTATCAGAAGAGGGGTGAGAGTCTAGTGAGACAACAGGGGCAACATCATACTGATTCAGGGGGCCTCTATGTGTGTGTGTGTCTGCCATCCTCTCTGTCTGCTTGTGGGTTGGGGGAGGAAACTCTCACCCCTATCAGAAGAGGGGTGAGAGTCTAGTGAGACAACAGGGGCAACATCATAGTGGTTCAGGGGGGCTGTGTGTCTGTAATCTTCTCTGTCTGGTTGGGGGGAGGAAACTCTCACCCCTATCAGAAGAGGGGTGAGAGTCTAGAGAGACAGCAGGGCAACATCATAGTGGTTCAGGGGGGCAGCAGGAGGAGGGGAAGGGGAGCTGTGTGTGGGTTGGGGGAGGAAACTCTCACCCCTATCAGAAGAGGGGTGAGAGTCTAGTGAGACAACAGGGGCAACATCATAGTGGTTCAGGGGGGCAGCAGGAGGAGGGGAAGGGGAGCTGTGTGTGGGTTGGGGGAGGAAACTCTCACCCCTATCAGAAGAGGGGTGAGAGTCTAGTGACACAACAGGGGCAACATCATTCTGGTTCAGGGGGGCTGTGTGTCTGTCATCCTCTCTGTCTGATTGT
Source organism: Emydura macquarii macquarii (assembly GCF_026122565.2). Classification (NCBI taxonomy): domain Eukaryota; kingdom Metazoa; phylum Chordata; order Testudines; family Chelidae; genus Emydura; species Emydura macquarii. Next base: position 265,892 of record NW_027133394.1, read on the forward strand.
GGGTTGGGGGAGGAAACTCTCACCCCTATCAGAAGAGGGGTGAGAGTCTAGTGAGACAACAGGGGCAAGATCATACTGGTTCAGGGGGGCAGCAGGAGGAGGGGAAGGGGAGCTGTGTCTGGGTTGGGGGGAGGAAACTCTCACCCCTATCAGAAGAGGGGTGAGAGTCTAGTGAGACAACAGGGGCAACATCATACTGGTTCAGGGGGTGTGTGTGTGTCTGTCATCTTCTCTGTCTGGTTGTGGGTTCGGGGGCGGAAACTCTCACCCCTATCAGAAGAGGGGTGAGAGTCTAGTGAGACAACAGGGGCAACATCATACTGGTTCAGGGGGGCTGTGTGTGTGTGTCTGCCATCCTCTCTGTCTGCTTGCGGGTTGGGGGGAGGAAACTCTCACCCCTATCAGAAGAGGGGTGAGAGTCTAGAGAGACAATGGGGCAATATCAGACTGGTTCAGGGGGCAGCAGGAGGAGGGGAAGGGGAGCTGTGTGTGGGTTGCGGGGAGGAAACTCTCACCCCTATCAGAAGAGGGGTGAGAGTCTAGTGAGACAACAGGGGCAACATCATTCTGGTTCAGGGGGCCTGTGTGTCTGCCATGCTGTCTGTCTGTGTGTGTGTGTCTAGTGAGACAACAGGGGCAACATCATATTGGTTCAGGGGGCTGTGTGTCTGCCATCCTGTCTGTCTGATTGTGGGTTGGGGGAGGAAACTCTCACCCCTATCAGAAGAGGGGTGAGAGTCTAGAGAGACAACAGGGGGCAACATCACACTGGTTCAGGGGGGCAGCTGTGTGTGTGTGGGTTCTCTCACCCCTATCAGAAGAGGGGTGAGAGTCTAGTGAGACAACAGGGGCAGCATCGTTCTGGTCCAGGGGGGCCTGTGTGTGTGTGTAATCCTCTCTGTCTGATTGTGGGTTGGGGGGAGGAAACTCTCACCCCTATCAGAAGAGGGGTGAGAGTCTAGAGAGACAACAGGGGCAACATCATACTGGTTCAGGGGGGCAGCGGGAGGAGGGGAAGGGGGGTCTGTGTGTTTGTTTGGTGGGTCGATGGAACTCTCACCCCTGTTCAGCGGCTGCGCAGGCCCCCTCGCCGTTCCCAGGCCGGCGGGGCTGTCCCCCGTCACACACACACACCTGCCGCGGCCTCTGCTCCGAGGACCCGCCGGGCTACGGCTCCGTAAAACGCTGTAGACGGGTGCGAGGCGGGAACAGCTTCGCTGGGCCTGACCTGACCTAGGAGAGAGCGAGACGGACACACACACAGACCCCGACGGCGCGGTACAAACCTGCCGGCCGCAGGAGGCCCGGGCCGGCCCCCCGCCTCGCCCAGCGCCGCGCCGCGGGAGAGAAGGGGGGGCGCGCCGGGTCCGGGGGGGGCCGGGGACCGAGGGCGGGGCGGGGCCGGGCCTAGGAATGGACAGGATACCTCACCCTCCAGATGGAGGGGGAGACGCTGCCGCCCCTCACACCGCGCGAGGCCGCTCCCGGGGATGAAGCTCCCAGACCGGAACCGGAACCGACCTGCGGGAGGGACAAAGGAACCCGGAAGCACTTCCCCGAACTCCGCGACCGACCGACCGCACGGAGCGCGCCCCGGAAGTGCTTTTGCCCGGAGCGGCGTAGGGAAACGTGGCCGGGGGTACAGAGCCCCCTGCCTGTGCGCTCAAGTCCCATCCCCCACCGGCAGTGAGGGACAGCGCCTCCCGCAGACAGCCCCTTCGTTCCCGTGCCACGCCAGGGCAGGTAGCTGACGGCGGCGCTTGTCAGAGCTCTTCACCCGCCCGGCGGCGGCGCTGGTCTCTCGCCTCTCCCGGTACCTGCTTGCGACGGGCTCTGCTCTGCCTTGGCAGGCGCTCGGGCAGGTTTCACTGCAGATCGTTGGCCTCGCCCGAGTTGATTCGCTCTGGCGGACGCAGCCCGGCACCGGCCGCTCCCCAAAGCTGACATTGGTTTGCCGGTTCGGGCAGTCACAGCACCTCCGCCTCGCTGCCTGCCAGGCTTCCTCCCCAGCGACTGCTGCAGCTTCTCCCCTTGCTTCAGCTCTGGGGAGGGCGAGCAGAGAGTGCCAGGAGGGAACGTACAGCCCAGCCCGGCCAAGAAACCAACACTGAGGCAGGGCCACTGCACGGTTCTGGGTCAGACCCCCCCACGCAACCAGCACAGCCAAGCCTCTGCAGCCAGGCGGATGCTCCAGCCCCAAAATGCAGGCCCAGAACGGGGGAGATTCACTGAGCCTGGGATTGCCACCGCAGGAGAAAGGGTCTGCTGCACCTAACTCATTCCTGGAAGAGAGACACTAAGAGGCAGAGCGAGACGCTAGAAAAGACACTAAGAGGTGCTGGAAGAGAGACACTAAGAGGCAGAGCGAGACGCTAGAAAAGACACTAAGAGGCGCTGGAAGAGAGACACTAAGAGGCAGAGCGAGACGCTAGAAAAGACACTAAGAGGCGCTGGAAGAGAGACACTAAGAGGCAGAGCGAGACACTAGAGAGACACTAAGAGGCAGAGAGAGACGCTAGAAAAGATACTAAGAGGCGCTGGAAGAGAGACAGTAAGAGGCAGAGCGAGACACTAGAGAGACACTAAGAGGTGCTGGAAAAGACACTAAGAGGCGCTGGAAGAGAGACAGTAAGAGGCAGAGCGAGACGCTAGAAAAGACACTAAGAGGTGATAGAAGAGAGACACTAAGAGGCAGAGCGAGACGCTAGAAAAGACACTAAGAGGCGCTGGAAGAGACACACTAAGAGGCGGAGAGAGACGCTAGAAAAGACACTAAGAGGCGCTGGAAGAGAGACACTAAGAGGCAGAGCGAGACGCTAGAAAAGACACTAAGAGGCGCTGGAAGAGAGACACTAAGAGGCAGAGCGAGACACTAGAGAGACACTAAGAGGTGCTGGAAAAGACACTAAGAGGCGCTGGAAGAGAGACAGTAAGAGGCAGAGCGAGACGCTAGAAAAGACACTAAGAGGTGATAGAAGAGAGACACTAAGAGGCAGAGCGAGACGCTAGAAAAGACACTAAGAGGCAGAGCGAGACGCTAGAGAAGACACTAAGAGGCGCTGGAAGAGAGACACTAAGAGGCAGAGCGAGACGCTAGAGAGACACTAAGAGGCAGAGCCAGGCGCTGGAAGAGAGACACTAAGAGGCAGAGCGAGACGCTAGAAAAGACACTAAGAGGCGCTGGAAGAGAGACACTAAGAGGCAGAGCAAGACACTAGAGAGACACTAAGAGGCAGAGCCAGGCGCTAGAAAGACACTAAGAGGCGCTGGAAGAGAGACACTAAGAGGCAGAGAGAGACGCTAGAAAAGATACTAAGAGGCGCTGGAAGAGAGACACTAAGAGGCAGAGCGAGACGCTAGAAAAGACACTAAGAGGTGCTGGAAAAGACACTAAGAGGTGCTGGAAGAGAGACACTAAGAGGCAGAGCGAGACGCTAGAAAAGACACTAAGAGGCGCTGGAAGAGAGACACTAAGAGGCAGAGCGAGACGCTAGAAAAGACACTAAGAGGCGCTGGAAGAGAGACACTAAGAGGCAGAGCGAGACGCTAGAAAAGACACTAAGAGGCGCTGGAAGAGAGACACTAAGAGGCAGAGCGAGACACTAGAGAGACACTAGAGAGCCAGGCGCTGGAAGAGAGACACTAAGAGGCAGAGCGAGACGCTAGAAAGACACTAAGAGGTGCTGGAAAAGACACTAAGAGGCGCTGGAAGAGAGACACTAAGAGGCAGAGCAAGACGCTAGAAAAGACACTAAGAGGTGCTGGAAGAGAGACACTAAGAGGTGCTGGAAAAGACACTAAGAGGCAGAGAGAGACGCTAGAAAAGACACTAAGAGGTGCTGGAAAAGACACTAAGAGGCAGAGCGAGACGCTAGAAAAGACACTAAGAGGCGCTGGAAGAGAGACACTAAGAGGCAGAGCAAGACACTAGAGAGACACTAAGAGGCAGAGCCAGGCGCTAGAAAGACACTAAGAGGCGCTGGAAGAGAGACACTAAGAGGCAGAGCCAGACGCTAGAAAGACACTAAGAGGCGCTGGAAGAGAGACACTAAGAGGCAGAGCGAGACGCTAGAAAAGACACACTAAGAGGCACTGGAAGAGAGTCTTTTTCTAGCGTCTCTCTCTGCCTCTTAGTGTCTGTCTTCTAAGCCCGCACTGTCTTCCTCTTTAGTGTCTTTTCAGCATCTTAGTGTGTTGAGTTACCAATCTGTTTAATGTTTCAAAGCAATATATAATGTTATTTATTCATTTGTTGTTAAACCTAGTGCAGAAACTATTTGTTTTTTCCAGGTCCAGAAGAACTACACACTCTCCTTTCAAGAATCTTCATGGATAGCCTGTAAATTAGTATGTTGCTGTTCTTGCAGCAAAACACTGCTGAGTTAAACGTGTACAAACAAAAATGAACATTTTTACCTTATAACCTTTTTGACTGATAAGGGGGTTACTATAAACACTACAGCAATGTACTATAAACACTACGACAGCCGGGGGGTTGGCAAGGCACAGCTTAGAGCCAGTTCCCCCTGACACGGAAGAGGCCCTCTACCCCAGCTCCGCGGGCACTCCCCTGCCTGACCTGAGCGCGGCTAGCTGCAGCAGCGATCTCAGTTGGAGGCTTCTCCCACCCGCTGCAAACCTCGGAGCAGGCGGCGTGGGGGCCACCGAGGGGTTCTCGGGCACAACAAAGCCCCCCCCCCGCATGACGTAATAGATGGCGGACATCAGGGAGGAGAGTGAAATAACTAAGTAGGCCTATGATTGGTTGCGACAGTGATGACGTAAGCGCTAAAGGTCTCGGATTCGTGGACAGAAGTGGGGCAGGATTTAAGGCGAACACCGGTTTGTGGCGAGGCCGGGCCCAAAGACGTGTGCTGGCGGATTGGTGCCGCGAAGGGCGTGGCTACTGGGCCACGGGGTGTCGTGTAAACAATGGCTCCCAGCTGTCCTGACTGACAGCCCCGCTAGTGAACACAGCGCTCCCCTCCCCCAACGGCCGGGAACCCGCCTCAGCCCTCCCCACACACACGGGGTGCCACCCACTGCCACCGCCACCGCCCGAGCGCACCGCCCCTGGACCGGAGTGGGACGCGCCGCCTCCGCCGTCATCGCCCGGCTCCCATGGACCGAGGGAGGCTCCGCTGCTCTGCCGCGGCTGCGCCTCTCCGGCCGGCGCGGGGCTGGGGAAAGCTGCTGCTTCTTCCGCCTGCTTGGGAGCTAGTGCGGCGGGGGTGAACCGGGCCCGTCCCAGGCAGCGGAGCCAGTGGCTGTGCCGTGCCCGCCCCGCCCCGCCCCGGGTGTCAAGCAGGCCGCATGGGCAATGGCTGCGCCTTGGGCCCGAGCGCCCCCCGCCTACGGCCGACCCAGAGCCCCGCGGCGCGGCCTTGCAGGCTGAGGCGCTGCCAGGCAGGGCCCGCCCATTCGCTGTCCTTCGGCCGCGGCCGCCGCCCCCCAGGGTCCCGGGGAAGCGGCCGACTCTCCGGGGCGAGCCCATGAGTATCTAGCGGGGCCCCGGGGAAGGGAAAGGGGAAGTCGAGGCACCGGCTCAGCCCCTGCGGCGCGGCGCGGCGCGGGCCGGGGCAGTGGGTGACAGGAGGCGCCGGCACCGCCCCTCCCCCCTGTCCCCGCCCCGCTCCTTACCCCAGGCGATGGCGGGCCCGCCCGCTCCTTGCGCGAGATCTGCCCGAGTCCCGGCCCCGCCCGGCCCGGGCTGAGGCGACGCCGAGGCGCTCTGCGGCTGAAGGAACCCGTCTGTCTGTCCGTCCGTTGGCGGCTCGCTCTCGCCGCGCGCAGCTCGGGGCCGGACGCAGTGGCGGCCCGAAGATGAGCTTCCTCTTGTGAGCGGCGGCGGCGGGGTGCTGAGGGGGGCCGAGGTTCTCCTCAGGCGGGGGGCGGCGTAGAACGTCCGTTGGGGGGGAAGGGTCGGTGTCGCGAGGCCGGGGCGGGGCGAGGCGAGGCGCGCGCTGCACACCCGGGCCCTGGGGGCGCGAGGAGGGAGCGCGGCGGGCCGGGAGCTGCGCACGCGGCAGGTGTCATCCGCGCGCCGGGCCGATCCCGGCTGCTCTCGCGGCGCGCGCGCCAGGCCGAGGCCTGCGTCGTTTGCAGGGCGAACCGCCCCGCGCGCAGCACCGGCGAAGCGAGCCTCTCGCCCTTGGCACGGTCCGTCCCAGGCCGCTGGGTGGGCGATGTGCCGCGGGCTGGCTCGTGCTGCCAGAGCCCCGCTGTTTATTTGCACCCGAGCGCTGAGGGGCCTGATTCTCCTCGCCCTTGCACGGGTGTGAGAGCAGAAGCAGGCCCCTGTGCATGCTCGAGACGGGCAAGGGGTTAGTCGTGGCTGGTTACGGATGCCCCCCGAGACAGTCTGATCATTTCTTTTTTCCAGCGACATCTATTAGTTTTGCTGCTCGTTGCTGATTGCATTGTAAAGGCACCTTCAGCGCCTGCACGCCACTGTGATAGGCCCCCTGCGTACAAAGAATGTGACTGTATATTTAAATACAAATATCGTTTCCCTTTGTGTCCTTTCTGCTCACAAAGAGCCTGATTCTGCAACGCTAACTTGACTTCAATGGGACTGTTCTCATACATACTATCAAATAAGAGACAAATCTCCACTATCCAGCCCAAAAGTGTAATTGGCTGGTAGTTCTGTAAAATGTGCTGACTGCACTCTGAAACATCCTAGAGATGTCCAGGAAATAGAGCTTTTAACATGGCTGAGAGAATAGTTTTTTGGGGGGGTTTTTTTTTTTTTTTTGGTCTCTTGATATGATTTTTTTCATGATCTGCATGAATTACTGCCATTTCTTGTCTTTGGAAGGTAACATTCGTAATTGTTTAAAAATAGGATGGAAAGAAGGGGTAGTCAGGGTGATCACTATAGAAGCTTTGATTTCTAGGTAAAGGATTCCTGTATGATTATTGGGGTTTTTTGCAGTGTGGTCTATAACAATGCTTGTATTTTTGCATATACGTACACAATGAAGTGTGGTCCTGTAGATAATCATAGAACATTGTTATTTGGGTTTAATCTCTTCATGAGCAAATCTGTTGTGCTGGTGAACGTTGCATCACCTGAAACAATTGCTATGAGAGAAGGAATGGCTAAAGCGGGCCGGGGAAATCAAGGTAGCCAGGATGTTTAAGTTCTAATCCTGACTGCGACAATCACCTGATATATGACCTTACACATGCACTAACCTGTTTGTTCCTTATTTTTCCTATTTGTAAAATGGGAAGAATATTTACCTACCTGACGGGTTGTGAGAGTAAATTGTTGGTAACGCACACTGAGCTCCTTGGCTGAAAGGTCCTATAAAAGTAAAAAATAATATTGCCATGCGGAATATTCAGTCATACTTTAAACACACTGCCCCTGACTTGACTGATGTAAGTAATTGCAAGGGGCAACGTCCTGTAATCCTTACTCACCTGAGGAGTGTCACTGAACTTTTTTCATGAATAAGGTTTACATGCATAAATGTTTCAGGATCAGGCCCCAAAACTGAAATGAAAGCTAGCTGGTTAAAGGTCAACCACATTCTGTTCAGTGTTTCTCTCGCTAATTCATGTCATGTGGTTGTATGGTATGGTCTCGTTATGAAAATGTATCGGCCCCGGCACAAAATCTGCTCGCCCTGTTCTTTTACTAGACAGATAATGAAAAACCTAAGGTCTTTTGTCACGACCAAGCATAATTCAGCAAGGCTAGTACGGTACACAGATAAATGTCACTACGATTGATATCATAATTGAAAATCTATTTCTGTTCTATCAGTGGCAGTCGGTCCTCTAAAACATTCAAACCCAAGAAGAATATTCCTGAAGGCTCCCATCAGTATGAGCTCTTGAAACATGCAGAAGCAACCTTGGGAAGTGGTAACCTTAGACAAGCGGTTATGTTGCCAGAAGGAGAGGACCTCAATGAGTGGATTGCCGTTAACAGTAAGTCCTTACAAAAAATAACTGGCCTGGATACTTGAGAACACTGTATTTTATAGCATTCTTTACACTGACAAATACTGAATGCTGTAGAGCATCAGGCCGTCCCTCTGGGACGGAGGCCACGCACCCTACCTAATGTGCTCCTGTGGGTGCAGACACTAAAGAGGGGAATTAGCGTTTGGGTCAGGGGTCCTGGCCCCTTCTGCAGGCCACGGGCGTCTATGCGGTCTATAGTCCCCTTTCCTCAAGCAGGGTGGGGCGAACAAAGGGTCTCTGACCCTCGGCCGGGCGAGTCAGCGGTCTATAGCCCAAGCCCTCAGATAGGGCAGAGCGAGTAAATCGTCTCTAGCCTTAGGCAGGGCGAGACAGGAGTCTATAGCCCAAGCCCCCTGGTAGGGCAGGGCGACCCAGCAGTCTATAGCCCAAGCCCTCTGGTAGGGTGAGGCGGGTAAGCAGTGTCTCTAACCCAGGCTCTGGGGCAGGGCAAACAAGCAGTCTATCCCCCTGGCCCTTCAGACAGGCCGGGGCAGACCAATGGCCTAGCGGCCTTGGAGGTTTCACAGGCCAGGATGAGGCAACTACCCCAGGGGTGGTGTGGAAAGGGAGGGAGGAGGATGCAGGCCTTCCCTGCTCCGCTATGTTTCGGCTCTGCTACTGGGTCAGCGGGGCTCCGGCTGCAACTCGCTGACATGGCTGCAAGACACGACACGACTGGACAGTCGTCCGGCTCCCGTGGGCTACTTCCATTCCCTTTTCCCTGGAATGCCTCTGCCTCAGTGGTACCTTCAGTCTCCTCGGGGTAGATGTCAGGGGCGGTGTCCACAGGCGTTCGGCGTCGGCAGTTCCTCCGGGTTGTTTTCCCAGCAGGCGGTTCTTCCAAGTCGCAGGCCAGCGGCAGCCCCTCTGGGACCCAGGCGACGGGCGGTTCCCCGGCTGGACCGGCGGAAAGATGTCCTTCTGCTCCGGCAGCTCCCGCCAAACTGACCTGGCACAGCTTTTATACTTCCTGTCCCGCCTCTTTAACTTCTGGGAGGGTGGGCAGGGTTGCTTTGGCTCTGCCCACCAGGGGCTCACGCCATCCCTCCCTGTCCGTCTCTGAGGGAGGCCACATTCCCTCGCTACAAATCCATACTCCATTTTTAGATTTATCCACTGTCAGTGGGATTTTGGCTTCCAAGTGCCTAAATCCCTTCTGAAAATATTTAGGCTTCTAAATCAGTTGGGCATTTTGGGGCTGAGTGCAGCAGAGCATACATACCTGAAGAATCTGAGCCTAATTCTTCTGAGGGGAGAGGGATATTTCCAAATAAATACTTCTCTGTTCCTGTTATTTTTGCTTTTTGTTTTATCATATTGGATTATTAAGAAAACAGTAACTGTCAGAGGCTGCAAAGAACAGGGGTCAAGTTAATCTCATTCTCACAGTTTAACTCGGTTTATATTGAGATGACATTCTGTCATGCAGGAATGTGTGTGATGGTAGTTTATAGACACTCTCCATATTCTCCAGTCTATACAGCATAGAAGCATGGTATGTTTTACATAATATGAACACTGGATCGATTTTGATAATTAAAAACTATTAATGTGGATTGATTTTTATTTAACTGCAGATTAAGTAAGATCATTGTTTAACTATGGTAAAACTCCTTTCTTGACTAATTCACTGGCAGCAATGAATGAGATGTCAATTCCTAGCCAGACTACAATGAAACAATTTAAACTAGACCTCCCTTTTTAAAAAGGGTTTCCGGGTGTAGTCTAATCTATACCAGCCTATTCTGAGAAATAAGTGGCTCCTCTCAAATTATGTAAAACCAGAAAGTGATATACAGGCTACCTTTGGTCTGAAAATGTCCATTTTAATTGGTAAGGCACCCCTGTCGATACCCTTGTTTTACTAGTGAAGTAATAATCCATACCAGGATGGCCATTTTCTTTTTCTTACCGCTGCTTTAGGACCAGTGGCTAGAAGAAGATTACTGATCCTGAAAATGTCCGTACCGGTTTTCGATCTAAGGACTTTGAAAGTCATTTCTGCATGATGTTAGCATGTGATATTTTACCACTACCCTTAGAGATTCATGCTGATGCCCTGTATTGTTTGGAAGCTGTGGCGTCTGTTTTCAGATGTTGATTTGCAGCATTCTAAGGTCTTGAGATAGGCAGCCGCTAGATGGTTTTCCCAAAAGAATGAATTCAGTCAAGAGAAATGGCGCATTAAAATATTGTAGTGAAACAGGATTATAGTGTTCCAAACAAAAAAAGGGATCAGATCAAAATGGCTAGAAAATAGAAATATTTTCTTGGAAGGTTGTTACTAGGATTGCTTTGCGATACAGAATGGAAACCGCTTGTCTTTGAAAACGATGTGTTGGGTTCCCGCTGGTGACTATGGTACTTCCGTCTGACCGGCTAATCCACCGGAGAAGATGACATCAAAATAGGTCTTTAAATTCCATGCACCCTTACTGTTGATGTGTTGTTTTTGCAGCTGTGGATTTCTTCAATCAGATCAATATGTTATATGGGACCATCACAGAGTTCTGCACAGAAGCAAGCTGTCCAGTGATGTCTGCTGGGCCGAGGTAGGAAACTGATTGCATATACCGGACATAATATAAATACAGGCGTAGGTCACAAATATAAATAAATATGCAACGCTAATGGAAAAAGAACAGATAATCACTTAGTGTTTTTTACTGTCATGCTCCTATGAATTATTTCCTATCTTCTCACATACAGCACTGCAAAACTGACACGGGCATTTTGGGGACTTTATGCATGTACATAGGGGTAGAAAAAGTCATAAATTCTGTCCAGTGGCCTCACCCTGCACAGATGGATGGCTGGAAATAGGGGAAGCTGAATGGTCGTGATTATACTGGTTCAAAACAGGAAGGAGAGCCCCACGGGACCTCCAGACTTTTCTTTCAAAAGAATACAAAACATGTATGAGAAACTCAGCGATATACTAGACCGCTTGCTTTGTCGTCACAATCATTAATGTCTCGAGCTCAATGCTGAGCGTCTCCTAAAAGCCCTTTGCTTCCTTTGGACTAGGGACTTTTGTAGTAACTGCTCCATTTTTTTTTAATTCGGTGTAGGCTGTCTGCTGCACGTCAGGTGTATGCAGTACTCTGAATTCTTGCAGCTGTAATGGCCTCCTGTCTTGTAGCTTCACTGATGTCCACAAAAATGTTTTCCATGCACTCAAAAAGCCTTGTAGTTTTTAGCAGCCTGAAATAAGGTCTGTTATCTACTGAGGTCCCTAATAGTGCCGGCTGTTCTGTGGAAAGGGTCCAGGCGTGTCAAAGGAAGGCACGTATGTCTCGTGCTGGGGAGGGATATGCTCGTGTGGCAAAGTGTTGGAGGCAGTAGGTCTGACGTCTTGGTGGGTGGAGGGAAGTACGTGATGGGTTTAAATACGCGTGAGAGCTGTTTCATGTTTAGATGCGTCTAATATGGCAGGTAGCACGTATAAGGCATCTCTTTGAGGGCAGAAGGAAATGGAAGTTTTGCTACAGTTTTTTTTCCCCCTGCAGTTTCACTGCAAACCTTTGCTAAAGAAGTAGAGCATAGTGGTACATGCCTCAGCGATGTATTCTGATCGTGGCATTTCTTCTTGAGGTGTAGAAGATTTTTGTTTACTATGTTCAGCAAAGACTAATGAACATTTACAACTTTGACTCGGTAACAAGGAGTCGGGCTGACATGCGGTATCCGTTATGTTCAATGTACAAATAAAATCATGGGACAGGGTTTATTTGTTAACTGCTAATATCTAGGCTGGAAAGTTTTAGGTTAGAAAGTTCCTGTTTCTATATGTAGCTTCATTTCCTTTCAAGACTTCCTGTTTAAACCTTAACGTTCGATGTCCGCTTTTAGTTTGTGACTCTTGGGGCTTGTTAGTGAGAGAGACTTTGCTGTGTGACGCTGCAGAACTCTGGTTGCTTTCTTGGAGATCTACTGTCGATTCGTACATAAAGATCTCTTGGAATTACTGAGATCACAAAATCCTGTGCATCGGTCTCAGATTTAGGATTTCCGGTGTTTTTTGCAGATGTACAGTCTTGCTGATGTCTGCAAAGCTTGAATTGCCTTGCTCTCCTCACCGGGAGCCGGGGCCTGAAAGTTTTAAATAACATCTTTTAACCAGTGATCCTAAAGCACTTTGCAAAACAACATCCATTTTCCTGCAAATGCTTTTCCTGAGTAATGGTCCAGTTGACTTCAGAGGAATTATTCATCTGAGTATACTTGCCTGTATAAAGGTTTCAGCGTTCAGCCCTAGCTATGATGTAATAAGACTATTTTTTTAAAATTCCATCATGAATTTCTAGAGAGTACAAGTTCCCCTGTTCCTGTGTGAATTGTATAGGTCCTTGCAAACCTTCAAGTGGCCAAACTCTCATTATAACCCATGGGATTACCAAGCACAAAGCGCTCGTAGAATCAGACCCCAAATAGGTGTTTTTCTAATACTGGCTAAATCCTGAATCTTAATGAGGTACACTCGTGACTCTGGTTTTTCCTTCCATCTCTAGCCATCGACAGTTGTGGTCAGATTCTGCTCGGTAACTACTGGATGATATGCCATACTTAAAACTTCTCCTTCGACCAATAATCACACATATGGTTTGGCCAGCTCATCTTCTGGTTTTCGCTGAGCTCGCTGGCTACTGCTTGCCACAGAGCCTGGCCTGAGCTGAGCTTCCTTTGTTCTCACGGAGTCCCATTTAATGAGGAACGTAGTGCATATACGACAGTGCCTTCCGATTTGGATTTTTAAGTGTAGCTTCAGTTCCTCCCAAAATGCCTTTTTGACTAAAATGTCCTTGGTTTTTTTCCATTCCCCAAATGATTTTTTCCTCCATGTAATTTGGAGTGAATGGTAAAAGGAAACTTGGAAGACAGTCAGCTAGGCCGAGCACGAGAACATGGGTGAAAAGTACAATGAAAGCATTTTTCAAATGTGCTTTTTTTTTTTTTTTTGCACGTTGGGACGTGGCACTTAACATTTTAAGCTTCCTGTTCTGTGGGTTTTTCACCCCAGAGTGCACACTTGGAAATGAGAAACACTATGGCTCATTAGAAAAACTGCCAGGACAGCTGGATCTCAGTGCCTCTCATTCCACACTTCATGCACTGCCTGGTGCGGTGTACTCCGAAGTGCGCTATAAAGTGTAGGAAACTTAAGTTGCATGAGCAATGCAATGAACTCACTAGCACTCTCCCTTTTGTGATTGTTGTTTCATTTGATGACTCTTAGAGAAATTCATTTCAAAATTAAGCTTATTCTGCGGTACAGTTAAGAGTTTCAAATGTCAGAAACCAGGAGGAACATAAGAATGGCCACATTGGGTCAGACAGATGGTCCATCTAGCCCTGTTTGACAGTGGCCAGTGCCAGGTGCTTCAGAGAGAACAGAATAGTTTCAAAGAGAACCATACAGCACAGTTTCGAGTGCTCCATTCCCTGTCCATCCGATGCAGTCTTGCATTCAGAGGTTATGGGGTACCCAGAGATGGGGGTTGCGTCCCTGACCAACTTGGCTAGTATCCATTGAGGGAACTATCTTCCATGAACTCATCTAATCCTTTTTTGAACCCAGTTTCGTCAGTGGCCTTCACAGCATCCTCTCACAATGAGTTCCACTGGTTGACTATACGTTGTGTGAAAAAGTACTTCCCCTTTTTTTCTTTTAAACCTGCTGTATATTCATTTCATTGGGTGACCCCTGGTTTTTGTGTTAGTGAATAGGGAGGTGTCATTTACCCCATCACATTTCTCGACACCACACTTTATTTTACAGATCTCCCATCCTTTCTATTTTCCTCATTATGATTGAACTTGATTTTTTAAAGGATGCTTTTTTGCCTCTAACTGCCTCTTTCACTCTGTGGGTTAGCCCTGGTGGCATTTGCTTGATCCTCTTACTGTTTTCTCTGATTTGACATATACATTGATTTTGAGCCTCTATTATAATATTTTTAAATAGTCTCTATGCAGTTGGCAGGCATTCCCCCCTTGTGACTGTTCATTTTAAATTCCATTTAACTAGCTTCCTCATTTTTGTGTAGTTCCCCTTTTTGAAGTTAAATGCTATTGTGGTGGCTTTCTCTGGCATTTTTCTCCCCAGAAGGATGTTAAATTTAATTACATTAAAGATCAAAGATATAGGGCCAGATCCTCATTCTGCAGACATTGATGTAGCTTCATTGATTTTAGTGGAACTATGTCAGTTCACACTAGATGAGGATCTGGCCCCTGGTTTCCATATCAAATGTAAATGTCATATTGCACCTTTAAGACATTAAAGTGAATGCTATATACAGAATCGTACAATATTACATATTCGCAAGGTACCCGTTACGTTTAAAGTTGGGATTCTCTCATTGACTATGATGTTACTGCATAGAAAATGTTGACTGTAATGCATTCATTGTTACACGTGCTTTTACCGTAACTCAGGAACCATTGGTTCGAGCCCCAAGAAGCCATGATGGAATATTAAAGGCAAAACTATATCAAATGGTCCAACTAGCAACCGAGGCTTCTGTCCCCAGCTCTGACTTGTGGGGCAAACCGTTTCACTTCTCCGTGTATCAGTTTTCTCCAACTTTTTAAAAATCTATCTTCCCAATGGATTCTAAAGAAAGAGGACTGTCTTTATCGTATTGCACTGGCTTCAGGCCCAGACCCTTCACTCTAGGGCAAGCAGGAGAAGGGAGTGCTGCAGAGGCAGTTCACTTAAATTTTGGAAGGGGAAAATGGGGACCTCTCTAGTACATCTCCTCTATGGCTGACCCAAGGAGCAGTATTAATTGGATCTAAAATGAGCTGTGGTTCGCTCTCCTCAGTTGCACAATCTTCATGTTGTAGGGCATTTGTGGAGACAGTGGGAAGATGGGGAAAAGAGACTAACGCAAGTGTTGTGTGTAAAAATGACCTGGAATCTGCTTTAAGCTGGAATCCAAAATTCCAGTTGCCTTGTTTGGCTCTGATAGAGCCCCTTTTTTTTAGTCATTCTTCAGATTTTGTTTTGCACTGCCATTATTTAACACGTATAACGGGGAGAGCCTATGTAAAGAAGTGTCTGAAAAAGAACCCCTTTTATAAATCGTTTGTCTTTGTTTAAAGAAACCTTGGGGTTTTTTTAATAGGTATGAATACCACTGGGCAGATGGTACCAATATAAAGAAACCAATTAAATGCTCAGCTCCAAAGTACATTGATTATTTGATGACATGGGTTCAGGACCAGCTGGATGATGAAACCCTCTTTCCTTCAAAAATTGGTAAGTGAAATCATGACATTCCCGCACTAGGCAGCCTAATACGATGTAAGTAATTAGATGCATTAGAGAGAAGCTCTTGGGGTAGTAACTGGTTGTTGGAGTATTTCCCTTGTTATATCCTATTTTTACCTGGATAATACTGGATATTAAAAATTAATCTAGTCTGAAGTTTGGACTACAGACTCTCTATTTCCAAATCATGTCATCCAATTCTCCCTGTGCTGATGTGTACCGTGAGTAGAACTGCAGCTTTGTCACAGCATTTTAAAAAAAATCACAGAGTAATCATGGTAAATTTAGTAAAAGTCATGGGTTTTGTGACAGATGACGAGGAGGGGAGGGAAAGGGTGTGGGTGCTGGAGATCAAGCCCGCCCTGTGCTCTCCCGGCAGAGGCGACTCTTGTCCTGTGGGGCTGGGCCCAGCTCCCCATTCCAAGCATTGTAACCTGGTGCATGGGGGTCATAGCTCGGGTTTGGTGTGGGCGCCCCTCCATCGTGATGCAGGGGCAGCTGGGCTAAACCTAAGCACCACTGCAACCCCATGCACCAGGTCACAATACCTCTCGCTCAAATTTGGCCTGGCCAGCCACTCGTCTTGGAGCAGAGGCAGCTGGACCAAATCTGAGCAGCACCGTGACCCCATGTGCCAGGTTGCAATGCCCGTAGCGTGGAACCAGGCCTAGCCCCATGGGACAGGAGCCACAGGAGTTGCTGCTGTGGGGTGAGTTTACTGAAATCACGGACGCAGGGGAAAGTTATGGTCCTTTTTTCCACTGTGACAAACCTGCAGCCCTGACAGTGGGGTAGATTCTGATCTCACAATCACTAGAACTAGAATTTAACACCATCCCTAATCAACTCTCACCTGAAATCTGTGTCTTTGCTGAAGCTACTGCATGGCATGTTCACATCTCCATAAAAGCAGAGAAATTTTACCTCAAAGTTTCTAAGAGATAGAAATCTCCCCTGGTGAGGAATAGAGGGCATAATATGGCCAAGAAAGTAAACTCCAGTAAGAACAACCTGTCCTTTATAACGCAAAACTCTTCGCAAAGGAGATTGTTGCCAGGGGCCTGTCCTCAGCTGGACTTTGTTTTGGAGCTTGTATAATAAGCAAAAGTTTTGATTGTGAGATTATGTGCACTCACGTCCTTCAACGTTCTCAATGGTGCATCCTAAAAGCTCTCTTACTGGTTGACATGATGTTGTGAGGAGTAGTTAAAAGGTATCATTAAAAAATTTAACTAAGATTTCAAACACTCAGGGATCAATTAGGTGCCCAACCTCTCTGAAAATTAATGGGGGTTCATAGATTATACTGCACACGTCCTGCAATCTGTGGTTTACCTTAACTAGCTACATCTGAGTAAAACCTACCTGTGCATTGTCTCCAGTAGGATTTTGCATGGGGAAAGCTAACTTAACATAAAAGCACACCGTTTTTTGAAGTGAACACTTTGCCTAAGGGCATAAGTATCATGGTTCCAATTACATAATTAACTTGTAACGCAAATGAAGACAGAAACTTCAAAATGTTTCCTGCTCTGGATGGGAGAGGGGAAGAAAAAACTATGGACAGCCACTTTAAAATGCTAACCTTTTTCTCATAAATCAAATCTCCCTGAATTTAATTAAATGTGCTGGTTTTGGGGGTAGCTAAAAACAATAAAAATGTTAGTGCCTTATGATCCCGTATTTTGCTGTCTATTCATGATTGTTTGTTGAAGGTAAGTGCCAGGGTAGAGTGACTAAAATAATACGGATTTACATTTAAATTATTTAGATTTTAAAAAAATCCCAAAACATCAATTTAAATTAGATTGAGGCTTTGTAAATCTAATTTTAAAATGTCTGCTATTGCAAATTTAGGTTAAAGTTGATGATGAACTACGTTATAATTTCTGTGACTTTAAAATGTCATTACTGATAGGGTATCTTGTCTGGATTTTACAAAACTGTGGTCAAAAATCAAAACATTGATAGTTAGTGCCCTGATTCTGCAAACATGTATCTTGAGTAACATGAATAGCTGCATTGACTTCAGTGGGACTATGCAAGGTTAGTGTTAAACTGATGCATAAGTATCTGCAGCATCAGGGAATAAATTAGTATTTTTACTGAAAATTCCTCTGGATGGTATAAAATCTTTGTGACTTGAACACCAAATTGTTTCAGTGGTAAAGAGTTATTTATACTTTCAATATGTGAATGACGTTATGTTGATCTTTTTAGGATACTGGCCAGAATTTTAAAGTCCATAATTAGGCTTCTAAGGGTGGGATTTTTGAAAGCACCTAAATGACTAACGAGTACAAGTCCCATTGACTACAAACCCTTATGAAAGATAGCTAGACCCCTAGTCCTGCAGACGCTTACACACATGCTTTACTTACATAAGTAGTCCTATTAATTTTAGTGGGACTGCTCATAGTAGTACAGTTAAGCTTGTACGTAAATGTTTGTGGGATCGAGGACTAAGAAGCTCCCCAAAAGGAAATTAGCTTTTTTTTACAGATTTGGGGAATAATTTAAATGATTTGCCCTATGCTGTCACAGAGGAAGTCCATGTCAGAAAAAGAATTAGAATACAGATGTTCGATCATTAGACTTGGCCGTTATGGCCAACGCTTGGCAAACCGTTTAAGCGTGTGCTTTATGCATATGGGTATCCCAGCCTCCTTCAGCCAACCACATTCATGATTGACTATCTGCATGTTTAAAGTTAGACACTTATGCACATGTCTATGTGCACCAAAGGTCTGGTGTTTTATAAAGGTGCCGAGTTCCCCTAGTTTTTGTTGACCTCAAAGAGAACTGTGGATGCTCAGGAGCTTGTGGGAATGGTGTGAGAGAAGGATGCGCTGAACAAATGATTATTTGCCCCATCTCTCAGTGTCTTACATCATTTTTGTTATTAAAAGTGTGTTGGCTAGGTTTTTACTGCTGAATAGAATAAGTTTTGTTCCCTTCATGAAGCTTGACAGTGTCACTGTTTCTAATTAAGTCTAGTGCCCTTTGGCAGAAAATTTTCATTCGGTAGCTGACCTTTCTGCTTTCATATATTAAACTGGATTAAGAAATGTATTGCGTGTGTTTGCACATTTCAGGTGTCCCTTTTCCTAAGAACTTCATGTCTGTGGCAAAGACTATATTGAAGCGTCTGTTTAGGGTCTATGCCCATATTTACCACCAGCACTTTGACTCTGTGATGCAGCTCCAGGAGGAGGCCCATCTCAACACCTCCTTTAAGCACTTTATCTTCTTCGTACAGGTAAGTTTTAAATTATTAGCTATTGGTCCTGCCTTGTCTAATTTTACTGACAAGTGTAAAGGCACACACTCAAGTTCAATCTGACCTAGAACATAGGTTTTATATGATAAACCAGAATGACAGAATCTACAAGACTAATACAAATGTTTCCATAAACGTTGATTTTTCAATAAGTCTGGGATCACTGGGGAAGTTCCAGAAGACTGGACGAAAGCTAATGGGCCAATATTTAAAACGGTGAAACTGGATCACCTGGGCCTGTCAATCTGAGATCGATCCCGGGTGAGATAATGGAGCATCCGATACGGGACTCGATTAATAAAGATTAAATGAAGGTAGTATTATTAATACCAATCAACATGGGGTTATGGAAGATAGATCCAGTCAGACTAATTTGATACTACTTTTTTTGGATAAGATGACAAGTTTGGTTTATAAAGACAGTGGTGTTGACACAATATACTTAGACTTCTGTAAGGCATTTGACTTGATATTTTGATTAACAAAACTAGAAAGATATAAAATTAACATGGCATACATTAGGTGCATTAAAAGCTGTCTAACTGTTAGGTCTTAAAACGTAATTGTAAATGGGGCATTATCATCGAATGGGTGTTTTTGTAGTGGGGTGCTGCAGGAATCCCTTTTTGGTGCTACGCGATTTAAGAGTTTTATGAATGACTTGGAAGAAAACAAAATAATTACGGACAAAGTTTGCATAGGACAAATTGGGAGAGAGGTACGGCTAAACGTAAACCTGTGCATCTGGGAGCAAAGAATGTAGGCCATTGTTAAACAGTCGGGGACTCTATCGTGGGAAGCCGTGACCGAAATAGATTGGGGGTTGTGGTGGATAATCAGCAGAACATGTGCTCCCAGTGGGGTGCTATAGCCAAAAGGGCTGATGCAATCCTTGGATGCATAAACGGGGGAATCTCAAGTAGGAATACCAATTTTTACTTCCCTATTTGGCACTGGTACTGCACTGCTGGAACACTGTGTCCAGTTCTGGTATCACAGTTCAAGAAGGATATTGATAAATTGAAGAGAGTTCAGAGAAGAGCTGTGATAAAAAGCATGATTAAAAGATTAGAAAACATGGCTTATAGTGATAGACTCAAGGAGCTTCAATCTATTTAGTTTAAGGGGTGACTTGATTATAGTGGATTAGTCCTTACATGGGGAACAAATATTTAATAATGGACGCTTCCATCTGGCAGAAAAAGGTATAACACGATCCAATGACGGAAAGTTGAAGCTGGATAAATTCAGACTGGTAATAAGATGTAAATTTTTAACTGAGAGCGTAATTAACCAGTGGAACAGTTTACCAAGGGTTGTGGTGGATTCTCCATCAGTGACCATTTTTAAATCCGGATTAGATATTTTTCTAAAAGATAAGATCTAGAAATTATTTGGTGGAGGTTCTATAACCTGTGTTCTGCAGGTCAGTCTAGCTGATCACAATGGTCCTCCTGGCCTTGGAATTATATGAAAGTTAGAAAACGTTTCCAATGGGCACTTAACAAATAAACTTCTGCTGCCCATATTAGACGGCTAGTGGATTGCCTGCATAAGTGCAGTTGAAAAGGTAATCGATTGAGATGGCACTTGAAGACAAAGCCAAGTCAAGTTGTGCTCTTGTAGTTAAAGTCCAAGGCATGAGGAGATATGGGTCCCAGATCGGGCTCTGCTGCAGACTCACCATGTGGTCTTTATTTATTTTCTCCATCTCCTTTTGTCCTCATTTCCCAATCTGTAAA
The DNA here is from genome assembly GCF_026122565.2 of Emydura macquarii macquarii. NCBI lineage: Eukaryota > Metazoa > Chordata > Testudines > Chelidae > Emydura > Emydura macquarii. Next base: position 286,170 of record NW_027133394.1, read on the forward strand.
ACGGGGATAATGCTAGACTGGTCAAAAAATCCAATTTTATTTCTATGGTAAACGTCAAACAAAACAATTGAATTAAAATTTGAATGGAAAAAAAAATCCAACTTTTTGTTTTAATTTCAAATCAAAATTGTTATTTAACAATGTTCTCTGAAAAATTTAAAGTTTTAGTCAATTAAATTGTTTTCACAGAACTTCAGTTTTATTGGGAGAGAACTCAGTCTAGCTCTAAAGAATACCAACAAGACTGGGCTTTGTGAGGATTAATTAGCATTTATCAAATTAACTGAGTATTTTAAAGTCACTTGTGTCAAGAAGTTTGTTGTAAATTTCTGAAATTCTTTGTTGCCTTAGTTTTGAATTAAATGGATGTTGCACGTCACTTATTCTGGTGTCAATTTTTATTTAAATTGACACGTATTTTGTCTCTCTCCCCCCCCCCACCCCTTGCAGGAGTTCAACTTGATCGACAGGCGCGAGTTGGCTCCTCTTCAGGAACTAATTGAAAAGCTAGGATCCAAAGACAGATAAATCTTTGCTGGAAAAATTCTTTCTGCTTTCAAACATGGTTACTCTTTCTTGCTTCATATACCAGCTGCAGCTATTTCTTTAGTGGCACAAACCTGGAGAAACCAGGTACCCCAGCTAGTGGGTATAAAACAGATGCTTTCCAGTCTAGCACAGTTACTGCCCTTCTTCAATCTGAGTAGCTGATCTGGGGCTTCATTATTGCAAAGAGGTACTTGGTCACATTTCATGTAAAATCCAAGGTTTGCAATTTGGCAAAAATGTGTCTTCAAAGCAAAGTAGCTATGAATTCTCAGAACTGTTAAGTGCAAAGTTGGGGTTCATGATTGCATTAATCCCCGCAATTTCATAATTTTCTAATTGAACCACGTTTTGTCAATCTATATAAATTAGTAACATTTTGCATAATATTCTATGCAGAACTACATCATTGTAGTTTGCATTAGCAATTCCAACATTAATTTTCTGGCCTAGAAACTGGATGGATAAGTACTTTAAAGAGGCCTCAACCCAGCCTGCAATTTGGGCATGCAACTTTGTGCACCAACCCCTAAATTTCTATGCATGGATGGAGATGTTTACCTGATGTTCAAGCTCAAGTTTGGGGGCATAACATTTAGAGGCCATTTGTGAAAAAATTTGGCCACATGATACTTAATTTTTCAGACACTTCCAAAAATGTGGCTATTGTAATTGATCTTACATAAAACACTGGATGGTAAGAATTCTATAGATATTATATCTGGCTACAAATCATTTGCAAAACTGTAAATGCCAATATTGCGGCTTGGGTTTTATTCCATCCCATGTTTAGTTGCTCAACAAAGTTCCATTTTAAAGCTCTGTATGCTATTATAAAAATTGTTTAATACTTCTGATAAGTGCATTACGTTATGAACTTTGATATTCCACTGTTTTCTATATAGGAAATAGAACTATTTTTGCAAATTTTATGACGGCTGCAATTTACACTTAACACAGCATTTTTATCTCTCTCAGAACCAGGCTGTTAATAGGTATAGGTTGATATATGTAGCTTCAGCAACCAAAGCAATTTAGTATTCAGTTGGTTATTACTTTAAATTGCACATATATAGGTGCCCTATGGCTCTTTTTTTTTTTTTTTTTAATCTAAATTTCAGTTGGATGCTCTTGTGGATTTTTGTTTCAGTGTCCACCATTTCAAATTCATACATATCTCTGATTTTTTTAAAAAAGAAAAAAGGTAACTCACTTCATTTAAACTCATTGTGTGGCTTTCAAAATCTTTTTTTTTTTTTTTTTTAAACTTTTTTTTAAATGTTTGGACCAGAAAATAGGGGGGAACTACTGGTGTATTCATTATGAATGCTTTGATTTTTGTTTAGTGTAGTTTGTTTTAAGTTTGTATCTAGATGCACTTTGAATTTGCCTTAGACAGAGCCTTAAGTAAAATAGCAGACTAGCTGTGAGTTGCATGGACATAAAGAAGTAATAATTCAAAAGTGACTAAGATAAAGCAAAATAGAGCCCACTCCAAAAAAAAAAAAAAAATGAAAAACTTAAGACTGGCACAAAAGCCTAAGTGTGGAAACTTAGCTGCAAGTGAAACATTCTGTGTGTACCCCGATGTGAACTGCTGAGCTTCTTTGTTTTAAAGAAGCGTCACCACTGTGTAACAGAGTTAGTACTGTGTTTTGACAAATTAAGACAATACCACCAGCACCATCTGACTGTGAAAATTCTGAATTGCAGATAACTAGTTTCTTTGCTGGACCATGAGACATCATGAGTGTCATTAACAATGTTTTGTTTAGAAAACAAAAAAACATTCCATGGTAAAGGCCAGATCCTGAGGTGTTTTCATCGTCTTAGTTTTGATATTACTTGTGGCATGTGTCATTCCAGGAGAGAAACTTAGGGCTCACAAGTCTCAAGAGCTTGGAGGTAATTTTGTTTTAGTACAGTGTTGATTTACATTATTAAACATTAGTCTTGTTCCTCTTGTAAATCAAGGCTATGTCTACACTGATCGATATATCTGCTTCCATTGAGCGACAGTCGATCTAATAAAACCACCTCCTCAAAAAGCGTAGTGCTGCGTCGACAGGAACGCATTTCCCGTCGGCACAGTGCAGTGGAGATGGTGTGCTAAACAGAAGTTACAAAATGGACTGGAATTACGCAGGCTACTCTGCATAGCTTGCGTAACTCCCATCAACTGCTGCTGAATTTTGCCGGCAGTGTAGACCTGCCCCAAGTTAACTTGCAGTGCAGACTTGCAATTCAGAGATGAAGGGGTCGTAGTTGGAATGAGTGATACATTCCACCCATAATAAGTGGAATATTTTTTTTCAGATAGATTTGGCTTTTACTTTCTATTGTTGGCATTTGGGGGAGGGGGAATCTAGTGTTTTTCTTTTTAATAATCTAGTCACGTACGCTTCTTCTGCCCAACTTACTATACGGTACAGGGGAGCAAAACTGCAGAAAAAGCTGGGCTGGAGCTGTGCAAAGGGGAAAGTCAGCATCACATGGTGCTCCATTTCCCCACCACTACACCTCACCCCTTTGCTCTTTCTGCATTGGTGCCATTTTTCTCTTTGCAAGCAAGCCTGTTACCTGTGAACTGCAGTTCAACGATGTGTAAAATTAACGGTGCTTAAAGCATCAATAAATCTACTGCATGCTTTGTAATTCTCTCCACTCTCAGGGATTGTGAAGCTCCTGAATGTGCAGGCAGTCATGGCACCATGTCTGCTAGTCCAGGAGAGCCCTGAGGGAGAGTTCCATGTAACTGCCTAGGGATCCAAGGGGTTGAAATCCTGCATACGTATGGATCCTGTGCCACTACTGCCTTTGCTGGCCCCTGGTGCTCCCTCTGTCCCTACGGGTACCATATATATGAGTGTGTTAGATGATTCCTTTCCATACTGCTTTTTCTTACCCATACTGCTGTTCATCCTACATATCAAAACAACTAGTCTATACTGGGGAATTTCAAAAATGCATAGCTTTACAAGAAGAATTTCTTTTCAAGTCCAGGTGTCTAAAATCCAAACGTTACAACTCCAGCAATCCACTGAATTCTCTCTGTAAAATACACGTACAGCTTGGTCCCAAGACAAAGCCATTTTTGTCACCCTATCTTTGAGTCCCTGAGTGACCAGGCAGTATAACATTGCCAAAGCTATGTTATATCTATTTTTCACAACTTGTGTTCTCGCTTAGCTATTATTGATCTGCGATCACACTGCACGTGCATTGACCAAGCACAGCAGCAGGCTGCTTGCTCTGAACATTGTAATTAAAAGTACACTAGTTATTTGAAGTGCGGACATGGGGTAGAGGACAGAAAAGTAAAATTTTATTGAGTTTCATATATACTTGGGCGGTGATTTCAAGCTGACTCAGTTTACAAAGTTGAAAAGAGTGTTTTTCTTAAGTACCAGTGATCTAAAACTCCTTCTTGGGTCTGAAAAATCAACTTCCCGCATCATATCACTGGCAATATCCCATAATAAAGCTAACTGATTTTGCTGATGTGTGAAGGGAGAACAAGAATCCACTTGCTGTCCTGTATCGGGGTGGCTCTCTTAGGATGTACAGGACTTTTAATGGTTGCCTGTAAAGTAAGAAGAAGTGACTAAGAAGATACACAGTAGATATGCTGAGTAAGATGGTGCCTTTTTTACATAGTCACTTTCCTGACTATTCTAATTATACCTCAGAAAAGGTTGTGCCATTGGCAACTACAAGGCAGATGCATTGTCCAAATGCAGGACTGTTTTTATAGCAGACCGACTAGACAGCCGTGGGTGAAACTGCACGTTTCTTTGAAAGAGTTCCTTTTTTAATCCTCCAGTCTTTTCTTGTTTTTTAGAATCAGTCAAATTCAAAAAACATTCAGGCTCAGTTTACCTAGGGTCCAATGACTGAAGTTAATGAGAATGGACAGTGTGCAGAATATTGATGAATCTGGCCTTTACAGGTTGTAAGGAAAGACCGGCCAAGAGCTTTTTTGAAATCATTTTGCTTCACAAAACACAAAATGATCAGATAGTAACTCAAGATTACAGCTTTTGTAAAAAAACTGTAGACATTAAACTGAGTTCATTTAAAACCACAGCGTTCTTAGGTTTATCCTGTTTGAGACGTGTTTTTATGTAAGTTGCTCATATTTAAAACCTCATAATAGGACTGTGAATAAAACTGGTGGTTTTTGCTTGGCATCTGAAATGCCTGTAGTGAGCAGGCTTTTTCCTTAGCCTTGCACAAATGTAACTTTTTAGCTAATTTAGTGCTTTATGTATATGTTCTGATCTTCCCTGCTATTTGTAGATTTCAGTATAGGAGATTACTCACGTGAAGCAAACTTTTCCTTTATCATTTCATATAAAGAAGCACTGCTGTGATAAGTGAAAAGGGTAGATAAGGCCTCATTTGTTTTAAGGCAACAAACTTTTTCTAGTTAGCTTTAAATTGTTCCTTGTTCTAGAACAACGTTTCTCAAATCTCTGCCCTCTTCCAGGGCAGTCACCCCAGGCAGGAGGAGGCAGACTGGATTGCTTAGTGGGTAGCTCTCACTTGAAATTCAGTCCACTCAATTCATGTCCACTCAATACCAAATATCCAGTGATCTGCTTCAGCTAACTCCTGACAAAACTATTGGGTTTTCTCTGTTCAGATTCTAGAGATGTTCCTGAATTGCACTGTTAATTTAAGAATTCAAGGGGGAAATGAATCATTTAGAGGGGTAGGTTGTTCCTGCTGATAACGGAAGAATTGACAGTGTTTGAGAAATCCTGCACTAGAGGATGACTTTCTGAAGTTCTTTTTATATATATATATTATCAATATACACACTTCTTCAGGACAGACTAGGGTTCTTTCATGCGGCTGTTTCAAGAAGACAGAAAAGTTTGTTCAGATAACCTTGATACATCTTAACTTGCATTGCAGACAAGCAGTGCTCTGAATCAAAGCTGGTTACAGTATTTAGCCCTCTTGCCACTTTGAGCATTAGTGGACAAACTTAAGTAACTACAAATCAATACTGCTGCTGCGGCTTGCGTATTTTCCCGCATGCTTCCGTCAGCTTGACTAAACAGTTCGTGGCAAAAAAACTATTTGCATAAATTAACTTTAGTGAATTTAATATGAAAAGTTTATCGTATTTTTACATTAATAGTTATAATAAAGTTTTTACCTGGGGCTTTGGGGGGTTACTTTTAGGTAAGTTTATTGTACTTTTAAAAAAAAATATTTTGTACCTACTTTTGTAACTTCCATTCAATCAAATAAAGCATGTGGCATTCAAATGATTTTCTGATTTAAACAGGTGAAAATGCAGGGGATATGAGGGATTTTAACCTGCTGACTTCAGTTTTATACCAGTTATAACGAGCACAAATGGTCAGTCTCTGCAGATAGCTTTGTATAGGGTTTGCTCATTGTGCCTTACTTTTTTTTTTCTTTATACTGTAACAATGATGGCCTTTTCTTTCTCAAATGGAGTTTATCCAAACTGCAGTTGTCACCTCCATTGTTAATGTTCAGTGGGGTAGTGTAATGTGTGTGTCTTATTTTGAAAGCTAATGGAACACTTCAACAGCAGATTGTGCTTTCTTTCTCTCGCTCAACACCCTCCCCCCCTCCCCCAAAAAAAGTCTTCAGCTCCTAGATCACTTTCAGGAATGGGTAAAAGGACTTTGCTTGTTATAGAAATGTACATTGCTGTTTGCTTAAGATCTGTAATTGCAGGAATGTCACACAGAAATTACTTCAGAGGCTGCCGTTTCCTCACGGCCACACTTCATCTCAGCTATAACTGAACACTGGTTAAGTAGACAGCAGAAACGTACATTTTACGTTTTTGGCCATGATCTCTGTAGAATCAGCACCACTGTGATTCTTTTCCACTAGCTATGGAATTCCAATTCCATCCTTGACTTACAGGGGTTGGCATCAGGTACTTTATGAAAGGATAAGAAATCAACCTACATGTTAAAATTAAACAAACATGATCTAGGATCTTTTTAATACACTCTGAAATACTGTCCTTATTTTAACACAATTAAATACATTATTTAAAGATAAACAAGTCCATAACCCAAAAATACAAACTTCCTGTTTTGTCTTGTTGTCTTAGGTGTCCTATCTCTGCAAAGGTTTCTAAAAATGCAGCAATGTTACCTGGTTCATCTTCAGTGCTTTGGAACAGATGTGAATATCCGCAGTCCATGCATTGCTTTAATTTCTTCACTTAGTGCCTAAAATGAGAAATTAAACAAGTCTTTGAACAAAACTACACAAAAGTAATTCAACTGAGCACAATGAACAGAAGAAGTCAGTGGTGGAGGCAGGTGGCCCACCATTATTAGGAGAATGGTAAATGGTAGTTGTTCCTTAGGCAAGCACTGCATTTGGACCCTGGTCCGTTTCTTGGGATTGGGCGGGAGGAGACAGACTTCCTCACTTGAAACTGAATGGGACAAATTAAGAGCATGGAGACAATCCCATAGGGGAGAATCCTGCAATAGAGAGGGGTGGATGAGATGATCCAACAGGTCTGTGTCTCTAGCTTTTCTGTCTCCTCTATACTTGTTCAGGTGGTTTCTCCCCACACAGGATGACCCTGAGAAATCTGTGTCATTGATGGTGTGGGAAGGTCAGCATTAAGGGCCTCAGCCTTGAGCTAAATCTGCTCTACTCACATTTAAATTAATTGAGTGGTGGGGTCTCCGCATCCTGCTGTACCAAGCCCTGAGACTGTTAGCTATAACCAGGAAAACACCTGTGGCAGTGGTTTTGTCCAGGTAAAGGCAAACTGTCCTGGACATACCTTGAAATAATCCTCCCATCCCCTCACCACATATTTAATTTTTGTAGGAAAGTTCTCCCACTCCAAAAGGGGGAATTAATACACCAATTGTTGTAACAAACCCTTCCAGCTCCCACAACACTACTTACCTGATTAACCATTTGATGTTGCAGGACAGTTCTCTTTTCTTTAAATTCTTCAGATTCTATATGAATTTCATACATTGCTCCACAGCCTCCTTTAAAAGAAAATGACATTGTCAGTGTTTTAGTCATTACAAATGGATGCAGTAAACAGATTGATTAAAGTATAATCAGAGGCATTGGCAGGAAAAAGTTATTTAAACAGATTTCCTTACCCAAATTACTAACATGCTGCATGTTATGAAAGCTGTCATCTTCCTTCCTTTGACAATTTAAGGGTTGTTTTTTTTAAATTTAGGTTGATACAATTAAGTCAGGCTCATCAGTTTTCTCTTTTATTTATGCAGTCACACAACACACAATTAGCCTGTCAAACTCATTGCCACAAGATATCATGGAGGACAAAAACTTATCTAATCCTTTTTTGAATTCTGGTAAGACTATGGAGACGAACATGCCAAATTACAATAAGGATTTTGAAAAGTTAATAAAAAAAATAAACCCAGAATTTTGAAAGGGATATAAACTCTCGTGTTTCAGGATGTAAGTCAGCCTCTGATGGGGACTAGGAAGAAACTTCCCCTGTGTGCACATCGTTCCATGTATGCTTACTGCAGGGTTTCTTGCACCTTCCTCTGAAGCATCTGGCACTGGCCACTGCTGAAGGCAAGATACTAGCCTAGACATACCACTTACCTGTTCTAACGAAGCAATTCCTACATTCCTAGCTCTCATGCACTAGTACAGTGCTGGTACACTCAGGCTTCCCATGTGAATGGCTCACAACTCCTGAAGGTAACTACTAAGATGTTAAAAATGAAACAGACGGACTCTCGTATTCAGTGTGCACCAGTCAACGTGATATTATACATGATCATGCCTTTCCAAAGACTGTTTAACTTTACGTTAGCTGGCATGACTCCTCAAAGTCACGTTTTAACATCTGATTTGTTGGTGAAGGCAAGCACTAAAAGAGAAGCACTTTTCCCATTGAAAAACTAATAAATAAAAATTATAGACTGTGAACCTTAACTAAACTGAGAGTATCTTTTAATTATTGTAATAGCAGAGGCACTAATAAAGCTACTAAATAAAGTCTATTCAAAATCCCAAATCCATCGTGATTCAGCAATATATTGCCGTTACCATCATGAATGCTCCTACCTTGGAATAAACCCTGCTCCTTCACGTGATTGAATCCTTTTTATTTTTGTGGTGTTGCACCCCCTTCCTCTCCCCAGAAATGTAGGTGGCTAGAGCTCTCACCACATATGACTACATCCCAGATGAGGGGCTAGGGGTTCTCAACCTGGGGGTCTTGACCTGCAGGGGAGTCATGAACAGGTGTCGGGCAAAAATTAGGAACTGCCAGATTTAAGACTCTCTCTGCAACCTGAATTCACCTCTTTGTACATATCCATTGTGATACGGTCTTTCATTACAGGGTCACATTCTAATTAGAATAGAATAGACAATGCTCACTGTGATCAGCTATTCAATATTTTGTTTATCTTTGTAATTAAGTGTGTGGCCATAGGCCGCGTTTCCCACACGCTATTCAAACCCCGCTCTGATGACAAAATTATTAACTTCCTCCTGGGGTTTTCTATAGCGCTCATCACTAGTATCTGAGTGTAGGGTGACCAGATAGCAAGTGTGAAAAATCGGTGGGGGGGTAATAGGCATCTATCTAAGAAAAAGCTCTGAAAATCAGGCCTGTCCCTATAAAATCAGGACTTCTGGTCACCCTATCTGAGTGTTACACAAACACTAACAAATTTATTTTCACAACACCCCTGAGAGATGAGGGAGTTTTATTTTACAGAAATAGAACTGAAGCACATAGAGATTAAGGTCAAAAGTATCTGTTAAGTTTAACTGCTCAAACGGAGATGCCTACGACTGGCCTTTTCAGAGTATTTAGCATTACACAGCACCGTGTACGTCCAAAGCACAACTCCCGCTGACTTCAGTTGCAGCTGCGAGTGCTCAGCACGTCTGAAGAATTGGACCACAGGGTCTCAAGTAGGGCACCAAGGAACACACCATTCGTGACCACCTCTGAAAAGTTTTGTTTAAGTGACTTCCACAGCATCTCATAGGAACTCTGTGGCACAGATAGAATCCAATTTTCCAGGGCAGCATTCAACCACCTTACCCATGAGACTTCCTTTCTGTTCCTGCAATCCCCTACCTCATTCCTTACACCTCTTCCAACTTCTGCAAGTTGTGAGACAGAGTCCTACAAACAACAGCTTCCTTCACTACACAACCCTGATTCATCCTCAGGGCATGTCCAGCCTGTGCACTAAATGAGGACGAATCCTGGGAGGATGGAGCTAGGCTGTTCTCAGTGGTGGCAGATGGCAGAACTAGGAGCAACGGTCTCAAGTTGCAGTGGGGGAGGTCGAGGTTGGACATTAGGAAAAACCTTTTCACTAGGTGGGTGGTGAAGCACTGGAATGGGTTACCTAGGGAGGTGGTGGATTCTCCATCCTTAGAGTTTTTTAAGGCGCAGCTTGACAAAGCCCTGGCTGGGGAGATTTAGTTGGGGTTGGGCCTGCTTTGAGCAGGGGGTTGGACTAGATGACCTCCAGGGGTCCCTTCCAACCCTCATCTATGATTCAAGCAGCTTCCTCCTTCATGCTGGGTGGAACCAAGAGTACAGCAGAGACAGGTTCCTTACTCTCCATTTCAGTGTCTGGCCCTGGCTGCAGGAGCCCAGAGCATCAGGTGCAGGGAAAGTCCTGCTCAGCCCCAGGCAGGAGCATGCCCATGCGTCAGAACACGTAGCTACCAAGCTCTCGCAAATCTCTGCTGCGTGTGCGCGAACTGACGTTTTTCAAAGGTTTATAATTTGGCCAAATTTGGGCAGATTTTCATGGGAATGGCAAGAGGCACATCACGGACCTAAAGGCCAACCACTGCTACATTTCAGGTCTCTGCTCCAAAGCATGGGTGCACTAGAGCTTCTCAAAAAAAAAAAAGTTAGTAGGATTTTTTTTAATAAGGGCAAAAACGTTTTTGCTTAGCTTCATTCTCAGAAACGGCTGATCTGTTCTGACTGAAACTTCAAAAACAATTAAAAATAAACTAAACAATGAGACTAAGCAGACACCCCAGCATGGAAAATGCAGACCAAATGGTGAAAAGTCCGGCAAAATTATAAGCAACTGAAAACAGGGTCTTAGAATGGGAAGTGTCAGGTAACCTGAACAACAGATACAGAGCTGCCAGCCCTGCCTACAATACCTTCGGGTTTCACATCCAGTTGGGGTCACCAGGAGCTATTCAGTACATGCCCAGTGCTCCTCTTTTACCTGCTCTAAACCACTGTATTGTATGTAGTAGTTAAACCTCACACTTCAGGGTGGTCAGAAGGGAAACTGCCTCCTCAGATAGGAAGAACTACACAACTGGCCTGGTGTATTACAGGATGGGTGAGGAGGTTTGTTTTTCCCTAAAGCATCAGGTACTGGGCTACAACCAGACAGGTGAATTCAGGATGGCAAATCCTACTGGAGGCTCCTAGTTTCCACGAAGCAGCCGTTCCGATACCTGTGGACTTTTTAGCAAAGCTGGTTTTCATAAGAGCTGTAGCAAGGATTCCCCAAGCACAAAGGAGTTTCTCCAATAAGGCACTTCTACGGTGCCTTTCATCTAAGGATCTGAGTGCTGCAAACGCTAATTAAGCCTTCCCAACATCCACGTGAAGTAGGGAAGTATTCTCTCTCTTTTGCAAGTGTTGAAACTAAAGATATGTCTACACTGCAGCTGGGAGGTATGATTCCCTGCCTTAGCTCTGCTCCAGCTAGCACACTAAAAAAGCAGCATGGGTGGTGGTTCAGGCTAGCCACCTGAGGTTCAAGCCTTCCTGACCCCTGGGGGGGGTCTGAGGTCAGGTGACTAGCCTGAGCTGCCACCATGCCACAATGTCCACGCAGCTACTTTTACTGTGCTAGTTCAAGCAGAGGTAGAGTGAGTCAGTCTACCCACCTCCCAGCCACACTGCAGGCACACCCGGTGGCAGAAATGACATGACTTGCTCGAGGATACAAAATGGGACAGTGACAGAGTTGGGAACTGGACTCGGATCTCCTGTCCTGCAGTCCTGTACTCTAACCACAAGACCGTTCTTCCATGACATTCAAGCTCCTGTGGGCAACAACTTTGTCTCCTGATTTATCCACTATCTATAAATAATAGCCACAATTTGCTACCTGGGTTACTAGCAGTGGGAACAAGGGTGTTTTTTTTCAAATCTTATCAATCCTGAGTGTGTTTACAGTGGAAAATGAGTTAACTAACATGATGTTAAACTTTGCATCCCTAGCACAGTCACGCTTAGAAGTCAGCGTAGACGAGGGCTATATTATAAAACCATGACTGAGACTTCCGAGAGAGGATAAGTACAGGGGCGAGGAGGATTTATAGCAGTTTATAATACAGTTCCCAGAAAACAAAAATCCCTGTTCTCAATGCTCAGGAAAAGCAGATCAGACCTTCCAGCTGAGACCTGAACGTGGACGCTCATGGTCCCTACACAGAAGCCATCAGGGAGGCTGACACATTGTCTGGACCAGAGCATGGGAGCTGAGCTACATCCATCACAGCTGCGAGTGGTCTTTGCATCCCTCGCAAACGGTACAGGAGATTTTGCAGGCCCGATACTCACCTGAGATATCCACGACTTTGATGGCTGAAGCCCGAGGGAATTTTTCTTTGAGGACTTGAATCATCCTGGCTTCCCCATCCGTCTGCGAAGCTAAGGTTCTCCGTGCGTGGCGCAGGAGCAGGATCTAGCGGGAAGGAGACAGGCACAACACGGTTACAAATAACATCGCCGGCGGCTGGCGAGCGTCATTCGTTCTGCGGAAGCACCGAGAAGGCCCCTATCCTGAGTGGAGGCCCAGGTGTGCAAGGTGCGGTGAGAAGGCGGGATTCGTCCTCAGGGCCACAGCCCCCTCGAAGGGGAGAGGGGCAGCGCCAGGAGAGTCTGGGAGCCAGAGGAGGTGGCGTGTCCGGCAGCTGCATGGAGACAGGGACAGCGCCTGACACCGCACCGGGCTCCATACACGGACTGTAGAACTGCCACGGCCCCGCCCCCCGCGAGCCCCCATGAGCCCGCCACGACCCCGAGCCTGACAAGGCCCCGCCCCCCTCTGTGAGCCCGCGAGCCCCCGCGAACCCCCGCCCCCTCTGTGAGCCCGCGAGCCCCCGTGAGCCCGCCACGGCCGAGCCCCCCGCCCCCTCCGTGAGCCCGCAATGGCCGAGCCCCCCGCCCCCCTCTGTGAGCCCGGGAGCCCCCGTGAGCCCGCCACAGCCGACCCCCCCCCCCCCGCGTGAGCCCGCCACGGCCCCGAGCCTGACACGGCCCCGCCCCCCCCATGAGCCCGCCACGGCCGAGCGCCCCCGCCACGGCCCCGAGGCCCCCGCTCCCGCCGCCGCTGAAGGCCGCCCTCACCCTGCCGCCGCGGCCCAGGATGCCGGCGCTGATGGCGGCGGCCATGTCCGCGAGGGGCGCTTGGCCCGGCCTGTCCCTGCCTTGGTTACCGCCCGCCCGGCGCTGGCCGAGGGGGAGAGTTCGAGAGCTCGGGCCTGAGCGCGGCACAGCGCCCCCTGGCGGCGTGGCGGCCCCGCTCCTCGCTCCTGCTTTACCCCTCCCCCACTAACAGGGCCCCTGGGGCGGTTTCAGGCCCAGGCTCACCCTGACACGTGTGGGGTGGCTGCTACCCCACACCTGAGGGCTGGGGGCCCCTGACTCAATGCCACAAACAGGGGCAGGGAATAGAGGGGACTCAACACAACCCTGGCTGTGAACTGACCACATAGTTCTTTGGGCCGTTGGGACAGGCGCCAGCTCGTTAGCCTCCAGCCCCTACCACGTCCCAGCACACAGCACGCTCCGGTAGCCCAGGGGTGCGTCCTACTGGGTGGATGGACGGACACACCATGCAGGGCTCCGACCACTCTCTCCGCCTGTCAACCTGCAAACACTGGCATTGTTATTAGAAATGATTTAAATCGCACCCTCCGTCTGCACGCCACACACACAAAGCCAGGGCCCTTAGCCCAAAGAGCTTATTATTTAGGCGGATCGTTTGCTCCAAACAGTAGTCAGGAAAGACATCCTGCAACCTACAGCTGGTCTGGGGTTAAACAGCTCCCAGTAGGAGAGGGATGCATTCCAAGCAAGCCGTTTAAATAGGGCTATTTGGAGACCCCATGGAGTCCATCAGGCCATTCTATTGTACCTGGAAAGGACTTAGAAACCACACTGGTGGGGGCTATAAAAAAACCCAAATAATTTGGGTCTAAGTGATTTACCCAGAGTCATTAGCAGCGCCAAGAACAGAAACCATATACCCTGCCCTCCCATTCTGCTGGCCTGTCCACTGCACCACACTGCCTCAAGCTATATAAATAAATGCACAAATCTTTAAAGCGCTTTGAAATTTACAGATGAAACAAAAATGCTAATGTGTGGGCTAAACATTATTGAATCTGTTTGATAGAATAGGTTTGTCTTTCAAGAACCATGTAGTAATCAGCCCACACTGATGGCAATAATAGGCCAGATTCTGATCTCAGCTCCACCTACATAGACCTATTAAATTGAATGCTAGTATTGCGGGTTTACATTGGTGGAACGGAACTAACAAGCTGGTCCGGTGCTTTTACTTCTGGCTCTTTATTTTCAATCACTAGCTAAATGTCTTCTGCGCATAAGGTGATAAATAATTGGAATAACATTACATCCCAAGTTTGAGAAATTGATCACAGACCCTCATATCTCATCCCCTGTGAGGACTGTGCTGCTATGCCCTCTTTTATTTTCTCTACAGGGACAAAGCTCCTTACAGACAAGATAAAACTGGTTCTAAAATTATACATCCCTCACACATGGACTAAACTGTGGGACTAGAAAGGGACTGTAGGAGGTCAAAGAGTTTATAGTTAAAAACAAACAAAACAAAAAAAAACCAATCATTTGAGTGAATCCTTTATAATGCATGCATCAGAACTGTTAGCATATCATTGCCTAGTAGAAACATGAGTTAACGTTCTAGCTAGGCACAGCAAATGATGTAAGGTGGAGATTTCTAATTGTTTGATTGATTGGGTTTGTCTACAGAATCATAGAAATGTAGGGCTGGAAGGAACCTCAAGAGTCTGTCTGCACTGAGGCAGGACCAGATCAACCTAGACCATCCCTGACGAGGGATATCTCCAACCAGTTCCTGAAAACCTCCAATGATGGGGAATCCACGACTTCCCTTGGAAGCCTGTTCCAGAGCTTAACTACCATTAGAGTTAGAAAGCTTTTCCTAATAGCTAATCTAACTCTGCCTTGTGGTAGATTAAGCCCATTAATTCTTGTCCTACTTTTAGTGAACTTGGAGAACTACTGATGACCGCCCTCTTTATAACAGCCCTTAACATATTTTGAGACTGTTATCACGTCCCCGTCCCCCCCCCATCAAGTCTTTTCTCAAGACTAAACATGCCCAGATTTTTTAACCTTTCCTCATAGGTCAGGTTTTGTTTTTTTTTTTTTTTTTTTAACCCTGTGATCATTTTTGTTGCTCTCCTCTGGACTCTAGGAAAGTTGTGGACAAATTGGAGAAAGTGTAGCACCCAGAACTGGACCTAGAACTCCCACTGAGGGCTCCCAAATACAGAGTACAGTGGGACAATTACCTCCTGCGTCTTACATATGACAAACCTGTTAATTCACCCCAAATGATATTTAGGAAAAGACAATTTGTACAGTGTGTAATTAGCACCGTAACGTATCATGTCATTTCACTGCTTCTTTGTTGCTATACTCCTACCTGAGTTTACATTACAAAAGAACTTAATGAACATTATTAAATGCTATCTGCATTTATACAAGAAGCAAACCTGTGTAACACCTCCCGTCTGGACTACATATGGCATTGGAAGCTAAGAATTCCTGGGTTCTATGCCTAACTTTGCCACTGACTCGTGAGGAGGCCTTGGGCAAATCTCTGCACTGCTCCGTCTATTTCCCAATCTGTATAAAGGGAGCTAATGCCACCTACATGGGACTGTGAGAATTAATGACTTAAGCTGCAATTTTCACACGTGTGCCTAAAGTTAGGCTCCTAAGTCCACCTTTAGACATTTAACAGATGTGGTCTGATTGCAAGAGGGGTTCGGCCTCCCCTGCTCCGTGGAAATTAAAGAAGTTACACTAGTGTAACAGAGTGACAAATCAGTCCCTTAGTCCCCTACTGCACGCTTCTCCCTCACCATAGTACAGTGACACTGACACTGACACTAAGGAGCTAGTTCTGTTATCTATGTATGGTTATTGTTTTGTCACAGCTGTGTCATTTCAAATGAGTCTATTCAGGGTACAAGGTAGCCCATAAAAGCTGTTAGGTTTTTATTTCCAGTAGTGCACAAACTGTTCTGTCCAAACTGTGAAGATGACAACAAAATGCAGCTAAACAGATTTACCCCAGCTGAGGATTTGGCCTGCAGGGTTCTCTATTTATTTGCAATGAAGGTAGTCTCCCTAACATACCTGTCTTATCAGCACTATTTCTCAGATGGGGAAAGAGGCATAGGACTAGCAGAGCCAGGAAGGGCACTGAGGTTCTCTCTCTCTATGGTTTTTAATAGCACCCATCATGACCACATCTCCTGACTCCCAATATAGTGCTGTAACCAACAGACCAGCCTCTCTTCCCTTGAACTTTAAAAGGTTACACCAGAACCGTATGTCCTCGTCTCCAGATTCGTTCTCTAGAGGTTATGGTGCTTGGAAGGCCTTACAAGGTCTTCCCAGTTTAACAATTTTGCCTTATACTTTAATATTATACATTTTAATAGTTGATTCAGCACCTCCTCCTGCATTCGCCCTCTACTTGATATTAACAAATTAATCAGATAGCTTTACTTGCCTTTCATAGTCCACCATCGCTGCTGTAAATGCTGCTTTAGTTCTGTGGTTCCGTTGTTTGCATCTCATCCAAAGTTCTTACTGCATTTCTTCTGAACAGTCCCTTTCAGCGAGCTGCTGTCCAAATTCCAATTACAGGTTTAGAACACATTTGTTTTGAATGTGACATCTTATCAAGGGGCAATGACACTGCCATGTTTTTTTTTTCCCCCTTGGATGTTTCTTCAAATTTCCCCCGAGGATATCCTTTTCTCCCTCATCTATACATCTTAATGCCTCTTTTCTTCTGTTATTTGTATTAATGGGCCCAATTCTGCAAACTTAACTCTCATTAGGGTGACATTGGCTCATGAAAGTTTGTGTACCACTTAAGTCCCACTTAAGCCCTTAAGAGAGAACTTAAGTAGGCTATAGGTCTTGCATTGGCTCCCTGAACAGGGATGAATTTCTCCCATGAATGGGAGTTGTAGAATTGGGTCTTACCTTTGTAACTGTATTATTTAACTGTAGAGCATTTGAGAATACAGTTTGCATGAAAGATACCTCTTGGCCTTTTGGCTAAAATCAAGCGTAGTGTCAGATTAAAATAGGATAATGCAGCTGTGCCACAATGCCATCCAAGATCACTTAGTCAAAGCCATCCCGCCACCGGGTGGGGGAAAGTTGCCATGAACTCTGCTATCCCTGGAATGGACAGTCAACTGCGTCAGGACATTGTCATCACAAATGAGGAACAGAAGAGGATCCTCATGGTGGATGTCAGAGTTTCTTTTGAGAACAGAACCCCAGCCTTCCGTGACACCCCAGGTCGAAAGGAGGAGAAATACACCCTGCCGGCTAGCACCTTGAGAGCTACAGGCTATGAGGTTCAAACACATGCAGCACTGATTGTCAGAGCCCTGGGCGCATGGGATCCCAGTAAAGAGCAAGTGTTGCGAGGAGGTGGAATTGGTCAGCCCTACGCTCGGCTGATGCGGCGACTCATGGTGTCGGACACCATCAGTGGTCTAGGGATATCTATTTAGAACACATCACCGGACATTGGCAATTCCAAGAGAAATGAGCAGAGTGCCATTGAAAAGCGATGCCAGGAAAATAACAAATACTTTTCTGGTGGATTGTATTTACGAAGAGATAATCTAGCCTAAAAGTCTCAATCACTGAGGGACAATCTACACTCATTGCTATATTTGCTTTCCACAAACTACCGTACTCTTAGTATAACTTTTTATGAGTGAGGTACCCAAATATTTAGATGCTAATATTAACTGTATTGTTAAATTTATTACCCTTAATTTGGGATACTGCAGATTATGTGCTATATGTATTTTATGACGTTTAAACCAAACTTTGTACTTACGGATAAATTTAAGCATTATACCCAGATGTACAGAAACTCTTTCCTTAACCTGTATATTAGATAACTTTAATGCTAGCATTAACAAAAAAATTTAAATCTGTTCTTATCCATTTAAAATAGGATCATGTAGGATCCTCATCTGTAGTCTTTATCTCATCCTTGCAGGCATAAAAAATCCATACATTAATAATAGGCATTTCCGATTGCTATGATCCAAAATAACCACTCGTTCTTACAGGCTTTGCTTAGCAAGAAATCCCATTAATTATCATGGGAGTTCTGAATAGGGACCACAGGATTGGCCCCTAAAGTTGAACTGCAGTTCATCCACCTACACTGTGTGAACAAGAAATATTTTTGATAAATTTCCATTTATGAGGAAAGAAATTACTCTGCACTACAGCTGTACGTGCTTCTCAGGAATTTTTCAGTTAAGAAGGTTGGGCTTTGATCATCATCAGAATCTTGACTTCCTGCTGCTCTTTTCACCAAATGTTTCTCTAGTTTTCTCTTCTGATGCATTTCTGGGACGCACCTGTTTTTCTATGACTGTCAGATCCTCAGCTGGCGTAAATCACAGTGAATCAATGGAGCTATGCCAATTATACCCACTGAGTATCTGGCTCACTATGTCTAGTGGCATAGCTAAGAGCAATACACTGCATTTCTCTGGCCCTCTTCTTTTCTGCTTGGGTTTTTCTCTTTCCTGATGGGTGAATAAATACAAGATGCAACATCCCTCTTCAATTCATGAGGTGAAATCCTGGTTCCATTGATGTTAATGGGTGGTTTCCCATTGACTGCAAGCTGGACAGGATTTCACCCTTGCTTTCTAAACATCCTGTTGCTCTGTATTCTGTAAGTTTCCTAACCTCAAGAAAAAATGGACGTCAGGGAATCCAGTTCTATATACAAATCACAACTTCTCTTCTAGCAGTTTAGTTTGAACCTTGATATTTAAAACAGAGATTTCACTTGTTCATTCAGTTTCCCCCGGTTTCCAGCTCTTGGCCTTTCGGGTTTTGGATCACATTTCCTTGATCCCTCTTAAAGAGATCATTGGTTGGTATTTTCACTTCACCTTCCTTATGCTCCTTTGCAAATACCAATCTCAAACATTTGGGTTTTTTTTTAAAAAGCACTACAGGGTCCTTTTTCTTTCATTGATGTGGGCTGGATGTTTACGTCTGACTCTTATTGGCAGGCTTACCTTGAAAATTAGGGAAAGCAGATGTTACTTTAAAGTGCCAAAAATAAACTGTGGGTAATTTGACTTCAGTGGGACCATCTGTTTGAGTAAAGTTGGAAGACTCAGGCCCTTTGTGCACTGCGTGACATTCACTTCTGTGCACAGGCCAGCACAAAGTTTATGTACCATTTAAGTCCCTTTTATGATCTCAGAATAGGCCTTGTGCAGGCTTTCTGCACACGGACGCACTTCATCCTTTTTGGGTGGATCCATTTTAACCATCCTGTGTTAATCTATGTATTCT
Source organism: Emydura macquarii macquarii (assembly GCF_026122565.2). Taxonomy (NCBI): domain Eukaryota; kingdom Metazoa; phylum Chordata; order Testudines; family Chelidae; genus Emydura; species Emydura macquarii. The sequence goes on from NW_027133394.1 coordinate 305,425, forward strand.
TTACTTGCTCTCATAATATTTATAACCGAAGACGAAGACTAATAGTCCATGATCGGTGTGATCTTTAAACTCCAGTTGTGTGATCTTTCCAAATCATCACCAAATAAGAAACAGCTTCATCTTTACAACATTTGGTGGGGGAGAGGAAAAAAAAACCACTGAATTTGAGTGCAAAAAATAAATATAAAATTTATTAAAACACCCACAATATTTTAAAGATATCAGGAATAATACATTTCACAAACCAGCTGGCTGTGTGTAACTTAAAATACAAATAATAAAAAAAAAAGGATCCATACTTGCAATTTTTAGGCATCCTAAAAATAAATTTACTGAAACACCAGAGGAAAAAAAGTGTAAGGAAAAAATACAAACGAAAAAAGGGGGGGAAATTATACAAAATAAAATTATCAGCATAAATTTACGGTACTAATAATATCTACAGTTTAATACACATTAATCCTATTGCCTTGAGACATTGTAAAATCTACCATTTGTCAATCAACCCCAGATAAAACTTCATTTCAAGTAGCCACAGTCACAAGTCAACAAAGAAATCTTCAAGTGTGATTCACAAGGTTGCCTCCATTGGAGGCCTTGTCACCAAATATGAATTCAAAGAGACAAGAAATCAAATACATCGAGAAGTTACGGCTTTAAAATTAACTAAAACTGAATTAGTCTGTCACAACCCACCTGTTTCCTCATTTCTCTTAAATTAAAAATGCATTTAAAAAAAAAAAAAAAGCATCAAACCCATACTTAATGTGTTTTGTTTTTTTTACATACCAAAAAAAAAAAAAAAGTATTAAAAAGAGACTTGGAGGTTGAAAACCAGCTAACTAATAAAATGTTTTCAAAGTGTGACCAGCAGTGAGTAATCCCTGAACAATGGATGCTAAAATGAGGAAAAGATGGGAATAAAAATCACTACAAAAGGATCCCTGATATTGGAACAGAAGAAGAAGTAGGCCAGTATGCTCTGCTTTTCTTAGGCAAAAAGAGTGACACGAAATCTAGGCCTTGAACCTGCTGATCCCTTATTAAGGCAAACCTCCCATTGGGCCCGGTTCTCATCTACATTAAAGCCCATTTTACCACTTTGGCTAAGTAAAGGGACATTCACGTAAATGAGAACCAGACTCTGTTGGATTTAATGGGATATTTGTCTTTGTTAGGAATGCAGGAGTGGTCCCCATGGCTACCGTATATATGATTTAGCATTGGCACCTGGAAAATAATCCATGTCTGAGCTGAAGAGTAGATACAAGACATGATCCAGTGAGGCTGTTGGTATTCAAAGTACTAAGCAGAACAGACTTTGGGGGTGCTCAGAGCTGCACAGGATCACACCCTAGGGGCCAGGCCCTCTCATGTAGACAACATAACCTATGCTGATCAACACCAAGTGAGAATCTGGCACTATGTATCACTGTCCAGTCTCATGGGATTATGTCTTGTAACTGTACACGGATCAACAGGCCCAGCTCCTTCAATCCTTGCTCAAGCAAAACTCCCACTGAAGCTCAAGTAAGTTTTGCAAGAGAAATGGCATGCATCGAGCCCGAATATTTCCAGGAGTCTATTTCCCCCAGAATATACAAATACAGTTGTTTGTTATAATTTTGTTTAAAAGACTAGTAAGGTTTGTGGGTCAAATCCTGCTGTGAACTACACTGGTGTAAATCCAGAATAACACCACTGATTCCAATCAGTGCACGATGCTTCAGATTTACCCTCGTGTGACTGAGGACCGGATTTTTTATACCATGATTAGGTAGCTCTTTATTCCATAAGTAATGTCATTGAATCAGATCTTCAGCTAATGTAAATCAGTTTAGTGCCACTGAAGTCTGTGGAACTATGCCAATTTATACCAGCCGAGACTTCAATGAGAATAAATGTAGAGTTAGATACTATTCAAAATGAATAAGGGTATTGAGTAAGATGAATGAAAAATTACCTAAGAATAGAGCTAAAAAGGCCAAAACGTTCTAAAATGTCAAGTACAGTGTAAGATTAACAAAATGCATACCCTAGTTTTTAATATTTTTATTTATCTTTATTCCATTATCTATAGTTGAATCATAAATTGCCACGACAGTCTATTTTTTGAGGTATTTTTCTTATGTATCGTGACAACGGCAAGCTTACACGACAAAACTCAGGTATCTGTACAGTTTATAACATCAAATCATGTGAACCCAAAAGAAAAGAAAAGGTAGTACAAGTGGGGAAAAAAAAGAAATGTAAAAGTATTTGTATAAGTTTTAGGCATCTCTGCATGTCTAGCCATAAACAGTGAAATACAAAGAAATGAAGCAGGTATTCTTAAAAGCAGCAGCTATGCGGTCCAGCCTGTGAAAAACAAAAAAACTCCTATTGGGCCAAATTCAGCTGTCGTTTACATCAGTGTCACCTGAGATCTGACTTTCAGTCATGTGATAGCAGTGTTCCAGAGCCTGTTTCAAAGACTGATGAAATCAATGAAAATCTTCCCACTGTCTTCACTGGGCTTTGGATCAGGCCCTAACTGACTGCAAAAGGAAAGAGTGTGCTCTCAGTTACGCTGGTGGAAACATGGGACAATTGCATTGATTTCAGTGGAGTCGCTTCAGATTTACACCAGCATCACCAAAAATGGAATCTGGCCCAGTAGGAGATTTTCCTGGGTAAGGAGAGCAGAATCAGGGCCCTACAAGACTAAATCCTTACTTTTTGCTTTGAAACAAAGTGAGCTGAAAAAGTAGAATATTACGTTAATTTTTAGAGTAACTGCTCTGTGTCCATAGAAAGCCTGTTTCTTTTTTTCCCCTCCCTTCACAGAAATGGAATTTACCATCCATTCATGGGGAAAAAAATTTCCATTCTGTGCTCGGATGACTCTAAAACTTCAATTCAGCACCAATTTTATTTTTGCATAATAACTATAAATTCATGGCACCAGTTCTACCCCCGTTTGCATTGTGCACCTTCAGTAAGATTGCACGAGTTTAACTAACAGCGCAGTTTGGACCATGAAGTGCATTATTTTTTCCTGCAAGAAGAAAGTCAAAGAAGAAAACCACTTTCATTTTTTTTCTTTTTTTTTTTTTTTTTTTACACACTGTCATGAGATTTACAGTGAGTTGCTTGGGTTCTGATTCTGCCAGCCCTTCCAATTTACAGATCTTTTCCAGGAGCTGGCAGGCATTAACCCTTAACTAGCTGAGCAAACACCAACTATAGGGACCAGATTCTCAACTGATCTAAACCATCACAGCTTGATGTAAATCCCATGCTGAGGATCTGGACCTAGGAGGCAAATTTAGCTCTCACACCAGTCTAAATCCAAAGTAATCCCAGTAAAAAGTATGCTGGATGCACAGCAGCATGAATGAGATCTGAATCTGGCTCTATAATTAAACCCAGAGCAAAGATGCTAAAAGCTATCACTGAAGAAAAATAAACTTTATTCTCAGCTAATTTTTTTCTTGGTTCTCTGGTTTTACGTATACATAAGTAGCACCTCAACAAGATGGAATCAGGCAAAACATGATACAATTTGTTAAAACACCATAGCACCGTTTTATTAGAAGATTTCATTTAATAAAAATATGCCTTATATAGCCCACAAAGCATACTCCAGTATTAAAACGAAAAGTTGAGGCACCTCAGGAATTTTTTTTTCTCTGTCTCTTCACTATGCCTTATTACAGGACACAGCTATGGGTTTGGTAATGAGGAATGGTCCTCACTGGTTTCCCAATACTTCAGGCCTATAGGATTTTGCCTTTGACCTCACTGGGAGTAGGAAGTAGCTTCCCTCCCTCAACCGGTCTGCTAATCACTCTGAGTGAAATTTGTCCCTGTGCAGAGGGTCCGTAAAAGGCTCATATGCCATTTAAGATCAAAGGGATTTGAGTGGTGTGTACTCATGCTGGTCCTCTGTACAAGGGTGAATTTCACTCTGCATAAGTCATGCTTAGCAGTACATCAAAGGTAATCATGGATTCCTTGCACAAGCTGAATTCAGTGACAGGTGAGGGAGGCCGGGAATGTAGGATCAGGGCCAATGGTCGGTTCCTGGACATCCCCGCCATTTCCTTTTTTCCGTGAGCCCTGGATTTTATCAGAAGCAAGAAATAAGTGCCAAAAGTGAGATTTCACTTCATCCCGCTGTGTCTCAGTAACAAGGTCCTGAAAGAAAAACATTAAAACAACCTCTTTGGGCTCAAAACCTCTCCCATGGAAGTCGATGGAAGCTTTGCCGATGACTTTAATGGGAGCCAGGAGTAGGCCCTTTGTCAAGATTTTCCCAGGGTTATAGACTTGTTTGTTGTCCTAGCACCATTTGTTGGTTATACCTGCTGCAAATCATTACACCAAAAGTAAATAAAAATTCCTTAGCATTATTTTGAGCTTGTCATTTTACCTGTGTATGACATTAAAGACAAATCAGCGTGGTGGTACGCTGGGCTGGATTCTGCTCTGAGTGGGTAAAATTCACCCGTGTAGAACACCTGTGCACCACTCATGTCCCACTAAACCAACATGAATGGACGTGGCGCATCGGTCTTTAGCTGTTTATCTGCGCACGGCTGGCTGGCACCCAGTTACAATAGTGGAGTCAACGATTCTCACCTCACTCACCAGTGTAAACCAGAAATAATCCCACTGATCTAATGGGCCAAGTCCTTGCCCGGCATAAATCAATGTCGATGAAACTATGCTGATTTGTGCCAGCTGAGGATCTGACCCAGTGGAGTTACTCAGGGGAAATTAGAGCACAAGCAAGCCTATTTATTCAAGATGCTTCAAATTTACTCTGGCATAAGAAGAGCAGAATCCAGTGTATCCGTCAATTATTCGAAATAATTGACTCTTAGGGCCAGATCCTCATCTGGTGTATACTGACTGACGTAAGTGTAGCTAAACTGATTTACACTAGCTGAGGACTAAGGCCCTTAATCTTTCACTGCCATCCGAAGAATGCAGCTGTAAATATGGTCATTTCTGCTTCGTGCTATTGGATTCTTTTAATGCTTGAAATCACAATGGCTTTTCCATGGTTAAAAACGACGGTGATCGCCACGACAATAGATAAAAAGGATCGTGCCAATAGAAAATAAAGAAAAATATTTTAAACGGACTTTCAGCAGCAAGGGTTAACAGCTGTGCATAGTTTTATATTTTTAATAGAAGTCTGAAGCATGCTAATTTTTAATGACTGAGATTTGAGGTAGGTTATATATGTAGTGTAAAACAATATGAGACTACAACGGTATTCACTATCAATGAAAACATCATTTTAGCTGTGCTGGCTGGAACTGGGAGGCTTGTTACTTGGAACAGCCTTATTTTTAATCAAAACTATGTCTTTTAAAGCTGTTTGGAAAAGTGACAGGCCAGATTCTGACCTCATTTATTCTGGTGTAATTCCACTCCCGAGTTACACCACCATAGATAAAATCAGAATATGAGCCATGGCCCTGACCCTGCACGCTGTTACACCAGTTACACAGGGGTGAAACTGGTGTGATGGAGCGAGTGGAGAGTCAGGCTCAACACTCTTAGTTTAAGGGCCAAAACTAAGCGCCAGACTCTGATCTCAATGACGCCGGTGCAATTCTACCAACCGCAGTGAAATTATTCTGTGTTTACAATGTGTAACGGAGATCAGAATCCGGCCCTCAAGGATTATTTGTGTGAGTGAGGCAAGCAAGGTTTGGCCCTTCTTTCATTTTCTCCCCCTCCATCTAATAATACCATTGCTTTTGCCAACGGGATATGACGGGACACACACTGAACATGAGTATATTCACAAATGTAATCATATATCACAATCAGGTCATTCTCAAAATTCCTAAACAGAAGCCTACAAAGAAGTGCGACTCTGACAGGTTCAATGGACTGTCACATTCTTAAAATGCATTCCCCTTCACCCCAATATTACAATTTCTTGCTCTCCAAAGTCATCTACATGAAGCTTTCAAGGCACCCATGCAACAACCTAAAACATGGAAGTCGAATGAGACCTGGGTGAAAAGTACTGATGCTAGAAACAAATCAAAACAATAAAAGAAAAAGAAAAGTCATTTTTAAGAAGTTCAGGTCCAACTTTTCCTCAAAGCTAGAAAATTAGCATGCTCACGAAGGGCCTGGTACCGCATCCATTGGAGTCAATGGCAAAACGCCCATTGCCTTCAACAGCGCACGACAAGACCATAAAGACTGAGGGCCAGAGACACAGCCGGCATAGCTCCATCGAAGAAAATGGCCAATCTAAACCAGCTGAAAATCTACCCCCTTGAGTGCTTTAGTTTGTTATACTGTGAAGTTCAGAGGATTTCCTATAAATTTGACTTGGAATAATTCTACAGTCCTGATATGCTCTTGGATATTTATAACAAAGCAATAATAGCTCATTGATTTTCCTTGTCAAATATATGCAACTATACAGAATACAGTAAAAAAAAATTATGAAGGACGGACAAAGCATGTTAAATATTTTGCCACTATTTACAGTTCTCCCACAATAATCTGTTTAAAACATACTGCTTTCAAGTTGTTGCTGTTTTTTTTTGTTTTGTTTTGTTTTGTTTTTAATCTAGGTGAAAGTGCTTTTAAAAAATCTTTCACTATTTACAGTTTAAAATCAGACCACACAAACGTTCAGGATGTTTTACAGAGATCCTGTCATTTTCTGTGCCAGTGCGCTAGGAACAAGGGTTACAGTAAACAAAACGTTATGTACGGTTAAGTTCTCAGCTCTCTCTCGGACTCTCCAAAAGGCACCTGAAAGTGCAGAATTATGACTGAGTATTGTTATCCAGTTTTAAATGTCTACCAGGCCTGATTTTTCTGCATCTTACGCAGGGGAGTAGCCCTCCCAGTGAAGTTAATGGGACTACTCAGCTGAAGAACCAGGCTTCTACTTTTGGAATTTCCTACAGAACATCCTGTAGGAACAGCAGGCAAGGGACTTAATCTGACTCCCACTGAAGTCAATGGGAATTTTACCAGTGATTTCAACGGGAGCAGGATAGCACCTGTTATCCATTAAGTACTTTATCATTTATCTCAGGGCTCAGTTTCTATTAAGGATGAAATTCACCTCTGCCGAGAACATACTCAATGGCTCATGCATCACTTAGGTTCCACTTAAACCCTCAGGGCCAGATCCTCAGCTGAGGTAAATGACTGTAGCTCTAGTGAAATCAATAGTCTTTTTACACCAAGTGAGACGCAGGCAGTGAGGACTCAGGTAGGGTTTAAGTTGTGCACAGAAATTGTGCAAGACCACTGCACAAGGGTGAATTTCACCCTACTTCTTTTGGGATTGCTCCATATAATTTCTGCTAACACCACAGAAATCCAGCCCTCCCATGGAGAGAGTGTTGCTCTAGGAGAATTTTCTCCCACCCGTCGCGCCTATTTAGCAAGTGATTTGAATCAATCATTCCCAACAGTTTTGTCTGCAGAGGGGGAAAAGAAGTCATGATTCAGATTGTTAATAAGCACCACTAGTTTTGCTGTAATCATCATCATCATAAAAAAATGGCACCGGAAAAATAATGAACTTGCAGAAAACTGTCGTCAATTTCATTTTTGCGTTTGAAAATGTCGACTTGTCAGAAGGGAGTTTTTACAGTACGTAAGCATGCACCATTGGAAATTGCAGAAGGCAGCTTGCAAGACATTTTTGTTATTCACTCCTCCCAGAGCTGATCAAATAGAGAACGTCCCCTCGAGACTGAAAGCACCAGACTTAGCAACAGTGATGTACACAGAGCAACATTAGCTATTCACAGTTTTTGTTGGGTTCTTGAAGATACAGTAACCCCCCCCCCGATTTTTATTTTTTTTAATTTTTTTTTTTTAACTCCTATAAGTTGACAGAGTACGATTGGTACAAAAATAGTATGAAAAGTTGTTCAGAAGTCCCAGGCTCATTGTCTCTTGTATAAGAAACCTACTGTCCTCTATCATGTCACCTTGTAGCTGATTACATAATAATGTAAGTTTGGTGAGAATATCAAAATAGCTGATAAACTATTCAGCATGAAGACAAGTCATCCTGGATAATTTGGTCTTGCTTTCAACCTGGTTTATAATGTATTCATCTAAAGTGTCTGGGGTTAGCTCACACTGGGCCTCATTCTGAACTCGCATACATCACTTGAATGCCACTGGGCCCGATTCTCCTCCTACTTAGGAATTTACCCCTTTGCAGAGGGGCCATTGTGAGGCCTAGCACCACTTAAGTCATACTTAAGGACTTCTGTTGCCTGTTTACTCAGGCTCTGGCTTTCCACTGGCGTAACTCCATCAATTTCAACGGCTTTATTCCTGAGATAAGTAGGAGGCAAATCAGACCCTTTACCGATAAACAGCAGTTAAACAGGAGCTGTTAGGAGAAAACACCTCGGTTAAACAAACCATCTTCAAAACCCCGGCATCTGCCTAGAAGTGGGAATCCATTTCTCTGTCTGCAACTGGTTTCCGCTTAAATTCTCCGTACATTTCCCTACGCCAGAGGGTTACTGTATCTGTAAGAAACGATCAGTCAAGCTGCAAAATATGCACTTTAGTTCATTTGAAAAACCGGATGTTCAAACAGTTTTCGATTGACTTTAAAGAATATGTTTCCAGATGGTCTCCAAGCTGAGATTCCCTACCAGCATGAACATGAGTGAGCTGTACAGATTTTTTTTAAGCTGGTTTGGTGTTTTTTAAGATCTGCTTCATTGTTGTAATAATAATAAAAAAAAATCCAATAAATACATATTTTAAATGGAATTAAAAACCTCTCCTTTGTGAAAGGACACTATAAATTTTTCTTTTCCATTCTTGTGATGTACAAGGATAGATTAAAAAAATGCAGAGATATAAATATTAGATTACTGAAAAATGTTAACAGCAATAAGTGTTTGTTTTTTTTAACTCCTCTCCAAGTGCAGATTTTAGAAGGTTTGCACTTGAGTAGATATTTTTTTCCCCCTACATGCATTAGGAGAAAGCACCACAAAGCAACACTGTGTTCCAGTGTTGCAGACATTGAGGTAAGATGGCCATATTAGCTGTATTAATCTCATATCCAGCGACTGTATGGTCCAGTTACCTTGGTATAGGCATAAGAGGACACAGTGATAGCAGAGTTTGTTGGAATAGCCACTGCTTGCCGTGTTGGGACAGAATCTTTTTTTTCTTTGTGTTGGGGCTCAGGGGCCACAGCACCTCCCCACTTGCGCTTTTTGCTGAACGGCTTGGTGTCCTGCTGGAGCCCGAGCCTGGCCGCTTCTTCCTGCCTCACTCTTGCCCTTTCAGCCAGCTGCTTCATCTTGGCTTCCCAAAGGGCGAGTCCGTGGTTGGGCTGGTTCAAGTTCTTGTGTTGGTAAAACACCAGTGAGATGCGAGTGGGGTGGCACCGGTTGGGTTTCTTCAATGGGGTGGTGGCATGCAGCTCCCGCCTGGCGCACTCGATCAGGATGGAGCCGTGGGCTGGGGCCACCGCCACCCCGCCAATGTTTTCATCCAGGAAGTTGTGTTCGCTATCGGACCACTCCTCTTCCTCCTCTTCCTCTTCCTCCTCCTCCTCCTTGAGGGTCTTGTCAGGCAGCTCTTCCATGCTGTCATCCAAGCTGAAGGGGTCCCACAGTTTCTCTTGATGACGGATACCAGGTAAGAAAGTATTACCATCTGCTTTCAAGGTGCCGAATGGTTTCTCGCCACACACACTTGAACCCATGGTGGCCGGCGAGCCGAAGGAATCCCATGGCTTCTCGTGTAGTCCCAGGCTAGGCGTTGGAGTCCTCCTCTCGTCCACCTTGACCGAGTTCCACAGCTCGTCTTGAAACCCAGGGTTCCCCTTCAGGGTGGAGCTGAAGTTCAGCTGGCCGAGGTTCCAGGGTTTCTCCTGCAGGTTCGAATTTGCAGAACTAGGCAGGACCGAAGGGCTTTCATTGAGTTTGCAAGGACTCCACGATTTCCTGAGCAGGCTAGAACTATGTTGTGTTGCCTGCCCATCCCCAGGGAATACGTTCCATTGTTTCTCCTGTAGGTGAGGCTGCGGTAACCGGGTAGCATTTGAGTGTCCATTGAAGGAATTCAACTTATCCTGCAGGCTCGTGTTGGGTAAGTTGGTATTTTCACTGGGCGTAAACATATTCCAAGAATGCTCCGCATTGCTAGTCCTGTCAGAAGGAGACACATTCCTGCTGACTTTGTAGGGGCTCCACTGTTGCTCCTGCTCGCCATTCTGAGACGACACGGGTACAGCGGACAGGTTCAGACTCGAGTTTTGTACATTCATGGCAACCCTTTGAATGGATTCGACGTGTGACAAGGGGTCTACGGGCTCTTGTTTGATTGCTCTGTTGCTGAAACAGTTTGTGTTTTGTGCAAATGGTGTGGTTTCCATTGGGACCGAGTTAGTCCTATGGGACATAGCCATGGTCTTCTGACTGACATACCTGTTGGCTCGCTCATAGGTCCGCTGGTGGTGGTTTTTGTTTCGTACAGTGTGTGGGAGTTGCTCTGAGAACTCTGAATTCCTGTAAGTGTGATTAAGGTTATCTTGCAACGCTTGAATGTCAGGTTTCTTCTCATAGCTGTTACTTACCCAATCCCCGCTCCTTGGCTCAGTGGCACCGTAATTCAGAAACTGCGAGGGGAACATGTGGTTGCCAGAGAATCTGTAATATCCAAAGGAGGGAAAAGTGAACTTTGAATGAAACCCATTCATGGAAGGCAGATTAGGCTGTGCATAGTAGGAATGGTAAGAGTAAACGCTGCTCATGCTGTATGGGTCAGAGGGGCGACAGCTCCCCAGCACGGAGTAGCTTTCCACCACTGCATTGCCGTTGTATTTGAAAGTGTTGTAATGGTTCTGTGGTTCAACTTTGATGGAAGGTTTGATTGAGTGCTGTGGGAGTCCATTTTTCAACGCCATACCTGTGGGCAAAACACAAAGCGCAACGGTGACTTGCCAGACAGCCTAGGGGAGTCTCCTTAGTAAACCAAAGGTTAAGTCATTAGCCAGAACCTCGGTTACTGTAAACCGGCATAGCTCCACTGGCTGAGTTTCCCATTATGGATGAAATTCACCTGTGTAGAGAACATGCTCAGTGGCTCATGCATCAATCACTTAGGTTCCAATAAACCCTCAGGGCCAAATCCTCAGCTGGGGTAAATGAATGTAGCTCTAGTGAAATCAATGGTCTTTTTACACCAGGAGAGAGACAGGCAGTGAGGACTCAGGTAGGGTTTAAGTTGGGCACAGAAATAAGTTGATCTACACCAGCTCAGAATCTTGTCCCCAGAACTAATCACTGCCAAAAGCTTCACCATACGCCACTTATTATGTTATTGGAGATTTCAAAAGAATGCTGGTTCTAAACTAGCAGTATGTGCAACAAGACCTACGGAGAAGAGCTATGCCATTCAAATGCTGCTTAGAGGGCAGGTGTTGGCCTTGTTTGATTGCTGGTCACGTGTGTGTAATATTCTTTAAGCTGCATGCCCTGCAGCGATGCACCACCTGTCCTGGCAAATGGAAGAGTCACATAAAAAAATCCCGCCAGCATAGCATTAAAAAGCCAGAAAAGGGCCCGGACAGTGCCTGAGCTACAGGCAGGATTTGTGGTCTGAAGCGTACTGTGAGCTATTACACTAGTGCAGTGGAAATATTCGACACAAAAGATCCGTGCCTTGAAGCATACTGGTGAGCTACTGCATTGGTGCAACACGAAAAAACATGCTACACAAAAAATCTGTGCTATCAAGTGAACTGGTGAGCTAATAAAACAGCGCACCAGAAAGGATCCTTGCTATACAGCACGCTGATGAATATGCTAGTGCAGCAAAAATGTACGCCACACCTGAGATACACGCAGGCAGCAAACCCAGAGCTCTGCCACCGTTACCTGTATTTTGCTGGAGTGTTGGGATTTCTAGTGCTTCCTGCTTGATTTTCTCAGGGGTGATTAGCTTCTCTTTCTGTATTTTCTTCTTCTCGGCAGCTGCCTTTTTGGCTTCTAGTTGTCTTTGCCTGCAAGACTTGGCGGGCTCAGGAAGCTTCCTGACCTCCCTGGGGAAGGAAGTGAGAACCTGAATGGCTCCGCTGCCCATCTTGGCGTTCTGATTCTCCTCGCTACCAAACTCATCTGTGGTGGACATTTTATACAGCGGGAGGACGTGCAGTTGCTCATCCTCGGGAATCTTCCCAACGCTCCGATTGTCCTCTTTCGTTAAGGTGCACACCTGGATGGATAGGCGAGATACAAAGTCACCAATTAGCCAGTGACCGGGGAGCTGAGAATCCCACTGAAAGCATTAACAACACACACCCTGAAAGCACCTCTGTTCAGTAAGGGCACTTACATACATGCTGAAACTGAAGCCTATGGGACAGAAGGTCCATGGTTCAAATTAAGCATGTGCTCAAGTGCTTTCCTGAACCGGGGCTACCGTGGTGATAATTCACATCCATGACAGACGGCACCTCTCATCCCAAAGTATCCACGACACTTTATAATCCACGTGTAAAGAGCAGTCACTTTGCCCACCTCTGAAATGCAGCCACCTCTAGGATGAAGCAAGGCTACTGTTTAACAGCACACAGCACCACTGCAGTAATAGGCTTGCTGTGAAGAATCCTATATGCCCACTGAAACGGCAGGGAGGGTTTATATGGATAATGTGGCAGATCTAGTCTCCTCACAGGCTTCCACTTAGCCTCAGTATTCCAACCAGTGCCAGCCTCCCCTCAAGTGGCACTCAGTGGACCTGATTCTGAGTGCATGAACACCAATGGCTGTCAGGGATCACTCCAGTGAAAGTCAGCGGAGTTACACTGTTATAAAGTCAGAATCAGGCCTACACAGTGACAACATTTGTGCAAACAATTTACTCTTGTCCAGGGAAAATACATAGCAGCTTCCCCCACCTAGACCCTGTTGATATTGAAATAACAACACCTTGCTGCTTATGCACATTATTGAAATTTGCCTCACATGTTCTCCCCCCCCCACACACACACTACACGACACTGCTGCCCAGAAAATTCTGCCTGATTTGTCAGGCCTGAGCTCAGATCTCTCTCTCATATTTTGGTGCTGCGGATGGTGATGACGGCAAATTAACAACAGTAATTAGCACGTATCCTTTATCTGGCACTGACGTTTTCAAAGCACTGTACAGAGATTAACTCATTAATCTGAAGCCTTTGATGTCCCTTCTGCTTTCTCAGGCAATTACAGAGATAGATTCGAGTGAAAGCTGATATTTTGGCTTGTAATAACTGGGTCCTGTACTTAGTGTGTGTGGGAGGGGAAGGGTGTCATAATTAAGCGTGCAGCCTCTCAGATCTTTCAGCTGTGGATCACAGAGCCCTTGACAGGCAGAGATAATTCCTCCCCCAGAAAGGGAATTTCTAATTAAATCAAAACGCAAAGGCGCCGCTATTGAAATCAGGCTCTCTGGAAAAGGGGGGTCGGGGACACAAATATTGTGCGTTAGCAGATGGCAGCGCTTTCGATCTTCAAAGTGCTCTGCACATGCTGGTACGGCTATGTCCGAGTCATGCTTGAGGCAGCTCAAGAGGAGTGCAGTCAAGGTGAATAACCTTGCTCTCCTCCCCCAGTGTAGGGAGCTGCACGTGCAGACCTGCTTCAGAACACACCCTGAGTTTGAGGAGGGGGGCCAGTCCCTCAGCTGAGGCAAATCAACACCGTTCCCTTGACCTCAATGGAGCTGTGCCGATATTTACCAGCTAAAGATCCAGCCCGTGGCACCTTGCGAGGGAAATAAAAGCAGTCCTAAGATCCTCAGCCTTATCCATAGCCAGTTTTTGCCCCCGGCTGCTGGATCCCAAACCAGCCCAGGTTGATAGGGATCAAATGTTTCTGTCTGAGGGACATTTAGGGGGTCTCAGATAGGTGCCTGAGCTTCTCACTCGCTCACACACCCCCTCGCATACCAGGCACTCACTAACAACAATACACAGTGCTTCTCAAAGCAGGCCAGCATTGCCCCCACTACAGATGAGAAAGTGACTTGCCCAAGGTTGCCCAGCAGCAGAACCCAGGTCTCCTGAATGCCCGTCCAGTGCTCCGTTCACCAGGCCACATTGCCTCCCTTGATTATACATTAGCGGCCCCGCTGGAAACGTCTGAGTGCACCATGCTGAGTCACAGGTACAGTGGACAAGTTGAGACCCGACACCCTTATCTCAAGGTGATCTTTGCAGAGTAGAGATGGGATGACACGGAGGGTCCTGGCACGCTGCATCCATCCTACAGACCCGGCGCCTTCCACCCCACACTGAGATGATCTTTCAAGAGAAGGGCGCTCTCCCCACGCTCCCCCTTTTGCTAAGCCAAGAATGAAAATGCCTCCTTACCACCGTGCATCCATTATAGAGGTTATGCTGATCCTTGTGAGCGTGCGCACAGAAGTCCATACACGCGGTCACCCCAGAGAACGGCCTTCCTTCTTTCAGACCAAGCCGGCAGTCTATTGCTATATCCTCGTTTGTAACCTAGCCAAAGGGAGTGGAGATGGCTCCTGTTACAATGATGCCACATCAGCCTACCCATATCGGATGTACCCATTACTGAGCAAACCCACTTCAGTAATGAGCTGGAGTCAGGGGCCGGAGAAGAGACTTGTGACACTCCAGACAACTGTTGGAGACCAATAGGCTGAGAGTTGCTGATGGAGGCCTCAACTCAGCAAAACACTTAGGGGCCCAGGTCTCAGTTATACTAAGGTCCCTTCACAGACTGATTTGGTCAGCAGGCACTCAAGACCCAAATCCTAGGACCCTGCTAGGGAGGTGGGTCCTGCTGAGACTTGGGTCCTAGCCCTGTCAGTTTGCAGTATGGATGCAGCTCAAGCCGCAGACCCGAGTCAGAAGGTTTGCGTAGTGTAGTATGGACGGGCTAGCACGGCTGATAGACTTGGGTCCAGCAATTACAAACCCAGGATCACAATGCATTGTGGATGCTCAAAGGTGGGCTTGGAAACACCAAATCCACAAGCGAGGATCCCACAGACCTGGGTTTCAATGCAGTGTAGACAGACCCGTGAAAGCCAGAGTGGTGCAAAGAAGCTTTAGTGTGAATGAGAATCAGACCTTAGACGTGTGTATTTTTAAGTAGGTGAATGATCTCGCAGGCTTCATGAGAGCAGACACCTGTTTAAGGGCTTTGCTGGATCAGGGCCTTCTATTATTACAGAAAAGCTCATCGAGAGAAATGTGGGGCCCTAGTACATCACGTTCACTGGGGCCCCACCTGCTCCCATTTCACTTTATTTACACAGACATTACAGATATTTGGGGGGGCCCCTGAGCTTGGGGCCCTGGTACAATTGTCCCCCCTTTCCCCCGCTGTCTACAGCCCTGATTACAGATCCAAATCTTTCTGGGGAGAGTCACTGAACAGACTATTTTACCTGAAATAAAACACACAAAGGGTTCGATTGTGGCTGCCTCCCGATTGGCTGTGCTAGCGGCGAAAGAGGGTAGGCAGGGATCATGTGGCTGGCCATGTGCCAGACTCTGATCTCAATGCCACCAGTGTAAATCCAAAGCCAGAGGAGTGAGCATGCTCCTGTGTGGACGCAACGCCTGCGCCGAGCATCTGCATCTCTCCAGTCATCACCCCTCTTCCAGAGCCCTGCTCTGCTTCCACTCCTGTGCCTTAGAGCCAGGCTGTATTATGCTTCCCCAGCCTCCTTGTGGACACCCCCCCTTGAGGGTGTCTTCTCCAAGCTGCTTGGAAACAGAACCCGGGTTGCTCGTGATCCAAGCATCCTGGCTTCTGCCACTAAAAACCCCAGCCTGCGTGAGTCTCGACAGGGCTGGCCCTCCCGGTTGATGCTATCAGGGTGGTGGAAGGGGAATGCAATTTGAGCACACCCCGAAGGCGTTTAAAAGCACAAATGTCTGGCTTGATGCTGTTGCTTTATAACCATCCATAACGGCCAGCATCAGGGTGTGGCCTCTGGGTGCAGCCCAGCCTGCCAGGTGCTGAGCTCCTTCAATGCTCACTGATTTCAATGGAGGAGGAGGATCCACAGCACCTTGCAAGACTGGTCCCCTTCTTCCACACTCACATCAAAAAAGCCCACCCCCCCTGGTGCCCTTTTTGGCAGTCTCAGGACTGAATGGAGGATGGCGACTGCTAGAGGTGAGGGGGTCTCTTCCAGGGGAAGCTGGCTCTGACCACCCTGGAGAAAAGGAGAAGTGTGGGGCTGTCAGCCTGGCACCGTCTGTCAGCACTAGAGTCCCTTCCAATAATCAAGGAGGAAGCAAGTATCAAGCAGCAGGAAAGTCTTCACTTTGCTGGGCCGTCACCCACTTAGTATGACAGGGTTGTCTGTGCTTTATCTCCCGGGGTTCCCCCACTGGGCTGTGTCACCAGGAACCCGTGCCAATGTTTCCTCTGCCAACCACGATCTCTGTGGGTTTGCATCAGGCAAAATTTGCTCTGGGTTGCTAGAGAATTGCTGGGGGAACATGTAAGTGCCCAGTGCTGTGTCAGACAGGTCACTACTTAGCAATCCCTCTCGCCCCTAGCACACTTCCTGGTGTCAGGAGGCCATTAAAGACCACAGGAAATCATTGACAAGAGCATCAGAATTGCCACTTGCAACTATCTTCTGGGGGATTGCACTTCTTGCCTGC
Source organism: Emydura macquarii macquarii (assembly GCF_026122565.2). NCBI lineage: Eukaryota > Metazoa > Chordata > Testudines > Chelidae > Emydura > Emydura macquarii. The sequence goes on from NW_027133394.1 coordinate 322,097, forward strand.
TGAGAGATAGCTTCGGCTGGGACTGTGGCCTTATCAAGGCAGTTAGGCTGGTGGGATCTTCATGCAAGCAGACAGCAAGCAGCCCTAAGCTAGAGGGTCTGTAATAGCAGAGTGGAGCGGAAGAGCGGTTTTCATAGGTACCTGATTTTGATAGGCCTGTGGTGCAAGCCTCTTATAAAGTGGAGCGACTTCAGTGGCCAAGTCCTGGAAGCTGCCTCTGAGCACTTCTTCCTGGAAAAGGGAATAAAGAGAGAGAGAGAGCAATTATTCTCCAGCGTCTCAGTCAGATCATGGCTCGTGTGGGGAACGCAGTATGGTAAGGCGCATTATCATCAGCGTAAGGGAGAATTCACATGTGAGCTATGCAGGCCACATGTCAGGCCACACTGTGCTCACTCAGTATAGCCTCCTTCCTAGCGCAGGTCGCTGAACCTCACCCAGGGATTCCTGCACCAAGCTGAGAACTTGTGGCTGAGCGAGAATGTCCCTTATAGAAAGTGAATCCACCGCGTCTCTTGGGGATCCATCTCAGTGGGCAATCACCTTCACTGTTTAAAATGTGCATCTAGAGTTACATATAGTTGCTGACTTCAACTTCCAGCTACTGGATCTTGTTTTGCCTTTTCTTGCTAGATTAAAGAGCCCTCTACTATCAGGTATCTTCTCCCTGCGTAGGTAACTATGTGAGCTTGGTTGGGTCACCGCAACTGAGTGCCTGTGAAAGCTTTATACTAGATTGCACCACCACGTAACTCTAGATCCCAGGGGTGAAATCCTGGCTCCATCGAAGACAAGGAGAGTTTTGCCACTGATTTCACCGAGGCCAGGATTTCACCCTGTGTGTTTAACAGAAAGGCTGTTTCAGAAATGCTTTACCCAATTTTACTGGGACTACTTTTTGTATCCTTCCACCTGTAAAGCCAGGATCTACCGATAAACAGCTTCAACCTTTCCCCAGCACTACCTTCCCTTCCTGAGTTCAACAGATGCAGGCAGAGGGGTCTGACTAACCTCTTTGGGATTGTCCCCCACCAGTCTGAACTTCCGGGGAGTTTTGCTTCGGGCGTACTTGCATCCATTGAAATACATGCTCCAGGAGCAGCCGAAGGAGAAAGAAGCACCGCAGGTGTTGGGGTCTTTGCCCTGACATGCACAGGTCCGGCTGCAAGAGAAAAGCAAGGAGGAATGCCACTCACGGGGAATGCCAGTTCTGTTCTAGCCAATGTGGCGTCCAATGGACGCTGCAGCGGGAATTCAGGGAGGCAGAACGCATTGACTCCAGTTGGCATCTGGCTCTGGGCGAGGCAGTGTCCCAGTGAGCCTATACAGCATGCAATACACAAAAATCTGTAACAGGGCGAGCCCAAGAGCTGGGAGGCCCTCATTAGTTTCCCTTTGCATGGCGGCGCTGATGCAGCCGTTTCCTTGCAGGAGTTTGCAGCTTCTAAATTCCAGCCTCAAACATGCCTCAGAAAGCTCATAGCCAAACACAGGCTGTGTCTCCTCTGCCGTAGCTGGCTGATGGGATTCTCAGCTCCGGCAGATGTGCATGAGGCAGCATGCTAAAAAAAGCTGCGTGGCAATATGAGTCTCAGGCTAGACACCTGAGAACATACCTAGGATCTCAGACGGGCTTGTACTCAGGTGGCTAGTCCAAGCCGCTGCCCATGCAGCCGCAGCCACGCTGCTCTTTTTAGCACACTAGCTCCATCAAAGCTAGTACATGCACGTCTACCTGAGCTAGGAATTATGCCTTCCAGCTGCAGGGCAGACATAGCCTCGGCTGGAACAGATTATGGTTTGAAACGCCCCTTGTTTCCATCCAAAAACCATACATGGGATCAAGATCCCACAGCGTTCCATGGACACAGCATTACATTACAAAAGCTATGCAGGGCTGTCACTAGCACCACAATTCTGGCAGAAAGAAAGCACCATGAGATCGGTAATGTCCACAAGCCATCAGGGCCTTGGTTGGATGCACAATCCAAAAAGATGGCCCGTCCAGCACTAGCTATCCCACCAACACCACTCCAGTGCTGACTCTGAACGTTACCTACCCCGAAGAGCCTCTGGAAGATCTCCCATGCAAGCACTGATCAAGACCCAGCTCTGCCTGGCGGGGGAAACCGGATAGAACCACAGCACCAGGGTGGCAGAGCAAATAAAACTTACTCGTCATTCAGGCCGCATCTGCGGCTGGTGGGGTTTCCGTATTTAGTGAGCGTGTCAGTGAGCTCCTGGTACAGCGTGTCACCCAGTGTGCGAGGGATGCCCTCCCAGGCCAGGATTAAAATGATGATGACGGCATTCTGGCAGTGGTGACCGGCTCGGTGCCGCACCAAGCACAACAGCTTCTCTTCTTGGTTGTGCCTCCTGATTACCTGGAAAGCAGCCATGCAGAGTTAGTGGCAGAAGACAAGGGCAGTGACAGGAGGCTATGTCCACAGCAAACATCTGGGGCCAACCAGCCTCAGACACGTTTTCTTTCGCACTTTCGCCAGGAGTGGCTGTGAAGAGCTTGCAGGCCCTTGTAATTGAGGACCAGCAATGGGATAGCCAAGATCTGCTCAGTAATGACTAGTGGTCATTACTATTATGAACAGCTGTACTACTGTAGCACCTAGAGGACTTAGGCACTGTACAGACATCTAGTAAGAGACATTCCCGGGTCCAGGCAGCTTACAGGCTAGACAGACAAGTCCCACGTTGGGAAGAGAAAGAAAAGCACAGGGAGGTGCCATGACTCACACAAGATCACACAGAGAGGCAACACTGGGAATAAAACCTGCCCCACTGGACCCTGATGCATCTCAATACTCTTCAGTGACTGGTCACAAGTGTAGGCAGAATAAGTTGGCAATCTGAGGACCAGACTGAACCCTGCTCCCTCAGGGGTCCCCTTCGGTGCTGAGACACACACCAAGGACACTGTCACACGGTGGCAGTTGGACAGACCTTGCCCATGCTATTAACACTCTGTAGGTAAACAGGACCAGAGTCTTTGGGAGTTCTCAAGGCAGCCCCTTCCACCAGAACGTACTCCACTGCAAGGCTGAGATTTTCAATAGCCCCTACAGGATTCAGGAGCACAAGCCCCACCACTGTCCTCCTAAATCCCTTACACGTTTTTAAAATATTGCCCTATAAGCACATGGCCACAGATGCTCAAAAGTCATCTGGGTCCACTGTAAAGGAGTCTTATTTTCAGAGGGGAGGTGATCGACACTTTCTGAAGGTCAGGGCCCATTATGGTTCTCAGGTTGGGTGCTCCAAATCATTAGTCACTTTTGGAAGCCTTGGATCACCTCTGTCTAGATCTCCAGAAGTATTAAGGAGCCAGATCTTGAGGTCTTTAGTTTTCACTCAGATTTTGGGCTGGGCAGGAAATGGTTTTTCCATCACACGAGACTTTTCAACATTGCAACATATTTCCGTCTCAAACTAGGAGAAAAATCAAAATATAAAAAAAATGTGCAAAAGCGAAAATCTGAAAAAAAAAATATATTTGTTTCGGCTCAGTGGAAATATTTTGTTTCCATTTCAACCTTTTTTCCTTTAAAAAAAGAAAACAAAACCAAAACTTTCTGAGTGTAAGTTTACAAAAACTTGGACATGAAAAGTCATTTAGGCCTGAAAAACTTACATTTTTTTAAACTTACAAAATTTTGACAATTTTGAAACTATTCTTTTAACTACAAATTTTTTGAGTGGGATGTTTCATTGAACCCAGTGCTATTTTCAAACTGTTTAGGTTTCAGCAAATTGGAATTTTTTAACGAAAAAGGTTTTGCTTAAGAATTCCCAACCAGCTCTAATCAGGTCCTTTACCTGGGCAAAGCTCCCACTGAGGTTCTGCCTGAGGAATTAACGGACTAAAGGCCTTAGGATTTGGCCCCATACGCAAGAGAAAAGTGTGTGTACTTCCCTATCAACAAATATAACCACCAAATCCTGGAATCCTTTAGTTGGGCAAAATCCCCACTGATTTCAATGAGCGTAACTGGAATCACAGTGTTATGATTTGGCCCATTTACAGTAGTAGTCAGTCACAGCAGCTTCAGACCAGAACTATGAGTTAAAGCACTAGAGCCATGCAGTTATTTTAACATCACTGTGGGTTGAAATGATCTCTCAGACATGTGAGCCTCATGCCTATCACCTACCCCCACTCAGTGTGGTGCTGCGTCCCTCTCCAGTGGTGGGTTGGCCATATAGAGGCTGGTGAGCCTACAACACTCTTGGTCAACAGATGTGGGTCATTTAGCTGGAGCGCTAACGGTACGTAGTCCCAGAGATCCCAGGTTTGATGCCAATGACCCTCCCTGGAGCTTAGAAGTTACATGCACACTAAGCAGACTTGACAAACTTTTCCCACCGCTGCTAACACAGGTTTCATCTGCACCAGTGCCAGCAGCCTTGGAAGCCATAGATAGGCCCCAGGCCTTGTAAGCATCAAGCGTGAAATCCTGGCCACACTGAAGTCAAATGGCAAAAGCTCCCACTGACCTCAGTGGAGTCAGGATTTCACCACGTCCGTCAGAGCTGCTCTGAGCAGGGCGCCTATAGCTGCAGAGCTGAGCTGGGGTTAGCAACAGTGGGAAATTCTGCAAAATTTCCCTAACGTAGACACGGCTCGACTGACCTACTCAGCCCCGGCCTTTCACTTCCCCATCGGCTAGTCCATCACACACGCTGCTGCTCTCACATCCTGGCGCTGCTCACTCACTCATTTGCCTCCCGCTGCTGAGACATCGGGGAATTCCTTGCACTGGCTGCTTTTCACGCCCACCCGGCTGCTTCTCTAAACCACATCCCCCAGCGTCGCCACGAGCCATCAGGGCCCCTCCAGTTGAGGGTTGCTCCTAATCTTTGCTCATGTAAGTGAGTAAAGAATCAGTCCCTTAATTTCCCTAAATTTGGAGAATATGGGGTCAGATTCTGATCTCAGTTACAGGGATGTAAATCTGGAGTAACTCCACTGCCTTCAGCAAATTTACTCTGGATTACACCAATGAGATCTGAATCTGAGCCTGTGTTATTTAAAACAACACACGGTTAAAATAATTAAAATAATTTCCATAACTTCTTCCACAGTGTCTTTTTTCAGCTCCCTCTTTCTCCGTATCAGATCCCTCCCCCACCCTGAGCTCCCCTGGCCTTTCTTCAGTCCCCAGGGCTGAGCAGTGTTTAGGATGAAAATGCCCAAGACCCTGTTAAATGCAGTGTGAATTCCCAGATCCCAACAGCCCAGAGCTTTAGAGACCCATGGACCTGGGGGTGAATTCCATGGCCCAGGTCCACCTCCAATGACAGGTCTCCCTGGACAATACTCTATCTATCTAACATGGCACGTGGAAACTAACGGGTGATTTGGAACATACCGGGGCAGATTCTCCTCTCAGTTGATTGGGTTTAAGTCGATTCATTCGATCCCCTCTCTGAAACCAACTGAGGGTGCGGATACCCATCCAGAGAAGGGCACAACTCTCCGACATGAATCCAGCTAGCGAAGGTAACTGCAGCAGTGTAAACAGGACAGTGCGAAATTCAGAGCGTGCCAAGCTCCTAGTCCACGCCGTGCTGTTTACAATGCTGTTGTTACTCAAGCTAGCCCGGGTAGGGTGGCCTATGTGCTGGTTTTGCTGTGTAGCCACACCCTAAGATTGGCCTACTGGACGTCACAGTACTAGCCTTCATCACCCTGAGCAACACTTACGCCGGCGCTCCTAAGGATCTGCTGCTTGAGCAGTCGCAACTCAGCAGGACAGAATCAGGATGCTCCGGCGTGTCCCTGGATCACCCCGCTAAGCACACAGGGCACCAGAAACACAGACCCCAAAGCGGAAAGAGATGCCCCGTTGCTCGCATGAAACAAAGAACTCTCCCCAGCCAATCCTCCTGCCGCTCAGAACCCGCTAGCCTACTGATGGCCATGAACCACCTGACAAGTGAGACCAGGTGCTGGGAGTAGAGTTGCTTTCCCGACCTCCCCATTTAAGGCTTTTACCATTTCAAAGTGGCCACCGGAAAGCACGGAAGGTCCAGTCTCGGCCAGCTGGCTGGCTGCCATGCTCTGGGCAGAGAGAAGGAGCAGGTGGGGAAAGGAATGGGAGGATAGTGGTTAAAGGGAGGAGCTAGGAGAGAAGGGGAGGGTCAGTGTAAAGAGAGGAGAGAGAAGAGATACCTACATACCATGGTGCTGAGCAGAGCACAAATAGCTAGATAAATTACAGCAGATTAGATTATTATTATTTATATTAGTCTCACCTGGAAGCTCCAACTAAACTGTACGTACACACAGGGCAAGACAGTCCCTACTGCAAAGAATTTACAATCTAAATAGACAAGACAATAGACGTTATCCTCAGTTTAAAGACGGGGCCCTAAACCACAGAGAGGTAAGAGACTTTCACAGATGTTAAGGCCAGAATAGAACAATTTGCTCATCTAGTCTGACCTTCTGCATAAAATAGGCCATAGGATTTCTTCCAGTGATTCCTGCATCAAGATGATCATTTGTGGTCTAACTGGGCTTGCCCCAGATCACATAGTGAAGAAATTGGGCCCAGATCAGCTGAGTGTCAGTCCAGTGCTTTAACCATCCTCCTCCCCACAATTAGATGACGAGAGAGTGAATCAATCAGATTAGATCAGATCAATAAACTAGCTCATATTGGAGAGCTGCCTTAGATCAAACAGACTAGATTACACAGATTAGATACAGATCAGATTAGTGAAAATAGATTAGATCAACAGTTAGATTAGATCCAATAGATTAGATGGCTAGATTAAACCAAATGAAATAAAATTAGACAGATGGATTTGGGTTAAAAAACGAGAGAGGTCTCTAACATTTCTGAACGTGAGACCAACCAAAATATCCCACCTGTTGATGGATGGTGTGAATGTTCTACTCTCTGCATCCATCCCTCCATCCATTCATTCTATGCCCATCCCCATGGCCGCTGAGCACCTGTACCATTACTGTAGGTATATCTGCTGACCACCCCACCTCCCCAAAGTGCAAAGGATCTTTGAGATCACGCTCAGATGATGGAAGAATTGGGAAATCATTCTTGGCCTGAATCAACCACACACACAAAAAATGCAACCCCACCGAGATGGCTGGCACTTACCCACTTCGCTATTGGGCAGCCACGGGAGCTTTTGCCTTCCTTCCCTGTATAGATGACCTTTTCGATTCTGATGGCTTTCCCCTTCTCGCCATACCTGGTTGGAAAAGGCATCATATTAGCGTAGGCAAGAGCAAGGACATGCCACGAAAGAATCAGTGCCTGCTGAGCTGCCAGAATGAATGTGATATAAAAAAAACATACTGTCCCTAAAGGAAATGAGAGAGTAACAACAGTAATTCCTAGTTCCTATATAGAGCTTTTTCATTTATCGATCTCAAAGCATTTTGCAAAAGAGGTCAGTGTCGTCAGCTCCTTTTTACAGATGGGGAAACCGAGGCACAGAGGGGGAAATGACTTGCCTGAGATCTCCCAGCAGGCCAGCGGCGGAAGCAGGAATAGAACTCAGGGCTCCTGAGTTCCAGCCTGCTGCACCATTAGCGCTTCTTTTCACCCGCACTGCCATTCTTGTTTCATACCTTCCCTCACCTCCCTGTGTAGAAACCAACCCCACCCCCACGACAGTTCACAAGATGGGACAGTCCCCCTTGTGCAGGGTGTGAGCAGAGACCTATGCCCCACCTACACCCTTGAAACAGTGGAACCGAGCTGGTGCCCAGGCCTCATTCTAACCCCTCAATTTCACCCAGTTAAATGACTGTGACAGCAGAACAGCCCAAGCTACGATTCAGCTCCTCCATGCTCACCAAGCAAATGGGTGCTGGCGGATTTCTCAGCTGAGGAGGAGATGTAGCCAGCCAGCCTCCAAGAGCTGAAGAGCACAGATCTCATGGCTACGTTCATTCCTGGGAGATCTGCTCCTGCCCGAGGCACGTGACACATGCTCTCCCCTCCCACGCCACATATGCTTGTTTTCATCTCTCTCCACTCACTTTGCTCAGCGTGGGAAGCGAGAGGACAGGGCTTCAGCTGCACATTACAGAGCCTGGGCCAGTCAGACAAGGGTCCTCAGTGCTTAGCTGCATGACCAGAATGATTCCCAGAGGGAGGATTGGCTGCAGCACTGAGCGACTGGTAAATCCAGGCCAGCACTGCCCGCGAGTGGTAACCAGCTATGGCTGATCCAGGGCCCGCATATGGCGGACAAGTATCCACGTTGCAAAGGGGACACCAACTGATCTCAGCACCGAGGCTAAGGATTGAAGAAGCTCTCTGCCCCTTTAGTAGAAGTTCCTCTGGATCCAGCGACTCAAAGGCATTAGGGTTCCCCTGCTCCTGTACAACACTACACAGTTAAACACGGCTGAGGACTTCACGTGCAGAGGCCAGGGCTAGAAAATTCATGCCATTTGTCACACTTTAGGAGCGCTCACCCACTTTCCAACAATTATGCTCGCCTGCTAGTAGTCCCCAGCTAGCAAAGGCATCCCTCCACGTGAGGGCTGAGACCCACAGGCAGGGGGCAGCTTGCCCTGGGGAGAGAGGACTTTTGGGAGAAGGGAGGATTGTCAATTTGGCCCCTTGCCTCAGCACTTCTGTTCAGCAGAAAAAGAAAAAACACTGTGTTAAACGCACAGATCCTAGGTGTCCTGGCAGCAGGCGGGCCGTTAAAGCGCATCATGCTCTATTAGTTGTGGTTTTACTGTTGCTGGGTTGGGAGCTGCATGCAACCAAACTAGCCCTGGCCACTGGCCCACTGGATGGGCGTGACACCCACCGTGCATCCCATCTGCTGTGCATCGAAGCGCCTTCCCTACAACAGCCCATGTTGGGACCAAATTGCCCAGGCCTCTCCCTAGCCACCCAGCTGGAAGCCAACCGAGGTCTTGTCTACACTGGGATTTTGAGTCATAGCTGCAGTTGTGCAAATTGGGCTACTCGGGTGCAAATCATGTCTGCAGTTAGGCACTAAAACTAAGACCTAAGAACCACCTGAAGTTCTGCACAGTGTCCACTCCCCTCTCCCCCCAACACATACCTGGACTTGGTAACACAACTGTTTATCCCTGCAGAGCTGCGTCCCACCCCTCTCATTCTCGAGAGCTACACTTCGGATACGTCTACACTTGCCCCTGTGGGAGGCTGATTTCCAGTTTCAGGAGCCATCCCTGCGTTAGCTCTGCCGGAGGCAGCACCCTAAAAACAGAACCAGGGAAAGGAAGTAATTTTGATGGAGGCCACTTTAAAACACCCTCACCCCAAGGTCTGGCTTTGCAGGATCAGGCCCTAAATTTCTGATTTTGCCCTCATACCTGTCCTACCCCGGTGTTACTCCCCTGACCTCAGATCAGCGGGACTGAGTGCTGAATCACCCCCAGGGAGTTCAATGACGTTCCTTCCGATGCACATCACGGGGATAACCCTTTTCTCTCTTTTCTTTCCTTTCCCTCTGGCACAGACCAGGGTGCCCTGCTAGATGCTCTCATCCAACTGATCACAGCAACCCTGGGTTTTCGCCGGAGCTAATAAGCAGAGATTAATCTTCCCGCTCTCCTCCTTTCTGGAAGCGCTAATTAACGACGCCAGCTCCCCCTGAAGCCAGCACTATCCATCACGCCTGGGGGAAGAGAGCCGGCTTGCATGGTCCTACGGAGTTTTGTTAGCGAGATACTTTAAAACAGGGATTCCCATGCCCTGGCTGATGTTCATGGGTGAGCGCACACACACAGCCATTGTGGCCGCACTGCCTCATGCCGGCAGAACAGGCAGGCGCTTCAGAGACACTGCAGATGTCGGGAACCTGCGGTGAGAGGGGAGGGACAGAAAAAGACAGGCTGGGCGCATTCTGCTGCAAAAAACAGAGCCTCAGCGACTGCATTTCGGTCACACTATGTGGTGGGGACATTTGTAAACAGTTTATAAGGGGTTAAGTGTTTGATGAGTGTTTTAATAAATGGGCGATCGAGTGCAAAATTGTGGCACTATTTGCAAACCATAGCGCTAATCACTTTGCCTGTACGTTATACCCCTTTCCCTTAACCCTTTAGCTGCCTTGTCTCTTTAAACTGTAGGGGCTGTCTCTTATTATGTGTAAGTGCATCACAATTAGATCCCATTCCTGGTAGGTCACTAGAGGCACTACAATAATGAAATAAAAAGAAGAGGTCAATAGATAGCTATAAACTATGGTTATAAGCAATCAATAACACGTTCAGCTGATGAGCTCATAACAGACTACAACAAATACTGCTCATGGGGAAGATTTTCAAATGTACAAATGGCAGTCGGGTGCCTAGACCCCAGAGAAAGTCATTAGCCTGTGGAACTCACTGCCACAGGAAGTCATTGAGGCCAAGAACTGAACAAGATTCAAAGAGGGACTGGGCAGTAATATGAATATTCAGAGTTATTGTATTAATAGTAACAAAAATGTTGGAAGGGAAATGAACCTTTATGTTTCAAGGCTGGAGCCAATATAACTATTAGCGGTCAGGATAAGATCAAATGTGGAGGGCAGATGATCCCGTATCTGCAATTGCAGGGTTCTCATATCTTCTACTGATGCTGCCCACCGTCTGAGACAAGATACTGGAATGGATGGAGTTCCTATGAATTCCCAGGCAATGCCAGCAAACTCCATTGATCCACAGCATCTGAGAAGGTAAAGTCTGCAAAGTGTGCTGGGGGAACGTAAAGCAAGCCTCCACTTCCTGCCCTCCTATAACTATAAACTTTACTACTGCAAAGAAAATCCAGAGCTCACTCTGGGATCTCAGGAATGGTGGCTGCGAGGCTGATGAGAAAACGGAAGCCACTGCTGTGGGAACTGTGGTTGAGACTTAGCTGGAGAATGCATCACCACCACCACTTGCGGTAGGTCAATATCCAGGGCTTGAAACATAGATGACCTCACATGGACTTGCAGCTCCTGGCCTGTGCTGTCTCGCTCTCTGGCAGTCAGATCAGAAAGGGAGGTAATTTCCAGCCTAACCTTCGCATTGCCCTGGCCTTCATCCGCACTCATGACTGCAAGAGCCGGGGTGTAGGCGGCCAGGCCAGTGGCGTTTACTGGGCCAGGGTTGAAGGCAGGAGTCGCAACTCGTCACCAAGCTGAGTCAGGAAACTGGTACCAAGGTCGAGCTGGGCTGAGGTCAAAGGCAGGAAACGGGAGCAAAATGGTGCAAAAGAGGTGGTCAGTGGCAAGCCAGTGTCTGCTCTGGTGGCTCCCTGGGGCAGCTTCCTGGTTTAAACAGCTGGTGCTGATCAATCAAGCAGCTGCAGGGTTCTGTCACTCTGGCTTCTTTGGGCGGTACTTCCTGCAATGCCTAACCATCCAGTAATTGTCAGGTGCATTTCACCTGGCTCCCCAGTGGTGAGGTGCAGGTGTTGGGCACGCAGGACGCGGCACCCCTGCGTCCTAGACCTGCCTCACAATGACCTGTCTCCTCCAGCAATGGAAATTGGGGCATCCGACGGACCAAACCTTGCTTCTGCGCAGCTCAGTCAAGTGAGGACCAATGCTGAGTGCTTTGGAGAAAACCCACCCCCCATGCTGTGGAGGATAGAACCTGTGCACAGTCATCCTTGAATTAAACCCAGCCTATTTAATGAGGGAACCTCAAGACACCCTTACACCACTGGGCCATATCCATTCCAGGGTTAATCCCAAAGAAGCCATGGAGATAGCACCAGGGATAGATCGGGCCCAGTGATTTTTAAACTAAAATCACCCAGGTGCATATTTCCAGCCAGGGCTGGTCCGAGCCCCTGCTGGGGGCTCTGCTGCAGAGTTGTCTTGACATTGGCGGCATGCTCATGGCAAATTCCTGCGTTAAATATCAATAGATGGGGTTGGCCACCTTAGCTATCTCCTCCCTTTCTCCTGGGCCCTTACACCCATATTCCCCCAGCCCTTCCTTGCGGGATTCCTGGTGGGAGCTTTTCAATGAGCAGCTTCACTCAAGCTCTATCATGCCCAATGGACCAGATTGTGCTCTCAGCTGAACTTACAAATCTACCAATCTACAAATCTCTCAGCTGAACTTCCAAATCTACCCTGACCAATTGCATAACAGGTCAGCATGGGCAATTCTGATGCAGAAGTCATTCCCAAGCTGTAAATGCTGTTTCCTCTGTCCTAGAAGCACAGGCAGGTATAAAAACACCCTAAAACTCCACATTATGGTTGCTGAAATGGTGTGGGTGAATTTCTTTTGCCCTTATCTGCAACGCTACCAGAATCCACAGGGGGTGCTAACTGCACAGCCTGAATCATAGGAAATTTAATTTCCACAAGCCCAGACAGAGAACATGAAATAACAATGCATGTTGATTTCACTTTTTAAAATAATTTGTTCTTGCATCAACCTTTCTATTCAAGGACCTCAATTCACTTCACAAACGTTAACTAACGTTAGCCTCTCAACACCCTCTGGGAAGCGGGTAAAATGGGGGAAACTGAGGCACAGAAAGATTAATATGTGGCTTGCTTGCTGGTGGCAGAGGCAAGACTCCAAGCCAGGTCTCCTGGCTCCCAGCCCAGAACCTCACCCACAAGATCATCTTTCTGGCTACTACGGCCAGGCAATCATTACAGGGTTTATGCCTCATTAAGGGCCTGATCCTACCAAATGCTACTGACTTCCATGGGAGTTGAAGTCAGTCAACACTTTTCAGGAGCATTTGGTATCTTTCTGGGTCAGGGCCAGTGAATGTCTGTTGGCTCTGAGGGTGTTCACGTGGTATCAATAATTACCACCCCTGGAGGGTTGTGAGTGCCCTCCCATAGCTCACATATTCCCCCGTGAGTCACCGTGCCTCCAGGATCGGTGATGTAACCCCATCAGTGTTGGTGAGGCTGTATCTCTGGCTGACTCAGCGCTGTGACTCAATCACAGGGGTGTAACCCAATTAATCTGTGCCCCACCTGCCTGGTGTTTTGCCCTTCCTGCTTCTCCCATGCAGGTATATTCCTGCACAATGGAGAATAAGCAGATCCTTCCAGCCCCATTAGTTAAACCCTCTCCAACGGCACGGCAGGGAATCTGCCTGCTCCTATGTGGATTCTGCCCCGCCACACCAAATTCAGCGCCATACATGGGCCCCCACTGCAACTGGCTGGGGGAGAAATTCCCCCAGAGCAGGCATTAGGGTAGGGCCACCAAAAGCAGCGTTTCCAAGGGGCAGGCCCAGAGCAGGATTCTGGGCTTTGCCACAGCCAGGCTGGGATGGGCACTATTTGTTTAGGCTAGGGGGTGTTTTGAATCCAGACGGTGCACGGCTTCCATCCTTTCCTCTGGGACAGGTCTCTTGGAGATTGGTACCGTCACCGCCTCCAACCCCAGGACTGTCCAATCCCCCGGAAGGGGGGGAACACGGGTTGTGGCTTAGCCAGAGGGCCGAGTCCGGAAGAAGATGCTGTGGGTCCTGATGGTGGCAAGAAGGACTACCGGTGAACCCTGAGGAAGTGTGACGGAGCGCAGACGTGGGCATCTGCTCGAGCTATTCCCCAAACCACCAGCAGGAGGCACCAGTCCAGCAGTGAGCATGGCGAGTCTGTCACACCCCCATTGACTGTCCAGCTGCATTGCTGTCATTAGATCTGCAGGCTGCTCCCGCCAGCCCCCAGACTCCTGCTGCTGAGACGCGACAATACCACGGGACCACGATAGCTCAGGCAACGTGCTTCTGCCTAGTAAATCCCTTCCACTCCTTTCAACCTGCGAAGGGGAGGACATGGGGCTGGTGATGACTCAGCCGGGGGGTATGGCACGAGTATGTCCAGGGTGCGATAACCAAGGCAGGAGAGAAGGTAGAACCAGGTGGTAGGACTCTGTACTATGGGATGAAACTGAGCAAAGGGGAAAATGTTTCCTGATAGCAGGGTCTATTAGATGGCAGGATCTAACACAGCCAGCCAGACAAATTTCCACCTAAGTAACTGAGAGCAGGCTCTGGCTACCTGTAAGCTACCAGTAAGCCAAAGGGAAGCGGTGCGAGCCCTGTTGCTGGAGACAAAAAAACAACCCTAAAAAACCTTGGACTACACTGGAAAGTGAGCTGTAGGAAAGAATCCTGCATGGGCAACGGTACAGGCTGGGTGATCCCATTGGTCTTTTCCATTGCCAATTTCACCGACTCGACCGCAGTCATAAGGAATAGTAAACGTGAAAGGTTTTGACTGGCCTTTGGCCGGCTGCTTAGCTTGGCAGCTGTTGAACCGTCTGTGGGAGGCAAATGATACGTCTCGTCATGTGATATTCGTTGGCCTGCCACGCAGATAGGCACCTTGGCAGCACACGGGTTGCCGGCGGCCCTGCCAGCCCTGGCTGTGGGAAGCAATGCAAACTGGACTAACCAGCGTGGTTTCCCGCAGGCCTCTAGTTCCCACCGTGGCTTTCCCTTGGCCATCTTCGCACGTGTTCAAGGCAGGATGCCTTGCTTTCACTAGACCTCTCCAGAGCCTGAGTCAGAATGTGTGAGCTAACACCCTCTCCCAGCTCTGAATCCTAGTCTAAAGGAGGCCACGGTTCGGGGATGCCGACAGTGCAGTCGGAGGTGTGACCGCTGTACATGTAGGAGGATCTAGACTAGACTTCACAATGGCAGTAAAAGGGCTAGCCCTGCCTGTCAGTGATTGTGGGTACGTATCGGGGCACTCTCCATCTAGCTAGATCAGGGGTTCTCAAACTAGGGGTCGGGACTAGGACTAGGTGTCAAACTAGGTGCCACGAGTTTGTTATGGGGGGGGGTGAGCTGTCAGCCCTCGCGCATGCCTGGGCTGCGGCAGTCCACCCTGCGCATGGCTAACAGCCAGAGCCCTTCAGAGCTGGGTGGCCAGAGAACAACGGCTGCTGGCTGGGTGCTCTGAAGGCAATGCCACCCCCAGCAGCAGTACAGATGTCAGGGTGGCATGGGAGGTGAGGTCAACACTTTTGGGGGGATTGTCACAGCCTGAAATATTTTCAAAGGGAGTCCCAGCAAAACCAGTTTGAGAAGCCCTGAGCTAGATCGAAGATAGCTCAGGTGTGCCCACACACTGCAATCACGCCTCCTGTCTGCAATGTAGACACACCCTTAAGCGAGCCTTGAAAGTTATTTTCACCACCATTTCCCAAGCACTGCCGACAAACCCAGATAATCCCGGACAACTCTCACTGGCACTCTTGCTGGGAGAGCAAAAATCCCGAGCCCTATCCTGCCCCATCGTTTTGGGATAACACAACCAAAGGCAGGTGAACTCAAGCACAGGTAGAATGGGGGGAGGCGAGGGAGGGTTTTCTGTCCACAAGCACCATGCCAGCTGGAGTGGAAGTGGTGGGCCGACACGCAAGCCTGGTGCAGAGAAAGAGCCTAGCTGTGCCGGCTAAGTGGGAGGAATTGTTCACCTTGGTACAGACACGACCCCGGCTCTGCTGCCAAGCGCAGTGTCAGAGCAGGATACTTGGCTGCCCAGATCAGCCTTTCACTTGGGAAAGACACACATGGGTTAGATTCTGCCTGGGGTAATGTTGCTATAGCCCCTGGCACAGGGGCCTCAGCGGCAGCATGACCACCAGAGGGCACTGAAAGCATCTCCAGTCTCCCCTCTCCCCAGCAGTCCTTACAAAGGCAGAAAAGTGAGCAGCCCCAGCTGTGGAGGAGGCACTCTTAGGGCAGCTCAGGAATGCACCAATTCAGCATATCCCCTCCTCCACAAGGCCCTCTGCACAGGGCTGAATTTCACTCTGCCTGTCTCACTTGTTGCAAACCATCCGTGACTTACCGCTCCTCCATGAGATCCCTGATAGATGCCACCGTTGGTCCCGATCCCAGGTGGGTGTAGTATGGTCCCTCATCTTTCTCCACTATTTGTTCTATTAAAAACAGCAAGAGAGAGGGGAAAATTACTTCATTTGAACCGGTGCCACCCTCTTTCCCCCTTTGCCTCCCCCAAATCCAGTGCCACGAAGATCCTGCAGGCTAACGCAGATCCTTAGTGAAATCAGGACGGCCCCACTTTCTTCACGATGCCTGCCAGCACAACCGCAGTGTGACCAGCAAATTTGCACAGCTGTCACCCTACCTGCGTCTACACTGGGAGTTATGGCAACGTAGCTAAGGTGCTCAGCGGGGTGGATTTTTCATAGCCCCGAGTGTCGAAGCTACTCTGATAGAAATTTTAAGCACAGACCAGGCCTGAGGCTTGTCCACACTTGAAAATGAATTCGGATTAAGGCAAGATGTGAATTTAAAATGCAGCAGCTGTTCCTGATTAACTCCTTAGCAAAGTATTCGGTTGAGGAAAGGAAAAACCCCCAGCTCCTGCTCCCAGGGCCAGCAAGATTTAGAAACACCCACACTTACTTTTGCAATGCTCGTGAGCAGACAGGATTCTGGGCATACACCCAGAGACAGTTATTAGTGTTATTTAGTTTACAGTAGTGCCTAGAGTTCCCAAGCTAGATCCAAGTTGTGCGAG
Source organism: Emydura macquarii macquarii (assembly GCF_026122565.2). Lineage (NCBI taxonomy): Eukaryota > Metazoa > Chordata > Testudines > Chelidae > Emydura > Emydura macquarii. Next base: position 338,594 of record NW_027133394.1, read on the forward strand.
GCACTGTTCAGACACACAGTGGAACAGCCTGTCTCAAAGAGCTTATCCCTAAATACACCAAGGAAGAGTTGTTACCCCAGTTTACAGCTGGGGACTAAATCACTGAAATATTAAGCAACATATGGCAGAGCCAGGAATGGAACATGACCTGCAGAGTTCCCGTCTAGTGTATTAGCCACAAGGCCATGCTGATAAGCAACAAGGTGCCTTAACTGCATAGTCCTTTCCCACCTCAGAGCTGTTCTTTAAGGGTCAGATTTCATCAGCAGTGCCTTTCTTCCCTGGGTCTTCAGTGGGTTTCCTGCTTAACAAGGTATTACCTACTACGAGTAAAGGCAGCAGAATCTAGCCCTTAGCAAACAGAGGTGTGCCTGCTTAACTCACCACCCGATGCCTATCAAAACCACCCTCCTTTTCACTCAGTAACAACAAACTGGCTCTCAGCCATTCCTGGCAGGATTTGCCTGCAGCGCACTTCACGCCCTTTAAATGCAGCCACCGAGAAAAGCTGCTTCAACGGGTTTCATTTGGTTTTATTTTGCAATTATTAGCATGGGGGAAGATTCATGTTATTCCCCCTTTACTGAAACTGCCCCGATCCCCAGCTGGTGCAGATTCGCAGTGCTTCACTGAAATTAGTGCAGCTATGACAATTCTGGTCAGTGCAGAGTCCAGCCTCCAGCCCCCACCCACCCACACCCTCCAGACTCAGGTCCAGCAGAAGCAGCTTCAGGCATGGCCCAGCATCTAGCAGATACAGAGCCAGGCAGTAACTGCATCAAGCAGCCATGGACTGGCACTCACTATGTTCTTATGTAGCCAGTCTGGGTGACCTCTGGAGGGCATTGGTGCGGTGTGTACTCACTGTATCAATACATGGTGCGGTGCACCATGGGTAGGTATCCCAGTGTACAACTCACCATCATCTTTTGGGAAGTTTTAACAATGAATGGTGGGGCGGAAACAAGTCATATAGGGATGACTGGGACCAAGTTCCCATCATGCAACTGTCTCCACCCCATAATGCTTTCTCTATCCCATAATTTTCATGCCTATTTTGAAAATCCCACAAACCCATGCAGCACTTGTCGCTGTCCACCACCTTTGACAGAAGCATGGAGCCGGCGCAGCTCCACACTACTGTCATGAGTGTTGCAAACACAAGACACAAGATTCTCCGATATTCGCAGAGCGGCAAGGAGAGCGAAGGGGAAAATGGCAATTTCCTGGAGGGCAGACCGTTGTGGAACATAGTGAAAACTAATCCAAGATGACTGGTGGCATTCACAGAGCAGCTGCAAATGGTGGAGTGCTGCTTCTGGACCTAAGAAACGAGCACTGATGGTGGGATCACAGTGGAATGCAGGCTTGGAACGATGAGCCATGGATGCAGAACTTTGGGACACAAAAGGCCATATTCCTGGATCTGTGCCCCAGGACAGGGACACCAGAATGAGAGCTGCACTGATAGCGGAGAAGCGAGCGGCAATCACGCTGTGGCAACTTGCAACATTGGATGGCTACTGGTCGGTGGGAAATCACTATGCAATTGGAAAATCCATGATGGGCTATTGTCACGCAAGTGTGCAGGGCCATTAATTGTCTCCTGCTACACAGGAGTGTGACTCTCAATAATATGCAGGACATAGTGCATGGATTTGCAGCAGTGGGGGTTCCGAAACTGTGGTGGAGTGAAAGCTGGCACACATATCCCTATTTTGGCACCAGACCATCTTGCCAAAGAATACATCCACAGAAAAGGCTATTTTTCTGTGGTTATGCAAGCGCTGGCTGATGACTGTAGATGCTTCACAGACTTCCATGTTGGCTGATCAGGGAAGGTGCATGACACTCACGTCTAAGAACAACGGACTGTTCAGAATGTTACAAGCAGGGACTTTCTTTCATGACCAGCGGATTACCATTGGTGATGTTAAGATGTTGATAGTGATGCGCTGGGGGACCAGACTACCCCTGGCTCATGAGGCTGCCAAGTGGGGTGCAGCTCTTTGCAGACTGTTGGCCTTCTGGTATGCCTGCCACAGGCTTTCACACGGTACTTCTGCTGATCCCTGTCGTACCCCTTCTTCTGCACCCCCCCGTGAAATCTGCTCGCAGATCACCACGTTTCTATGGACGGTCTATAGCTGTGCCTGCACAGCCTCTTCTTCCCACAGGCCCAGGAGATCCAATATCTCCTGTCAACTCCAGGCTGAAGTGCGTCTGGATCGCGTAGCCGGCATGGTCAGCTGGGCCAGCTGCGCACAACAGTGGAGAGCTGGTAGGTGCACTTGCCAAGTTGGGCAATCAAGAAAAGGCATTTAAAAAATTCTTGATGTTTTGATGGAAGGGGGCTTCTGGTCTCTGTGACCCCCTGGACAGTGGAATTAACAATTGTGATCAGAGTGGCCAGTGTCGTGCATTGTGGGACAGCTGCTAGAGGACTTTTAGGGTCAACATAGCTGACACAGAATCTACAGTAGTGCTGCACTGATTCAACGATGCTCAAGGAAGTGATGTTACTAGGCAGGTGTAATGGAAAGCTTACATCAGTGGGAGACAAATTTAATTGTAGATACATGGCCAAGCAGGTCAATGCATGACAGCTTATACTGACCTAACTTTGTAGTGTAAACGAGGCCAAAGGGTCAGACTCTTAAAGGTATTTAGGTGCCTAACTCCCATTGATTTTTTATGGGAGTTGGGTGCCCAAATACCTATAAAAATCAGGCCCTAAAAGCTTTTTGCCAGAAAGATCTAAACAACTTGGTTTTGTCAAAACTTGTTTCCCCCCAAAGTGACTCCTTCAGATAGAGAAAGTGATATAGTGTGTCTGTATGTCTGCCAAGGAAAGTGGGATAGTGTCTCTTACTATTAATTTCACTATCTTCTTTCTACCACTAGGCCAAAAAAAAAAAAAAAGAAGAAGTATTTTCAATCCAGCATCCTTCTGTTTTAAATTATTTGACTTCCTATTTTAAATTGGGAAACCCAATATATATTGTAAATTCAAGTGACACTGTCAGGGGCCCAGCAACTAGCTACTGCAGTGACTGATATTCCGTAAAAATGAGAGAGAAATCTACTAAGACAGGAAGAAATAAACCAAGATAGACAGACAGGCAGGCAGGCAGACAAAAGAGGAAAAATGATAGATGTATAGCTAGATTAAGACATACAGATAAATATAAATAGATTAAGAAAGACAGATGGTTACATGAGATTACGCTTAAAATATGTAAAGCCATAAATAAATGTAAAACTAATCTGAACAGAAATATGTTTATGATCTTTCTTCAGCTTTTCCAAATGTGATGGTGCCCAGATGCAGGGGGGGAAAAGCTATTTTAGCATTTAGAAATATTCAGGATGAAAATGTAACAGCAAAAACATATAAAGGTACAACCCAAGAAAACATTTAGCATCACAATGACCTACCAAGCCATCTGGCAAGAGGAGAAAATCTAACTCAACTCTAGGGGATTGTTCCTCAGTAGAACATGCCACTCTCAGTAATGCTGGATCTAACAGGTTCATTTGAATTCTGAAAAGATTTACCTTCCCCAATGCCTAAGACACAGTACTTTCCATTTTCTATATTTGCAAGGAATGTCAAAGCATTTGGATTAGTAACAGCAGGAAAAAGCTTCCATAATTCTACCTCTCTGCAAGAAATCGGACCACTCCAAATTCCATTTCCTCTTTCTAAACAAGAGGTTGCAAATTGTTTCCTTTTCCGGAGCACAATTACCAGCTGAGCACATGCTATGTGGACTCAGCTGCAAATTCAGAGATGCCAAACTGAAGCAATATTACACCTGGCATCACAGCCTGGACCTGTGCACTGTCAGGAGTATTGTCAGCGATGACCCAAATGAGAAGCGAACAGATTTGGGAAGCATCTTTTTCGCTTTGTTGCAAAACAAATACCTTGGAATGTCTCCATGCAAGCTGGCTATCCCTAATGCATGCAAGATATAATCAAGCACCTGTACGAAAGAAGGCAGCATCTTCCTGAATTCGGTCGTTTCAGCTTCCAGAGGGTTTGGGGGAGACTTATACAAATTCACCCTAATTTAGAATTGTGACCTCAAAGCGCTCCTTTTGCCTGACTCACAGCAAAGCGTCATCTTAGATTCCAAGGCCAGACGGGACCCGTGTGATTGTCTAATCTGACCTCCTGTACAACACAGGCCAGAGAACTGCAGGAGCAGTTGAACTGTACACATTCAGAATTCCCACAGATTTGCAAAGCATTACTACCTTTCAGTTTTGATTTCCAGAATCAATTTCTGCCAATCATTTTGTGAGTTGGCTATAGATGCTGCGTTACTAATTTCCACAGCCGCTTGGAAAGAAAGATCAACTATAAGCTTTGGGTTAACTAGCTTCCAGCCACTGGCTCAAACCTTTTTGGCTCAAAATATTACTGGAATGTCAGGTTGTAGGTGGTGTGAGGAGTAATCTTCAAGGCTGAGATTTTCAAAAATGATTAGTGATTTCAGATGCCTCAATTTTTGATTGCCCGCTTGAGATCCATTAAAGGGGCTGGACTTTCCCTGGGCTTGGATGCTCAGCAGTTTCTGAAACTGCCCCCTTTTACCATGTTTTGAGTTGAGCACCCAAAAAATCACTAGTCAATTTTTAAAATCTTGGCCTAACCTCACTGCCTTGCTACATTTGTTTGTAATAAGCTAAAGCCTGTTTCCTCACCAAATTATTTCTCCTCCTGTCATGTGCACAACTTTGTTATTATAGGGTTTAGCTTGTTTCTAAAAAGCAATATTTTAAAAAACAATGATTAGTATGATTTGTACTACATTAGCTCTGAGAGGTTCCAGCCAAGATCAGAACCGCACAGGGCTAAATGCGGTACTAACAAAGTGAGAGAGAGCCACTTTCCTCAAAGAGCTTGTAATCTAAATAGACAGACAGACAAAGGGAGTGTTATTAACCCACATCTGACAGAGACACAGAAAGATTTTGTTATGAGCGCCTGCAGCACTTAACCCAATGGGGACCTGATCACTGATTGTGACCTCTCAACACTACCAAAATACAAACATTGCTAATTAAAATAATCATAATCAAGGAGGAGATTTTTCAAAGCCACGTAAGTCCTGATCCTGCTCTCAATGAAGTCAGCGGCAAAATTCACACTCCCTTCAATGGTGCAGAGCCAGTCCTATTTCTCACTGAAATTCAGTGGGGGTCAGGTACCTCTGTGCCATTTGTGTCTTTGAAAACTTTCCTCTAAGTGACATGCCAAGGTCACACAGGGAGCATGTCTGAGCCCAGAATTGAACCCAAAACCCCTGAATCCCAGTGCCTTCATCTTAAGAGCACCCTTCCTCCCAGTACATGGGTAATTTAGAATTTACTGCAACAATCTATAATGACCAAATTGTTTGAAACTACCAAGAACATCAACTGCACCCAAGAATCCAAATCATGAAACAGAATGATGTGTTGGTTCTGGTAGGGTTACAGCTGTTTGTTATTGTAGAGTTACACTAACTTGTTATTGTAGGACCAAGCATCGTTTTTATTGATGGGTTACAACCATTTTTGTCAATGCAGGACACACTTGTGCATTGTGCTTCTAGAACTGATTTGTTTTAACTCTGAAGCATTTATATTATATATATATAATATAATATATGATTTTAAAAGCGTTTAAATAGTTACATGGATTTTGCAGCCATGTTGGCCCCAGGATATTAGCGGGAAGGCGGGGATGAGGTAATATCTTTTACTGGACCAACTTTCAAACTTGTCTCTTTCACCAACAGAAGTTGGTTCAATAAAAGATTTACCTCACCACTCCCCCTTCTCTCTCTATGGATTTTGCAAACAGTACCTCTGGATACCAAAACCAGAGGAACCCTAAAACCAGCGACTGCAGGGGAAAATCCTATGACGGTTTGATCATTGGCCTCTCTGCTGAGACAGCAACCTAGTAGATCAGACTGCAGACGATCCTCATTGTCCTTTCTGGCTTTAAAACCTCTCCAAAATCTAGAGCTGAGTGAATGCATGTAACCACAGACACGCACTCCACCACCAATGCTGACACAGAGCCGGTGCGTGGATGCTGGCTCGGACTCTGATGGGTTGGAGCACTTATTCCACATGGGTTCCCTGGGCCAAACCTTCTGCTCCATTGAGCTCCCAGTACACCAGCCGTAGCTCTGGTCCTCCCGTGTTTGAAAAGTACCCAAAGACCATACCAACCAGGACTCCCTCGCCTAGAGGAGCAAGCCGGAGCGTGGGTTCCAGAAAACACAGGGCAATTGACTTCCCGGAAGTGGATGATATCATAAACGAACTGGGCACATCAGTCAATTTATCTTTGAGCATTGTTTAGAGTAATTAGGATTTGAGGGCATTCAGCGGCACCCGTCAATCAGACCCTAACATCTCCTAACACGTAATTCCCCTTGGTACGGTTCGGTTATTCAAGACTTGAGCTTTATGGGCCGTACTCAATGCTGAGCCAGGGACTTTATCCTTCCACTCCGGAGGTCTGATCAGTGGCTTGTAAACCACGCCACCCCCACCCTCCAACCTCATTCTTGGAACAAACAGCAACTGGGCTGTGATGAGGGGCCAGAATTCTGGCTGGCTTTTTTTAGTTTGCAAGCTGCTGCTAATGTGATTTGCTCTTTTGGTTACTCTGTTGAGTGTAAATGCAGCTGGCCTTCTTTTCTCTGAAACTTGATTGTCCTGGCTCTGACCGTGCTCAGAGGGAGCACTGGGCTATTTGAATGATAAAGAACCAATACACAGATACTTAAAAATAGATATTCCAGCCTTGGCCAGCGTGGGTACTAGTACATGGGTAACAGGCAACAAGCCTGCATTTGTAGAAGAGTTAGCTAGCAGATGCTTCAATCGGTCTTGTGTTCTGTCAGGCGGCACTAAGCAACTGACATGGCCGTAGGGCTTGATTCTCTATTCTGCACCTTGTGGAGTTGATTTACTCCCCATGCCATGTGGGGATCAGAAGGGAAGCCTTTTACACCTTCCTTACCCCAGGGTAAATGACTGGCCACAGCGCAGGGCAATGGCAGTTCAAGCCCTTTGTGTTATCTCATGGGGTGATCTCATGCCATGGGGCAGCAGGTAACAGGCAGGCACTAAGAACTATCAATATTCTGCTATCCGCTCCTCCCCCATTAAACTGATGCATCGCTTAATGCAACAGGGGCAGCAGCTACCCGTCTGCGCACCTGCTCGTCCTGTCGTCCCATAGCAACTCTCCAAAGAGATCCTGGAGCAGAGTAAGCACCTGTGTTAAGGAGGGCACCGGAGTTCACCTATGCTGGCCATTAATTACCTTACCTAGGCCTCCTCTGGAGGAAAGGGAGAGGGAGACCTAGCCCTCCACTCAGTGGCTTGGGGAAGGTTTCGATGGAGGATCTTGGTGCATTTTGTTAATACATGGGAGTATACACACCTACAGTGCTGGGAGAGACCCCTAGAAATACATTACGCGTAGCTGGGGGGAACCTGTGGCTTGATCTAATGGAACTACTGTAAAGGGCAGGAACCATGCACTGACATCATCCTCCACCCCCCATGCACTGGCCAGCCAAACTATGCTGGCTTGGTGCATCCAGCAAAGAGCTGCAGGAAGTCATTTCCCTCGACCAGCAGCGTCCACCAGATCATCTAGTCTGACCACCTGCATAGCACAGGCCTCTCTGTATCAGAACCACTCACTTGTCCTCCAATAAACAACACAAGAGGCTCTTTTCCAGGTCCCTCCATCATCTTGGATGCCATTATTGTAATCTCCACTGTTCCATCCTTGATGCCTCAAGTCCATGCAAAACACGGCTGCCTGGATCATCTTCCTGGCTCACTGCTCCAACCACATCATCCCCTTCTTTGCATCCCTCCATCCCTCTCTGCCACCCCACCCAACACAAATCTTAGCCTTTGCCATTCAAACCTGCCCCATTTATCAGATCTATTAGCTTATCATGATGCAACTTAGCTCGTCTCATCAGTGGCTCTCAAAAGTGCCTTCCAAGGAAGGTCAGTGTCATTATCCCCATTCTAGAGATGGAGAATCAGAGGCAGAGAGAGGGTCACCCAAGGGCAGTGACAGAACTGGGAACAGAACCCAGGTGTCCTGACTGCCAATCTAACATGCCATGCACCAGGCTACACTACCTCCCTACATCAAAAATCACCACCACCAAAGCCTTTTTTGGGCAAGCCCTTGGTATTCCATGTGAACTGACAACTAACAACTTAAGACCCACACATCTATCTAAAAACTCTTCCCCTGGAACTGTAACACATATGGTCCCTGTTAACTGAAGGAGATCAGAGGGCTAGGAAAATATTTCTCTCTAATCTTTTCAGTCTGTTTCCTTTAGGCAGTTTCACTGTTCTCCCTATAAGATCAGTTTCCCTCCATAGCTTGCTGGGTCTTTCACACAGCAAAGGAGAAGACAAAACCATTTTAGAAAATCCTCAGAAATTGGAAGGGTGACTCCAGGTCATGGCTAGAACCTGAAACTTTTAACTCATTTGTTTAATTCACAGATTACATGTGTACAGTGGCCCTATAAATTGACTCATTTTTACAAGCAACGTGTACATTACAATTAAAATACCAAAACAGGACACTCCACTCCACACACTTCTCCTGGGAAGACGGTAAGAGAACAACACGTGACAGACATGCAGTCTCGTTGCTAATGTACTACTGGGCGGATGCTACAGTGGTAAGCTCTGTATAAGAAGCTCGACAGAACCAGCCCCATCCATTCTGTATTGTTACTCTGCAGCCTGACTGCCTATATGCTTAATTCCCATCAGTTCTCCCAAGCTAAGGAGGGCCATGTTGCATAAATACTTGGATGGGAGGATCTCCAAGGAAAGTGTTATTGGTGACTCTCTGTGTCACTTTTTCCTCTTAGCCGGGGCTGAACCAACGTCCCAGTGTGGCAGTGAGATGGGGATGTACAGTAAAACTTAGAACCTGGCCACTAAAAATCCCATGGTGCCATTCTACAAGGGTAGGAACATTAACCCCCAAGTCCTGGCCAAACTCCAACTTTGGTCATTAGGCTCTGCCTTGCTGAAACTTCCCCTGCAATTGCAGTCATGGGAAACTAGATTCCCACCCCCGGTGTGCTGTCAAAGTCCAGGTAAAAGGAACGAGGCCAAGACGGCCTGCTTTGACAGAGATGTGCAGAGAGAAGAGCAGAGCTAGGATAAAAACAGAGGAAACCAGACAAAGGAAAAAGACGATGCCAACTTTCCCCATCAGTCAAAGCCATTCGCACAGAGCAGGGCTTCCCGGCTCTCCTGTGCAAAATTGTGTGGGGCTGAGTTCCAGAGCCCTGCTGGCATACCAGAGAGGGCGGGCTGAGTCACGGAGCAGTTAGGGAGTGGGGGCTCGGGGTTAGAACTATTAGTTAACGTCACATCTCCCCCACTAACTTGCTGGGTGACCTTGGGCAAGTCATGTCCCTTCCCTGTGCCTCAGTTTCCCCATCTGTACAATGGAAACAATAGTGCAGGAGGGATGCGAGGCTCCACTCGTTAATGTCTAAAGTGGCTGGATAGTGGCCCGCTCCTGTTCTGGTTATCGTCCCACCCTCTCTCTAGCCATCATCCTGTGCCTGGCCAAAAACTAACACAGCCTTGTGCAACATCTCACCCTGGGCTAAAGAACCCATTCAGGTACTGGGAGCTGCGTTGTACCAATACTCGTCGGGATTTTCTAGCCATATCAACTCACAGCAGGAGTGGGTGGCTGTGAGGACTACCAAGGTACAACAAAGTTCCTTCACTCCCTACCCCCCTGCTGCTGGTGCTGGGAATCCAGCCACAGCTGTCGTGATGTTGGAGAGGACTACATGCAATGAGTTGGACAGGTCTCCAGCTAGTTACTAGGGGACAGGTAGCTGAGTCACCAAAGCCAACGGGGCCAAATTTTTAAAATCTGACTGCAAATCTAGTGACATATTTAAGTTCCTAACTTTAAGCCACTACATTTGAAAATGTAACTATAGCAGCTTCCACTAAGTATCAGCTAGGGGCCTGATTCTCCACTCTGTCACACTGGCTTTATGCAAGTGTCACTCCACTAGCATTACACCTGGGTGATCCAGTGGCTACGTTACTGCATGGGGCATCAGGAAATCTGGCTTCCACTTGCAGTTCTTCCACCGTTCGGCTCTGGTTGAGTGAGTCACATCCCCCTCTGTGCCTCAGTTTCCCCTCCCATCTTTTGCCTGTTTTGTCCAATTAGAACACACAGTCTTTGGGGCAGGTGCTGTGTCTTGCCATGTGGAGTCACAGCACCCAGAACAAGGGAGTCCTGATCTTGTAACTGTAATATGAACTTTGAAAACCCTGTAAAGTCAGGATAACGGAGTGGAGAATCCGATGCTGCATTGGAAATCTCAGCAGAGAGGCTACAGAGTGAAAAGGCCGTGTATGTTTAACTGTAGCAACATAGGACTGGAAGGGACCTCCTGGATCAGTGATTCCCATCGCCTGCTATCATAGGAAACCCCATCACATAATCCCATTCATAAACTCTCCACTCACCCCTAGCGGTCTCACCCCCAGTTTAGAGACAATTGCTGGGGAAGTCTATATTGCCACAGCCTCGTGGACAGAGGACCTCAGTCCCCAGGGTAGGCAATCCAGCACCAACTCCATCTGAAAATAATAGAAGGTGCTCAGTTTTGTCCTCCTCCATGAGGGCCTCAGGGCATTGAACGGCACCTCTAGCACTGCCTCACTTAGGGACTCGAGTGCTCAAGCATTCCCCTACCTCAACACCAGCAGAACAGAAGGAATAAAATGTTGAGGAGTTCTTAAGGCAGCATTTTAACCCTGAAAGATCAGGCCCTGCTGTATAACCTTGAGCCAGCACTAAGCGGGCCTGCAACAGTCATAGCAAACGAAACGGCCCTGCAGCCTCTCTCCCCCCCCCCAATCTATGGGATTTGCATAGGCTGGCTGAGTGCTATGCATTTTTATGAGCTCTGCAAAGAGCCGATTAGTAGAGAGAGGCGCCCTGGCACACAAAACCCCCAGCTCCCTCCCCAGCCCTCCCTACTCCACCTGCTCCCCTCCAGCTCCCACGCTCACTGCTATTCAACCATCTGGCCCCCTTGCCCCTTCCTGCTGGCTGCACTTGTCTGCGATCGTCTTGGCCGGATGCTGCCAAGGGAGATGGGCTGCCTCGTGCTGTCGCTGAGCTGCTTAACCCAGCCTGGAGTCTGAGCGGAGCTTGGCCGGGGTGAAGGGGTAGGATGGCGGCTCGCAGAGGGCTGGATTCCATCCAGTCTCAGACTGGAGAAGCTCCGCAAGAACTGCACGGATTCCAACCGGGGTGACTCTGGATTAACAATGGTGTAACCAAAATCTAAATCCAGCTCCGAGGCCATTTAAGTCACTCCCTATTCATGCAATGGCTCAGTGCAATGGCAGGAGGACAAACCATAAGCATTTGGAACTCCCTGTGCATTAGTCTCTTCCAGCTTCTTAAACTCTCCACACCGGGGGCTGCAGAAGGGACTAGGATGTGCTGGGGCAGAGGTGTCCATGCACAGCTGTCTTCCCCCAGATAGAAGGTGGGTCCTGCCCGCTAGTCCATGCCATGCATGTGTGACCCTGACACCCACTGGCAGTTCATAAGTTTCTGTTAGCAACTCGTCAGGCCCAACATACTCATTACACCTAACACACCAGGGTCATAGTGTTTATCCAGAAAATGTCTTGCAAGTTAACAAAGGAACACCAGTGACACAGCAAGTCAACAGGGCTTTTGTAAAGGTAAATCACGCCTCACCAATTGTTTGAGGGTGTCAAAGGGATCGCACAAAACTGGATGACTGGACAACAAAATGGCAGATGAAATTCAGTGTTGATAAGTGCAAAGTAATGTATATTGGAAAACATAATCCCAACTATACATACAAAATGATGGGGTCTAAATTAGCTGAAAGAAAAAGAGATCTTGGAGTCAGCATGGATAGTTCTCCAAAAACAGCTGCTCAACACGCAGTGGCAATCAAAAAGGCTAACAGAATGTTAGGAATGGTTAGGAAAGGGATAAATCAGAAGACAGAAAATACCACAATGTCACTATATAAATCCATAGTACGCACACACACCTTGAATGCTGGGTGCAGTTCTGGTTGCCCCATCTCAAAAAGATATATTAGAACTGGAAAAAGTACAGAGAAGGGGGGAAATGATTAGGAGTATAGACTAGCTTCCATGTGAGGAGAGATTAAAAAGACTGGGATTGTTTATTTTAGAAAAGAGATGACTAAAGGGGATATGATACATGTCTATAACATCATGAATAGTGTGGAGAAAGTAAACAGGCAAGTATTATTTACCCCTTCACATACCACAAGAAATAGGGAACACCTGATGAAATTAAGAGGCAGCAGGTTTACAACAAACATAAGGAAGAGCTTCTTCACATAATGCAGTCAACCTGGGACACGTGTTGCCATGGGACGTTATGAAGGCCAAAAGTATAACAAGGTTAAAAAAAGAATTAGATAAATCCATGGAGAACAGGTCCATCAATGTCTCTTAGCCAAGATGGTCAGAGATGCAAACCCCATGCTCTGGGTGTCCCTAAACCTCTGACTGCCTGATGTTGGGACTGGACAATAGGGGATGGATCACTTGATAAATTGCCCTGCTCTGTTCATTCCCTCTGAAGCATCTGGCACTGGCCACTGTTGGAAGACGGCTGCTGGGCTAGACGGACCATGGGTCTGACCCACTCTGGCCGTGCTTATGTTCTGATTGGTCACTGATACCAGTGTGAAATGTCTGTATTAACACTATGAGAGTATATGAGGAATCATAGATACTCAGTGATATTATGCTTTCAAGTCTTTAAACGAACACAAGGAGAAACAGGCCTTCTTCCAGTCAGGAGGGAAGGGGGTTATCTCCCTGCCTCCAATGTCAATTAAGCACTCTGAAATCAACACAAAGGAGGCTCCATCTGCATGTAAGTCAACAGGAAAAACCAGGCTGGGAAGACACCAGAGGCTAAAGCCACAGGAGGATGTCTGGTCTCTGGGGTCCAAACAATGAATTTTGGGGAAATATAAGGTGAAGCAAAACAACACTGTGTTAATCATCACTGAGGAGGCAAAAGGAACAGCACACATGATTCATGAAAGCTAGATCCCGGCTCGTGGGAGTGTGGGACTAATGAGGCTGAAAGGTCATGTTAGGTAAGAAAACGGCTTTACACAGAAGATTGTAGCCTGTTAAAGGTAAGTTTTAGTCACTAGACAGCATGTTATACTTTTGCTGTATTTGTAACCATTTCTGTTTGCTTAGTATCACTTACTAAATATCTCTCTACTAATAAACTTCTTTTTGTTTTACCCTAAGCAAATCCCCGTGCTGAAATATTAAAATAAAGCGTGCATCCCCAGCTGAGTTAACAGGCTAGCATGCATACTGCCTCTTTGGAGACAGTTGACTTGGTAACTCCTGCGAGTGTCGAGGGACAGGGGCTGGATGCTACAGTGAAATGCTCTTAGAGAGGGTTCAGAAACTGAACTGCACCAAGTGTTACCTGCAAGGCAAAGTCCAGGCTGGTAGAATCCTGAGGTGTTGGCTAGCACACTGGAGCGTCAGGGGGCTGACACACAATTTAGCATCAGCAAAACCTCTCTCTTTATGAGGCAGAGGGGTAGCAAGATAACATACAGTTCTGGACGCCCCCACAAAGCATCACAGCATGTTGCTGCAGTAGTAGCAGCCCACAGAAGAGGTAGGCCATGATTCCCCACTGCCCTGCCCTTTGGGCAGTCCTTTATACCAGGGCAAAGTGGGTGCAAAACGCCACCAAACCCGAATGGGATGCAAGGCAACCAGGCCCAAAAGCTTTAATACTATGAGAGGCAGTGCGGCTTATTGGACAGTACACCAGACTAGGGTTCAGGAGACCCGGGTTCTGTTCTTAGCTCTCTCATGGGAATGCAAGTCATTTCCACGCTCTGTGCCTCAGTTTCCTTGTAACACACAATTGGGGACACCCAGAGCTGGGAGCCACTGTGTTGCCTCATCACGAGCGAGCTTTGCTGGAGATCAGACTGTGTCTCAGCTCCCTGCCATTCCAACCTGGCTGCCTCGCCAGCAGATGCCTCAAGGCTCTTCTGACCCAAACCTTGCCTAGCAGGTGACAATCAGTGGACAGCAGCCTGCGAGCTCCTCAGAGAGGTTCCTCTGCAACGCGCAGCCCCAATCACCGTACGTTCCCAGACGCTATTAAGTTTGTGGTTCTTTACAGCAGATTACCTTAACTGGGGTAAACACACCCTTCAAACGCAGCCCGGAGTTGGTTTATAGTTAAAACATAATCAGTTTGTTACCAAAAGGGCACAGGTCACTTTATACCAGGTAGAAAGAGTTACAAACCAACCAAAGTGAAAACACATTTTCTAAGGATGAAGAGCTTAACAAGCTACAGCCTTTGCACAAGGCAGTTTCCTCACCCATCTTCCCAGCCCAGCAATGGCTGGCTCGCTTTCAGCCAGTGTCCACACAGAGGCCAAGGAGCTGGGTTTCCTTGTCTCTCCAGGTGCGGGATAATACAAAATCTTTCTGGGCCCTTATATCTCAAAGACTGCCATGACTTCAAGGTTACATCACTCCTCTGGGGTTCACAGTCTCCTGCAGGGGGTTGACTCCATCTTGATTAAGGTGTCCTCTGGTGTGTTCCCACAGGATGCTTCCTCGTGCAATTTTGCAGTGTAAATGTTCTCTTCCTGCAACCTCTAAGACAAAACAGCCCAGTGAATCTGGCCACACCTGGTTTGAGGAACTGGCCTCTTTCCTTTGTCTTGAGAAAACCTGTTCACAACTCCCCTTGACACGGCAGGTTTAGACACCTTTTAATCACAGATGTCAAAGCATAACATCAGTGAATACCCATAACTCCACACAGCCTGCATGTCATGATGATATTACTGACCAGTGCAGTGTTCTTTTTCAAATGATAACTCAAAAGGCATATTTTGTACAAGTGTCATGGCAGTAGTGTGGGCGGTAAAATGGCACTAGCCATGGTAACCCCTTTTGCAAAGCACTTTAAGATCTACTATTATCACAGCCCTCATAGATTCCCCTGTAGCTCGAGAGGTAGCAGGCTGTAGATTTTAGAGCAGAGGATCAGGGTTTCTAGCCCCAAATTAACAGGGCAAAGGGCTGGAGGGAAAAGAGTTGATAGAAGGATTGGGTAATACACATAAGCCACAGCTTCGGATCTTGACAGCACCCAGGTGGTCAGGGTATCAGAAAGCAAGTAATTACGTACATTTATTATCGTTATGTCTCCAGCTAAGTCAATTTGTTAACCAGGATGGGACTCTGCAGCTCAGTTGCAGACCACAGTAACTTTCACACCTGCCACCTTCAACTGCATCCGTTCCTGCTTCACTGCCACTTGTATTGTGCAGCTGGAACTAGTAGAGGCAGGGCTTGGTTAGAATGAACACAAGGGGGATTTTTAATAGAGGCTGCTAGACACAGGCAGACCCTGTGGTTCTCTCTGCCACTCTAGCTCTCCAGCCTCTGCTGCCTAGGGTCACCGTGCAGGATCTCCCTAACTCCTGGCCTGTACTTGTCAGTCAAGCCAGGGATGCTCCAGAGACATGAGAATGGAGGCTGGCATACTTTAAAGGAATAGCCAGTTGGTTTCCCACACTGGGGAGGATGGGGGACATCACCATGACAGGAAACCAGCCAGAGGAACAACTGATCTCAGAGGATTGCACGGGCTTGGAAAATGTAGGGCCAGGGAAGACAATCAACCTCTTGCCTTTGACTTCTGTGGGCTTTGGACCAGCCCCTTCGAGAGTTTGCTATCCAGGGCACAACAGGTGGTACCATTAACTGGACACTGCTCAGACTGTGGTCTCACAGAGAACTTGTTGGACCAGCAGCATTAATGGGGCTCTTCTGGGGAGGTTGGAGGGCTTAGGAAGTTTGCTAATCAGGGAAGAAAGTGGGCATCTGTGCACCTGATCCAAAGTCAGATTCTCATTAATTTCAATGGGCTTAGGATAAAACCCAGTGTGAGCTTGCAAACCTCAGAGAACTTGGTTACTTTGACTCTGGCAAGCCTAGAGAGCTTCGAGAATCTACAGAACCCATTCTCCAGGCAGGGAACTTGCAGTGGAGTTAACTCCACTTTCCTTGGGCTTTAATGAGCATAGAAACCTCCTCAGTTAGACAGGGGTTTGCTGTTGGGTTGGTCTTTCTTTCCCACTCTTCTCCCAGCCCTAATTTTTATTCCCATCATGTCTAACTGGCCCCATGCCAAGGAAAGGAGAAAGCAAATCTCAGCTGGGCTGCAGCCATCCAGACAGAGATCAATAAGTGACACACAGAGGAGTCTGATTTTATTAGTCTAACAGCAGAGACACCTAATAAAGTACTGAGTCCCAACTCCTACTTAATTGCTTTCTCTCGCAGTTTTGTTTTTTTTTCCTGCTCAAATAACCCAAATCTTTCCTGGCAATGGAGCCAAAACTCAAACACAATGAAAGTTGGGTTCAATCAACTCACAAAGGCTGGTAGTTTCTTTGTATTTTTTGGTGCCCTGTGGTACAATTACCGCTACAAATTTACAAGCAAATAGATAAATAGACAAATAGGGGCAGCTCATAAAGTTCAGTTTTTTACGGCCACAAACCAACTCCCACTCAGATGCAGGGTTTTCTTTTTGCAGCCCTCTGTTGTTTCCAATACACCCCAAATTCTTTCCTTAGCTTTTCTATGTAAGCGCATGTTGGTGAAAACACCCAGCCTATTTAAAGCCTCAGAGGGGTGGGCGGAGCCCACCAGACCAGATGGCTTGCCTCTTCCGGTGAGGGAGAGGTCATGGGACTCAGAATTTAACTCTAGACTGGGACACAAAGTAAAGAACAATGATGGGGATGGAAGATCCAGGGTCAAAGCAAGGGATTCAGAGAGGGAGACCACACAGAGAACCTCCACTGCACCCACGGCCCAGAGAGGACTTAGAGGACACCACCCAGAGGAACTCTGCCTGGATGTGTGAATGGACAAGGGACCAGAAAAAGGCCCTGCAATTTCAGAAGACCTTTCTCTCTCTAGCCAGCTTCCTTCCTCATGGATTGACTGACAGCTGAAGAATGAGCATCTCAGTTTGTCCACAGAACAGGTACAACATAGGCAGCTACCCCAGACATGCTCCTGACCCTGAGGGTCCCTTCTTGTAGGGTGACGAGAGTTCAGCTAGCACTGGTGCAAATGCCCATATAGGGCCCAGTCCAAAGGCTGTGGGAGTCTTTCAATCATTTTCAATGAGATTTAATTAAAACCTTTACAGGGACACGGTCCAGTGATTGATAACCTAAAATGTAGGGTCACAAAAATGCATGGCCCTAAAACTTTCAAAGATCCTCTAATTCTAGGGGCCTCCATTTCTGGATGCACCATTTGAGACACCCGCTTTTCAGAGTGACTGGGCACCCACAACTCTAACTGAAATCAGTGGGTCTGTCTACATTGCAGCTGGGTGTGAGCCTCCCAGCCCAGATAGACTGACTCACACTAGTGAGACTTGAATTAGCGTGCTAAAACCAGTAACGTGGACGTTGCGGCAGCTCAGCTGCCCAACCCCCTGGATCTGAGCTAGGTGGCTAGCAAAATGTCTCTGCTGGAGCCCCAACAACTAGGGCAAGTCTGTCTAGCCAGGCTCGGAGGGTTGCTCCCAGCTACAATGTAGATATACGCAGCAGGAGCTGCAGATCCTCTGCCCTTCTGAAAATCAAGTCCTAAGGCCTGGTGTAAATTGGCATAGTTCCCTTGAGTTCAGTGGCATTGGGCCAGGTTACATCAGCTGAGGAGCTGAAGTACGCATCTGAAGTTTGATGCTCATAACAGAGGCTCCAAATATTAGAGGCTATTTTGGAAAACTTGGCCCGCTCTGGATAGAATTGCTGGGTGATTTATTCATTTAAACAAAACCAGGTGTTTTCGTTTGGATGAAATTTAAACGTTCCCAAGTAGCGCAGCGTGACATCAGTGCATGAAGCCCATAAATAGAGCCCTGCGAATCCGCCGATAACTGCTTTATATCCACAGACCATTTTTTGCGGATGGCGGGTCGGGTGCAGATCTCAAATGTGGGGAAGCAGCTGTCTGCAGCTCATTGCCTTTGAGGCTGCTTCCCTGCCTTTGAGATCTGGCTGGGGCGGGGGGGGGAGGGGGGGAGGGGGAGGAGGGGGCTGCCGATCAGCTGGGGGCTGGCCCCCCCCAGGACACCGATCAGCTGTTCCACTCCCTTCCCCCACCAGAGGGCTGCACATTAGCTGTTGGGCAGGGCTCCCCCTGCCGGATGCCAATCAGCTGCTCTGTGGGGCCTTGCTGATCAGCTGTTCTGCAGCTGCCTGGAGGGGCTGGGCTGTGAACAGCTGATCAGTGGCAGGGGCTGGCCTCCAAACAGCTGACTGGGAGACCCAGGGCTGCAGCGCTGTGCAGGTGTGGACACCACAGAAAATATAAGCTGAGGATGGCGGGTTGGATATAAATTGATTCTTGTGGATGCAGATCCACATTTTTGTATCCCCGCAGGGGTCTATCCATAAAGTAATGCTGCCTATCAACACAGAAGCATTGAGATTGCTCTTGTTTCATCATCCCAGTGGACGGAAGAGCAAAACAATGCAAAACAAACTGGAGAAAACTGAAAGTTGGAATGTGAGCCCTTGGGGGAGGGACTTGCAGTTGTTTGTACAGCACCAAGCGCAGCAGGATCTGACCAGGCATTACCACAATATACATGTTGTAATAGAATAATAAAATAATCATGAGTTGAAAAATTCTATCAGTTTGCATAATCTAAGCTATCATAATGAACAGAGGCAGAGATTTCCTTTTAAATACACGTCCAACGAAGTGGGTTTTTGCTCACAAAAGCTTATACCCAGATAAAATTGTTAGTCTTTAAGGTGCCACAGGACTCTTGCTGTTTTGCTAAAACCAGACTAACACGGCTACCTCTCTGGAACTTAAATACACAATGTGCCTTTAGCAGTATATCCGTAGGAATATATGCACATAGAATCACAGGGTTAGAAGGGACCGCAAGGGTCATCAAGTCTAACCTCCTGCCAAGAAGCAGAATTTGTTGTGTCTAAACCCTCCAAGACAGATGGCACATATATATCTCATACCTATTCTGCTACTCACACAAACACACACACAAACCTTTCAGTTTCTTTGCAGTTCCCCTTAAAATAACTGCAATGGATTCTAGCACATCCCACAAATCTTTGTTGGGAAAACAATCCCCGTTCATCATTTCCCAGCTTTATTTTGTCCAGGATACTTCTAAAGATGCTAGAGCCTTTGTATATTTCTTCCTGTGTTTCAAACATGTTCAGCACTTATTTTTCACCTCAGAGTGATATTCAGCCCAGTGCAGAGGATCAACACAAGGCCCTACGTCCCACTTCATTCACAATAAATCCTCAAGAGTGCCACAAAAGGCATCATGTGGGCTCTCTGCACAGGGGTGAGCGCGCGCACGCACGCACGCACGCCCTTCTGCAGTCCTCGTTCAGTCCAACCCCGCCCCTCCCTCCCGATTTTAATGGATCCAAACCAGGCCCTTGTAAGCCATGGAGCAGCAGCTTCACTTACCCACACAGTCGCAAGTGGGGAACTCTGCTTGAGCCCTCTTGGCTGGGGTGTCCAGCAAACTTTTCGTTGGCGTATCCAGGTATTTCAAAGGAGATTCCAAAAATCCACTGAGGGTTGGCGTGAATGGCACATCGTTCTTGGTCGGGGTCCCATCCAGGTAAGCGGCATCCGCGTTTTGGTTTTCCTCAGAGTAAAAGCAAGTGGTTGACACCACGGTGATAGCACCAGAAGATTCGATTTTAATCTGCTTGGGTGACCTAGCTGCAAAGGGGTTCTCAAAATGCTGCCCCATCCCGGGCGATAGCAAAAAGCCTTTGGACCCCACTTCGGGAGCATCGGCCAGGGGCGGCACTCCAGCCTCGGCAGCCGGCACTTGAGGGGTTGAATCCGAGCCCCCTGGCAGTTCTGGAGAGTGGCTCACAGAAGATGACTGGTGGGAGAGAGGCTGGGCGGGCAGCCCGTCAGCGAGTGGAGCTGGGAGGTCAGAATTCTGCAGGCTGAAATTTTCCCCAAACTCCGCCTCGAACTGTCGGAACAGCTCCTCCAGCTTGTCGTCCACCATGATCGAGTTCTGGGCCGGCAGCGGATCCGACAAGTTTAAGGGCTTGTTGGGGGCTTGGCCCTGCCCATTGCCCAGGGGAACAGCAGAGCAGCAGGGCGCATAGCTGGAGACGGGCGTGCCGGGCGGAGCAGGGCGGCACACAAAGTTCTGGTGAAGCTGGTGCTGGCGGGTTTCCTCTGGGCTCCCTTGTCTGAGAGCACACGATTCCTGAGTGTTGGGAGCCTGGCTTCGGTCGTCTGGTTGCTTTTGCAGTGGAGACTGTGCAGCAGAGCTAGGTGCGAATAGTGCAAGAGGCGGGGGCTTGATGGGGATGCCAGGGAGAGGCTGCTCAATCTGCATCTCTTCCGTCTGGAGCTCAGGGGTGGCGGCTGAGTGAAACCCTTCCAAGCTGATTTGCCTCAGGGGCAGGAACAGTGGTTGTGAATCCTTCTGCTTGGACTTCTTGATCTGGACTTGCTTCCGGAGTGGCTTGACCTGGGGGGGTTTGTCGGGCTGAATTTTCTTCTTTTTCTCTTTGGCCTGCTTTTCAGATGGCTTCAGAGGCGGGGTCTGAGAGCCGGGAGCCCACCAGTTGGGCAGTTGGTCCTGCGGGCCCGGCTGGGCCAGGCTCTGGTCAAGGAAGAGATTGCGCTTATGATGGAGGTGCTGTTGCAGCACCATCTGGGTCTTCTTATGGAAGTCCGTCTCCTGCAGCAGCTGTGACAATTGCTGGCTGGGGGCCAGCTTGGGATGACCCCCGCCAGCTTCCTTCGTCAGAGGCTGGACCAGGGGCTCTTGCTTCAGCTTGACGGCTTTCACCTTGTTAGGCATTGCTTCAGGCCTCTTGAAGACCGACTGGATGTAATCGTTGGCATTGTCCAGCAGCTGCTCCAGCTCAGCCATAGGGTCACTCACCAGGGAGGCTGGCGGGTCAGAGTTAAGCATCCACAAGTTGTTTTTCGGCTTCGGTTCTTCATCCCATGGCTCGGGAAATTCCAGTTTCTGGGGGGTGGAGGTGAAATTGGGGAAGAGGCCCACAGGCTCCCGGGGGGTGCTGTGTTCAAGGATACACTGGGCGTCTGCCGGCTGCCAAGAGGACTGCGTTGGGGCCCGAGATGTCTGGAGCATGTTGCGTCCTCCATAGGCTTGTGCGTTCTGGCTCTGGTACTGCTCGTTGCTGGATGTGGGTAGCACCGGGGGGTCGTCTGGGCTGAAGGGGGATGAACAGACCAGCTGCTCCTTGGACGCAAACGGCCCAGATGGCAATGGGCTGCTGGGAGTGGCTGGAGGCGCCCTGGCCGGCGGTGGGAGAGCGGAGGACAGCTGGGTGAGGGCTTCAATGGCGATGGCTGTCTGGAGACTAATGTTCTTCTCCTTGGCGATGCTCAGTGCACTTTGGGAAAAAGGGAGGCCATCTGAAGGGCATGGCTTAAGCGTGTCCACCACTGCAGGCACCTGATTGGGAATAGCACCTTTGTCTAAGGGCTGGTGGTGGGCGTCACTGAGATGCTGGGATGGGCGGCTCTGCCCCTCACCAATGGCCGATTTGATCTTCTGCTCCAGCCACTCCAGGTAGTCGGGACACTCGGGGCCATCACAGTTGCAGTTGGGGGGCTTCATGCCATGCTTCGCCAGGGTCAGCGCAGCCTTGAGGGCGTTCAGGTCCTCGCCTCCAGGGACGCCATCGGGCTGGGGGAGCCCTGGGTTGCCCGCCCCGCCCTGGCTCATCTCCAAGTTGAATTTCTCATACAGCTGCATGCTCAGCAGTGACGGGGATCCAGAGGCCGGCATGCCGTAGGAAGACATGGCCTCAGCCACGGCGGAGAAGGCCACCAGGTTCCGAGCATCCTCCAGGTTGGCATTGTTGGCGGCGTCCCTCCGGCTTGGGGCCGGAGCGCTCTCCCACTTGGCTTTCTCGCTGGCGGGCCGGGCGACAGGCTGGTTGGTGAGCCACCCACCTGTTTCCATTAGCATGGCACTTCCCCCAGCCTGCTGGCTGCCCCCATTCACCAGGCTGGGCCGGCTTCCTTCGTTCAACCTTCTTTCTTCAACATGGCTAATTGGCCCTTCTTCCATTTGGCCTGTTTTGGGTCCATCAACTGGGCTGCCCTCCGACCCTGTCTGAAAGAATGGAGAAAAGAAGGTAAATACCCACATAGCCACTCTGGCCTTCCCCCCCCCAAACCTCCAAGACCACCCCTCTTTCAGGATGAAATCTGTCCCCGTGCAGAGGGCCAGCACCGAAGTCCCACGCTGAGCGATAGCAATGATGGGAACACTGGGCTAGATCAGCCACCAGCTTTTTAACCACAGCATCATCTGAGGCCTTGGCTGACTATAAACTTTCACTGGTTTAGTTAAAATGGTGCAAACCCCTGTGTGAATGCTCTTATTCAGTTTATTGCACCTCACCTGACAGCCATTCTTAACTGACTTCATCTAAACTGGAACAAGCCGGCTTTAAATTGAAATCAGAGCATCCACACGGCCTTTTGCACGGGTTTAACCACACTAGTTTAGGCTAACCAGATGCAACTGTGTGTGTGGACAAGCCCTGAACCTGCTCACCACACCAACTCTTAATGCCCACCTTAATTAATGCTCATTCATTAATTAGGAGGTAAGTTTCACGGTCTCCACATTACAGATAGGCAAACTGAGGCACAACCCAAAGCCTAAATTTCCACCCATTCTGACTACTTGATGTTTTGGAGGGGGCCAAACCTGCAACACCTACAGCCTCATTTTCAGAGGTGCTGAGCACCTGCAGCCAAATGAAAATCAGTCTAGGTATCCCACATTGGGCACCTAAAAGCGGAAGCAACCAAAATTAGTGGCCACTGCTAAGTGACAGAGCTAAGGCCACATAGGAAGTCAGTGACAAAGCTGGGAAATGAACCAGGGCGGTCCTTACCTACTGGACAACAGCTTCCATTGTGCAAGCACCCAGAGCTCTTTCTAGATGGTGATCTGTATGTATATGCACACACTGTCTATAGATACACAGCTCACCCCTTCAACATTGGAATACATCCACCTCTACCCTGAGGAGGCTACAATGCATTGTTCAGGAAGAGAAGTTGAGAATGAAATTTTGCTAGTGAAACAATGAGGGAATTTTTCCGGAAGCTCCAAACAATCCCCCAGGACATCAAGATTCACTGTAACAACCTCTCCTATTGCAGAAAGCATCAGGCAATCCCCTTAGCAATTCCAAGGAGCATGGCCTTTGGTCAGCATCTCATCCAGCCCAGCCCATTAACTGTAACTCATGAGCTCCATTTGGGGACTGAAATGCATGCTAATTCAAGTGGATCTATTTTGTCTCTTCATGCAGAGGTGTAGCTTCCATTCTTCCTCTCCAGGCTGAGCTGCAGCAGTTTAACTAATGCGGAGATTCAAAAGTGATTTAGTGAAAGCTGTGCCAAAGACAATAAAGGGAATAAACCTGGCTTCTACCAATGTAGCTTAAATCAATTAGGAACGGGTTTAAATTAAACCAAATTAACAGCATCGATACAGGGTTTTGCACCAGTTTAAGTAAACCACTTTAAAAACCAATACAAGTTAAACTGATGCTACTTGTATGTGTGGGTAGATGAGGCCTCAACTGGTGCAAATTTGCATACAGACAACCCCTAACTTTACTATGATGCCCATCACCCTATATCTGCCTGTCATGCGATAGGCACTTATTTCACACATAGCCGTTGCATCTCAGCATTAATGACGGGAGAGAATAGGCCCCTTAGGAGAGCTGCTGACTGGAGGATGCTATTTTCATGACTCACAACTCCCTTGTCCTTTGGTGATAGTATTTTTCATCTACCCAGTGGCACATTTAACCAGGCTGAAAGGAAGTGAGGATCTGGAGGGGTGGGATGCAAACTGATATTTTGAGAAGTTTGCTGATATCAGGAGACCTTCCTAAAAATGTAACAAGCTTTATTGGAAAAAAAGCACTGTGGGGTAGAACTCCCCATCTCCCAGATATGGTTTGTTTACCAGCATTGGGGAGAGGAATTTTTATATGGCCGTTCTCAAGTGCAGTAGCTGGAACACCAAATTAATGAACTGTAGGGAGCAGTCCTGAACTGGGGAACTAACTAGAGAGGACCTATCTGCTCAAAAGTACGACAACTTGATACGTGATCCTGCGAGGAGTTGAAGGCATCCCCGTCTCACTGCAGTCAGTGACACTGCTGAAAACGCTCCTTTGAAAAAGCTTTTCCAAACACAGCAAGAACGACACTCGCAACACTGATGCCTCAATCTACCCAAACACCGCCCCCCCCCGGTAAATAAAAAAGAGAAACCAGTAACAAACAAGCAAATCAAATATCTGAAACAGAGCTATTTACCCCCAACAGGGTGCCAGATTCCATGAATTCCACTAGGGACATCGCTATAGCTATTGATTTTGTATGGAAGGTGTTCAAGTATTATGGTGAAAGGGGGTAGTATAAAACCAACTGGATGGATGGATGGATGGATCCCTACCAAAAGGCAAATGTATCCCTATTAATAGACCGATTTTCCACAAAACATTTCAAAGGAAACTAAAAAGTTTCATTCCATTCAAAATTTTTCAAGGAATTTTTTTTTTCATGTAAAAGAAATAAAAAACAATCATTTACATTCAAACTGAAAATTGTCTTCTCCCCTTTTTTCCACTGGAAAAGGGAGCAAAAAGGGGGAGGGAAACCCAAACTGAAAAAGTTTCGTTTTGAATCTAATCAAATGAAATTTGTCCTTTTGCCAAAATAACTTTGAACGAGACAGAAGTTTTCCACGGAACATTCCATCTCGTTCAAAAAGGAATATTTCTCCGCCCCCCACCCCGCAAAAAAAATTGAAAGAAAAAAGAAACTCTCTGTGACAAAACAATTCTGACCTAATCTGGTGAAAATCCAAACAGGTATCTTTTTCCTGGCAGCAAAATGCTCATTATCCCAGCGCAGCAGTCACTGTTACTGGGAGTTATCAATGCACTCGATGGATTTGGCATCAAAGGCTAGGCAGAGCCCGCCGTTTGGCACTGCCTCTCTGACTCACTGCCCCAGATGCCAGGATGCCTTCCCTAATCCACCCTTGTGCCGCGGAGAGATGACGGTGGGGGTGTACCGTACGGGGTGCCAGCACTGTACAGGAAAATCCTTGCAGAGGTTCCAAAGTGTGGGCGCATGTCTGTACACTTGAAACTGACCAGCATTCGAGCAGCGGACCCCTACAAAGCATCTTTAAGGCAGGGGGTCAGGGAAAGAGTGATCAGGAAGGTAGAATTTGCCACTGTACCCTCCCCAGTCCACTTGCTACAGGCACAGGGCAAAGATCTAGAGCACGTGCATTTTTATGAAGCCAGGGTATTTCTAGGTGCAAACGGTCTGACGGCTGACTGTGGTAGGCAGATACTCCTCTTGAGTTCAGGTTGGTTTCTAACCTAGAGATAAGTATGTTGCTGACTACAGCAAAACACCGCATAATGAAATCTGGGCCACTCCCCGCTAGTCAAGAGACTTTCCTGCCTGAGAATTCGTTCAAACTCAATCCTGCATGCAAAATGCTTGCTGAGTTCAGTGGGAGTTTTGTCTGAGTAAGTGCCACAAGTTTAGGCTATAAAGGTTCAGGATATTCCGACAGATATAACAAGAGCTTATAAAGTTAAATGCACACACAAAGCTGGCGTAAATCAGCATATCTCTGCTAAAATCAGTGGATCTATGCTGATTTATGCTAGCTGAGGCTCTGACTTCAACCTGAAAGGGGCTCAGATTTCAGAACAGAAATCTGAGGTCTTGTCTTTCTCTTATGCTCCAGCAACATTTGTATAGCTTTTCATGTCAAGGGAGCCTCAATGGAACAAACTGAATTGAACTGCCTGGAAGCAGCATACCTCTTCTTGGTACAAGCAACACCTAGGATCTCTCTAACTAAAAGCAATCACCTTAAATTCTTTTCTATTTTGTTTTTGCAATTTGCTGACTGTGCAGGACAGCGCTTTGTGTAGTCGATTTCACTATTTTGCCACCTGCAGTCAGTCAACAAGACTAACTTCAAAATACTCTTATAAACATCAATCAGGGGAAGAGAGAAAAAACCCTTGGACATTTTAAAACAAGATTTTGGGACATTCAAATTTTAAGGGACAATAAATGGAAAAATTTTTGAATGGATTTTAAATTTAAATGAAGCTGATCATTTCTCTTTAAACAATCATTTGTATAGCTTCCTGGTCCTGCAAACCTTTATTCTCCAGAGCAGACCCACTACTGACTGCAAGTCAAAAATGATCACTTGATGATTATCTGTTCTATTCATTCCCTCTGACGCACCCTCTGACCACTGTCGGCAGACAGGATACTGGGCTATATGGACCATTGGTCTGACCCATACGGCCGTTTTTATGTTCTTAAGTATGCAGAGAATCTCATTTATATTTATTTCTAGCACCGTAGCGTATTAGGCGCACTGTACAGACACAGAACAAAGAGATGGCCTCTATCCCAGACAGCTGATCATCTAAGTTAAGTGCTGCTTCTTATAAATGCCAATATAAGCCCTGATTTGGCCATCCATACCCATTCAGTAAAATATTTAAGACCGTCTTTGAAGTGATGGAACCATCCCACTACTATATCATTATCCCCCTTAACAGCTGGAGAAGCTGAGGTAGAGGGTCAAATTCATCGCTAGCATAACTCTACTGATATCAATGTCCACAGAAGGGTTGCATTTGGTGCAGGGAGTTCAATGGCTTGATCCAAACCCTGCTGAAGTGTAGAGCAGACTGATGCAAGGGCTGGTTTTTCCTGTGCATTGTCGACTGGGGGATACAGAAATGGCTCCTGCACCTGCATGGAATGACACACCACAGCCACACAATAGAAACTGGAACACCAAGAGCAATTCTCTTCTCTGAGGGACAAAAGCAAAGCTGACCCGTACTGATCTCAAGCAATCCCTTGACCCTTACACTTTGTATTTAATATTTGCAGGCCTTGCAGTGAAAGGTTTGGGCAGTGACATCCCCTGCGTACTGTAAGTTATCTGCGGTGGAGACAGCTGCTGTGCGTGCTTTTAAAGCACTCCCACAAAGGTTCTGTTTACTCTGCGAGCTAGGGGTGTGACTCCCCTGCTTGTGTACATATACTAGTGCTAGCTCTCATCAAGCTAATGCAAGTATAAATAGCAATGTCACCACAGTAGGTAGTATGGGCAGCAGCAATGGAGGCGCGGTTAAGCCCACTTACATACCCACCAGTTTCAGGCAGCTATGCAACCAGGGAAATCACACCCCCTCGCTCGCAGTGTAAACATAGCCTAAGTGTGATTCAATGGATAGGGCACTGGACTGGGAGTCAGGAGATCTGGGCTCTGCCACTGACCCACTGTGTGACCCTGAGCAAGTCATTTCACTTTATGACTTTGTTTACCCTCCCACCCTGTGTCTGTTAGACTAAGTTCTTGGGAGCAGAGACCATATCCTGCTATGTGTATATACAGCGCCCAGCACAACTGGGCCCTGCACCTGGTTGTGCCTCTAGGTATTACTGTACAGATACTGACAATAAACCCAAAAGGGCCCTGTTCTCCAGAGATACAGAGAAAACTCTCCCCCACACTATAGCTAAACTCCAAGTAGCGTGTACCATAGTGACTCCCAGCAATGCTACCAGGAAAGGAACAGGGTCCTCCTGGGAGCAGAACTCCATTACCTGAGGGCATGTCGTTCAGGTGAGACCTGAATGACAGGGTATGTCTACACAGCCAGGGTCAGCTGACGGGCTCGCAGGACTCAGACTGCAGTAGAGATGTTCAGACTCAAGCCAGAGCCCAAGCTCCGGACCCTGCTATTTTATACCTCCACAGTCCATATCAGCTGACACAGGCCAGCCACGGGTGTTTTACTGCAGTGAAGACATACCACTGTAAATCCGGACTCCTGTTTGAGCCTAACCCCTCCTACCATCCACACTGACTCCTGTCAGCAAGCACTCAGATACCAAGTCCTAGGATCCACCAGTGGGTGAGGGGACAGAGTGGGTCAGAGCTCAAGACCACCTGAGACTCAGATCCCAGCACTGTCACTTTTCAGTGTGGATGAAGCTCAAGCCACAGATCTGAGTCAGAAGGTCTGCAAGGCACAGCATGGACGTGTTAGCAAGGCTGTGGGACGCAGGTCAAGCAACTGTAAGCCCAGGTTTACAATCCAGTGTGGATGCTCAAGCGCAGGCCTGGAAACACCAAGTCCACAGACCTGGGTTTGCAATGTAGTGTAGACATACTCTCTCTGGCTTGCAACTCCCATGAACCCAACTTCGTGTCACATTTCAGGAGCCTGGATACTAGGGTGATGGGCACAAAATAAAGGAGAAGACATGATAAGAAATGAGACAATTAAAATATAAGAGGATGGCCGGCTGAATAATCGGGATTTGATTTGATGGTAATTAGGTTGAAAGGTCCTGAGAACAGAGACAGCAGTGGACCATGCGGTCTGTCAGCACTTCGCACACAATAGTAAATCATCATTTGTCCCTACACACAGATATACTCTCTTTCTCTCCAAATCTATCCCTGGGAGAATACACTGTGGGTACCGATCCTGCCCTGGCCTCTAGGAGTTGGACTGAGGGCTTCTCACAGTGCTTTTCCACCTCTGTGTGTGTGTCTGACTGCAGGGATGTTCCAGATGTGCCCTGCCCACTGTGTCAACCAAATACAGTCTGCCAAACAAACAAGAGGAGGCCTGGGCCCCGACCTGATGCCCTGTCCATCCAGGGCTGTAATCCCCGCAGTTCATCCAACAGTCAGACAGAAACAGCCCATCGTTTGCAGACAAGGGGTTTCTGTGACCTCACACGGTCCCTGAGGCAGTTAGTTTTCTTTCCCCTTAATCTCCATATTGTGTTTCTCGCCACTGCTCCGAGAGGAGGATGAGCGCATGAATGCCCCCGCTGCCCAGACAAAGGAAGCCTTGCAAAGGCGCCTCCAGCTTAGCATCCCCCGAGGACTGGCCCATTTTCTCTTTCGCTAGCACCGTTGTTCCAGCGGGCTGAGCACATGACTGGCTTTGCTGGAGTGTCCTGGCCTAGCCTCACACAGGGATTGTCCCTCACAGGGTGAGGGTCGCTCAGAATTCCCACTGCAGGCAGGGTGGAGGGAACACCGCTAGCATCAGGCCTCTTCTGATCCGGCACTGGGAAGCAATGAGTCTAACTCCAGGGCTGACAATGACTCCTCCTTTAACCTCGGACCAGCCTCTTCCCCTTGCTGTGCCTCAGCATCTAATACGTCAAGTGGGGGTAATGATGCTCAGGAGCGAGTTGCAGGGCTGAGGTCTCGACTACATGCTCATTTGCTCTGGCTTGGTTAAGCCAAGGCAAACCTCCTCATGGGATGCTCTTACTTGGATTTAATTTCAATCTGTTCCTAAAAATGAACTGAAATAAACCTGGATTAAGATGAAAGAAGAATGTCCACACAGGTGTTTGCACCATTTAACTAAACCCGTTCAAGGGGTGCAGGTCAGCATGTAGACGAACGCCACGCGAGTTAGCTTGTGCAATACTTGGTAGCTGAAACACAGTCTCCAACTGCTGAGTGCTACCTTCAGGAGGAGCCAGTCCTGAGGGTCTGATCACAGAAATTAACTGATCAGCGAAACAATGGAAAATCGGTTTTATTCTGTCTATGCGTTCAGGGCCAGGCCAAGAGACCTGAAAATTTCTGAGCAGGGCACATTTCCCCTGCACTGTGTCTTTTTGGGGGAGGAGAGGGGGTTGTTTGTGAAAGGATCATCCCGCCTCATGATTCATTCCCCCTCAGGCCTCTCTGCCAAGGGACTATCGGTGTCAGAGCAAGTGAGATGTTCAAGCCTATTCCACCTAGAGTGGAACCATCTTTCCCTCCACCTTGGTACTTCTATGGCCTGCGTGACCACATCACTGAATGCTTCCTGAATCTTCCTGTATCTTCAAGACCCTCCCTGGGAGGTCAGGATTCTCATCCCCATTTCATGTCAGCAAAACTAAAGCTTGGGGAAGGGAAGTGACGGAGGGCTGGTCTACACTTAAAACACTAGTGACAGCTGTGCCACTGTAGCGTGAGTGTCGAAACTACCCATGCTGACACGAGACTCTCTCCCATCAGTGTAGATAATCCACCTCCCCAAGAGGTGGTAGCTAGGTCGATGAAGAATTCTTCTGTCAACCTATCACTGGCTACCCCAGGATTTAGGTCAGCATAACCCCATCGCTCAGGGGTGTGAGAAATTCTCACACCCTTGGCGACAGTTTTGTCAACCTAATTTTCTAGCCTAGACCAGACTTTACACACGAAGACTGTGGTGGAGCTAAGCCTAGGCCTCCTGAGGCCCAGTTACGAGCCAGTCTCTGAATCCTCTGGCTAGCAGTGCAGGGTTCGATTTGACCAGTGACTGAGCACAATTTTTCTCCTCACTAATTCCCACCGCAGCCCAGTTCTTAGCCCTAGTCTACACCTAAATATTAACTCAATCTAGCCACACCACTCAGAGCTGTAAAAAACTGTATGCCCTGTTTGATGCAGCAAGTTTGACCTAACACCCCTGGCGTAGATTCAGCTAGGTTGATGGAAGAGTTCTTCTCAGAAAGGTGGATTAACTACACTGATGGAAAAACCCCTTTGGTCACTACAGTAAGAGTCCACGCTACAGCGGCGTAGTTGCAGCTGTGTCACTGTAGTGCCGCCAGTGCAGATACAGCTTTAGTTTTAAGCCTGAGATATCTTTCAAATTTACCTTCCCTGAGGACGAAAAGGCCCCACTTCAAAGTGAAACCAGAGGTCAGTCGTTCGCCAGTATCAACAACCTAAGCCTTGCTTTGACCCTAGAACAAGGAGATGCCAAACGAGGTAACTTCCCACCAGAAAGGGACAGCTCATGGGTCAGCCAGTCCCTTTGGGAAGTCTTCTAAATACGGCTCCGACCAAGAGGGCTTTTTCCACAAGGCAGCCCTGTGTTTTGAGAGAGCCTCGAGGGGAAGGGCCGACACTGCTCCATCTCCCGCGCTTCATGCTGTACTCTAATGCGACACAAATGTTGGTAGCACAAGAAGTCTGTTCTAGCCGCCTCACGCACCAAATGCATCACGGAGACATCTGAGAGTAATTTCCCAGGCTGCTGGAGGGACTCGTCTCTGAGGAGACGTTGCAGCTTCACCTCCCAAGGCCAGGAGCAAGGTAGCGGCACATTGAAGAAAAACAACAAACAAAACAAGGTCTGTGTTCCCTGCGAACCCCAGATGCCTGCAGAAAGGTGGGGGGCATCCTCAGAAGAGGGTCCACCTTCGACGGGATGGGGGGGGGGGGGGGGGGGGGGGGGCTCAACATGCAAACCTGGGTGGAGTTAATAGGATGGTGCTGGCGCCAGGTCAGCAGATCGAATCATGGCAGGAGGGGAACGAGACGGAAGCGCTGGAGGGGAACTCTGTAACTCTCTGAGCCTCACCCCAAAGTTCTTCTCTCAAAGAGAGCGAATGGCAGGGATCTCAAACCCCAGAGAGCTGCTGCAGAGTGAGTTTTCAACCCCTCCTCCTTTCTTTCTGGCTAGATGGCCGGGGAATCCCGCAAACGCAGTGATTTCTAGGGGATGCTCCAAAGCTACGGTGGAGAGAAGGGCATGCAAGAACCCAGACAGGCAGGCAAAGTCTGAAACCGAGATGGGGCATGGGATTTCTTCCCAGTTGCTTTCTTTCCCCCTACCCGAGATGTGCCTCCTGAATGGGGAGGCGAGAACGCCAGCGTAACAGCAATTAAAAATTCAAGAAGAACGAAAAAGGAAATGATGTAGTGCTGAAAACCATTGAGGGCCACACAATTATAGCCAAGTTTTCAGCGGCTCAGCCAACACGCATTCTTTTAACGGCTGCTCTGTCGCAATGCCTTAGTTTAAACCCATTGAACATACACACAATATTATGGGGAGTGGGGAACCCAGTGCATTTGGGGACCACAGAGAAAACGATGATTGTCATGTTAATGAATATTAACATGTTGCAGTTGAACCCTTGGTGCTTTGTAAACACTAAGTCCCACGCTGTCAGAGCTGCATGCCAGCAACCAGGTCTACACTTCGAAGGTAGGTCCCTGCATGCCAGCAACCAGGACAGCAAGGGGGTGCTGCTGCAGTCCAGGGGCTGAGTGCATCGGCAGAGTTCTGTGCACGGGTTGCCCAAGGCTGGAGCGGCGGCTGGATGGGGGGCGTCCATCAGCAGCCAGGCAAGCGGGAGCTTGGACAGCACCTTCTTTCACTACACTTGCCTCAAACTAGCTGAGATCACTCCCAAATGCTGAGCTCACCCACCAAACATCAGTGAATCGAATCTCCAGTCTACAGACTCGACTCGAGTAGCTTGACTGGCTCCGCAGCAGCAGGCTATAAACTGGCGTGGCCTGTAAAAGGGCCACACCTGCTCATTAGATACGTCTCAGACATTTTCTCAGGTGTGTCTTGCAGAGAGCAACACACAGCAGTCGGCAGGCTGTGGGCTTCAAGCGCACTGAACTCCAAAGAAAGACTCTCATTGACTGCAGCGGGAACATGATCATGCCTCAACTAGGTAGCCTGTGACTGCTTGGGGAGGGCACGGGGATAGTGAAGGGTGACTACACATGATCGATGCACGTTTGTCGTTTTTGCTCCCACTGTGTTTACCAACCGCCTTGGGATTGAGTCTATTAAGGACCAGGTTAAAGAGCCACCACTAAAATTCACATGAAGGCTGTCGATCAAGACTGGGGATGTCTTTGGATCATCTGTTCTAGCTCAGCCAGAAGTCACTGGGTGCAATGCACAGCTCGCCGGGCTGCATGACACAGGAGGTCACACTGGATGATCGCAATGGCTCCTTCTGGCCTTAAAACTTCTGAACCCATGAAAAAGTTCATCTGCAAAACCCAGGCTCAGCTAAATTAAATGCAGGAGGTGTGGAGGGGGTAGGAGGAAGAGAGGAAAAGTGCAACACCCACCCAACGTACAGCTGAATTTTGAGCGGCAGTCCGGGGTGATAAGGTAAGGAAGGCTGCATCCCAGAGACCCAATTCTGCTGTGCTGGTGGGCTCCCAAAGGGTTAATTATAAATCTAATATCTTTTACAGATCAGAGGCAGATTTTCGCACACTGAGCCAATCAAATCTACCCCTTATTTAACAAATCCTGCACCTCACGGCTTTTCCGCTCCGCTCCCTTTGTTCCTTTGCAGTGCAGCTGGGGGGCTGGACCTAAGAGAAGGAACCTCTACATTTGTGCCTTTTCCCCTGCTTCTCTCCCTCCCCACATGCCCCCAGCCATCATCAGCATCATTGCTCCTGCCCCCCTGGCCTTGAAAAAGCTTTGGCTCTGCCAATCTGTGCAAATATCTTGCAGGGTGTGCATTTCAATGCCATTCCGCTTCCTTAGTGGAGATCAATTATTCAGACTCCCTCTCTCTCTTTTGCCTGAGTTAACACTGAAGAAATCAACCTCATGCGGACAAAGTCACCCCAGTTTTCATGACAAATGTGTTCCCCCGCCCCCATTATCACCACCTTTTTCCCTTGAAAAAGCATCACTTGGCCAACTCTCCTTTTACTTACCCAGGCAAATAATAAAACCTCCAGATTTTTCCCCCCCCACAATCGTTTTTGTTCCCCAGAAGTGGAGCAGAGAATAGTTTTAGAAGGAAAAAAATCCACCTTAAGGGAAATTGAGTGTCCTTTTTTTTTTTTTTTTTTAAATGCCTCGGACAAAAAAAGAAAGAAAACCACACACACACGCACGCACGCACCTTGGAAAGCTTCCAAATTCAGTAAGCTACTTAAGAAAATAAGTTAGTAGCCATTTATAATTTAAGATCATTACAAGAAAACCCCACCGCAGATCTCCAGGACCTTACAAATGACAGGGTAACCTTTGTGCTACAGAAATGTGTTTCCTCTCATCTCCCCCCCTCCCTCCACCACTCACCGCCCCCTCTAGTTATTCTGGTGCCCCAGGGAGCAAATGGTGTCAAAGCAAACTATGAGCTTTCCCCCTGCCCAGACAGCTGCATCAGCACGGTTCAAGATTTTAGAAAATGTGGGGAGCAGCGGTGCTGATTTCCCATAGCAACGGCTTACAAAGGTCAGTGCCCCCCCTCCATCGTCGCCCTACAACTGTGTCCACCAGTTCAGCTGCGGTTTGCAAATCCTGCTATTTAAACATGACATGTATTGCTGCTGCTGCTGCCTTCCACCAGCTTTGTAATCTCTGCATGCAGGAGATAGATAGATACCGGAGAAAGCTGTACCAGATTAACACGCACACACACACACACGCACACACACACACACACGGTGCCAAGGTTTAACCGGCAACAAAGACACAGAGAGAAAGAGAGAGACAGACATCTTGGAAAATTGCACGCAAGGGAAAGATAAGAAGGGAACACTTACATTTGCAGAATCCACTGGAAAAGACCCAAAAACTGAGAGGCGAAAGGAAAGGGAAGCATGGAAGGGTCCACAGGAAAACGTGACACACCACAACTAAGGACCACAGAGGAGGAAACACTGATCTAGTTATTCAGCCTACACACACTTCCCCCTCCCCCCTCCGAACAGCTGTAGGGGCCATTATCCCTCTTGCACAGCGCACGTACATAGCCGGAATGGCAGCAGTGCTGCATGCAGGCAGAGAAAGCAGGGTCGGTGTGGGCAAGGAGGGACAGAATTAACCCTCCTTTGAAACTGAACGCTGGGCTCCGGTGGGCTCAGAGAGGGCAGGCCTCGGCCTCTTTGGGGAGGCTTTGAAAAAGCAAAAGAGAGAAATAGATAAATACATAATCGACCAGCACCAAATCCCCCGCCCTGAAAAGCTGAGATTCAGCATTTTCCAAGCGCCGAGTTTTTCTGCCTCCACTTCGATCGAAGAACCTTAAATGCCCCCGACAGTTCTGTTAAAGGGACTGGCTGCGTATGCTGCTACTGCAGCACAGATACAACTCCCGTATCCCTTAAAGCAGAGCTGGGCGTTCCCTTCTGGGAACATGGCAATGGCCGGTTGCTGGTTTCTTTAACACACTGAGGTATTTCTGGTGGCAGAGCCTCAGTCCGATCGGCGTTCGCTGACCCCCCCATCCTCTCAACCTGGGCCGAACACAGGTCTAGATCAAGGAGAGCCTGCGTGGGAACGAAGGCAACCGGCCACCATTCTCTGCGCTCTCACTCCCCCTCTGATGTAATCGGGGAAGCTCACAGAACCAACGAGTTGTGGAGTCGCTCCACCGCACGTGCCTACGTAGAGTCACACTGCCAATCACCTCCTGTGGGGCCCGGATCCTGATCACGAGACCTTAGACTTGTAACCTGCTCACTGGCGGAAGAATCAAAATCATCTCGACAGCAACACTGGGGAGAGGATTATTTTCATTGGGGTGAGGGGCAGATAATATTTTCCCATCCTCTCTTATTGCAACCTGATCAGCTGAGAAAGAGCTGGCTCGCATTTCTCCTCCTGCCCCCGGCTTCCATGGCGTTTGGGGAGCTAAGTGCGGCTCTGTCAATCCTAAATCCCAGGTGCTTTGAACAAGGCGGCAAGCGAGACGACTCAGGAGGTTGGTGCGGGGAAAAAGGAGTCACCCAGTTCAAATCCTGGTACATTGGTACAGACTCGGAACTGCTGGCTCTTTGGTGAGAGTTTGGGGGCTCTGGTTTCCCCAAGGTGGGGGGGCGCGTCTACATGGCATAAAACATAACCCCTGCTCTTTGTGATATGAGAAGGCAGTCTGGCTCCAGCTGCTAATGACACAAAAACCGGCACCCTGGTTGGCCCCATGTTAGCAGTCTTAACAGGATGCATGAGGACTGACTGGCCCATGGAGATCACACACCCTTCTCATTCGCTAGATGGTCTCCAAGGCAAGGGAGCGGAGACACATCAACACAGTGGCACGGGGGAACCATACGCTGCTGCTAGCAGGTGCATGGGGAGATGGACGGGCTCTGTTCTGCAGGGTTTCCAAGCCACAAGCACCACCTTAACTCAAAGAGAATGTAAAACAGATCGGATTGCGGGGCAGACGGCAGCAGGCGGCTGCAGTTTAAACATGGGATGCAAGGAAGCACAACTCCGACAGCACTATACCTTTGGGAGCAGGAAGCACAACTCCGACAGCACTACACCTTTGGGAGCAGGAATGGAAGAGGCTTGCCCAGATGCTCCATAGGACAAAGCATGAATGTGGAGAGATTGCAAGTGACCCTCCGCGTCTGTCAAGAGCTGGTAGCTGTCAGTTACTAAAAGGGACACTGGATCCTTGCTAACTTTCACAGGTCCTCAAGAGTGAAATCCTGTGACGAGGAAGATGACTGATCAAATGGAGAAGCACTAATAGGGAACTGCGAGGGGGTGGGGGTCTATAGAGAACCGAGCATAGCAAATATCGTGACAGCCCAGTGAGCAGAGCATGTGGTTGGACTGACAAACCAGCTATGCTTCCTGTAGAAGACCATCTGCGTGCTGCCTGACCTCATGGCTGACCAAGGAGAAGAGAGAGGGATAACGCCGAGCAGGAATTAAAGGTTCTGAATGTGAATTCCTACCAATGGGATGGAAAGAGGTGGGGGCAAATTGTGAGAGCAGCCCAGGACCTCCACGGTTTGTAAGAGCCAGGGAGTAAAGTAAAGTATAGGGGGTCAGATCCCCAGCTAAGGTAAATCAGCATATACCCAACACAGCTATGCCCGCTTAGACCAGGTGAGGATCTCGGTGCAGTAAGTGCCACTTAGTTAGTGCCGCCTATCCAATCCCAAACATCTGTCCTCCAGTTAAACCACAGAGAAAAGCACCACTCTGTCCATTACTGAGATGCAGCCACCTCTGGGAGCTTCTCCACAGGAGCACCTCGCAACTGTTTGGGTCAGGAAGCAAAGAATACCACCCCTGGTTGAAACAACAGGGAGAATTTAAGGAGAAAGAACCTGGGTGTTTATCCGCCCACGTCCAAATTCAAATGGGACCTTTAATGAGCAGAAGTGGTCAATGCCTCAGTTCTAGGTCTTATCTGAAAGCTGGGGGGCCAGATCCTCATCTTAGATAGCTCCTCTGACTAAGGGAACTAAACCAGTTTTCAGCAGGTGTAGATCTGAGCTCGGGATGAGCAAGGAGTTGCCATGCTGAGTTTGCATCTCACGCAAAGCGCATCCAACCTCTTCCAGGCAGTAACCTTCAACCTCTGCCTATATATTCTAGCTGACAATCTATCCCTGGGACTTATCTGGCCTCCACCACTGCACTATGTGAGCACCTCACAATCTGGAATGTGATTACCCTCACAACACCCGGGCAGGGCAGTGCAATTACCCCCATTCTACAGATGGGGCAGAGAGCGCAGAGAAGCTAAGGCCATGTCTATTCTGCAATCAGTACAGATGTGTTACTGCAGCAGGTGTTGATGCATCTGAGCTACGAGCAACTTCGGTCTAGCCAGCACAAATAATAATATCAGCGAGGCTATGGCAGCACGCTCATCTATTGGATGGCTTGAGACAGAGACGCACCTGCGGATATCAGCCAGCACAGACGCTGCTTGACAAAGGCCATGGGAAAAACCTGTGGGTTAGGTTATACTTGATCCCTGAAGAGAAAGCAAGTTCCTGCCACCCCAGGAGGAAATGAGCCTTTGAATCCTAAAGCAATCCTGTGTCAGCCTGGTAAGCGTAAGAGCGAGAGACGAGCCCAGATCTGTTCGGATCGGAACCAGTGGCCCCTGGCTGTTTAGCCAGACTATGTAAAAACCAGAATGTTTCAAAGCTGGGGCTCTTTAATTTTTAAAAAATCTCCTGAATGAATAATAATAATAAAACCCAGAACAAACAGACAAGCCTTTCTTCCACGTTCCTGCCTGTCGTAAATCAAAGTGTCACTCCCAAAGCCAGCTCCAAACCGCATGTGCTCTCCGCAGGAAAAATCAACAGCTGGCAAAGCCAGGGAACAGGTTTTAAATCCCTCTTGCTCAGCAAGCACCAGCCTGGCTTCATCCTTGGGCCGGCAGGGATCTTTGTTTGCTTGTTCCCCTCGTGTTAATTTAGGGCTGGCTCTCGAAAGCACAAAGGGGCAGTTGGATGCCTGGTTCCCCCACAAGTGAATGGGAGTTGGGGTCCTGCATCCTGCTGCTGCCTTTGACGATCTTCCCCACGAATGCCCTATTTCCCAGAGTGCTTAGCATTGAAGGCAGGGTGGTGGGAGTCTGTTAATAACTCACTTATAATAAGGCAAATACAAACACAGGGCCATTGAGCCAGCTGCCTCCCGGGGAAGCTGGTATTACCACTGAGCCAAGGAGCGCCCTAAAGAAGAACAAAGGGAAATTAAACATTAAAATGGTCTGGGACTGCACCAACCAGCGGGGAGAGCATGAAGTGACAGGCCGGGGGTAGGTCGGAGGGTGGAGGGTACTCAGGGACAGTTGATGCAATGAAGGCAGAACAGTCCAGTGGTTAGAGCAGAGGAAATGAGCATCAAGGTGCCTGGGTTCTATTTCCAGGTCTGGGTGTGAACCAGCGTGAATCACTTCCACCTCCCCTTACCTCAGTTTCCCCAGCCATAAAATGGGGATAATGCTACTTAGCCATCTCTTCAAAGCAACTGAAGTTCCACAGCTGTCAAGTGCTATCTGGGGTGGCGCGAGGGGAGTTTGTTATTCTTTGTGCGGCGCTTATGGGCACACGAAGCGCTGCATGCCGTATTCGCTTCAGGTTGGTGCTCATCTCATTATCCGCAGCAGTTTGCGCATCCCTGCTCTTTAAACTAGAGCAGGGTGCGGGTGATGGATGACTGGCTGCTTCCAGTGCTTTCCGACAGTAGCTATGCTAT
Organism: Emydura macquarii macquarii; assembly: GCF_026122565.2. Lineage (NCBI taxonomy): Eukaryota > Metazoa > Chordata > Testudines > Chelidae > Emydura > Emydura macquarii. The sequence continues at coordinate 377,704 of NW_027133394.1, forward strand.
GCCGACCCAGCTCTTAAAGCAATTCCTGAGCTTCCCCACAGAGCCACACATCTAAATACCCCCACACGTATGCACGTGAACATGCACACATGTGTGTGCGCACACAAAAGCACGCCATATATGTACACAACTTCATGCACATACAAACACCCCACACACACACACTCGTGTGCACATGGTCCCATACTTACAAACAGCTCCACATGCATGTATGGGCACATACACAAAACCCATGCACACATGTATGCCATTCACACGCATGCACACCTCCCACCCACCCACACGCACCACTTCAGCTGAGGACCGGAATACCCAAAGCCCGAGTGACGCCAGCTACCAAAGGATGCGTGCAGAGCGTACAAACAAGTTGAACTCTATCCTGTTCTCACATGCTCACTCCAGCAGCAGTGCCTTTGTCCCACTCAGTCGCTTCCCCGCCCTGGAGAGCTCCTGCCCAGTCCAGAGGCTGGTAAGAGGCATTAATAAAAAGGCAAACAACAAAACCCTACCTAGCCCCAGTGGGCCACCTGTATCGCTTCCCCTTTCTCAGCTGGATGCCCGCCTCTCTCTGTCCTGGGTTTGTAATCCGTACCCACCAGGAGAGCTTTGGCCATGCCCCCCATGCCACAGTTGAAATGGGATCCAGACCTCAGCAGCTGTAATTCAGCACAGCTCCACTAGAGTCAATGAAGCAATGCCAATTTACGCCAGCTGAGGATCTGGTCCCAGGACCCACAAGAAATCACACACCGAGCTACAGAGGAGCAAAGGGGGCAATTCACTCCGGTTCACTGTTATTTAATGAGTGCGTTGCTGGAGCGCCCCAGGGCCACAATCCAGACTGTGCTAAGTAATGCAGAGCAAAGTCCCTGTGCTACAGATTTTCCAATCTTAGGAGACGAGCGATGCGTGGCCAGGGTGAGGGATCCAGTCAAACACATCCCATCACAGATTCCTGGGCTGTTTTCACACAGTCCTCGTAAGTCAAGGAAGTGCCGACTCGCCTCATCTGCCCCTCAATCCAGCCATCACAAACGGGATGCTGTAAGGCAGCACAAGGACGCTGGGTTTTAAGGGGAGATTTGAAAGGCGGAAAGGAGCCTTAGGGAGTAGGACATGGGAGGCAGCAGACAGGGCATGGGGCTGGAACTCAGAAGCCACAGGTTTTATTCCTAACTCCACCACTGACCTACTTCATGAACATATGCAAATCCCTGTCCCGTTCTGTGCCTCGGTTTCCCCTTCCACCCTGCACCTCTTCTGTCTATTTAAACTGTAAGCTCCTTGGGGCAGGGATGGTCTCTTGTGCTCTGTACGTGCAGTGCCTCGCACAATGGGGCCCTCATCTCGGTTGCGATCTCTAGTTACCACCATGATACAAGCAGCATCTTCTAAGTATCGCATCAGAGGTAGGTGCTAAGGAGAGGCTTGACGGGGTGCAGAGCAGAGGCCCTGCGCGTTATTCCAGGGAGGGCACGCTACTTAAAAGGCAGGGTCTATTAGCTTTGCCCCTTTCAATTATTTTTCTGTTATTTTATTCAGTCTACAAAGAGCAGCTCCTGGGAAGACAGAATGGAAATTCTGCCCCGCTCCAGCCACCTTCCTCTCGTCACTGCACTCCACCCCAGGCATGACAAATTGTGCTGACATGGGGGTCAAAGGAACGAGGAACATGGTGCTGGCACACAAACACTCCCCTCCCCATCATCCTGAAGGCCTCGTAGTGAGAGAGCATCCCTGTCCTGAACTGCTTGTAGTCTGAATGGACAAAGGGCAGGGGGGAAATCGAGGCACAGAGCCTCACCCAAGGCCACACAGCAGGTCAGTGGCAGAGCTGGGAATGGAACCCAAGTCTCCTGACTCCCCATCCAGTGCACTATACACTAGATCATGCTCCTCCACAACAGATCTAGCATGCTGCCAAGACCCATGGTTTGAAGTAAGACCTCTCTGAAGCACAGCAGGTAGCCAGGCAATGCAGCATATGCCGCTCCTCTCCCCCCCATGGAACAGAAGCTGGTCCCTCAAGGGCTGGCCAGGATGCCTGTGCTTAGCTGTTGCTGCTCGCAGGGAACCAGAGAGCTGATCAGATCAAAGCTGCACCGGCTCATGCTTTCCATTCCGAACTCCGGCAGCGAGAGGATGTGGGGGGCAGCTGCGCAAACCCCACCCTCCAGGGACAAAGGTCTTTGCCATCGTCAGCTGCGGTCCATGTAGCTGCAGCTTTTGCTGATTCAGGGGAAGGCGCGTGGGAGGAATGGAAGTCCCATTGCACAACGCAGCTCTGTCATGTGGAGAGGGGGGTGTATCAGAGTGTACACAGAAGGTCAGTGAGAGAGACAAAAACATGCCACTGACAACCAGAAACCTCAGACTTCCAAGAGACATGAGTCTTGCTGGCTCCCTGCCTCGCACTTCAGCACAAGAAGGGTGTTCGTCCAGGCCAGACACTGAGCTTGTGGTTTCCCTGCACTGGCAGATTCACTGCTGCTGCTCCGTAAGCACTGGCTGTGAGATCCCTGCGCTGGGAGAACGAGCAATGCCCATAAGAGTCTGTCTACACTGCTTGGTAAACTCAGGCTCAGACTCAGGTTTGAGCCCAAACCCTTCTACCATCCACACACAAACATGTCTGACTTGGGTCGGCAAGCACTCAGAACCTGAGTCCTAGGACCCACCAGCAGGTCCTGCTGAGAAGCAGAAAAAGAAGATTTTTCCCTTTCATGTTCCTAGGGGCACTGTAGGAAAAAAACAAAGGGAAAAAAAGGAGAAATACCTTGGCAACATCCTTTCCAAGACATCCGAGCTGACTGTCCTGGGCATTTCACTACAATCACTACGATTGGAGGCTCCCCCACACCTTCTGCAAGCTACAGCTCCGCAGGGGGGTCTAAGTGGGGGGCATGCACTACAGAAGTGCCATGCGCAGTTCCTCTTGCACCGCGGGCCTATGGCAACAGCCACGCCGATCGTTCCACGGAGCCGGAAGGGAAGGCAGCATGCCAAAAGCAGAGGCTCTCTACGTGTCCGACACACACCCCGCAGCAGCGAGGGGTAACCTCAAGAACAACTCAGGGAGAGGGAGCTCTGGGAATCATCTGCTGTCAGATGGTCTGGCACTCACTGCCTCAGCAGTTCTGTGGGAAGAATCCCCCAAGACCTTGCATAAACCACAATGAAACAGGACAGGAGAAAAAGGGCATGCACTGGTTTGATGCCGGGGAGGAGATAAGGAGGACACTGGACTCCTAATCATGGTCAGACGCTGCCATGGGCACTGCCCGCTGACCCTCCCTAGAAGAAGCCTGAATCCCAGTAGCTTCCTATCCAGCTGGTGGGGAGCCTATTATTTAACATGCACATGGGATAACTTAAGGGCAGGCGAAAAAACACCTGCTTGACGCTCCAGGAGACCGTGGGAACAGATTTGCCAATCTACTGAGCTCACCATCCTCCACGTAAGCTGCCCCGGCTTTGACCAGAGCACTCAGCACACACTTCGTGGGCAACCTTCTGATCTCAGCCACCCTGGTGTAAATCCAGACTGGGCCCACTAAAGTCAATGGAGCTCCCCTGGATTTCTGCCAGGCTAAGTGCAACTGGGGATCTGCCCCATTTCAACTGACACTCCTCACCTGCAAGATACTGGACAGCTAGGCACAGCTGAGCGTGGTGCGATGCCGCTGGGGATGCCTTTGGCAGGGAAGCCAGAAGCCAGGATCTCTCCACCCAAGAGCCTCTACCGCCTGGGCCGAACAAAGGTCTGCTAGCTTCAGTGCTCTAGTGGACTCAATCTTTAAGTGGTCCAGCCACCGGGGAAGGAGGACAGAGAGCCCCCACCACGTAAACTCAGTTTCCATAAGAATCCGGAAGCTGCTCCCGGTGCAGTGGCTGTTCCCCTGCCTGGCCCCATGCAAAGCTTGGCATCCTAGTCTGAGAATTCAAATACCAAAACTGCAGCTCTATAGATGAGGAGGCCTGATTCTGCCTTTGCTCAGTGTAAATCAGGAATAACCGCACTAAAGTCAATGGATTCACAGTGGGGTAACTGGGAGGAGAATCAGAACCATGGCTTTTCTAATAGCATGTGATCTCGGGGTGATGGGGAGGGGCAGCAAACTCCCATCAATATCTGCTCTCATCTCACAGGGGGCTCTCCTGTAATGTCTGTGCTTGCACAAGGTGGTCCCACAAGGAACCACAGCCCATGCATCTGGAGGAAGAGGGGGAGAAGCACCCCGCCGTTCATGTTCATCATCACTTTTAATAACGCACTCGTTTGCTGCATGGTAATTGAGGGTGGAGAAGTCGGCTCCCATACCCGTTCTTGGGTTCTGGGATTAGGACGGGTTGTGCAAACCTCAGATGCTCCTCGAGTCGTCCTCACCCTCCCATCTGTGGCTTGGGGCTCCTGACCAAAGTCAAGTTCTGCAGCTCTTATTCCAGCAGGAGCCCCGGTGAATGTTAACGCCTGGTCATCGCCCCCAGCCTAGTCCAGCTGTGTGGTGGTTAGGGCAGTCAGCAGAGGGGGCAGGGGCTGCTCCATCAACAGGCCCCAGGGCTTGTTCAGTGCTTAAGACCTACAACTTGATGGAACAGCCCTGGGAAAGCTGTGCAAGAGCCCAGCACAGAGCTGGGACGGGCAGGTTTGACAACAGGGCTGCAGGCAGCTCTGCATGTCACCAGGACTGCTGCGGAGGATAACTGGGCAACAGCACAGCTGGCCAACACAGGGGGACAGCTGAAGATCTCCCATTCTCTACATCCATATCATTCACAGACTTTTCCGAGCCCAAGCTGGGGTTTCTACTTTGCCTTGCATCCTCCTGTTAGTTGCTTTTCCTGCTACCCTGCCACCCTTCTGGCACCTCGGTGTGCACACTGCACTTGTTCTGTAACCCTGCTGCACACGTATTTACAGAGCTGCTTAATACTGCCGAATAAGTCCGCAGTTGAATTTGGCCCCCTAAAGCTATTTCTCACGTGCACCAGTGTCAATCCACAGTAACGCCAGTGGAGACGCTTCTGATTTACGCTGGTACAGCTGAGAGCACAATCTAGCCTGCTGGTCTCAGTGGAGTCACTGACGTGAGACCAGAACAAGGCCCAGAATTTGCCCATTGCCACTATCTCGCAGGTGAAGAGCGTAAGTTGAAGGGGCCAGATCCCAGTTGCACTTAGTCGGGCATAAATCCAAAGGAGCGCCCTTGACTTCAGTGGAACCAATCTGGATTTGCACCAGAGTGGCTGAGACCAGAACATTGCTCCCAGAGTCTGTGCTACAGGTAAGACAGGCTCAGGAATTCCTATTTATCTTGGTACTTAGCTGGCCCCCATCACTGTAGTATCCGAGCGCCTCCCGATTTTTAACACCTTTATCCTCCCAACACACTGTGCGCAAGGCAACGCAATTGTCCCCATTTTATAGATAGGGAACTGAGGCCCAGAGTGGCTACGTGCCCCAGCTCACACAGAGAACCGAACCTGCTTTTTCCAAGACCCATGCTAGCGCTCTAACCACTGGATCATCCTTCCTCTCCCTGTCCCTCAACACGTTACCGAACAATTACACTTCTGTGCACAACTGGTGGAAGCATGAATTTCTAAGCCGACAACTCTCTAAGGACAACTCCATTAGCCACAACCGCTCTCCCTACGGAGCACAAAGGTTATGGTCTCCAGTGCGCGACAGCAACAGAACGGATCAATCCATACAGGCAGAACAAGGGGAAAATGACTTTGCGGAGCAAAAGGAAGCTGGCTAGTCAGCCAATGAGAGGCTGCTACACACTAGAAAGGGCCCATTTACAGCCACTGCAGGAAAAACACCAATACACCAAGATGCCACAGATGGAAAGAAAGAGTCCTGGATTTGGGGTCTGGGCCGGCTGCTAGGTACTCCATCTTCGGTCACAACTGTCACCTCTGGCAGCAGGGAACTAAGTATATGTGGGCTAAAAGGTGAATAGGTGGAAGAATGCCTGGCTGGGGAGGTGGAGGGTGACGGAGAGAGGCCAAGAACTGGAGTAGGGACAAAGGGTCTTGCACCCGATGCTGCTTTCAGTTACTTTAGTGCACTGTTAGCCCAGTAACTCCATGGAAGGCAGGGGAGTAACTGCAGATTTACAGCACTGTAACTGAAATCCAGATATGTGTGTTCCAATCATTATTTCCAATAAACTGGTTTGCTTATTTTAGGGGCTAGACTTCAAAAAGGAGTCTGTTCCCAGGTACAGTAAGATAGTGAAAAAGAGATAAGGATTCTGAAAAACCTCTATGGATAATGAATTTAATATTCCTACTGGGCTTGATGCTGATCTCGCTCACACCAGTGTTGCTCTGGGGAGACTCCACTGACCTCAGACTTAAGTGAGGAGAGAAGCAGGCCTGTACGATTTATCCGGCTACAGAAACCTAATCACGACTGGCTAACACGCTGTGTACTCACCTGCAGTGCTGTCCTGTGCATGAAGAAAGGCCCAGCAAAACAAAAACCGTAGCAGTGTTCCTGAACCACACACGCACACTGCACTGAAGAGCAAAAGTTTAGAGCACGAGGACAGCTTTCAAAGTCCCTCAACGCAGTTTGCGTGGTCTTTGGGCCTTTGGCAAGGAGGCTAGCTCCACGAGAAGCAAGCAGACCAAATCATCGGAACGCTAGCTGCAGACAAATGGTAGTGGCTGGAAACAGAGCATTCCTCTAATTGCCAAGGCATGGGGAAGGGGGCTTTAAAGCATCTGTTGTTAATCTGCCTTGGATCCCTTTCAAAGAAAGGTTGGAAAATTCATAACTGCACACGCAATTGGCAAATCAGTTCAGCCCCACAATTCACAGCAATCAGTACACTCGAGTCACACAGTCTTCACCAAGCCACGGGCTGCAACTTTTTTATGCCAGCTGGGTTCGGGGGAAGGGAGACACACAAGAAAGCCCAGGGCCACTGGAATAAGAGCTTTCCAAGCTGGTGGGACTTTTTAAGGCTGTGATGAGAAAAGGCTGAGGGAGGAAAGACAGATTTTCAGTGTCAAAAAGTCAGACTCTAAGGGCTCAGTTCTGGTTCTGCCATAAGCCTCAAGTGAGGAGTAGCACGTAGCCATGCTGACCCACCAGCAGTGGCTCAGGGTGAGTCTACAGTGCAGCTAGAAGGATGCTTCCCAGCTCAGGCAGACAGATGTGCTAGCTCTGCTCTAGCTAGTGCGCTCAAATAGCAGCGCAGGCAACCAAGCTAGCGCGCAGCTGTCTACCCGAGTTGGGAAGAACACTGGCAGCTGTAGTGTAGACGTATCTTCAGATTGTCTAATTCGTGGGTCTTCCCTGGCACCTGGAAGGAAAGAGACTGACTTTGTTCAGAGGGTGAGGAATGAAATATCAGGAGCTTGATTCTCCATAGTCATCAGCATCTCCCACCAATTATTTTTCTATAGAAATTTTGAAACCTTTTTTTGTTTTTTTCCCCCCCAATCTCCTGTGAACATTTTTTTCAACTTTTTTCCCCAGTTTTCAAAATATGTTTTCAACTAGAAAAAAAAGAATTACTTTGGTATTGTTTCAAAAACTGAATGTTTTTTTATGGAAACATTTTTGAATTTCATTTTTTCACTGAAAATTTTTGACAAAAATTAAGATTTTCCTGCAGCAATTTTTTCCCCTAAAAGCCCATTTTGAAAAGACAAAGTGTTCAGACAAAAATAATTTGACCAGCTCCAATCCTCAGCCTCTTTAATTCCCATTGTCTCGGCACCAGAACCCTGAATTCTGCAAACAGATATAGGAAGGTAGGTCACATTTCAGGCCTTCCTTTACTTATGTCTGTAGCTCTTCAGCATCAGTCACTTACTTATTCATTAAAAGGGCCATGTTGCATAGCAACACCTGCATGGCTTGACGCATGGTGTTTCTGAAAGGCAGGGCATCTAAGCGGAGAGGAGACCAGACAGAGTAGAAGCTGAAATCTGACACCAACAGACCATTTGGAAGGCAAATGACCCAGGTTGTCTTATCTCTGTGAGTTTACATCATACTTATCCCCCTGGCATCTGATCATCACAAAGCTGCAGTGGAAAAACCTCTCTGCTTCTTGGAATTGCAACTCCAATGACCAAAGACCAGACCCTCAGGGGACACATCTCCATTGACTTCATTTACACGTGCTGGGGGTCTGATTCCAGCTCCCTGCTACTACAGACTATGGATCAATCCTGAATAATCTTTACTCATGCCAACCCTTCCACTGACTTCTTCTGTAAGACAACATAAATAAAGAGTATCCACATGGGTTAAGGATTGCGGGATCAGGCCCTGACCCTAAGAACAGATGATGATACTATAATTATTTGATTATTTACATTACAGAAGCCTTAAATGAGACCGGGCCCCATTGTGCTAGGTGCTGTATAGATACAGAATAAGAGACAGTGACGGTCTCTAACCCAAAGAACTTACAACCTAAAAGATAAGGCAGACAATGAGTGAGAGAGGAAAGAGAGAGATGAAATGATTTGGCCAAGATAACTTGAACCATCCAGTGAACAACACCGACCACTCCCAGCTAATGAAAAATAGGTACTAAATGTGCCTTATTGTAGGGTCTTTCACTGTGGAGGGTGAAATTCATCCACAAGACCCACTGAAGCCATTCCTGAAAGAGGACTGAGGAACACTATTCATCCATGAAGGACGCAAGGTTTCCCGGAGAGGGGGAATGTTGATTCCCTAGCTCAGTTCAAAGAGATTATTTTGACCACTTCTGCCAGCCTGCACTTCAGACACACTACAGGGATCTGGGTCCTGGGAAATACAATGTAAAATGGAGTCATGTGAGCCCGCGAAATAGCATGCCTCCTGAATGATGTGCCAATGTAGGATAGCACATCTCCCATAAACATGAGTTAGGGCGGCAATGCCCAGCTCAGAAAGCAGGAGACCTGAGTACAATTCCTGACTTTGCTACTTACTCCGTTGGTGGCTTGGGCAAACCACTTCCTCTCTCTGTGCCTCAGCTTCCTCTCTAAAAAGAGGATAATGATACTGGCTTCTTTTCTGCAAAGACCATGAAAGAGGGAGGCTTTTCACATTTCGCATTAACAGGCAGAACTAGTGGGGGAAAGGGACCGTTTTGAGTGAAATGTGACCCATCCAGAGGAAAAAAAACCTCAGAATTTTGTACATTCCATTTAGACGAAGGCTGACGTCTGTACTGATTCCTATGACAGTTTGATATTGTGCATATTTTGAGGCAAAAACAAAAAAATCTTTCACCAGCTACATGAATAGGCCACAAAAAAAGGCCCAGAACAAAAGCTCATGAAATGCTCTGAGATCTTGTCGTCCTCCCATGCCACTGATTGAGAGTGAGAAATAACTGTGACCCCAGAACTTCCTGTACCCTATGACACACTACATGGAGGGACACATTTCAGCCACACTTTAACTGATCAGCCCTTTGCAAACCGCTGGGATGTAGGTATCGTCACCATCCACACATTACAGATGCAGACACGGGGGCAGAGGAAGGGCAATTGAGGAGGCAGTGCGGTCTAGAAGATACAATGTTGGACTAGTAATCAGGAGACCTGGCTCCTGCGTTGAGGCTGGCTGGCCTAGTCAGGTCAGTAATACAGAGTCGGAACTGCCCCAGGTCACATAGCAAGTCAGTGCCATGTGCCGTGCCACTGTAGCGTTTAAGTGAAGATGCTCCTATGCCAACAGAAGACAATGTAATGAATCCACTTCCCCAAGAGGTGGTGGCTATGTCAGCGGGAGACGCTCTCCCATCCATAGTGCTGTCTGCATGGAAGGATTTTTCACTCCCCTGAGCGATGTAGTTATACTGACATCGATTTGTAGTGTACACCTGGTCTCAGCTTCTCTGAGTTCCCATCTGTACAATGGGGATAACAGCCCTGCCCTGCCCTCCTCACAGGGCCACGAGGATAGCTATATTAAAAACGGCAAAGCTCTCAGGTACTAGGTGTGATGGCGGCCCACAGAAGTTCCTAAGGTAGATCGCTTAAGAGCCTATCTGGTGGTAGGCCCAGAGGCAAGTGTCCTGTCTCCCTGCCCTGTGCTTTAACTACTACACCCTTCTTCCTCTGGCTCTCACTGAAGACAAAAGCGCAAAGTCTGGGCCTCCAGTTGAGTGGAGTAGGGCACTCCGCCGGCAGAGCGCGCGCACGGATTCCTACAAATAGCCTCTTAGCTAGCACTGCCACACTGCTCCGAACGGCACAGCTGCCTTTTTCATCCATGCTCGCATCCAGGTCGTAACTCGAATTCCTACCCCATCATCGGCACAGCGTGAAGCACAAGCGAGAGAGTTCAGGAGAAGCCAACTGGCAGCAGGGCCGTTCCAGAAGGAAACGCTTTCCAGGCTTGGGAGCTCAGCGGCTGTTTGAGTCGAGTCAATGGAGCAAGCTCCAAAGAGAAGGGGGAGGGAGGGGAAAAAGCCCTTTTTTGTTTAAACTACAAAATGTGTTCTATTTTTGTTCTGGGCTCAAAGTCTCTTTTTTTCCCTCAAGCTCAGCTGACTTCCCCCAGTACAAACACTGAGCCACCAGATTGGCTTCCCAGCTCCATGCCGGGTGGGTGACTAGCATAGAGCAGAAGACATACAGTGGGGTTTGTGAGGCTGCCAGCCCAGCATAGTGGGTTGGCCAGGACTCCAGTCATTGGCAACCAGCTCCACGGCAGTGCTACAATATGTTCCAAACGCCAGCTGTCACCCTCCCCACCCGCCCACCACCTCAGCTCCAGGCACTGCAATAACCTGATCCATGGGGGAAGCTACGAGGGAGGGCTGTACTTCCTACCTCCAGGAAAGACAAGGAATCATTCTTCTCTCCCCCACACCCCACTGTAACTTTGGAGTAAGTGCAATGCAGCTCAAAGCAGCGTGACATCAGAATCAGGTCCTACTGCGCGAGCCCTGCCTCTCAAAAGCTGTAGCATAACTGAACAGAAATTGGGGATGCCACAGAAAATGATCTAAAGGCCATGTTCCCTCTGCCCTCTCTAGAGGCAGGTCCCCAAGCATGGGGTAGATACATGCTGAAAAGCAGCTGTGTGTGGTGTACGCCCACACCAGTTTCTAGTTACTAAATGCTGCCCGAGTCACCTGGCCACGGTGGCGTGGGAACACAGAGGGGGCTGCGTTTGAGTGACTCCTTAGTCACTCGGTTACCAAGAACTGACCTCTGCCCGCCTAGCTGAGAGCTGGCACATCACTGTGCACACCCCGGCTTGCATCCACTGCCCAGAACATCTTGATGCTTTGTTTTGGCCTGCTTTAAAGGGAAGGTGATTTGGGTGGCCCTCCACACAAAAGACAAAAACCCACGAGGGTCTTTAGGAAGGAAGCCGGCAGGACATAGATAGTCAGGTTCCAACCAAGGAAAAGGGGTTTGCAACAAATCTCTGATGAAAAGTCACCTCCCCCACACATTAAATCCCCAGGTAACACCCCACCCGTCTAAGATGCCAGGAGAATGCAGAAATGACAGAACACCACACACACCCCGCTCTGAATAAATGCAAAGCCCATTCAAATCTTACCATTGGCTTCGGACCACGCCCTCAACACAAAGATAAAGGAGCCCCTCTCCTCAATCCTTTCATATACCTAGCTCCTCCTCCAAAGTGGACGTGCTGGGATAACCCTATAAAATAGCAGGGGCCCTATTCACCCCAGCCATGGTACAACAACTTCCACTGAAGTCAATGGGAACTACTTGTATCATGTAGGCCAGGGAGGTGGGGGGGAGGAGAACTGGGGCCCAGAAGAACAATCTCACTAAGGCTACCAAAATAATAGCGTCTCCTCTTGTCACTGGTCAGATCAAGCACCCAATCACTCACCCCTGCCGTATATAAAAGGCAGGATAATGCCCACCCCTCCTGTAAGTACTTGGGCAAATTCCCTAATTGCATCTCATCCCACAGGCTAATGGCTAGCTCCCATGTAAATACCCCTAACCCCATGCTTGCTCCTCCCCTGTAATTGTCAGTATCAAACCACCATGAAAAGCTAAGCTCTGCCCATCCAAGCAGCTCACTCACACAGCAGCATGCCCTCTGATCCATCCCCGCCCAGCTGGTGGCACATATGTATTGGACATCTTCGCCCTCTCTCGCGTGACCACATGGGGGACACAGGTCAGAGGCTGGCAAGGCAGCAGGAGGCATTTCACAGGCTGCCACCCGGCTCCTTCCGCCTCTCAGGGGTGTGACCCTCTTGTCTGCAGTCAACCGTTCAATTAAAAGCAGGTGGAGATTCCAACATGCCCCAGTCCAGGCAAGTGCTGACAGGTCCCCTGTGCAAAACACTGCTGCCTGCTGTTAGGAAAGCCGACAGCCCCTGAATCAAATGCTGCTGGCGATCAGACACTGTGAGCCCAGTTTCATGCAGTCCAACTGCTGGACCGGGAACTATGAATCCTTGGTTCCTAAACCCAGATCTGGGCATAAGCTTCTATCTACCCCACTTGCAAGTAACAAAGCACTAACGCATGGCCTGTCCCTGTTCTGTGCCTCAGTTTCCCCATCTGTATAAATGGGATAACGATACCGACCAGCCCCAGAGTACATTTGGTAGATTACTTAATGGTTCGGAAGATAAATAGATACATACTACACCTGATGCTCAACAGACTACACTTAGGTACCATACAGCTGCACTTCTCATCTGTAGGTCTCTAATTACTTTAGAAAGGAGGACACAATCTATTTTACAGCTGGGGAAACTGAGGCACAGAGAGACAATGTGACTTGCCCAAGGTCACCAAAACAGGCTGGTGGCAGAACCTGGCTCTCCTGAATCCCAATCCAGCGCCAAATCTATTAGCCCACACTGCTTCCTGAGACATGGCATTCTCCCCTTGCTCTTAGATCTCTACGACACCTTCCTCCCCAGCTATTTAACACTCCAAACACACACAGAAAGCACATGCATTTAAAGGGGTACAAAACGCCCCGAGGGTGGGTGGCACACTTACCTTCCACATCTGTTTTGGCAATTGAGAGTCAGGAGAATGGGTCAGGGCGATCAGCTTCCTTAGTTTATATATATTTTTTTTCTTTTCTTCTCTGTTTTTTTTTTTTTCCTGGTTCGTGCCTCTAATAACTTCAGCGATCGCTCATTTCCAACACAGTCATTAAGAGAAAGGCCAATGATTCACTTCTCCAGTACCCCTGGCTGCTCTCCTCGTCAAAGCTAATTGTAATTGCTTCTTGGGGCATGTGCCATGTGCTCAGATGGAGGTGGTGACTCATTAGCAGTCCCCCATACACACCACATACACACCCATCCCGCTCTGCATAAAAATGACGAAAAGGAGAGAGGGAGGGCCAGAGCTATTTTCCAGCGATTCCGCCTCCAAGAAGCCATCTCTTGCGGGCTGCAGCCACACGAAATTGCATTTGGTGATGCTGCTGGCTTAGGGTTCTGTTGGTGCAGTCCCTTGCGTAGCAGCCAGAGCTCTCAGGACCTATGTCAGAGTGATTAAGACAGGCGAGCTGGGGATTCCCCAGTTCCAAACGGCTGCCCAACCAAGCAGTAAGTGCTGCACGTAGGGGAGAGCTGGGAAGAAACGCCTCCTCTCATTGCCTCTAAGGCATCACACAGGATGCTTTCTGAGTCATGTCTCAATCTTGTTTCTGGGCGAGAGGTACTGGTGTTTAAAGCACAGGCCTGGGTCTCAGCTATTGCTATTCTGAGGTGGGCTTTGACTTGGGCTCATTTTAAACCAGGTGCAAATCAGTGGAGAAGCAGGCCCCATAAGGCAGTTTTGGGCAAGTCACTTCCCCTCTCTGGGACTCGACATCTCTCCTCTATAAAAGGGGGGGGTGAGAAGGCTGCTCCCCCGCCCTCCGCCTTTATAAAGTGCTTTGTGATCTTGCCATAAACAGCGCCTGAGTCCTAGGTGTGAATGCCATAAGATTGGGGGAAGAGAGACACAGCGAGTGCGTCTACACTGCAAAGAAGCTGTGGTGCCAAGTCTCAGAGACCAGGTCAACTGATTTGGGCTTTTGGGCTAACAATAGCAGCTTAGACGGTCCCACTCGGGCTGGAGCATGGACTCTGAGATTCGGTGAGGTGGGAAGGGGCTCAGAGCCCAGGCTCCAGCCCAAGTGGGAACATCTACATGGCTAAACATACCCAGAGAGGTGTGACTTGTCCCAGGTTGCCCAGTGGCTCAGTGGCAGAGGCCAGGTTCCCTAACTCCCGATCCTACACTGCCTTCCCTAGGATGGTAAATCTTCTCGGTCTCAAAACATTCTGAAAATTCACTGTCCCTAGAGACAAGACCTCACGAATAAAGCGCTCCAGGGCTAAGCAGTTCCACAGTGCTACTTCCCAAACGACAGACAACAGTTTACAAGAGAAACAGCAGTTGCATTGGGCGCACGCCAGTTCTCCAAATCAGTAACAACAGCTTCCCTAGCAAGGCTCACGCCAAAGCGCTTTGGTGTTTACGGCCCTGATGGGCCATTGTGCTACTCGGGTGTTACCCCACTGAAATCCACACATGCAACTGCTAGCAACACTGTGCTTTAGGATGAGATACACAAACACGCAGCATCACCATGCCCCCCCCCCCCACACACACACACACACACACGCGCGCGCGCGCCCTGGCACAAGGACACACACATCAATCCCATTCTCCCCACACACACACACACACACACGTGGCCCCCATTCACACATACAATCACAAACTCTATGGCACACATCTTCTGTCATCTCTTGTCTCATACTCAGATTGTAAACTCTTTGGGCCACGGATTGTCTTGTTGTTCCATGTTTGTACACAGCCTAGCACAATAGGGTCCCAGTGTAGGATTGGGGCTCCACGATGCTACACAAATAAAGAGGAATAATACATCAGCCTATATGTATGCACACCCGTCCAATAACCTCTCACAAACTCTGACTGGCCACATCCTGCTCCACATACCATCACAAGGTACTGAGCTAAATTCATCCCTGACTAAACTCCTCCAACTTCCTGGACTTTACATCAGTGAGGAAATTGGCCCAGAGTTCTATTTCCTACTTTTATTCTCTGCTGCACACAGAGAGAGAGAGAGAGAGAGAGAGAGAGAGAGAGAGAGGACCATCCAGATTTCCCAACCCAAATGTGTGTTTTTTCCCTGGTTGCAATGGACAAAACACTTGACTCCAACAGTGCCTATCTATGTTCAAAGCTGACCTCTTCAGGAGACAGGTCCATGCAGAGATGGGGTGAAGAGAGGCTGCCAAGATTGCACTTCCAGCCGGTTGTTATCCCCAAGCTGTATAAACTCGATTAGGTTACATATACTGCAGCATACGAGCCGGCACTTTCCGGCTGTCCCTAAAGCACCCCTAACAATCACTTGCCTGCGTCCTCCCTGACCAGGAAACCTGCCAAACTGGCAGCCGAGTGGCGCTTTCCCAGTTCCCGTCAGCGCCAAACTTCCTTCGAAACAAACAAACCAACCCAGCCGCTCTTTCAGTGACTGCAGATTGAAGGCTGTGTGTGTACTCAGGGTGGGGAAATCAGGGACCAAGTGGCCCATGCAAGTTACACTCTGAGGAGGGACTGCGGCTTCCCCAGCACGGATACTGACACACAGCAGGCCCACACGCAAACATAGACACACACAGAAACAGGTGCTCACATGCAATGACAAATGCACACAAGCGAAGAGCAAACGTCTAAAAACAGCAGCACGTCTAGGACACTAGCTCGGGTGACTAGATCTAAATGAGCTGGGAATCACCCTCCTGGCTCAAATACAGACATAACCAGAGACGCGCAGACACAAATGCATGCACAACTGCAACACACACACACAAACATGCAGAGACAAGGCCATACACAGCTGCGAGCATGCACACGCAGCACGTACACATATGCAAACACAAAAAGACCCCAGACACCCACATCTATGCAGCATTACGGACGTCGCCTCACCTCTGCCACGGACACTTTGTGTGATCCAGGGCAATCCACCTCCCCCCCCAGGGCCTCAATTTCCCCATCAGCCAAAGGGGGCTCATGCTACAGATCTGCCGCCCTCACAGGACTAATGGGTCATTCATGTTTATTATTATGGACTCCAACCCAATGAACAGAAAGTTGGCAGCCTGCCAGCGTTGCTCTAGCCTGCGTAGGTGGGTGCACCATAAAACCAAGGTCCTGATCTCCTGTGGTTTTTAATGAGCTTGCAGAGAGAAAAATATTAACCCCAGTGTGCTGGCCAGGCTCCAGAACAGGTAATATCCTGCCTCTCTGGATGCCCCCATGGAGTTGGAGTTGGATACAATTTATACTCCATTCAAACACTGGGAAAGGCAGACACCCATGCTGCTCAACAGCGCCCTCTCTGACCACTGAAGGAATGGCATCCACAGGGTGCCCTGCCCAGTCCTCACAGGCCAGTAGCATTGCTGCTGCAAGAGGAAGAAGCTTTGGTGTAAGTGGGAGATAGGATTTTCCAACCAGTTTCCAGGAGCCAAGCAGAGTCTGCATGTCCTGGTGCGTAACCACTCATGGCAGTTATATTAAATACCTTCAGCTTTCCCAGATATTTGCAGATACAAAAAGTGTTAAACGACTTTCCGGAGTGTGCTCCCGTGTGTGCGCATGCGTGTATATGTGCATTAACGCACCAAGTTGTACTGTTCCCTCCCTTCCAGAGAGCATGATGGAAAGCAACTCCCCTTTCTATAAAACCATCCTTGGGCCAAGGCAATCCCCAGTGTAACTCCACTGACTTCCAGAGAGATTCACCCTTTCAGCCCGATCGTCGGAGGCAATGACCCCCTATAGCTCCTATTCACCTCCACGGGGATTGCGGAGGCACGTCTCCTCTGAAAAGCAGGCCCCATCGAGCTAAAGGGAGGACAAAAGCAATGATGGAGGGAAGATTGTGGAGGGTCTATAAAATTTGGGTTGTGGAGAGCAAATCTGCCTGCTTTCTCTTCCCAGCTCTAAAGGGAGCTGGCACTCCAGTGGACAGACGTTTCCTCTCATGCAGATGTGTTTTCCTCAACCATGATGACTATGTTAACGAGGCCAACTGACAAAGCTCTAATGTCACCCACTGTAAATAACTCAAAGACAACCACACATCACAATTTACCCAGGAATTTAAGGATATCATCAAATCCTTCCACAAACACCTCCAAGAGAAACTCTACAACCTCACCCCCCCACAAACCCACCCCAGGGACCGTCTACATGCCTCCTAAGATACACAAACAAGGGAACCCAGGCAACCCATCATAACTGGCCACAGCACTCTGACTGAAGGAATATCAGGACTCACAGAAACCATCCTCAAACCACTCCCCACACAAAGGGCCAGCTTCTTCAGGACACAACCAACTTCCTCCACAAACTCCACAACATTCACAACCTCCCTCAGAACACCGTGTTCGCCACCATGGATGTCGCTCTTTCCTACGCACCAACATCCCTCACAATGGCGGCATAGTGGCCTGCGTCAAATATTTACAAGGCAATGGACAACCCTCAGAGATCCACCCCAACCACAACACCAAACTCATCTGTTTCATCCTCACCCATAACAATTTTACAGTCAGCAGCAAACACTTTGTCCAAACCATGGGAACAGCCATGGGTACTAGGACAGCTCCCCAATATCCCCACTGCTTCATGGGACACCATGAAGAATTTGTGGACAGATACAACACGAAACCAATGAGAAGCCTGAGACCAAGGACACTCCACCAGAGTAGTAGATCGCATCCTGGAATGGGCCACCCAAATACCTTGAGAGAACCTGCTTCAATACAGAAATAAAACTACCTCCAACTGCACACCTCTAATTGTCACCTACCACCCCATACTAGAACCCATATGGGGTACCATCAAGCAACTACAACTGATACTCAATTGGGACCCCATCCTGACAGCGATCTTTTCCCGAACCTCATCTTCTGGCCTTCAGACAACCCCTAACCTCTCCAGGCTCATCATCCGAAGCAAGTGTCCATCAACTCAAAGGACCCATCAACTCAAAGCAGCGCCAGACCCCGCCAGATCAACAGATGCAAAACCTGTATAGACGCATCTCCACTGTTACAATGATCAACATCCCCCACCACACCACACCTTACACATGCCTATCACAACACATGGAGTACCTCATCCAGTGCACTAAATGCCCCAATAACAGCTATGTGGGTGAAACCAGAGAATCACTATGTTCTTGAATGAACTCACACAGGAAAATGACAAAAGGCAAAAACACCCTGTAACCCATGAGTGAACTCTTTTCACAAAGTGATCGCTCTATATCTGACCTATGAGTCCTCATCCTCAAAGAAAACCTGCACAACGCTTGCAAAATATGAGCCTGGGAGTTGAAATTCCTAACTTTGCTAGAGACTAAAAATCATGGTCTTAATAAAGACACTGGATTTACGGCTTCTTACAACAATCTCTAACTCACTGACCCCCCTTTTTGTCAGATAGCTATAGGGGTGTTAACAGGCCACTTCACCTTGAATGGTCTCTTAGCACATATTCTATTTACTTATGCCAAACTCTCTTCAATCTTGTGTTTATCTGTGACACTCTTAGGATAGCTTTACACTACAAACTTGCATCAGCCCAGCTGCGCTGCTATAGCGCTTCTGGTGAAGACGCTCTAAGCCAATGGGAGAGAGCTCTCCTGTCAGTTTAATAACTCCACCTCCGCGAGAGGCGGTAGCTAGATTTTCTCCCACTAACAGAGCGCTGTCTACACAGGGGGTTGCTCAGCGGTGTGGATTTTTCACTCCCCTGAGCAGCATAGTTATAATGACTTAAGTGTGTAATGTAGATCTGGCCTCAGAAACTTTCCCAGACCTGAAGAAGAACTCTGTGTAGCTTGAAAGCTTGTCTCTCTCACCCCCAGAAGTTGGTCCAATAAAAGATACCATCTCACCTCCCTTGTCTTCCTTTTCCCCAGATAGGCAGAGCAATCCTGTGTTACCATTTCAGGTTCCCAATGACAGGCCCTGATGTGGCTGGTGTAAACACATTAGAGTTACTGCTCAATTAACAGCAGTCTGAGAACACAAGGGGGAAAGGTGGCCTAGTGGGTAGGACACTGGACTTGGAACTCTAGGGACTGAGGTTTAATGCCCAGCTCTGTCACACACTTCCTGCATGACTTTGATAATGTCACTCCAACTCTCTGTGGTTTCAGTTCCCCCCCACCTGTCTGCGAAATGGACACACTTGCCAGGTGGGTTGCAATGATTAGTGGCTGAGCTCAGCAGAGGGAAAGCCGTACCAGCCGCATGTTCGAAGTGGCCTTTAGTTTGTGCCCCTAAGCTTTTGGGTGCCCAACTTCACACTTTGTGGGCCTGGCTTCCAGAAGCGTTGGGCACCTGAATCCCCAGCTGCAGTCAATGGTAACTGCAGACATTCAGCACCTCCGAAAAGCAGGTCAGTGATGTCTTGTGCCAGACTGAAGCATCCAAAAGTCAGTAGCCCATGTAAACTCAAAGGACTAATTCTGCCAGACCCAAACAAGGCTTCACCTAGTACAAGATGTTGGCTTTCATTCCAGAATACTGCAGAGGAAGGCATAAAATCCCCCATAATTCACCTAATGGGGTAGTACGTCTTAGTGGACCAATTTCTTCCTTATTCTCATGGCAGTATCAGGCTTGTATTGTCCCTTATTTGTTTATCTGTAACTGTGGCCACAATTCAGCAAAGCTCTGAAGCACGTGCTTAACTTTAAACGTGCTCCAAGTTAAAAAGACAAGTGCTTTGCTGAATCAGGGCCCATATTTAAAAAAAAAAAGGGGGTGAGGATGGGGGAGATAATAAAACCCAAATAATAATAAGAATAATAATAATAATAATAATAAGTATTCACTCCATGGGATAGTGCAAGGATTAATTTGTTAATGTTCACGAGGTGATTTCATGCAGAGAAGTATCACGAAGGCTGGTTGAGTATGCACTTGAGCTGCCATCTCTGCATTCACTCAGATAACACAGTTCAGAGTAACATGCTGCACTGCTACAGCAAAGGGATTTGCGTAATTGTCTTATACTCAGCCCATCCAGGGTTTAGACTGTAATCCAGATGGAGGATTCTCCCTTATTTCACAGAAATACAGGCGATATGGCAGCCTCATCCCTGAAACAGTACGGAGAAGAGGTATTTCCTTCAGTTCTTCCACCCTTATTCTTAATCTCTCTCTCTACACTGGCCAGTTCAGATCCGGGGGATGCTAGAGTTGGATTCCCCCAATGCCAGAAGAGGTTTAGTTTAGCAGGTCCAATAAGGGCTCACCTCTTATTGTTATTATTGTTATCACACCAAACTCCATGGGCATTTCACCGTGGAACGGACTAGGCAGAGCACACAACTGTTGCTTAGAATTCCCTAGCAGAAACGCAACCATTCTAACAAAGATTTCTTACGGCTGACCGCTCACCTCCCCGACTGTCAACCAACCTCCCCATGAAACCCACCGCAGCCCGGATGTGTCATCTAACCCAGCCGTAATTCCCCCCCAACTGCCGATCTACAGAGCTACGTCAGCTCCAAAACATACACGCTTCAGTTCTCTCGCTGCGGCTTTCCCCGCTGCTACTGGGAATTCCGTTACCTTAGGGGCATCAACCTAGTAACTAGCTGATAATGACAAGGACTGAGGTTCTTTGCTCCCCTAGTGCACAGAGTGAAGCATGTTGTGACAAAGATATTAGACGCTCACACGATGCAAAAGATACAATCCTCCCACTGCTAGCATGGCCATTTCAAGAATTAGCCACCTCAAAACAAGTGGTAATAGACAGAAAGTGACCGTAACAGAGACATCACAGGAGTCTATATTTCCGCCTCTCCCTGGCAGTGATTTCTTAGAACATCGCTAGCAATTCCTGCGGCAGTGGCCCTTATTTAAAAATCAAGAGATGATTTTTCTGATCAACAGGAACCACCACCTTTGGCCTCTCTGCTGAGCTTCCCAAAGCGTGCTAGTTGGGATGGTGAGAGTCTTTCCCATGGGGAACCACCACTAGATAGCAAAAAGCCCCCAGAGGGGAACAGATTTTTGTTACGGCTGATCTGAACTGAGTTTGAACAGTGCCACTGCGGGAAGAAGTTCCTCATTATATGGCTACCAACCTGAGTCATCCAGCCTCCCCTACAGGGCACTGTTTAAAAGTTCTCAGAGAGAGAAGTGGCTTTCAAGTGAGGCAGAGTGGCAAATGGATCAGCAGCTATCTCTGGGGTGAATGGTGGCAGGCTTTACACAGCACAGCAACGCCTTCCACAAGTACAAGATCAAGGAGGATTGGCTTATTCAACAGGGAAATTAAATACCTCTCCTCTAAAAGACATTGCCGCCGGCCTCACAGCATCTCCCGACACCGGATGGGGACACTGGCTGACTCAGAGCAAAGACTGACATCTGCTGAGTCAACAGCACCATTGTCGCTTTTCAGTAACTGTCCAAGTGCATGAGCCAGATCCTGCTTAGCTTGAGACCAGACTGTATCACCACCTGAAATGACGGCAACAGAAGGGAAGCCAGACACCACAGTGAAGACCGTTGAACTCCTTTCCACCTCTCCGCTAACCCATTAACACATTCCAACAGTGATCAGGGACACCTGACTTGCCCTGTCCCTTTCACATCACTCTCAGCTCCAGTCCCGAACTCTGGCACAGCTGGAGAAAGGCTGTGTGCCATAATCTACAATACTGCCTGGTCAGCATTGCTCAGATCTTAAACCAGACCCCTGCTTCAACTTCATGCTGTGTTTAGCCCATGTGAGTTGTCCACACCACTGAAGTATTTTTAACTGAGTGCTAACCATCAGTGCCCTCCAAAAGGTTCTTGTTCTGCTTCCATGCAGACCACGAAGGACTGGCAGGACATAGAGATCAGCTCCTGAAATACCCTGGCATCAGCAGACACGAGACTCAGGTGAAGAAGGGAGAGCATGCCACTGCAGAGCTGCTTCCCCCATAATGCTCTGTGGCAGGCAGAGGCTCTGCTGAAATTGGGCCTCTTCAAATTAGGTCAAGGATGTCTCTTTGGGTCACTGCTTGAAGAGATGTCCTGATGGCAGTCTGGTTCCTTGGGAGAGCCTTAAAGCACATTATAAAGGAGTAGCCACCTAAATATGAGATGCAGAAGGCAGGTGACAGCTGGTGCATGGAGTATGCAGGCAAGGGGGCAGAAAGATGGAACTTCTCACCCATGGCTTGCTGCCATGGGAGTCCCTGTGGCCACTGGCTCAGGACTTCCTGCTTCAATTCTTCCCATTAGGGTGGCGCCTATACTGATTTCCTCCAGCACCCGCATGCTTGGGGGTCATTCTGCAACCAAGAGAACAAGCACAGGGGGTTGAAATGTACTACACTCCCGGGAGCTCCTCTGGTCTGCAGAGCTGTGTAGTCATTCCCTTGCATCTCCTTAAGTCCCTGGCTGCTGCTCAATTGGCCTTTAACTCTGGTCTTAGGATCTTCTCTCTAATGAGGCCTGATTCTGTCGACAGTGTAAAAACTACACTGGGGACCTGGTTAGAAATCTTTAAAACCCAGCTTGGTCTTTGCAATAGACACGGGACTGAACAGGTTTCAACCATATTTCCAAATTCTTCTTCAGCCTTGGGACCAAGCCCTCGGCTTAGCTCCACTCGTTTCAGTAGAGCTACTATGCCCATTCACACGAGCTGGGGACCAGCACAGAGACACCCATTCACACCATGGGGGATGTAACCTTACTGACTTCAATGGAGCTATGCCCACAGACACCAGCTTGGGATCCGTTCCATACGCACTGCAAAATTGACCCCGGTTTGGTCCCGGCCATGGACCTGTGGCTCTGTACCCAGGTCCCCCCTCACAGTAGGTTCTTTACATTCATCTGTCCGCCTGGCATGCTGATAGCAGACGGGCTGTAATTAGATTGTGCTCCAGGGCCCTGTGGCCAGGCAGAGTGTTGCTGAAGTGAGGGAGGAGAATGGTGTGCAATTGAGGGCTGTTGTGATCTCATTACTATGCATGGCCCATGTCGCCTTTGATGCTCACAGTTAGGGAAATGGTGCCCTTCTCCACTGACAGCAGCTTTTCAGGGAATCCACACCCGGTACCTACCTAATGGACGGCCATTAACCCCTGCCAGGAGGTTAGATGTCCAAAGCAGCAGGTCCTTCCCACACCTCCCAGTGTGGCTTCTTGATGGCATCCTTCTCTCTTTGACATATGGCACTGAGATCTCTCCACTTGGATCTGAGGTTCTTAAGAACTTCAGGGGCCCGTTCCATGCTGGATGGAGATGGGTACATGCCACGTACACAACGGCATGCAACCAATCACTCTTGAGAATGCCCATTTCTTATACAGTCTGGTAGTTTCTCCAGTGGATTGTTAATTCACACTCCGCTAGATCTCTCGGTCTACCTCTTAGTGACCACACTGCGTGCAGCAGCACACTTGCCCAAGAGTGCATCCAACGGCCCTGAGGCAGACGTATTTCAAATCTGTTAGTTACGATCCTGGGTTCCGTTCCCACCTCTTTTACCACGGTTCTTCTGTAAAAGATGCACGGCCAGGAAGCACGTGTGTATGGAGGCAGTGTAGTGAGGAATCCTGAGTTCTATTACCAGCTCTGGAAGGGGAGTATGGTCCATTGGTTAGAGCAGGGGGGCGCTAGGAGCCAGCACGCTTGGGTGTCCACTCTAGAGCAGCAGCCTGACAGCCAGGACTCCTGGCTTCTACCCCCCAGCTCTCAGAGGGAGCATGGTCTAGCATCTATCTATGAAGAGTTCAAGCTGCTCCTTACGTTACACTTACCTACATCAACCCTATCCTGCCAGCTGCCCAAAAAGAAAGAATTGCCCATGCAAAGTGCGAGCAAACTAAAGTCATTTTACTCATCCACAGCCCAGGCAAAGGTCATGCAAGCTTCCCGACCACATCTAAGGCTGTTTCTGCATAAGACTCCTTCCCCTTAACATTGGCCACCAGCTTCAGAACCAGCACCAGATCTCCTGACCCTGACTGGCAGAGGTACAGCAGACATAGGGTTTAGAACACATGAACCCTGTCTACACTAGAGCAGGCCTCATCCCATAGTGCCGGCAGCATCGCCCCAAGAAACAACTTGGAAACTCGGTCCTATGGGTCATCAACTTCTCTGCTGCAAATCCCCCCCCTCCCCCAAGGGGAGGGTGGCTTCTGGGATGCCGAGCTGGAGCAGGGAAACCTGATCTCAGAGCTGCCATCAGATGATAAACGCTTTCAATCACTGCTGGCCAAGCTCAGAGCTGACCTAGAGGTGAAACGCTGCAGATCTTGTTACCAGCCTCTCCCCCCTACCCCCAGCTCCTCCCGTGGATTGATGTCTGTACACTAGAAAGCTTTAGTAACAGAGAGTCAGTGCTGCGGCATGGGGCAGCTCTGCAGGCAGGAGAGTAACAAGGAGGGTTTTTAACCCTCTCCACCCATACCTTTGGTCCTTCTCCAATAAATCTTAGCTCTGCCTGGCCTCCATGGCCATTTTTCAACTGGTCCTAGGATCCGACATGATGCAAGCGCATCAATAATTCAAGCATGCTGTCAAAGTGACCTGCATCCCATCTGATTTAGGGTCCTAGTCAAGTTAAAAGGAGTTAATGCAGCTAAGAGGCCTTAAACAAGGAAAGTGCAAGAAGCAGAAGGAATTAATAAGAGCTCTGCATTCCTCAATGGCCAACTTGTTTCCATTAAGGCTGCCAGTACAGTCTGCAGACAGAGCAGGGGCTGCCGAGGGAACGCCGGAGACAGGGGCCGGGGTGCTAATCATCACCGACACAGGAACAATCCCTGAGAAAGCAAAACCTGGTTTGTTTCAACCAGCCGGCTAACCCTTGCGTCTGTCCCGCCCTGCTCTCCCGGTCCCTGCTGCAGCCACATCCCAAGCAGCGAGGGAAAGCTTTGCATGCGGATGAGGACAGATCCCACTCCTGCTTCTCCCTAAGGCCCGGAGACAAGCAGCTAAAAATAGCCCACGCAGCAAAAGGCACTCCTAATGCTGCAGTCAGGGAGGAGGGGCTGTGCTCTTCTCCAAGCAGCAGCCAAAGGGGGAGGATGGTAAACGAAGCCAGGTCATGGCGTCAGCCACGGAACGTCCCACCAACAAGGAAGCCCCTGTCCTTCAGAGCTCGGTGCGGAGGAACAGATGCCATAGGCTGTTCTGCTACAGATCTGAGGGGACACTCTTCCTCCCTGCACCTCTCCCCCTCTTTTCCCCTCTCCCCCACTTCCTCAACAGCAGTAAAACTGAAGGCCATTGTGGTAGGAGGGTTGAATCCACCCTCCCCATCTACTTGCTAGATCCTCTTTCTCCCAACAATATTTTAAATGTCCCTTTAAATGTTTTTTAAAAAGAAAAAACCCAGATGCTGGATAGCAATAAAGAGGGTTTGGATCCTTTGGTTGCTGTGTGTATTGCGCTAGTAATCCAGCCATTGTTAATTGCCCTCCACCCTCCCCTGCTCCAAGCTCGCCTATGGTACTGTATGTCCCGCGCTCTCTCCCCCCCCCCCGCAAAAATAATAGCAGAGATCCAAGCAGAGGAGGGATTCCCAGGTCTGGCTGGACAGATTGGCCATAGCAAGGGATGCCACGTCCAGGGTTTACAAACCTGGCTGCTTGTCGCCGATCGGAAGTGTCGTCACCTCTCTGGGTTCCCAACTCTCTCTTGTGGCCAAAGGACTTCTCATATGGGTCATCGTCACTTTCTCACCCTCCCACAAATGAAGGCGCATACACCGCCGCCTTCTTCCATGGCTCTGCAAACCCTGCCATCGTGACGGGGCTGATGACTCACGGGGTGATGCATGCAGGCGGCTGTAATGTTTGTAAACCTAAAAAAACCATGTGCAGGCAGGCAGCGTGATCCGGCCAGGAGCACCGGCTGCCAACTGCATGAGGAGACGGCATCTACAGGCAGGGAACGAAGGGGCCCTCCAACGGGCTAAAAATAGGCACAAACCACTACTGCGCTTCCCAGCGTTTGCTCAGAGTCACGGGCTTGGGAAACCGGCAGAGAAGGAGCCAAGACTGGAGCAGAGAACTCCGTTGCCGGGGAAAGCATTTAAAGGGGAAAAGTCAGAGTCTCCCCTTCGTCTGATTTATAAAGACATTACAAGTTTTGACATCAGCCAAGGTGCATGGTGTTTCTGACAGGCAGCTATGTGGGTTTGGGTTGGGTTTATTTAAAGATTTGCTGTGCTTATGATTATTTATGTTGCAGTTGCATCATTGACCAGGATCCCATTGTGTTAGGAGCTGTACAAACAGAGAACTTACTCCGGTTGACAAAAAAACAACCAGTTATGTTTGTTGGACGTGGTACCTTTCATCTCAAACTCTCTCATGCTCTTTCGAGCGCAGATGCACTTAGCTCCTAATTTTTAAACACATGTGTGAAGAGTCCCAGCCTGGCCCATTTCAAACCAAACTGAAATAGCACATCTGTCTGTCTCCACCTGTTGTCTCTTGTCATCCGTTTAGACTGTCAGCTCTTTGGGGCAAGGGCTGTCTTTTTGTTCTGTGTTTGCACAGCACCTAGCACAATGGGTTCATTGTCCATGACTGCGGCTCCTAGGACCTATGGAGTACAAGCAATAAATAAAATGATCTAACCAGTTAAGTATGCATACAACTGAGAGATTCGAAAACCAGAAGGGACCATTATTATTTACTGGCATTGCAGTAGCATTTGAAAGCCCCAGTCTTGGATGATCCTGTCATGATCATCTAATTTGACCTTTTCTATAACTCAAGCTAGAGAATTCCACCTAGCAATTCCTATCTGTGGACTTGGCACTGTAGCAGCTAAGTGCCTAGTAAATATATACATCTTGCCCACCCACACAAAATACTGTCACTTGGGACACGACACACTGAAAGGCCTGCATGCAATGAACTGCAGAGAGCCATCCAAAGTGCACCTCTCAGCGCTGGGACTACAAAAAGCCACTGCACACAATGAATCAGATCAATGCATGGGGCAGTCTCTCAGCTATCCATCTAAATGGGAGAAATCAACTTTCCTGAATGGCCCTGCAACTCCACTGGACACACCTCGCTTCCACCACTTTCATGCAGAGATGCACATCTCCATGATCTGGCTTGATTTCTTGCTACAAGAGGATTCTGGACTGACTCCAAGGGACCAATCTTGCTCCTAAAGAAGTCAATGGCAAAACCCTCCAATGGGAGCCAGGGCACATACCAGTCCTTTCAGCAATCTGGACCACTTGATTCAGGGTCTCACCCTCTCACCCCTTCATCTGTCCCCGATGAAGACCCAGAGCTGGTTCTTTTCATGATTATTTATTATTTGTTTGGAGCAGCACAACCACAATCTCCTGGCTACTTTCCAGACATACAAGAAAGGGTGTTCCAGGCCCTGAGTAGATCACAATCTGCATGGCTAATTGCATGGAACATACAGGTGCTGGAGAGAACTCTCTCTTGCAAAGCACCTGAAATCCAGCAGAAAAAGAAATGTAGCAATTTACTAAGCTGGCTAGAAGTGAGGGGACCCATGCTCCCACTCTTTATGACATCAGCAGTACATAATTGTGCCTGGTCCCTGGGGAAAAGCCATCCAGACATTATTTCATACTGCACTGATTGGAGCCATAAGAATGCAGCAGGCAATTAGAACTATTACACTAAAACCCTCTTTTTGTTTTTTCCTGTGCCTGCTTTGGAAATTGAGATCTCAGTGGTGAGCATTTCCCAGCTTTATTATTTAAGAGCAAAGCCTCATTTCAAAAAGAAAGAATAATAATAAAGGGATGCAGCTGACTAGATCTGCAAAAGGTACACTAAAAAAACAACACAGGACTGCCATTTTAGATTAAACAAACCAAAATGCAGTATTGTCTCTGCTCAAGGATTCATTTTGAACACCATTCAGAAAACAAGGCTGGCACTGGGAGCAGACTGGGAATCAATGCAGCCAATCTTCTTCCATGCAGAACTGGCATTTGCTAAGCATCCTTCCTGTGATCCCCAGTAACTTTGGGGAGGGGCCAACTGGGGCGGGAAAGACACTTTTGGAAAGGTCCCATCCTGATTACAGCATTTCCGGTAGAACCAGCTGATCCGATGCACAGGATACTTTTCTGCAGCAATGGCTGACCTTGGGGGGTTCTGTTCCAAAATGTATACAAGCATCAATAGGGGATACAGACATGCTGATTAGACCCAGACTTTCCCATCCCCAGTCTCTTCATGTTTGATTTCATCTTCACTTGGATCGGAGCCCAAAGAAAAAAACAGGGTTCTTTCCCAATAACACAGCAGTCAGTCAGTCTCTTGCAGCCAACTCAAAACACAAATAAGATGAACATTACAAGTAGGCGTGTAAAAAGGTTTTCAGGATTTGGGAGCAATTTTAGGGCTTGCAGAAGCCAGGGACCGGCAGGATGCTCGTCTGAGTCAGAGTGGGCAAGTGCTGTGCAAATTGTCCCCTCACACCTCTCCTGAGGCACCTCCATCCTGACAGAAGGCCTCTCTGCTGTACCAGTCTGGGCTCCCCACATGCAGCTCAACACACAGAGCTCTGCCCCCTTCAGTCCCCTCCCGTCTCAACTATTCCAGTCCACGGTCAGCCAACGCAATTCTGCTAACACCAACACACTTCAGTTCCATCCAACAGCCGCCCCTACCATTCCAGGCCTGGGCCCTCAATCCCAACCCTGCAAATCAACATGAAACCTGACCTGCACAGCACCCCATTACTCCGGGCACGGAGCTCTCCTCAGTGAAGCCATACAGTGGCACCGTTCAGGAAGGCTGTTACTCAGGCTGCGACTTCAAATCATTTCCGCACAGGAATCTAGGTTTGAATGCAGGGCTCCGGCAGGGAGGGGATAAGGCACTAATCCACTGATCCCACCACAGCCTGGAAAGTCCAACCATTGAGAGACTGATGGACATGGATGGAGGAAATAACTGCATGGAGAGTCTATGGCTACCATGCATCCAGGCAGAGTGAAGAATATCTGAGGAGAAAAATCCCAGTCACCGGCCCCTTTTTGTTGGCTTTGAAGTCAAAATGCTGCCCCCTCTGCACAGAATGGCAGGCATACCTCCATGCAAGGAACCCACCCACATCCCATCGGGGACCCCAGCGTGGTAGGGCGTTGCACAGGGGCTGGCGACTGTGAAGGGAGCCGTGCCCTGTGCCTGTTGAAGAAGGGGGTTCCATTACAGCTCTGAAGAGCCCAGCACAGGGGAAGGAGCAGAGCAGTGGAAGGGACATGGACATCAAGGCTGAGACGATCCATTCACCACCATGCCCCTCCTAGGAGCTGGAACAGGAAGGGTTTGGCCTATGGGCCTACCCACTGGGATGGATTACCTTCTTCATCACCCAAAACTCCACCTAGCCCAGCCTCGGAAGGAAAGGGAAGGGCATGAATTTCACCTGGTTGACGCAAAGTAAGGGGTTGAATTTGGGGAGGGTAGAAGATCCCCCTGTTCCTTTGCAACTCCAACCCCCCAGTTCTTTGGGGGGGGATCTCATCTGACTGCTTTCCCACCCTTTGCAGTCCTGCTGCTAAAATACCTGCCCAGTGTGCCTGGAGCACTTTGCATTTCACACCGAAAACAAAAGAAAGGAAGAGGTCAGGCAGCAGGCCAGAGTATTTTGTTCCTGCCCCCCTCCGCCCTCTAAATACAAGTCCACTCCTCTGGCCTGATCTTTCCCTAATTACCTGTGATAAAGGATCCACATTGGTAAAGCAAACAATAAACATCATCAGTGCTAATTAGGTGTCACCAAAGACTTAGCGCTCCAGTCAGGACTTGTTTGTTTACCAAGCTAGCATGACAACGCTGCGCGCTGCTCAATTCAGTACCTTCCCTCCCAGAGTCGTGATGCAACCTCTGGCTCACCTTGTTGGCAGGAGCCTGAATCTGCACCATTTGCATGCATCCAGTGGGCCAGGCCCTCAGTCGGTGTAAAGCAGCAGGGCTCCCTTGACATACACCAGCCAGCCCATTGGATGGGATTTTCAAAAGCAGCCCAGTGAGTTAGGAGCATGAGACGCACAAAAAGTCAGTGGGATGGGGCCTCCTAACTCACCTAGGTGCTTTGGAAAAACAATCTCACCCTCTGATGTCAATAGCACAGCACCTGCACTGCCACTGATGTCTGACCCGAACCAGGGCCCAGGGACTGCAGAGTGACTGCCGGTGAGAATAAAGCGACAGCAATCAGCTTATTGCCTGACCATGGATCCCTCCATCTGGACCCTGGAGACAACCTTATTTAAAACAGCAAAGTACCACTCCTATTACATCATCGGAAGCAGGACCCCAGACTCAGGGGCAACTGTCAGTTACAAACGGGTATATGGGAAGCTACAGTAGCCAACGGCCTGATTTCCAAAAGGTGATGGGCACTGAACTCAGCCACTGAATTCAACAGGATTTGCAGGTGCTCAGTACTTCACCTCAAGGAGCCCGCGTGCCAGACTTGGATCTTGCGCTGATGTAACAAACCTTCGGCAGATTCCCCATTGCTATGCTCCTGGGCTTTTCATTCACCCCAGTTCAACATGGGTATTGAAGGCCACCAGATCAAAAGGGCAATATTTTGCACTAACAAGTGAGAACACAAGACACACGCACAAGACAATGGGAACAGGCTCAACACTGCTGGAAGTGCCTACTTTAACCAATACCTCCTTACCCCCTCTTTTGAGTTGCTTTTTGTGCTAGGACCTTAGACACCATCACGAAAGTGGCCCTAGAAATACCCATGATACATACATCCAGCTCCTCTCCGCTTGCTCCTGGGTGCAAAGTTTGCCTTAGCCAAATGGCAAACACAGCTGAGGAACGGGAAACGCAATCAGAGAATAAAATACGCAATGAGTGGCCCTTACCTAGGATAAAAGGTGTAGTTTCGCTGATGCTAACACAGCTACAACGGTTCACACCCGCTGGGGATCTGGCCAGTTATTTCTAAAGCACAGACTGAATATCAGGAAACCTTCCTATCAGCAAGATCTATGGAGCAGTCTCCCCAGAGGCGGGGTGGAAACCCCATTGCACTTAAAAAAAATCAGAGGCTGTGGAGAAAACACAGTAACGGAAGCACACTGGTTGAGCCATGGGTGGACATGACTATATACGCTTTCTGTAGGTCTTTGACAGCAACTCAGGACTTGTCTACACTTGAAACACTACAGCAGCGCTGCGGTAATGCTAAAGTGTAGACACTACCTATGCTAGCGGGAGGGGTTTCCCACTGGTGAAGGTAACCCCCCTACCTAAGAAGCAGTAGCTAGGTGGACAGAAGAATTCTTCCATCAACTCTTGCGCTGTTACACTGGGACATAGGTCGGCTTAACAACGCCACTTGTGGGTGTTGATTTTTCACCCCCCATTGATGGAGTACTTTTCTCACGTAGACCAGGCCTCAGTCCTTGCAAGGTAACACTCTTGAAACGGCTAATGAAATCAGCTTGCCCTCCCTCTCTTTTTCTTATCCTTTCTCTTCCCCCGCCTCATATTCACAGAGTATCAGCGTCGAGGCAAGCTGCAGCATCACGTTCCAAACTTTGGCATCGGAGCAACCTCCGCGGTGAGCCCCTCCTGGGTATTTTTCCAAGGAAGTGGCATCAGATGTGCAGCAGAGTAAAAAACCAGGTCTAATTCTAGAGTAGACCCACTGATTTCAGATGGGTTTACATCAGTGTAACATGGAGTGGAATCCGGCCGTAAACCTCAAGTAACATAACCTGAAAACACCTTGCCCTCCCCTCCACTTCATAATTATGATCTTTCCCAGAAGCAGAGAAACCGAGTTGCAGTTTTGGGTTACATCAGCTCAGACAGACTCTCAGGGTCTATCCTAATGAGGTATGATAGCTGCTGTCATCATGGTTACATCAGGGTGATGTCATGCCTGTTTCAAGGTGGGGGAGTCTAGTCTCCCTTGTTAATTGCACTAGCTCTATGACTGAGCTCTGCAGATCTAGGGGAGGGAGGCAAAAGACAAGACGGAAGAGGGGTTTGTGCCACTATTTATTTATTTTTGAGTCTGGACTGAGAGAGGAGAGGAGATTCTGAAATGCATGGATTCCTTCCCCCCTTGCATAAATATTACAGCTTAAAAAAAATAACAGCAATAAATACCTGGATGAAGAGGCATCATAAATTCAGCAGGGGTAAAGCTGGAGATGTTGGGTTTTTAAATACCGCAACACATGCTCAGCTATTACTAGTGGTCGGCCAATTCCACCCCCCCCCACCGCAGATTCCCTTCCGTGCTTTGTCCTCAGTCTTTAAACAAGAAAAAAAGGTACCTTTGTCGCCAGCACTTGCTCCTGCGTTCCACCTTCCTTATGGTCCCTTATTTCCACCTGCAACGGGAATTAAAAAAAAAAAAAAAAAAAAAAAAAAAAAAAAAGGTCAAAATACAATGAGGTTCAGGCCAAGCTAGTCCCTGCAACGCCAGCTGCCACCGGCGCCCTGCCACCCTGGAATCGCATGCAGAAAGGGGGGGCAGGTTGTGTGTTGTTTAAACATGCAACATCTATAAGAAAACCCCTATTGAATTCCCTTGGACTGGGGAGGACAACTCTTGCATTTAAAAGGCTTTGAAAACAAACACAAGGCAGAGCCTATATTTACCTTGTTCTGCTTTTAATTCTCTCTCCTGTCTCTGCTTGCCAGCGATCTCCCAGCCCCCCCGGCACACACACAAAATCCCCCAGCCCCTCGGTCAGTCCCAGCTAGAATCCAACACTATCAGGCAGCCATCTTGCTTCATTCTCCTTTAAGCTCGGTTACAGACACCCTGGTGCATTCAGGGGCTTTTTTTCTTTCTGCCAGACGCTAGAGTCATTATCATACCGCTGAGCTCCGGCTCGCTTCTCCCCCCCCCCCCAAGAAACAAACACTGTGGACGTGATATGCATGCCCACTCCCCTGCCCGCCTCGGCGAGGGGGCGGGTGAGCCAATCCTCGGAGGCTTCGCCGTGTGTGCGCGCGCACACGCGTGTGTGTGGAAAGGAAGGAGGGATGTGGTTTTTCTGCGAGCGATTCGACCGTATCAACTTCTTTCAGGTCACAGGAAGCACCGTGCCCCCCCCCCCCCCCACCAGCTACAAAAAGACAGAGGGGCAGGAGTCTCAGCTGCCGTAACTCAGCAGCACTCCATCAATGTCTAAAGAGCTGCCTTCATTTACACCAGCTGAGGATCTGGCCCGGTGAAGGCGGGCACCTGCTTATAGCCGTTTTACCCCTGGCTAATTCCAATGACTTCACCAGAGTCACTCTGGATTTACACCACGCCAAGGAAAATAAGAAGCGGTAGGAGAGAATAGCTCTCCCGACAGCCAGAAGCAGTTTAAAGAGCCCCAGAAAAGCAATGAGCCAAATTCTGACCTCAGTTACACCGGAAGGGCTGATTCTGTCCCCACTAACACTGGTGTAATGTCCTCCACGTCAATGGAATCTCCCCAGATTTACAGCAGAATAATCATCATCATCCCCAGCTCTTCTATAGCACTTTCCATCAGTAGATCTCAAAGCATTTTACAAAGGAGGTCGGTATCACAGTCTCCATTTTACAGAGGGGGAAACTGAGGAACAGGGCAGTGGAGTGACTTGCCCAAAGTCACCAGCAGGCCAGGGAAAAGCTGGGATTAGAATCCAGGTCTCTCGAGTCCCAGTCCAGGACTCTAACCACTAGGCAACACAGCATGCAAATCTAGGTAACCAAGGGCAGAATTTGGAAGGCTTGATTCTAACATTCCTGTTTTACAACATCCAGGCCAGTGGAGTCACTCTGGATTACCCTTCTGCAATCTAGAGCAGAGTTTATAACAACAGTTTTCTAGGCATTCATACCTGACGCATCAGTGTGGTATATAAATACCCATAATATCTAGCAATTCTGTCTAGCACTTTTTTATCCATAGATCTCAAAATTCCCTTTGTTTTTTTAAACCATGTTTTGTTTTTTAATTAAAAGGTTTTATTATATGGTTTAGCGGGTGCTGGGAATTTCCCACGGTCCAAAGAGCTTGAAACATAACTCACGAAGTAGGAGAGTGTCCCAGTCCTGAGTACATGTCTGGGAGCCAGGAGCCTCTGTGTTATAAACTCGGCTCTGAACCTGCCACACTTTATTATTTATTTGTATCACCGGGGTGCCTAGAGGTGTAAGGTGCTGTACAAAGAGAACAAACAGACAGGTCCCTGCCAAAGGCACTTGCCTGTTGGACAATTTGCTTCATCTCTCTGCAACCTCCTCCTCACACACCATTAGGCTTGGAACTTGATGGTTATCGGTAAATGTTGGTAAACCTCTATTTCACCATGCACACACGTACCAAGGGAAAAGTATTTCCATTGATGATAATCAACATTTACAAAACAGGCAAAGTAAGAAGAATGCTGCTTGAGAACTTAGAGTTTGATTTCAGACTGTTTGTTTTGTACATTCCGACACGTGAGGTTGACAATTTGTGTTTTAACCATTACAAAGCTTTAACTTTTTGAATCTCAGTGTCCACTGTCATTACATAATTCTTGTCTGACTCCCCCCATAATTTCCCACCACTGTGAAAATTTAAATAGATTAAAAATAAAAATTTTTTAAATGCTTAAAACCCATCATTTTGAGCAACTGCGAAATAAGAAAAAAATGCTTTAAAATACGCATTGATATTATCCGTCAAAATGATTAAAAAAATAAAAATGCAATTCTGCCAAGAATATACATCGTCCTTCCACAGGGCTTTTCAGCCACAGACCTCTTTACACTTTACAGATGGGGGAAACTGAGGCACAGAGGGGTGGAAGCAACTTGCCCAAGGTCACACAATAAATCAGAGATTGAGCCTGGATTAGAACCCTGATGCTCAGCCCACTGCCCTACCCACTAGGCAACACTGCCTCTCATTTAGACAGCTGTGGATACC
Organism: Emydura macquarii macquarii; assembly: GCF_026122565.2. Classification (NCBI taxonomy): domain Eukaryota; kingdom Metazoa; phylum Chordata; order Testudines; family Chelidae; genus Emydura; species Emydura macquarii. The sequence goes on from NW_027133394.1 coordinate 412,681, forward strand.
AATAATGGCAGACTCCATCCAGACCCCCTGATTACAGCGAAGCAGAATAAGACGCCCAAGTCCTGTACGAACACACTGCATCACGCAGGCTGCACTATGACTGGGGGGGACCGTCTCTGCACCCATTGACGTCATCCCCAGAGGATCTTACAGCCTGCAGTGCTGGGAAGTTCGTCGTCTTAGCTAGGTTACAGAAACAACATTTACTGGGTTTAGTTACCAGTAGGCCCTGACCTGAGACATTAGCTAGCACCTTCAAATCTACAGCCTAGCTTGGCACACGTGCTCAGTGGTACATTTGCTAATGGCCCAACCCCGCTAACACTTCGGAGATGAGGCTGCACTTGGCAGCAGGCTACTGGAAGACCCTTGTAAATGTAAATCGCTGGGTGGCTACGTGTCTGGTATCCCCCACTCCTTGCAATGATCCTCTTTGCCTTGTGTCTCTAGGACTTTCAGAGCAGGCCTTCCTGTCAGCAGCAATTCCTTTAGTTCCAGCGGTAGAGGTCTATGCCGGTTGATGCTGAAGGTCCTCGGGCCAGGCCATGCTGATGAGGTGACAGTGGGGGGAGGAGCTGTATAAATTCTGCTCCGGAGTCACTGAAGCTGCTGCAGGGAAGTGGATTTACCCTTTCCTGAACCAGAGCGGCCTGGGGACGAGTAGGGAATTCACCCCTAGAGCAACACTGTCAACTGCACCTTCCTGGAAACCTGAACTCCTACTCCATCCTCCAGAGAAACTTAGCAAGCTGAGGGGATGTGCATCCTCCACTTGGTCGGGCCATTTCCTCTTCTCAGCCGGTGTTACCAGCTTTCTGGGTGACACTAAATCCCCTCACACCCCATGTGCTGGTGGAAAAGTCTCAACCTCCCTTCCGCCCTCATGGAAAATGGCAGCTCTGTTGCTCCACCACCTCTGTGGCAATAGAAAGAGCCTTTGGGAACTTCAAAAAAGCTCTTGATCATGGCCTGCTTTGTGGATACCAACAAAATTATGGGGGCACCACTGCTATCTCCCCACAAGCTGGATCCCAGCCATGCCACTCTGGTGGGTGTTTGTAAGGATGTTTGGGCCCAGAAATTGGAGCTTGAACTCTAGTTAATGGACTGGCCACAAGTGAATTTGGCCCAGTGTATCTTTCTAACTGCACAGTTGGTGCTGGCAACTGGGAAGCTGCTGGTGGAAACTGGGAACTGACACGCTAAGGGGTTAATGCAGTCTAGACGTTCAGGCTCTGGCTGGAGCCCTGGCCCTGCGAGATGCGAGGGTTCACCTGAACCCCCAACGTCTACACTGCAGTTAAACAGCTCTGCGAGCCCAGTCAGCTGACACAGGCCAGCCATGAGTGTCTAATTACAGTGTACACATAGCCTAAGGGGCCAATTCCAGTAACCATCCCTGGGGGGCCTTTGCTGACCGCTCTGGCTAATACCTAGGATAGCGGGGTGTTGGGTTTTTTATAGCACGTTTCCTGAGTTGGCAAGTTTCTGGAATGACGTGAATGTTGCTTGACTTGTGTGCGTGAGAAGGGGAGAGGTTTAAAAAGAAAAAAAAATTCAAAGGATTTTTGTGCTCATGAAATTTACAGGATCAACAGTCCTAGAAACTGAGTCCTCCCACAGAACTGGTACCGCACAGGCAGTCGCAGGGAGGGTAAGATTCCCACAGCCTGGCCAGCTAACATGCCACACCCCGACCCAGAGATCACAAACAGCATTTAGCCTCCATGGCTCTCATTCAATCCTTGGGCTCTTGGTGAAACTTGACCCACCAAATTCATTTCACGTAGGCCTCCGACAATAACATATTCCTCTCGCTAGCCACCCTGGCAGGCTCCAAACCACTGACCGACACTGGCGTACTATGACAAATTCTGGCGTCCACACTTTAAAAAGGAAGTTGGAAAACTGGAGAAGGTGCAGAGAAGAGCCACAAAAATGATCTGAAGGCTGGAGAAAATGTCCTGCAGTGGAAGACTTAGAGAGCTCAGTCTGCTCATCTTAAAAAAAAAAGAAGATCAAGAGGTGACTTGATTATGGTGTGTAAGTACTCATAGACTTTAAGGCCAGAAGGGATCATTGTGATCATCTAGTCTGACCTCCTACACAATGCAGGCCACAGAAACTCGCCCGCCCACTCCTGTATTAGACACATACTCTCTGTCTGAATTATTGAAGTCCCCAAATCATGATTTAAATACATTAAATTACAGCGAATCCACCATTTACTCTAGTATAAACCTGCAAGTGACCCGCTACTGTAGAAAAAGGTGAAAAACCCTCATGGTCTCCATCAATCTGACTTTTAGTGGACAAAAAAAAACAGCAGTTGTAAAGGGCTCTTTAATCCAGCAAAGGCAAAACAAGAAGCAATGGCTGGAAGTTGAAGCCAGCCAAATTTGAGTTAGAAATAAGGCACAATGTTTTTATAGCGCGCGCAGGTGATTAACCACTGGAAATGGAAGGGAAATGGGAGATTCTCCATCTCATGCCTGGGTGCCTTATTGGAAGATCTGCTTTAGCCAATCACAAGTTATTCGGCTCAGAGGTAACAGGGTGAAATTCTATGGCCAGTGTTATTTAGAAGGTCAGACTATGTGATCTAACCATCCGTTGCAGGCTTAATCTACAAATCTCTGATGAGCACTGAAAGGCTTTGTAACCCTTCATTGATTACCCTGAGCCCTCCAGTGCCCTGGGCTTTTATTTTCTTCATTAGATAGTTTGCCAGGAACATTTGTGAACAGCAGTTTGCAGAAATCCCACCCCACCTTTGCTGCTACCATTAGAAATGATATGTTTCTGTAACATCATTTAACAGCGAGGCGAACAGAGGAAGCTGCAGAGGTATCAAGAGGTTCTCAGCCTGAAGAGAACATGGAGCTGTTTCTGGGACAGAGAGAATTTTTCCTGGGTGAGCAGGAAAGTTGAAAATGGATGAAGTAGAGACTAAACTTCACTTCTGTCCCATAGTCAATATGACAGCAGGCAATGAACCAGGAGAACAACAATTCACTGAAACATCTCAAAGCACTTCGTAAATACCTAGTTCAGCTTCACAACAGATCTAATAGGTAGGTTTTCAGCCCAGATTGCAGATGAGGGAACTGACCCACAGAGAAATGACTGCCTAAGGAAGGAGGTGAGTGGCATAGCTAGGGATAGAAACCAGAGCCCTGGCTCCCAATCCCCCTCACTAATCACTAAACACCACTCCAGAGTCAGGAGCAGAATCCAGGAGTCCTGAACCAGTTGTCTGCTCTAAGCACTAAACCACACTGCCCCACGAGGGTGGCCACACTGTGCTGGTAAGTGATGTGATCCTTGTAGCCTTGTGAAGTTTGCTCCTAAGCTGAGAGTTTAGGATGAAAGGCACTTCAAAGGAGAAATGTCAGCCATCCACAGGATAGTTTTTGTTCCCTGCACTACAGAGAGCTGGTTATCAAGAGCGTTTTCTAGGGTTTATCAGAGGGCAGCTGAGAAGACAGACTCCTGGTTCCATCTCAGCTCTGGGGTGGGAGGGGTTCCAGTGGTTAGACCAGTGGGTGGGGGAACTGAATTTTGAAGTCCTGACTCTGTCCCACCTGCTGTAACCACTCAAGCCCCTTCCCTCCCAAACCCAAGAGTCTTGCATCCTAGCCCCCTGCTCTAACCAGCAGACACAGCCCTCCTCCTTCAGAGCCGCTCCCTGCCTACCGTGCCTCAAGCAAAGCGAGAGACAGCACTCACTGCTGACATCAGGCAGACATGGTTTATTACTACAGCAGACTGAGGTGATTGGGAACAGAGCAAAGGGGCAGCAACACCAGGCTCAGATTTAAGCCACAGATGTCTTTGAACAGACAAAGGTCATCCAAAAGACTCACACAAAGGGAGGTCAGAGATACTCATTGTGGGGGCTGGTAAAGAACTTTGGGAAACCAGAGGTGGAAGAATCTATACAAGTGTGACGCATCAGCAGCATGAAGCCATCTGAGCGCTAGTGAGAGGTCAGCTGGCTTGGGCCCTTGGCCGTTCTGGCTCACGCACAGCCGCACGTAGAACAGAAAAGGACACTTAGGCAGCACGGGTGTTTCTTCTTGCACTGAACTTGGGACAACAAGGCGCTCTGCATCCGAACATGAGTGGGGCTCTGAACCACCCTCTCCCACAAGGAGCGTATTACCCGGCCACCGGGTCCCATCACCAGAGTCCCTTCCCATCATCCACGCAACCCGTCCGGCCAGCACCTACAGAACAGCTTCCTGTAAGTGAGGGCACCCAGACAGGCTTTTAAATTGCCTTCTCACAGAGGGAGGCCAGCTTTGCGGCCCAGGCACTGGACTGGGAGTCAGGAGACCAGAGGAGGTTCGGGCTCCCTGGGCGAGTCCTTGAGGTTTGGTCTACACTACAAACCTCTGCCGGCATAATTACATCCCTCCAGGATGTGGAAAATCCACACACCTAAGCGATGTAGTTATACAGCCCTAGCCCCGGTGCAGACAGTGCTATGGCAACAGAAGCACCTCTCAGGGAGGTGGAGTAGCTATGCCGACAGGAGAGGCTCTCCCATCGGCACAGGTAGCATCCTCACTAAGCGCTCCAGTGGCATAGCGGCAGTGCTGGGAGTGTAGACAAACCCTTAATCTCTCTGGATTTCGGTTCCCCACCTGTAAAATAGACATTTCCTTCCTCCGCACGCTTCGTCTGTCTTGTCTATTTAGAGTGGAAGCTCTTCCAGCAGCACTGTCTCCTACCACATGTAGGCACAATGTCCAGCACAACTGGGCCCTGATCTCGGTTAGGGACCTACCTTAATACAAATCAGCTTCAAACTGAGTGGATTTGGTAACATGATGGAACAGCCTCTCCCATCTCCAGAAGGGAGATGCTGCACCGGCATACGAGTCGTGGGATCTGGGTTCCTTCCACAGCTCAGCCATTGATTTGCTGCACAAAGCACCTCCCTCCCTGTGCCTCAATTTCCTCATCTGTAGATGGAATTAATAATACTGACTCACCTTTGTAAAGCTCTTTGAGAGGCTCAGATCAAAAGACACCATATAAGTGCTGAGTGTTCTTAGCGTCACACCTCTGGACACATGCAAGCATTGAATTCAGGCAAGGGCTTGGTGAAACTTTCATCACTCAGCCCCCAAAAACCACACAAAACATTTAAGGTGTTGCTATAGACGCAGATCTCAGCCCTGGGCTGGCCAGGAACGTGGGGAGGGTTCACGCTTGGAGAACAAAACCACACGAGACTCTCAGGGTTTTCATGAAAAGCTGCCATTTCTTCAGCATTCGGATCGAAGCTTGGGTGGGTGGATCAGAAGCTGACAAGCTGAGTCAAGCATGCTGGGGGCATGGACCCAAAACCACCACATTACCCACAGCAGGTCTCGAAACAGAGGGGGCGGAGCCTGCAAGCGTGACTGCAGATCTTCCCCAAAACTCTGGGAAGTCTCGATCCAGGGTACTGGTTCAACCCCTTATAGGCATGGAGGCCAACTATTAACAGCTCAGATCTAGATGTAAGGTTTGGGGTGCCTGAGTCAGGGGAATCGGTTCTGGACCCACATCCAAAACTTGACCAGACAGAAGGCTGAAGCAAGAACTTCCGAGGAGCACACATACAGCACCTATTTTTGCTGTGCATTTGCATGTATCAACATAATGCCCAATGCAGAGAATGCCGTATTGTTCCTACCCACTGTGCACAAGCAATTCTGTGTGCACTGGTTGTTCTATATAAACAATAGGTGTTTAATACATTGCATTGTATTAAAAAATGCATAGGCAAAAACATGCCCAGACTCATAGCGTTTGCTTGGGCTTGTATCCTTCTCGACAGAGCTGCAGGACTTGTTTGTGGGTTGAATTCTGCACAATACTATCTGCAGTCAATAGAACAAAGTTTTACAAATCTTTAGCACATGCAGGTTCAATTCCTGTTGAAGTAAATGGAAGGCAGACCTACTTTAGTGAGAGATGGTGTATTTGAACTGCACAACGGGGTGCTGGTCCATAACCAGGACTCCTAGACACTACAATATTTAAATAATATCACATATCTGCTAGAGGCCCCTTTGCTTTGCATGACACAGTTCCCCTGAAAGCCCCCATTACATAAGAGCAACCCAATGATGCAGAGCAAAATCTGGATTGCAAACACCCCTACATTTGAGGGCACGAGGCCCCCAAAACAAAGGTTTTCAGAACCGTCTGTTACAGGGTTAGGAGCATGCTGTGAAATTCAGATCTGGATTCTGTCATACCCCTGCCTTGCCCAAGATTTGGGGGTGCTGGCTAACTACTGATGCATTTGGTCTCAGTCCAAGTAGTTTAGCCCTTGCCCCAGTTACAGGGGAAGGCCATGGATGTTTCAAGACACTCTGGGCTGCATTTGCCCCACAGCCTGCACTTGGGGTGCCCTTACTGTAAATCCTCAAAAGGCGTATGTAGTGAGTAAGGATCTCTGCCCCTCCCAGGTTAGAATTGATCAGATTAAAGGACAAGCAGTTCTTGCTCGGATGGAAAATCTGCCCCTTTGTTAAGCCGCAAGAGCTGAAAACCCCATTTGTTTTAAAAGAACCGGATCCATGCAAATATAGTAAGCCTGTGGAACTCATTGCCACATGATCTCACTGAGGGCAAGAGCTTAACAGGATCCTAAAAGGGACTAAAGGGGCATTTATATGGATGACGAGAGCACAGTTTCCATAGCATGGATTAAACAGAACAAACCAGTCTGGGAGGGCTATAAACCCTCCTGCATCAGGGTATAAATCAAGCTCTACCTACTAGGGGTCAGGGAGAATCCTTCCTGAGGACAGGTTATCCCTTCACTGCCTGGCACTGCACCTTTCTCTGAAGCAGCTGGTGCTGGCCACTGTCAGAGACAGGACACCAGACAACAGGTGACCACAGGTCAGCGCCAACGTGGCAACCATCCTTATGTTCCTCCTTGGCCATCTGCATTGGCCTCTGTGTTCCCAAGGCATCTGAGTGCTGACCAGGGAGTTTACCATTAACCAGCCTCTCAATGTGACCAGCAGCTCTCATTAGAATCAGAAAGGCTAGGGCAATAACAGTGAAAATAGATGGCGGTGAATGGGTCAGTGGGCGCTGGGTCTCTGGGGGAGGCATTTCCTTAGGGGTAGGCCACAGATCTTCCCTGTTGTGGCCCCTCCAAAAAGCAGCAGAGCTTCACCTTTTCCCCCCAATCAATAACGACCGCCCAAACAAAGAGCTATTCCCTTTCTCTAGCAGGGGTCTACAACACGGCTGCAGCTGGAAAGCCGCCTCTCCCTTTGGAATGGGAGGCAAAGAAAGAGCGCGCCGCAACCAGCTTCCCCTCTTTGGATACTACCGCACCGTTAAGACTGTAGCACCACCTTTACTCGCTCTGAAAGAACCCAGGGCTTCTGCAGTGCCGGCAAATTCAGGCAGAGGTTTCAGCCGGTTGTGCCTGGCAGGGGCTACAAGATCACTTGCCCAATCGTGCCCTGCTCTGGCAAGCTTGCCCTCTGTGGTATGCACAGCTGGTTGCTCCTTAGAGGTCCAGGGACAGGGACACAGAGGGACACACATGGCACTTGAGTGGCTGCACTGTCCCGGGCTCACACAGATAGCGTGGATGTAGATCAGAACTTTCCCAAAGTTCTGGACAGACCAGACCCAAGGCTAGCTACAAAAAGCTGGAAACATTTATAAAACATGGGGTTTAATGTTTAAACCCCTTTGCCCCATCAGCGTTCTCTCCCCCAGCTTCTCACACAGTCACATCCCTCTCCTCTGGCTGAGATCAATTAGTTCAATAGGATCGGCGATTTGCTGGGGAAACCTTCCCAGGAGTAGCCAGGAGCAGCAGGCAATGGTGTGGGATCTTCCCTCTATCACAGAGCCTGACACCGGCTGCAGGGGGGAGGGCAGGCTGTGCTAAGGGAAAGCCCTGGGATTGCCACGGGCTAGCACGGCCATGCCCGTGCCCATGCATGCTAGTTACAGACCCCGTGACACCTTCCCCAAGAGTAACAGCCCCTCCACTCAGATCACTTTTCACCCCCAGATCTCACAGCTTGGACCTGACGCTCTCGCTGTCCTCCTCCTCCTTTTACAGATGGGGAAACACAGGCACAGACAGAGTGACTTGCTCCAGGCCACTGGCAGAACCAGCTCCCCCAAGCGCCAGCACTGCACCCTAACCACACACAGCCTTCCCATACCAGCAAGATTTGCCACAGCATAGCGTCCAGCCAGGACCATTGCTTTCACTCTCCTGAAACTCCACAGCAGCACCACTTGCATTCAGGGTGTTTCTTCACTTCCTGCCCCCTGCAGCTCTGTTTGCTGCATCTCACCAGAGAGGGTAAAGGAAATGAGTCTTACAGAGATGCTAGATTACTAGTCCTTCTTCAAGCAGAAGCTGGCCACTGAACACACTCTCATGCAGCAGACAGCATCTCACCCATGGCATCTGCCCCATCCTAATGCTCCACATGGACCAGATACAGCAGCAGACCTGTGTTTTGGAAGCAGAGGGAATTTGTCCACAGCATTAGAGTCAACTCCACATCTACCCCAAAATCCAAGGGTGTGTCCTCGATAGAGGAAACCAGAACACTGTTCACCAAGAGGCAGTGTGCAACAGTGGACAGAGCAGGAGAAAGGGAGCCAGGATTCCTATTCATATTCCCAGCTCTGCCGTTGATGTGGCAAATCACCCCCCCCCGTGCCTCAGTTTCCCCATCTTCCAAAGGTAATGCTGATCCAGGGTTGTGAGGCCTGTGTGTTTAACATCCATAAAGCACTTGGAGATCCTTTGCCGAAAGGAGTGACAGAGGATCTATGGCTATTATAATTTTGGGTGTTGTAACATTGCACAATGCTGGTTGTGCAATCTGCAGTGGAGTTGCATCAATCCACAATGACACAGCCTAACAAGGCAGCACCACGCCCAGGCAGAGAGGCTTGTGGACCTAAATTGTGCTGTCACAAGACATGCTCGGTGGAGGAGGCTCTCTCTCCACCACACCATATTAGCATCAGGGGCACAAGACTGTGCTCTCCATCTATGCTTCGATCTCAGTCAATGCAAAGGGCTCTCTGCAGGCAGTGGTCTGCACAGAGCCGCTTGTATCAAGTGTAATCTATACAGCAGGTAGGGATACCAATGAACTGGCCTGCCACAGCTGAAGAAATGGCCCAGCAAGGATGGGATCCCATCTTTGAAGGCAGCCAGTGCAGGACACGGCACAGGAAAGCATCCACCTGCCAACACAGGACAGCACCTTTGACTCTGTGCGACTCCCATCACTTCTCTAGCTGGGAATGCTAACAGCAGCTGCAGCAGGGCAGGCGGGTGGGGCAGGAGCCGGCCTCCACGTGCAGAGTTCGCTTCTGACATGCTCCTTGTTTTACACACAGAGATGTAAACTGTCTCTGATTAAACCGTCCACCCAACCCATCTGCAAGCAACAACGAAGAGTCGGCGCAGGAGTCGGCCAGTCTGGTTCAGACTCCAACAGCTAGGCTGGTGTCAATCCAGAGCAGTCAAGCAGAGGTCAGATTCAGAGCTCAAGCAGGTTAGTATAAATCCCACTGTCTATATCAGTGGAGTTACATCAACTAAGCGGGGTCAGAACTGGGCACCCATCCATCACCAATGAAAGTGTTGTACATTCCAGCCACCCATCATCTGGGGTGGCGGCACATTGTCCAGCCACTGGGCTCTCTCCTTCCCTTCCTGCTTTGTATGCAAACACCCTCTGTGCTATCAGCCCCTCACCAAGCCTCTTGGAATCAGTCTTGAGCCAACTATGAAGAAGAGCTGACAAAACTCACATCCACCCAGAGAAGCCGAGGAAAACTCTCATAGGGGAAGAGAATGAAATGACCAGGATGGTTCTCAATAGAGAGGAAACGAATAAGAGGATCATCATGAAGGAAAATCCCAAGAGGATGCAGTCTCCTTGCAGTTCCAGTGGCACCAAGATCATCACCAGCCAGAGGGGACATGATAAAAGTATATAAAAGAACAAAGTGACATATTCAATGACACTGAAAAGGTGGCCAGATCAAAATGGAAAAATGGAAATACTTTTTCACTCTGTGCAATTAGACTGCGGAACTCACTGCCACCGGACATCACAAAGGCCAGGAATTTAGCAGAATTCAAAGAGGGACTGGATATTTATGTGGATAACGAGAATGCCCAGAGTTAGAATGGCTAGTGCTAACAGAGTCAAACCGCACGCTTCAGGTTTAAACCAAATCTCTAACTGCTAGGGATTAGGAGGAGGCCTCATGGAGGGCAGATTACTTCACATCCGCCTACTATGAGTGGAGGGGGTCTCTTGCACCTTCCTATGAAGCATCTGGTGCTGGCCAACATCAGAGACAGGATCCTGGATCAGATGGACCACGGGTCTGATCCAGAATGGCAATCGCTGGGTCCCCCTATGCAATCAAGAGAGGCAAAAGTCACAGTATTCACCCTATGCCACCCAGCTCCTCCAAACAAAGATCTTTGCTAACCACTCAGCTCCAGGAGTCTGTTCCAATGAGCTGCATTAGCACAAAAGGCTCAAATCACAGACAGAGCTCCACATGCACAGACAGGAGATGCAACTCCATGGCCCAAGCCTGCAACCACCTGGCACAGGGTCAAATCCAGATGATCAGCAAGTCCAAATCAGGAGCGTCCCACCTACAAGCATTGGGTCCTCGAGAGAGGTGTCAAATAGCAACAAGGAGGAAAATCTACAGCAAAACTGACGGGTGCTTCCATTTGAAAAGGGCTGGTTGATTCAACAGCTGGAAGGCAGTAAAATCCCCCAAACAGCCTGTGGTTCTGCAGGCAAAATCTTCCCCAGCAGCTCTGCACCACTGCGATCAGAGCAGTTCAAGAGGGCAACCCAGTGCAGGGAGTTCCAGGCGATGGAATCTAGGCACTTGTTTGGCCACCATGAGCAATGCTCAGTGAGTCTTACCTTGACTTTCTCACTTACAGGGTGCTGTATCACCTTCCTTTTACACAGATGGAACGGAGCACCAGAGAGAGATCGAGAGCATGTCTGCACGGCAATCACGGGGCACAAATGCATCTCATGTAGACGTACCTGAGCTAGATCAAAGCTAGTTTTAATACGTCTACTTGAGTGGCAACCACACCCTACAAGGGCAGCACAGACATACTCGGAGGGTGTATCCACACTGCAGCTGGGAGCCTCCCAGCCTGGGTAGATAGATGCGTGCTAGCAGGGCTTGAGCCAGCGTGCTTAAAACAACAGTGTGGACGTCGCGGTTCCAGCGGAAACCGAAGCTAGCCACCTGTGCTCGGGCCCAGGGGACTGGGGCGGGCTTGAGAGCCCACGCTGCTGCTCGAATTGCAATGTCCACACTGCTATTTTTAGCATGCTGGCTCAAGCCCCGCTAGGGTGACTCTGTCTTCCTGGGCAGAGAGGCTCACTGCCAGCTGCAGTGTAGATATACCGAGTGACCTGACTGCACAGACAGGAACTAGGCCCGGATCTCCCAAGTCCTGGTTGGGAAGTCTCGGACTGCAGTATGAAACAGATCCGAGAACCAAGCAGACAGAGCTAGGGCATGGAAAGGATCTCTTTTACTGGGGGTTCAAAGAATAAAAAGGCAGGGGTCTACCATGATCTCCAAGTCCTTGTTAGGGCAGGAAAGAGGGCCAAATTCTGTTCTCAGACGCTGCTTGCAACTCCCATTGAAACCAATGGGAATAGCACAGACCTAGTGAAGATGGACATTTGGGTCACAGGCTGTGGAAAGAGGACCAGTGAGATATTAAACTGGTACTAGGCCAAAATGCTGGAGAGCAGCGATTTGAGATGTTAGATCTATGGCTCAGCCAGCAAACAGTGCTTTCTAGGATCACTATCAGAGCAACACTTAGCGCCTCCTCCCCATCCACAGACAAGCATTTTCCACAAGATGGACAGGGACTCTGTTCTGCTCAGGTTCTTACCCCACGCTCATCACTGCAGGAGCTTAGTGCCTTCAAGTAGTGCATCAAGCAACGTGACTACATGTCTGCCACTTTCTTCTCCCCTCATACTCTCCCCAGTGGGAGAAGTGCCTGCAATGGCATGAGACCTGTTGTACAGCTGGCAAAACTGAGGCACAAGACAGACAGACAAGTGTAGTCTGGCGGCTAGGCCATCGGCCTGTGAGTCAGAAAGATACCACCACTTGCTGTGTGAACCTTAGTAAGTCCTGTTTCCCTTCCCCACCCATCGCCTCTCTTAACTGCAAGCTCTTCCAGGCAGGAACTGTCTCTTACTAGGTGTATGCACAGCACCAGGCACGGTGTGTGCCCAATTCACTTGCCCCAAGTTCACCCAGCAAGTCAGTGGACAGCGCCAGTCCATTGGATTACACTACCTCCGTGGCAAGAGTCAAGGGCAGCTTCCCCAGGCCAGCCTTGCGCTATGTTCAGATGTTTTCATTCATCCCTCTGACCTGGGCTGCTAATTTCCAGGAAGATTTAATTAAGCAAATTAATTTAAAAAAAAAAAGAAGACACCCCTGCATTTTATTCTCTCCTCCCTCCTCCTCAGTATGTGACTGGCGTAGCACAGACAGGGTTCACACACACATCAATTCGCTGCAAAGTAATTTTAGCTGATAACATCACAGCCTAGATTTGAAATATCTTCACTGTCGGCATGGTAACAGCCCTCGCCTCTGCAGGCTGAGCATCATTCTAGATTAGCGAGGGACGTCAGCACCAGACAAGAAGGGAGGGGTTCAGCAGGCAGAAGAGTGAGGAAATGGGTCCCCTCTGCAGGGGGTGAGGAGTGTATACAGGCAAGGGACGGCTGCAGGGGACGTTTGAGGTGAGGCAGAGAGGCTGATCCTGTGTGGGGCTGCTAGGGAGGTGGATCTTGTGCAGGTCTGCAGGGACACCCAGGTGGGCTGCGAGTTGGAGGGAATGGCTTAGCAGGGGAGGGACAGACCCTCCACTAAGGAAGTGTCCTAGGTGTCATCTAAGCAATGGGATGGGGGTACCTGATTCGGCATAGCTCAGGAACCCATGCTGTCAAAACACAGCAGACAGCAGCCACCTCTTCCTTTAACGCAGCACTTCCAGATACCGAGACTACCAGGCTCATCAGGTCCTGCTTCAGGTCAGCAGACAGGTAAGGATCTAGCCATCTATGGTCCTTATCCAGCCCCCATTACCAGAGTAGCTCAGCACTTCACCATCTTTAATATTTATTTATCCTCAATATCCCTGGGAGAGAGGGCGGAGCTATTACCCCATTTTACAGGTGAGCAACTGAAGCACAGAGACACTAAGTGACTTGGACAAGGTCGTACAGGGAGTCTGTGGCAGAGCAGGGAATTAGCCCTCCATCTTCTGAGGTGAGTGCCCCAATGGCTGAACTAATGCTCTCAACACTGACCTGTCCTCCTCCGCCCCATACATCAACATCCCCCACTGGTGATCCCTCAAAATTCACTCCCTAGAGTTCCAGAGCAGACACCAGGAGCCGAGCGAGGGCAGAGTGCTGCTCTCTAGCTGCTGTGCAGTGAAGATCCCTCTGATACATCAGCCTCAGCCAATGAGATCTCAGAGCTAGTATCACAAAGGCAACTCAAAGGCTCCCACATGCTGGTAAGCAGCAGATTCCGGGCTGCCCTGGCAAGTCCCCCTTCTGCTCAGGTGCCTGGACACAGACACAAGCCTAAAGAAATAACATCCAGCTGGCTCCTGAGAAGGCTGACAAATTTAGTAACTTTTTATCATTAATGCTTTAAAGGAGCCTCTCTCTAATCCCCGTAGCCTTTGGCACAGAGACGGGATGTCATATTCACACAAGCGCTTCAATTTCACGACAGTGGAACGGGGAACGCTGAATTCTTCTGGTGACCCAGCTACCACTCTCAGAGAGGTGGATTTACTACAGCGATGGAAGAACTCCTACCACTGCTGCAGTGTCTACGTGACAGTGGTGCAGCTGTAGCACTTCTAGGGTAGACATACCCTTACTCTGACACCCTGGCTTTCTGAGCTGGTAGCATTTGACACCCAATTTACCGTGGAGGAAGTAATAGCACATGGAACAGGAGAAAAGGACAATCAGGTTCACAAGGCGCAGAACTACTCTGAAAGGTGATTCAGTGCAAAATGGCAAGGTGGATTCCTTCAGTCTATAATGGGGGGGGGGTCAGTTTGCAAGTAAAAGAGACCTGGAGGGGGTCACCTCATCACACAAGCTGCCAGCCCTGCAAACTCACACTGGGCTCGAGACTCCAGCAGGGGAGAGCGAACTTTTCAAAAACAATTAAGCAATTTAGGTGCCTAAGTCCCAATGACCTGGGAGCTTTTGAAGATGGCACCTGGGGGTCTTTCCTGCTCACACAATGTCACGAGTGATAGGATTGTGTGGGGCTCAGGGAATTACACAGGCTGACGGCACTTGGCAAACAATTCTGCTGCTGGTGCACAAGGAGGAGGAACCCAGCCCCCAGAGCGAGGTTGGCTCTGCAGGGATAGAAGGCAGGAGGACAGTCAAAATGAAAAGCCACCTGTTCCTGGCACTAGAATGAGCAGATCTGACTCCAATACAATGGGGGGGAGGATCGGATGAGGGATCAGGTGCTGTTTGTACAACACTTTGCTAAACAGATTTGCACTTTAAACAAATAGACCAACATTTTTTTGAGCATGGGGAGGAGTGACTAGCAATTTTAGGCACCCAACACAAGGTACTTTAAAGGGGCCCCAATTTTCAGAATGTACTGGTCACCTCAAGAAAGTAATCAGACCCCTTTAAAGGCATCTGAAGTTGAATGCAAAAAAACACTAAGGCACTCAAATCACTAGTTGTCTGGCAATTATTTCTACCTTGACAGCGTCCCTTTAAAGGGCTGCTTGCGTGTGTTACAGATATCAAATAATGAACCTTCATCCCCTCCACCCTAAAGTCTTGGATACTCTCCGAGACCTTTTTTCCTGAAAGGGTAAATCTTTTCTCACACAGACTAAATCAAGAAACAGATTAGTCACTCAGAGCAGCAGAGATACAGTTGAGGGCTTGAAGCCCACAATCACCTCTAGTTAATAGGAAAGAATATATTTCTCTCACGGACAGTCTAGCCAAAGAAGCAATCTGGCATTCTAAGGCAAGGATTTATGAGCGAGGAGAGACAAAACTGGTAAAACGCTTGTGTGGCAATGAAGAAAGGAGAACAAATAAGATTCAGGGATGAAATTAAATCCTGCAAAAGGGAGATTTCATCAGAGATTGGGAGGATTAACCTCTTGATTGCTTTTAAAAAGCCTTCGCACTTCATCTGCAGGTCTGAAACGGGGTGATCGGCACAGGGTGGGTTTCCAAAACAGTTGTTTTCTGAGCTGTAATTTTCAAGTTGGTCAATTTCTCCCCTCACCACCAGTATAATTTGCCAGTCAAAATTCCCCAATGTTGAATGGGGTTTTAACCACAGTTTTTCAGTGTGGGTAATGAGTAGTTAACAAGATGTTGATTATGTATGCAAATTAATGGAAGTGGACAGCATGGGGGGTTTCAGAGGATGCTGCTTCTTGCCCTGTCCATGCTGCCACATTAAATCTCAGAGCTTTGTAGCAATGGTTGAGACTTGCATGGACACAAATCCTCTTTGGAAGCAGGTAACCATCTAGGACTTATTTCTGAGAGTCCCTAAATTCGACAGGATTACACGCCTGAAAGGTTCCCATGCTCTGTCCCACGCTTGGCACATTTCATTGACACCAGGCCAAAGACAGTGCAAAGTGGTACCACTCTGATCAGGCAGCGTTTCACTCCTGAACTGTCTGGTGTAAATGGTCAACCTGGGAGCGGAGCCACACAAAATCAGTCGCTGAACATTTGCAGAATCGGGCCATTTAGGAGCCTACTCCATGTTGCCACATGTTCCGTGGATGAGCCTGGGCAACTGCCTCAGAGCCGCAGGTCAGTTAAATGGAAATGAGACATCTTTTCTCCCAATTTTTGTCTGTCTCTTCTTTTTAGACTTCAACAGGCCATTGTTTGTACAGCACCTGGCAAAGCAGAGCCCCAAAATTGATTGGGATCCCTAGTTCACAGAATAGCAGTGATGGGCTTAGAGTCACGAGCAGTATTTAAGGGTCTGAGTCAGTGGCGAGTGCAGCCCCAAGCAAAGCCCGTCTTCAGGGCCAACGCTCTTGGCTGCAAGCCGCAGCAGCAGCAGGACAGCGAAGGCTTATGGAAGCATTTGCAAACTCATATGCATGTCTATACAGATCCGCAAGGGAGGGCCGACAAGGGGATAATTAGCCCAACTGGATTCAGAACGCCTTGAGTCACGGATGGGGACAGACAGATGCCAGACGAAAAACTGGGAAGAGTGTCTCCAACTTTCAGAGGGCTCGTAAAGTCATAGGACTGGGGAGAACTTCTGACTAGAAAGGAGTTGCAGGTTTCCACCCACAGCATGGAAAAATTAACCCTTGAAAGGAAAGAAGAACTCCAGTGGCACTGAAATCTTAAATATAGCTCCAAAGACCTTTGCACAGCCACCAACTCAGTTATTCTTGGCAGGACGACCCCCTTCCCACTGTAGTACTCAAGGTCGAGGGCAGCTTCTCCCTTGTGGTCATTAGAGATCATTATAATTAATTATCATCTGTCTATTGGAGTGCCCAGAATCCCTAGTCATGGACCAGGACCCCACTGTGCTAGGTGCTGTACAAACACAGAACAAGAAGATGGTCTCTGCCCCAAGGAGACCAGGGATGATCCAGATTTCTAAATCCTCACCCAATCACCCCACCTCACTGGGAATGAGAGGGTTAAAAGAAAAATTGCTTCTGCTGTTGATGGTCACTTTGGAGCAGGGCTGTGGATTGCCTCTCAATGAAACCTTCTGCCCTGTAGCTTGCCTGGCAGCACTCTCTCTACCTGCCCCATCCCCCAATGCCCAGAGAAGGATGGCAGGAGGGACACAGAAGTTGGCACTGTATTATAATTAACCAAGGGTTCCCTGCAGCTCTGTAACTCATGCCCGTGACTCAGGAGAGGAAGCAAAATGCTGTTCTTGATGACAGCAGCGCAAGGACCTGACTGGGCTGCTAGATTCCCGCACATCCATTGGAAACCACACTGCCGCTTCCAATTCCGAGCAGCTCAGAACAGATCAGGTCATGTAAGCTATTAAATGTATTAAACTTCACAGCTACAGCGCACAGTTTTCCCCCTCTGGCGGCCATCCTGCTGGAGCTCACAGGCTAAGCAAAGACAAGCCTGGGGTACACTTGCACTGGTAGTCATTCAAGAGGAAACTCTCTTCCCCCCGGGCCAGAACTGAGCCAGACACCCCAAGGTGCTGGAGGTGCTGCTTTTCAGAGGTGAAAAGTCCAAAGCCATGACCACTAGTGTGCTTTAAAAGTCTTGTGGCACTTTTCACAAAGGTGCAAGGAACTTATACCCAGAGGCAGCATGGCCTAGTGGATGGAGCACAACACTGGGAGCAGGGAATTGTGGCTGCGGGCCTAGCTCTTGGACAAATCATTTCACCATCTGTAAGATGAGGACTGCTGATTGCTGGGGGGAGGGGGAGAGTTGCAAAGATTAGGTTTATAAAGTGTTTTGAAAATACAAAGTGCTAGAAAGTCCCAGCTGCCACCTGCACAATTAACTCATGTCCTTGGTGGAGTCCACACTCCTACCTATCCAGAGCCCCCCCTTCCACCTTGCAGTTTCAAATGGATACAGCATTCCTCCTCTTTGTCTCATGGCACCTTGTTGTGTGCTGTTCTAAGCAGCGGCCGAGTCCCAGCCTGGAAACAGCTGCATTTTAGCAGGATGCGAACCGATTCCGGAAAAGCCCTTTGGGATCTTTAAGGACGACAGGGTGGTTGAGAAACATCAAACATTGTTAACTTTACTGACAGCAGGATTCACGCATCCTCCAAGCAAAAACACACTGGGCCCAGATCCTCAAAGGTATTTAGGCACCTAACAAGCCAGTAGGATTTAGGAACCTAAACACTGAGGTCCCTCTACCAGCTAAACACCACTCTTGTGGCACAGGGGCAGGGGTTACTTCTGATGGCAAGACACTCAGCCTTGCCATTGTTTGTGATCAGTGGGGCTCTCCCGCCAGCAGCGCTCCGCCTCCAAGCTTCGCCACAGCTGCCGATGAAAGGGTTGACTCAGAGATTTACTGGGGACCTAGAAGGCCGCCTGAGAGACTCCATGCTAGTCAGACACGTTCGCGCTGCTCACCCACTTCTCCTGGGCAGGAAATCAGACAGGGGGCGGGTGTTGGCAGAGCACGTTCTGCAGCTAATCCCCTCTGCTGGGGAGTTGGGGCACAGACCGCAAGCAGCAGGACAAGTTGTGGTTTCTCAATGAAGCAGCCAGCTGAGCTTGGGAAGCTGCCAGGTGGCCTCATGCACCGGTTCCCGCGCTTTGGGAAATAAGAGACATTGCATTTCAACCCTCCTATTCCCCCCATTCCTGTGACTGCCAGAAGCGGAACTAGAGGGGAAACAATCCAGTGGAAGTCAGAATTTCTCCTCTGCAGTGGCTCAGTCCTTATCTTCCAAGTGCACCATGGCCTGGGTCCAGGACACCAAACCAACCAGCTAGATCTGTGGGACAGACCATGCTTGACAACTTCGCTCCTCTGGGACGATGGAACTCTCTTTCAACAGTCAGAGTAAAGCTCCTCCGTGCAGGAGACAGAACCTTCCCCGGGACGGTCAGAGGCTGTGGAACGAACTCCTCCAGTAACTAAGGCCTGGTCTACACTGGAGCGACCAAGCTACACCACTCAGGGCTGTGAAAAATTTTACGCCCTGAGCACCATAGTTAGGTCATCCTAACCATCATGGTAAACACAGCTAGGCTGATGGAAGAAATCTGCCATCAACCTAGCTACCACCTCTCGCAGGAGTGGATTAACTACAGTGATGGCAAACCCCTTCTGTAGATGTAGGAGGCGTCTATGCTACAGCTCTACAGTAATACAGACATCCCCTGTGGACTATCCCTAACCTAACCACTTTCCACTGAAAGTGCCAGGCACGTTTCTTTGATCTTGCCTTCTCTAACAGAAACACCAAGCAACAGCTATATTTATTTAACAAACACAAAATAAAAATCCCACCAAACCTAGGCACTCCACCTTCACACACTCCTCCCCTGGAGAAAGGATGAGTACAAACAACATGACAGATATTTATCACGTTACTGATAGTACTACTGGAAGGCACGCAGATGCTATGGTGAGGAGCGTGGTATAAAAATGTATGTATAGGCCTGGAAGGATTCAATTTTGATTGGCAAAAATCGATTTCTCTCTCTCTCACACCCACACACACAATATTTCCATCGATAATAATTACTTGCCTATCTGTACACTTCTATAAGTTCTCAAGCAGCATTTTTCTTAGAGTTTGATTTAAGGATATTTACTTGGTACATCTGGACATGCGATATTGACAATGTGTTTGTTAACGGTTATAAAGCTTTAACTTTTTGAATCTCAGAGTCTAACGTTATTAAATAATTATTGTCCTACCCCCTTTACTCTCTGACCCCCCCCCCCCATAACATCTTGCAATTGTGAAAATTTAAATTGATACAAATTTTTAAAAATGCTTCAAACCCCTAATTTTGTGCAACTGTGAACATTTAAAAATCAGAAAGACTGCTAAAAATCAATGTTGATGTCATCCGGTGAAGTTAGAGAAAAATAAAAATAGAATTTTGCCAAGCCTACCTTTCTAGAATCCAATCACATCAGCGTAGCGGGAACAGAGACCTGCATGGTGCAAACCACTTAGAGAGTTCTACCCTCCCACCCGCAGAAACAGAGCCTCAGGAACTGCGGGTTCGTTCTGAGCAGAATCCTGGACATGCACAGCTCGCACCCCACAGCAGTGGGAAACCCCTACATGCAGTTGAGTTGCATTCACTCCAGGTTTGAGGAGGGGCCCATTCCTTGCCCTCCCCAACCTAAGTCGAGGAGCTGGGCCTGGAGCAGGAGGTTCAAGGAAGAAAGAAGCCACTGCGGCCTGGGAGAAGCTGCAGCAGTCTCACCAAGGCACAGGGTTAGTGGCTCAAGTTGCATCACTCTCCCTCCTGGATCCAGAGACCAGCACCCCTGGACACCAGGCCCAAGCACCTTTCAATAGACCCAAACTCAACTCAGCAGCTAGCACCATCCGTCAGTCGGTTGACTCATCACAACCCCCCAACAACGCAAGACTCCTTGTGGCAGTAAAGCAGAGGCGGTGAGCAAGAACCCACCTCCACAGCTAACCCCTTCCTAGGTACCTGGATGCTTATCCCAGAGCAAGGAAGCAAATCCCGCAGCATGTTCACAGCTCCGCAAGCGGAGGAGGGAACTCCCGGACAGAGCTGAGAAAGGCTCTTTCAATTGCAAAATCCACTCCCCTGATGAATGCGCCACTAATGATTTGGGAAATCCCACACCTGTCTCCAGGCCAGGTGATTACGCAGGGCCTCCAATACACACAGCAGGAGCCAGCATGCTGAGCTCCTAAGTGAGAGGCAGGAGAATTGGAGTCACAAGTGTTACTCACCTACAGAAATCCGCCCTCCCACTTTAGCTGAGAGCGTGTAAGCCAACACTGCAATCAAAGCGAATCCATCCTGGACCTGGCAGATGCACTGGTGTTTTCTGCAGAGAAACAACCATGCCCAAGGGAGAAGCTAATTCTGTTCCTCAGAAGAGCCAAGTCACCTCAACAACTCCAGAAATAAGCCTGGCCCTCTAAAGCCAGACCAGGAGCAAAGGTTCAGGTTCTGCTCTCGGGACTGGTCTACACGTCAAAGTTAGGGCCACATAGCTATGGCACGCAGCGGTGTGAAAAATCCACTCCTTTGAGCACCATAGCTATGCTCTGGGATAGACACAGCTAGGTCAATGGATGAAAGCTTCCATCCACATAACTGCCATAGCTCAGGGAGGTAAAGTTCCTATAGCGATGGTCCCATTGCTATAGGAAGCATCTACATCACGGCGCTACAGCAGCATAGCTCCAATGCCGTAGCGCCTGTACCGTAGACGAGGCCTCCGTCACGCTGGTTTAAATCCAGAGTCACTCCACTTAAGTCAACAGAGGAACTCTGGATTTACAGCAGTGAAAATGGGAGGTCAGAATTGAGAGTCAAATCGGTGACAGGTAGATAAAGATGGGTCCAGTTTTGTGGAATAATCCCCCGAGCCTCGCCCAAAACTAGACCAGTTCCACATTGTCTCAACCCTCTTCCCTCTAGGCACCCATTCTTCCATGAGGCCAATAAACCCTCATCCAAGGGTTACAAAACAACATGGAACTAACAAGACCGTGCACAAAACATCGCCAGCTTTTTGTGCGGCTTTATAAGCTGCATTACGGTAGCTCCTAGAGGCCCCCACAACCTAGAGCACAGCCATGCTGTGCTGGGTGCTGTACTTACAGAGCAAGAGTCCCTGCCCCACAGAGCTACCTAACTAAACAGCCAAGACACACCACAGGTGGGTGGAAGGGAAACAAGCACAGAGAGGGGCAGGCACTTGCCCAATATCCTCAGCAGTCAGTGGCAGAGCTGGGATAGAACAGGTCTGCTGGTCCCAGTCCCATGGTCTATCCACTATCTCACCTTCCATCCTTCAGCTAGACATTGCCTGCTTCTCAAGGTAGGGAGCTGATCTCCTACTAGGCTGGCGTGAGTGACTTCGCAGACATGTGTCTGACCATCTCTAGCCCCAAAGAGTCCTTTACAAAGGTGGGTAAACAGCACTACCTCACCTTTTGCAACAGGGGAAACTGAGGCACAGGGCACTGCAGTATCAACGGCAGAGCTGGGAATAGAACCCAGGGAGTCCCATGACGATCAAAGCCGCTGTGTCTGCCAAGCAAAGAGATGGAGCAGACCTCCTGAATCCAAGCCCCTCCCCTGCCAAAGGCATGATCTAGGCCCTGATAAAGGGCTAGAGGTCACGCTGGCAGATCTTATTGCATTAGGAAAGGTACACGCTCAGGGGAAGCCCCGATGCTGGACGTTCTCTGGAGGCTATTGGCACAAACCCAGGAGGCGAGCCCAGCCAAGGAACAGAGCAGCCAAAGACATTTAAACCCTTCCAGCTACATCTGTTTCATGTGCGCCTCTGCCCTTCCCCCACCTACTCCAGGAGCTGGAGTAAAAGGAGGAGTGGGGGACTGACAGGAAGAGAATTCCTCTTCCAACAGCCTAGCAATGATCTCGAGGCTAAGTGATATACACCCTCTGACAGCAATAACCAAAGCTCTGCTCCACCCCTCACCCCAATCCCCCTCGGACAGAAGTTTGTACACGGGAGTGTCAGGGACATTGCCCGCCAGCACAATGGCAGCCTGTTGCAAGGATGATCAACTGGCTCTGCACCACAGCCAGGTAGTCCCTGGACATTCCCGCCCTGGTATGGTAGTCTAACGCAGATGTGGACAGAATCCTCACCAACTAGCTCACATCTGCGCCGGCTGGACAGCACCCCCGCAGGTCGCATCCACAGGATTTGACTGGCCACTACATGCATTCCGATATACCTGTTTTGTACACAGATTTCACGTGCACCATCAGCTGCAGTTTCAACTTTCAGGGCACAGCATCACTGGCCTCACTGGCACTTATTGGATGTGAGGAGTGAAACTTATCGGGTCCTCTATTCTCACAGGGGAGGAGAAGGGAAAGGGGACCTCCTATAAGGAGATAAAACAGTAACCAAGATTCTCCCCCGCCTCTTAGGGTACATTTACACAGTGTTTTGGAGCAAGAGTTCCAGCCCGGGTCAGCAGACTCAGGCTCACGCCAGCACCCTAAACATAGCTGTGTAAGCTGTTCTTGGGTTTAAGAGGAGAGCTTAAAAAGACTGGGACTGTTCAGGTTGTACAAGAGATGACTGCAGGGGGAAGGGAATATAACAGAGGTCTATAAAATCATGAATGGTGTGGAAAAAGTGAACAGGGATGTGTTATTTACCCCTTCACATAACACAAGAACCCTGGGTTACCCAATGAAATTAACAGGCAGCAGGTTAAAAACAACGATAAGGCAGTCCTTCTTCACACAATGCACAGTCAACCTGTGGAAGTCATTGCTGGGGGATGTGAAGGCCAAAAGTATAACGGGGTTCAAAAAAGAATTAGATAAATCCATGGAGGACAGGTCCATCAATGGCTATTAGCCAAGATGGTCTGGGATGCAGCCTCATGCTCTGGGTGTCCCTAATCCTCTGACTGCCAGAAGCTGGGACTGGATGACAGAGGATGGATGACTCGATAGTTGCCCTGCTCTGTTCATTCTCTTCGAAGCAGCTGGCTCCAGCCACTGTAGGCAGACAGGAAACCGGGCTAAATGGACCACTGGGCTGACCCAGTCTGGCCGTTCTTAGATTCAGAGCCTTGGAGCAGTCCGAACCACAACTTCAAAGGACCGTCTACAGCTCTGGAGGGAGCCCTGCTACCCAGGCCTGTTGACCCAGGCTGATAGGCTTGCTTCCACAAGCCACGTAACACAGTGAAGACAGCTGCTTCTGAAGGCAGTGATTCCACATGCTCCCATGGGAACCACAACAGCAGTCCTGCCCTCCACTGCTTCCGAGAAACAGTGGGCTGTTTAGACTGGAAGAAGGTGGGGAATTTATCTGAGGCTGCTTGGAAGCCTTTTCATGGCTTAAATACAGAAAACAGATGCTACTCCTTAGAAAGGCCTGGGGCTCTTCCTTATCTTGCATGTGTGTCAAGATTGGGATCACATCTATATTACCACCAAGTAGGGGTTTTATGTGTGCTTCAATGTTCCTTTCAGTCCAGGCTCGCATAGCCCAATGGATCCACCACTCGATGGGGAACCAGAAGACCTGGGTTTTATTCCCAGCTCTCCCACTGACCATGGGCAAATCGCGTCCCCTCTCAGGACCAAACCACAATCAGCACCAGTTATTGACCTGGCTGCTCATTCTAAATCACTAGCATAATACGTGATGGACTAATACTTAGTCCTACCTTGAGTGTAGGAGACTGGACTAGAAGACCTCTCGAGGTCCCTTCCAGTCCTACAATTCTATGAACACAGCCTGCCCCAACAAACGCTCAACCCCAGCTCCAAATCTGAGTGATGAAATAATTATGTGATGGCCCCAAAGAAACAAGCAGTTACCCGTTCCATGTCTTGTTATGAGTTGATCAGCGACTGCAGCCAGCTCTTCCACGAATGCTGACTAGTCTTCACACAGCCAAGCAACTTGATAGAAACTGGAAAATTAGTCATTAACTGACAGGAAGTTACCCGCCAGTCAACACAGGCAGCGTGTTCTGGGTTATATGCTAGAGAACACTAACCCAGCAGTATCTGCCTGACAGACACCGGGCTCCCACACACTCCTGCATTAGGAAAGGTTTATGAGAAGCGGGCAGGCACAGGAAGGGCTGAACAAGAGGCAGCCACCTCCACCTTCCACAAAACTAAACGACACTGGTAACCGCACTGTGGATCAGCTTTTCCCATGGCCACGTCACATCACTGCTACGGGACAGCTTGTGAATCCCCTGCTCTCTCCTTCCAGCTTATGGCCTGTGGCAGGCAAAGTGTGCTAAATCCGGAGGAAGGGGAAAACCTCACAATCTGGGGTGCAAGCAGAGCTGTTCCATACAGGCTCTGGGCAGGGGACATTTGGGGTCCAGTGACGCTTTTAATTCAGGCCTTCTCTATGAAGGGAATCTCTAGCCATGGCTGTAGTGGAATAACTATTCTGCTATAGCTCTTCAAGTGTAGACACTCTATTCTGGAATTCCAGGATAGCTGGTCCATTTCCAAAGCAGAGTGATTAATCAAGATTAAAGAATCACTTACTTTGGAAGAGAATGTCCACATGGGGGAGTTATTCCAGAACAGCTCTGGCAGAAAAACTATTCCACCATAGCTATGTCATCAATTTCCCAGTGTTGACATGCCCTAAGTCTTTCCGTCAGCAAGACGGCACGAGGGAGAGGAGAGAGGAAAATACAGGGAAGGGAGTGCCTCAATGAGATGTATAGTGGAGTGGAAGGCATGAAGACAGAACACCAAGGGAACAGGAAGGGCCAGGAAGTGGGGACAGCCAAAGCCCACAGAAACTTTCATTAGTGAAACTTATCTGACACCTCTAAGCCCTGTGTTCCCCGAGCTGAGGTCACGCGTCAGAGGACCAGAGCAGACCATCACTGCCGACAGGAATTGCGGCAAACCACTGTTCAATGCCATGGAGTAGGTTAACAGGGCAGCCTTTATTTTAAATTATATACCCAGCTGCAGATTTTTGCTAGGGGTTTATTTATTTATTTTAAACCCTCCACACCCAGATTCCAAGGATTAACTAGCCAAGATTTTCAAAAGTGGCTTTGGATGCCTCATCTGGACACATCAAAGAGGTCTGGGTTACAGCGGGCAGGAGCCCAGCAGTTCATGGGAAATCTAGATTAGGCTCCTTTAAGGGGTCTGAAGTTTGACTCCTAAAAATTCACTAGACACTTTTGAAAATTTAGGCCACTGACTTCAAAGCCAGAAGGGATCATAATCTAATCTGACCTCCTGCACGACAGGGCATGGAACTAGCAGTCAAAGAATTTATAATGCCCAGAGGCAGCTATTTTTCACACAGCTGCCCCCATCAGAAATCATCTGATCATTGATCATTCAAGACCAACCCATCCTGCGGAATATCCATCCTGCATAAAGACCCAGAAATTAAGATTGGTGCAGAACAGTGGGATTCCTACATCTGCCAATACAGTAGCTCCTTTCTCCCCTCAGCCCTCTAGCAGCAGAATCCCATCTTCCTCCAGCATAACCCCCACCTGAGCCCTCATACGGCAGGAGGGATGGGACATTAACCCAGAATAGGACTGCTCTGAGTCAGTTTCATGCAGTTGCCAGTATAGGGTGAAAAACCTGGCTGTGCAGAAGTTATGAGTGCCACTGTGCGGCTGGAAAGTGCTTGTCTTCTGCTGGACACACTTTAGAGAGAGGGAAAGGAACATGAAATGAGTGAGAGCAAGGGAGAAAGAAGAGAACATCAGTATCTGGGTTTTTATACAGAATGGATATTCTTTGAACAATCAAGAAGTCTAAAATCTCTCCCCTGAAATGTTGTATTCCTCCTTCCCAGTTATCTAAAGTAAGGCAAGATTCCCCCACCCGGCCACCACCAACAAAATCAGAACGTCAACATTTAGACAGGAGTTGTAATTGCACAAATTTTGTTTTTAAAATCACCTGATGACACAGAAGGGAGCAGAAGGGACATCTTAAGTCACTGAATCCAGTCCCCAGCAAACCCGTCATTTAGTCCCATTCATAAATTTAGCAAGTTCCATCTTCAAGCTAGTTAGGTTGTTTGCACCCACTGCTCCTATTGGAAGCATCCTCTGATGATTAGAAACCTTCTAATTTCCAGCTTTCTAATGTTCATGACCATTTTGTTCTTGAGCAAAATGTCCTCTAGTTTAGATTGCTATTTTCCTTCCCTAGTGTTTAACCCCTCATACCTCCCAATGTATTTATAGAGGACAATCATATCCCCTCTCAGTCATTGCTTTGTTAGGCTAAACAAGCCACGCTCTTTCAGTCGCCTCTCACGGCTCTCCATTCAGCTGATCATCCTAGCACCTCTCTCTCCACCTGGTCTAGTCTGAATTCATCTTTCTTCAACATCAGGGACCAGAATTGTACACAGTATTCTGAGGAGATCTTACCAGTGCCTTGTCCAGTAGCATTAATATCTCCCTATCTGATACAGTCAGAGAGAAACTTTCCACACTGATATCCCAAGGGCCCTATCATCCCACTGACACAGACAGCTCAATCAAGAGGTGCCTACATTTAAAAAAGAAGCAACTCTGCCTTCAGGCTAAAGACAGAGATATCCCTTGAAATCCAGACAGGATAAGGTTCAGTCCCCACCAGATCTGACTCTGCTCTCCAGAGCCAGAAGACATGAGCCAGAGGACTTGTGCTAAGAAAAAGAAGCCTAAGTCTGCTCAACATGACTGAATAGTCCCCACTAAGGCAGGCAGCCCTAGTGACCTCTCAGTGAGACAGCTCACATAAGTGAAGGTTGCAGAATCAGGCCTATAGCAAGAACATCATAGGAAGTGACATACCTAGATCAGAGCTGTGGTCAATCTAGTGCAATATCTCAATGCAGTCAATGGGTCAGCACCAGATGGTTCAAACTAAAGTGCATGAAACCCTACAGGAGGCAGTTCTGGGATAACCTGTCCCCAGGGAAAGTTGCCTCCTGACTGTCAATAGCTAGAGGTTGGCAGATGACCTGAAGCATGAGGATTCTGACAGGCAGGACTTTCTGAGGAGCAACACTGTTTAGCAATCAAGTCGATTAATAGAACAGCAGCGATATCTAAGCTTGCCCCTGAAAACCTAAAGGGTTGTAGACCCACCACATTCCATTCCCAGAAAAATTAATTTAAAGATGACAGAACAATCAGATCTTACCAAAAACAACCAACAGTTACACTTTCACATTTCCTCCACTCTTAGGAGATATGCTGAGATTATTTGATACCTTTCCACACCCTTTTCTAGTAATCTCAAGTGAAAGCCCAGGGATGTGATAAAAAACAAAAACAAAAAAACACAGGCTATGTCTTCATTTTCATGCCTTATAACACCACGTTATCATGTCATCTTGGATCAACAGTTCGGGGAGACACAGAAGGCTACCCCAACATTTTTTAAACTACTAGTGATTTTGAGGGTGTCCAACTTGAGACAACACCTGAACGGAGCCTGATTTTCAGCAGATGAGTGCATGGTACATTCTGAAAATCAGGCCATTAAGTGCCCTTTAATTTGGACACCCCTCACCTCTAAAAAATCACTAGTTGCTTTTGAAGATTTAGCCTGAGCTCTTTCCATCTTGTGCTTCCTTTAAAATAAGCATAGCCTGTTGTCTTTTCAAATGTAATAGGTTCAATTTTAAAAAGAAACTTACTTAATTTCAATTTTAAAAAATCCTTTAAACTTTTTTTTTTTTTTTTTAAATTGTTGATTTTTATCCACCCCGAGTATAAGGCACCCTGACCCTGGTATAACCGTGTCCACCCCAGGGGTTGAACCGGTACAAATATACTGGTTTAAAAACAAACAAACAAAAACAGAAAAATCACACCGCTAAGCGATATAGTTATACCAGTAAAGAAACTGTGCATAGGCCAAGCCTCCATACAAACAGCTAAAATGCAGCCAGGATAGGGCAAAGAAGTTTGTTGAGTGGCAGACAGCAGTGTGCAAAGAAAGAGAAGTATTTCAACTTGGTATGCTCCAAAGGAAAAGGAATTTGCTGCTACTTCCCAATCTCTGTCTCTTTAAGAATTACATGTGCAACATTTTTAACCAGAAGGTAGCAACCACCCTAGCCGGTAAAACCAGAAATTTGTAATCTTTGTCCCATATAATGCTGCAACTCTTGTTTTATAGCTCTCACTCAGAGATGCTTCAGTGATAGGATCTTGCTCTACAGACTGAATCAGGTTTCCTGGTTTTCCTTGGTTGAGCTGTACGCAGGATTAGAGCTGTAGAAAGACGGCCATACATTGTCAGTCCCAGCTATGCTCCATATCAAGGAGCTCTTTCTCCCAAGGAAGGTCCTCCTTACCTGGGACTACCTCAATCTATTTAGCTCAGGGGTCCCCAAACTATTACCCGCAGGCCACATCCAGCCCGCCAACACATTTTTACCAGCCTGCTGAGTCCAGTGGCATTACAATTACGTGAGACCCTTCTTACCATAGCGCAGGGGTCAGCAACCTTTCACAAGTGGAGTTCCAAGTCTTCATTCTCCCCTCCTGGCCCCACCCTTTCCCCCCTGTCTCGCCCCTCTCCCACATGACATGGGCCCAGTGCCCTGGCCAGGAGGAGCCGCACCAGCCCATCATAAAAGCAAGACTGAGTGAT
Organism: Emydura macquarii macquarii; assembly: GCF_026122565.2. Classification (NCBI taxonomy): domain Eukaryota; kingdom Metazoa; phylum Chordata; order Testudines; family Chelidae; genus Emydura; species Emydura macquarii. The sequence goes on from NW_027133394.1 coordinate 441,651, forward strand.
GTGGCCCTGGCCCCCTGATTTAACTTAAAGAAAATGTGAAGGGGGGACTTGATCACAGTCTCTAACTATCTGCAAGGGAACAAACATTTAATAATGGGCTCTTCAATCTTGTCTAACATGATCCAATGGCTGGAAGCTGAAGCTAGACAAATTCAGACTGGAAGTAAAGCGCACATTTTCGACAGTGAGGGTAATTAACCATGGGAACAATTTACCAAGGGTCATGGTGGATTCTCCGTCACTGACAGTTTTTAACTCAAGATTGGATGTATTTCTAAACGATCAGCTCTAGGAATTATTTTGGGGCAGTTCTCTGGCTTGTGCCATGGTCAGACTATGATCACAATGGTGCCTTCTGGCCTGGGAATCTATGAGCTCTTCTTCTAGCTGGGGTAGTTTGGATTTCAAACAATCCCAATCCGCAATGAGAAGAATCCTAGGTTGCCAAACAATGGGCCGGAGAGAGCTGTCACCGTGCTGCTTCTCCACTTTCGTCCCAGTTGCTAAACTGCATTTGAAGCTACTGCTATGACTAACACTACTACCCTAATGATACTTTCCCATGTAAGCAAGTGCTGTAGACGCCACGGGAATGTTTTGTGATCACCAACAGGAAGAGAAGTGAGGCCTGGGGAGAAGTGGGAATGGGAAGGGAGGGATCCTCAAGCCAGGTTCAACATGAAGGGTAACAGTTTGAGAACCTCATGCAAATAGAGAGGAGACTGATGCTAGATACGTTATTAAAAGAACAGGCAGCTAGGCCAGGGTATCTTTTCCCAGAAAGGGGAGGGGGGATAATTTGACAGGGAATTCTTGGGAGTTGCCACCATCAAGTCACACAAATCTAGCCTCCGTTCCTTTTACCGTCAAACTCATTCCTCCTCCTGTTTGTCAGGCTCACTTGCTGCATCTCGACTTTAGATTGTAAGTTCTTTGGGGCACGAACCACGTCTACCTATGGGTCAGCCCCTAGCACAATGGGGGCCCTGATCCAGACCACAATTTAAATAAATAATAAAAGTAGGGATTACAGGGTGCAAATATCTCCTAACAACCACCCTGCACTGCAGATTCAAACAACTCTCCCAGCCGTGTACCAGCGCTCAGAAGCTCCAGCCACAATGCACAATGATAGACTCATGCTGCTTCCAAAGGCCCCGCTCTCCCCCCCGCCCGTAGCTCTGAGTTGGACAAATGTTTTTTTGCTGTCACAAGCCAGTTTGGTTTAACAGCAGCACCCGATAACGTGCACATTGAGAGACAAGAGCGCCACAACCAAACAGCAGCCCAAAAGCTTCCACATTATCTTCCCCTCCAATCTCTTCCTAGGCGAGCAAACTCCATTTGTGAGCATCAGCCCAGACTGATCATTTCTGGGTTGTTAATTACCCAGGGCTTGTAAACCAGATTCCTGTTTAAAGGCGCATTTGCCTGCTCTATATCTGCGCCCCTCCTTCTTCCCCCCCTAGATCATAACCTCTGCACGGGGCACCCCAACCAACTCCACAGCAATTAAAGAGGAGCTGGCAGGCACAGCTATGGCTTCCCAGACAGATGTAGGAAGCTGGATCAGCTTTTAAAGAAATAAAGACCCTGTTTTCCATGCAAACCCTAAGAACGCCACTTCCCCACCCCACCCCCCTCTCCCAGAACAGTCCAGTGGTCCATCTCATCCAGCATCCTGTCCCCAGGACCAGAGGCTCCAGTTTTAAGCCAATTTTTAAGTATTAGGAATTAGGTTTCTTGTAACCTTCCCTGATGCATCTAGTGCCAGCCACAGTCAGAGACAGGTTACTAAACGAGATGGATCTTGGGCCTAATCCAGTCTCGCAATTCCTGTGCTCCTGGAGGATGCTCCATAATGACCCCAAATAATGCAATGCTATACCATCAAAGGGAGAAGAGAATTTCTTCCTGACCGCTCTCAGGGATCAGCTAGAGCCCTGGAGCATGAGGATTGATACAGCCTCTATCATTTTTATGCCAGCTAGCATCCCTGCAGGTGGTATTGGTCACCCAGGGACAAAGTACTCAGCATATGGCCCTGCACACCACTGATGTCCTGCACAGCAGTCACCCAGGAGGGTTGAGACGGAAGCAGTGGCCAGGGCCTTCAAACCATCAGCATGCCACAGAATTGGCCTCCATGCGGTCTTCACATAGGCTAAGGCCGAGAGTCCTGCTTGGGGGTGGGGAGGAGGAAGGGGAAAAGAGGCCAAAGTAGGCGCCAACAGGATCTGCATTTATATGGATCCAATGCACCCCCAAAGTGACGTGGAAGGAGATGAGCTTCACTGAAGCTTTAAGCTCCAGATTGGGCACACCTGCACTTCTCCCCGATAGACCATGATTACTCATGCTTTTCACACACAAGGACCAAATTCTGCCTTCACCAACACTCCTATGACCCCACCACAGTCAATAACCCAAATTCCCTCCTGTGCAGTCATTGTCACCAGTGCTGCATGAACATTGAGACAACGCCAGGTGCCAGGGCAGTGAGAAAACACACCCACGAGGGGCCAGGGCAAAACTGACCCATCACTGTTGGACCCTATTTTAATACGTTTCCCCAGCTGCATCTTTGCTATTTGCCTGCATAAGATCCTACACCAGGGACTTCCATCAGTTATCCTCCATTCGGGAAACCAGGAAGATACAGGAGAAGGGATGCAGAAAGTGGAGTGTTTCTAAGCTTTCAGAACTCCCTAGGGAGTGGGAGTGGAAAGCACGGACTTCATGCTCTGTGACCAACCACGCACGCTCATTCAACAGCCCAATGGGGCACTCACCTCCTTGAGAAGCACCGATTTTTTCTTCTTCAGCGCCTCGCACTTCCTCATTTTGCAGATTTGGTGGCTGGTCCTTCGGTTCAGGCAGTGGGTACAGGCGCCGCAATTCCCCTTCCTCAAGCAGGGGACACAGAGCCCGCAGCGCTTCCGTTTCTTCTGTGCCTGGACGGCCGCGTCCACTCCAGGACAGACGTCGCTCTTCTCCACAATCAGAAAGCCACCTTCGCAGCCGCTCAACATCTCGCCACCTTCAGGGAAGTCGTATGCACCTGCCGATTCATTCCTAAGCTGCAGCAACGACTGGAACTTCTTCATGGCTCCTTGTCGAACCAGGGTGGAGGGGATCAGCGCAGGAGATGCTTTTTATTAGCTGGACCTAGATATTGAAGGATGCCAAAGGAACAGCCCTGACTGCTAAAAAGAGGGGTCCTCTCCCCCTTATTAAAAATAGGGAATACAAAACTAGCTAAAAAAAGTGATCACTCCACTAGTTCAGTCTCTTCACTCCGCCAAACCTTCCAGCTCAGTTCCACTTTCTTCGCAACTCATCTGGTTTTACACTGCAATGATTTCTCTCTTCTTGGGATGCTTCGTTCCCACACTCCAAGCTCTATTTTCTTACAGACCCCCTGAGAGGGAATCATCCTGGATACCACCACACTTTTTCTGGGGGATGGAGAGGGGTGAACTGGAAGCTCACATAGTTTAGTCGGAATCTCCCAGGCTGCTGAAGTCTCAGGGACAATATAATAGTAAAGCTTCTCTCTCTCTAACTCAAATTAGGGGGATACCGAAGACATAGGAGCAGAGGTGACTTCTGGTGAAGGAAGCAAAAAAAAAAAAAAAAAAAAAAAAAAAGACACAACAGAATGTATCTAGTAATTTTGTAGCTCTAACTCAGTTTCACTCCCACTAACCCCACCAGATAAAGTGCCTAAACAATGTAATTTAAATTGTAAGCCTAAAAACTCAAAATTGAAATGACTGTGTGCAGTTCTCCAGCACGAAGTAATTTTCATTCCAAAGATAAGCACCTAAACGTTGAAATTTAAATTAAAGCAAGCATAACAATCCCAAAATAAAAACTTTGCCTCTAGGAAAAAGCTACATTCAAAACACTGTTCTAAGACATTTATACCTTAAATTAGAATCCTTTTAAATTCCCACCATGCATGTAGAAACCACACTATCCAACTTTCTTGCTGTAGATTTTTACTTTGCGAAGCGGGACTCCTTAAACCCCAACCGTGAAAGATCCAGACCGTTGTTATGAGCCAGAGCAGAAGTTTAAAACCCCTTCACTTTCAGTCTCTTTTGCAAACTGCTTCCCCTCTTAACAGATTCGTTACTAAACTTCAGATCTTTGTTTGCCGGCAGTAGTAAGTGTGTGTTTAATAGCCACAGATCTGTTTTATCTACCCCGCTCTGGAAGGTGTTTTTATTATTATTATTATATTTTCACACACTCATCCCACTGCCTTCCAGCCCCCAATACACAAAGAGCCATTACCAGCAACAAGAGGTGCAGCAAATAGCCCTGCAAACGTGTGAATCGGCACGGAGATAAAGAAGGGAGAGAAGTGCATGCGGGGGGAGTGGGGGGAAGGGAGTGGGAGCGGGGGTGGGGGGAAGGGGAAACCAACAAGCAGAAGTGTGGATGCAAATTGCAAAGGCAGCTGCTGCTGCTGCAGGCAGCACGTTGTTGCTTGCTGCTGCTTCTTCTTTGTTCTGGAGGTTCCTGCAACACCACACCAGCCCTGCAGCCAGCTCCCAGTCCCCTCCCCCTCCGCTACTGGAGGGGGCCTCTTTCTAAACACGTGCACCGACCGGGCTCTGGCTCCTCGCAGAGGTGGGGGGCTCTCCCCCAGCCCAGCCCCTGTGCAGACAATGGGGAAAGTTTCCAGGCAGCTGCAGGGAGGGGAGAGGAAGGGCGTGGGGAAGCACTTTGCTTCCTCTCCGAGCAGCGCCCCACAAGAGGCAGGCAGGCAGGCGGGCGGGGGGGCACGGCCTGACACCCCCGCCGGGAGCACGAGTTCCCAGAACCCCCGTGGAGAGGAGCCAGGGGACCCCCTCCCCCCAGCAGTTTCTCTTCCCGGGATCCCCGAGCCGCGCGATCTAGCGGGATCCCGGGTAACCCCTCCCGCTCCCCGGTGCCTGCCCGGGGGTGGACCCGAGCGCCCTCCTCCCCCGCAGCCTTAAGAAAACTAGGGGGCTGCTGCGCCCCAAGATTTCCTCCCCGGGGTTGCACGCTCAACTCCTGCTGCCCCCCCCCTTCCCTCGGGGCTGCCGCCCAGCAGCACTCACCTGCCCAGCTAACGGGGAGCCCTGACCCCCCCGGCCCCGGAGGCAGGCCTTAGCCACATTGCTCCGGGGCTTTACCGCGCGCACGATCCGCCCAGCCAGGCTCTGCCTCTGGGTCCCCCCCGGGGGGCGGGGGGAGCTGCCCATCCCCTGCGGGGAGGGGGGTGGCCGCTTCCCAGGTCGGGTATGGGGGGTCCCCGGCAGGGCACCCGGAGGCTGCACCTCCCCGCTGGAGGGCGACCCTCCTGTCGGCAGGGGGCTCCCCCACTCCGGGTCTCTTGCAGCGGCCCGGCCAGGAGCTTTGGAGAGGTAAATCCCACATGCTGGCCCCGGCCGGAGCTGCCCTCCTTGCCCCAGCTGCACATGCCGGGGGGGGGGGGGAGCGGGGGCAGTTAACCAATAGCTGTGAAATACGGCTGGGCTGCTCCCCGGGCAATAAACAGAGCGGCCCAGGGGACTCGGGAAAGGGTGGGGGTCAGGTGACTATCACATTGCACACGCCTTTGTTATTGTAGGGTTGTGCCAAAGGGCCCAAGTTGGGTTGTTATTGTAGGGTTACTCCGAGGGGCTGGGCTATACCTCCCTGGTTTGTTATTGTAGGGTTGCTCGTGAGGGTAAGAATGTTGTTCTAGCATCACTCCTAGGGCTGGGCTGTGCAACACTGCTTTGTTATTGTAGGGTCACTCCAGGAGGTGAGCTTGGCTACTCGCACAGGGGTCTGTTATTGGCGGAGCAGTCACATGACAGTGGTTGGGAATAATTCTGCCCCCAAGGGCGAAGCGGGGGCACAAGAAGCTGGCTCCACAGTTGAGCACAGTCCCCACTCTCCCCCCACGGTAGCACCATGTCCTTCGTTTACACCCCTGAGACGAGTGGCTGTCTGTGTGGGGGTGAGCGCATAGCATGGCACTCCGGGTCCCACGTGCCCAGTTCTCTTCCAGCCCCCCAGTACCCGCAACTCCTGGGCCAACCTCCACAGCGCTCTGGGACCCCTCCATAACACCCCCGTGTTCTGTCCCTCCCAGCCTCCTATGTCCCCCAGCACTCTGGGTACCCCATAGAAACCCCCCGAGTTGTCCCTCCTATGCCCCCATGTCCCCCTGCATTCTGGCCCCTCACATTCCCCATGTCCCCTCCCCCCAGCGCTCTATGCCCCCCATAATCTCCCATGCCTAGCCCCCCAGCACTGTATCCCTCAGAGCTCTGTGCCTCGCACATTCCACCATGCCCACCCCCTAGCACTGTCCCCCCAGAGCTCTGTGCCCCCACACCACCTGTGTTCCCCTCTCCCCAGGCTTCTGTGCCCATGTCACCACTAGGAGGTGCCTGCCTCCTACCCAGCTGTACCCCACCCCCCAGTTCAGAGGGAGCCTGGCGAGTGTCCTCTGTGACCCCTGTATTTCTCCATGCCCCATCCTCCCATGTGCTCTAGGTCTTCCTCCCCCTCCCTCCCTGCCAGGGCAGCTCTTGGCAGTGGGGCTGGTCTCTTCCCTCTGGCTCCCCCTGCTGGCTGAGTCTGGCACCACCTCTGTCTGTCAGCCAGTGAGCACCCCAGAAATAAGGGAGGTTTGTTATTGTAGCGTCATCCTTGGGAGCTGAGTTTATGCACACACAGGTTTGTTATTGTAGGGTCACCCTCGGGAGCTAGGCTTATGCACGCACTGGTTTTGTTATTGTAAGGTCACTCTTGGGGCCTAGACTGTGCAGGCATTTGATTTGTTATTGTGAACCAGGGTTTTATTTTGAAGGGGCATTTATACCCTGATTTAAGGCAAACAACAGTTATCTAGTTCCCCAGCTTTGTGCAGAAGGCAATGGACTGTGCCATGGAGAAAGCAGGATGAACTCATCTCTGCAGGGCAGGGACAGTTTCTCCCTATGTCTTTGTACAGCACCTAGCACACCGGGACATCAGCCAGCCTCCAGGCACTACCCTGATACACGTAATAAATAATAATGATAATTTAAGCATTTATATGTCAACATTTATAGAATTGTTGCACGTAGGCACCATTATTAGTTCTTGATGGGGGGCAGGGGCTTTGTTAATGAGCCTCTCTGAATTTGTGACTGTCTAACACACCTAATGCCAGGGATGGACACAATGCTGGCCAACTTGTATGCTGCGACTGTTGCTTGCTACGTGACACGATCCTGTCACTGTTACCTTATGCTACCCTGTCTGTCTGTTGTATCCACCTGTCATCTCTCTTAGGCTGCCAGCTATTTGGGACTTTTTTGTTATGTGTACGTACAGCACCTAACACAATGGGGCCCTCATCCTTGATTGGAGCCTGTAGGGTGCTCCCGCAGTACTAACCCTAAAAGGTAGGTCTTATATTCATCCTACTCAATGTTTCTGCAGCGTATCCACTGAAGGTCAGGCAAAAAGTTTAACCTGCAACAAGGGAGATTTAGTTTAGATATTAGGAAAAACTTTCTAAGGCTATGTACACACTGACGGCGGCAAATTCGCCACCGTCAGATGGATTTTTCCGGTTCGATTGAGCAGCAGTGAAGACACGCTCAATCGATCCAGAAGTCGATCTAATAAAACCACCTCCAAAAACAGTGTAGCACTGTATCGATGGGAAAGCATTTCCTGTCGGCGCAGCACAGTGGAGATGGCACGCTAAAGGGAAGTTACAAAGTCGACGGCAGTTACACAAGCTACTCTGTGTAGCTTGCGTAACTCCCATCAACTGCTGCTGAATTTTGCCGGCAGTGTAAACCTGCCCTAACTCTAAGGGTGGCTAACCTCTGGAACAGGCTTCCAAGTGATCTTACGGAATCCCCCCCATTGGAAGTTTTTAAGAACAAGCTGGCCAAACACCTGTTAGGGATGGTCTAGGTTGACTTGGTCCTGCCTCAGTGCAGAGGGCTGGACTCGATGACCTCCGCGGTCCCTTCCAGCCCGACATTTCTATGATTCTAAGTGCAGAAGCAGCACCCCTTTTTCCGGGTGCTTTCTACCAGCTTTCCTTAACTCAATGCAAAGCTCCAGTGCCAGCAAAGACAAGTGCAGCAGAGCTCCTGCTGGCTTGGCCGCAGGCAAGCTCCCTTTTCTCACAGCCACCAGAGCTGCTGCTTACAAAGCCACAAGTGTCCGGGGTTTGTGCCTCCTCCGGCATGCAGGCAACGTATGTGCCGAGCCCGTCCAGCTAACAGATGGGGGGACTTTGCTAATTGATTAATTTGGCACTAGCGCAAGACAACCAGTGAAGACACAACAATCAAAGAAGCCCTTGCATTTCAGAGCAACTTGAATGCATATTATGGAGAGTGAAATAATAGAATGGGAGACATTCGGGATGGAAGAGGCAGCAGGATTTATTGGATTAAGTTCAGGATTGGCAGGCAAGAGCAGCTGTGCTTTCCTCTTGGCTCTGACAATGACTTGTTATAGGATCCTGGGCAAGGGGCTTGACCAGCCAAGGGCAGAAGTGATGGGTGAAAAAGGCCTGAAAGGATGGAGCAGAGTTTTATTATTTTTATTTCTTAAAGTTTATTTTTCTGCTTCCTTTTTTCTATTACAAAAACAGGTCTTGTCTATGTTGTTGATCTATGAATGATGGGAGAACTGGAAATCTGATTAATGAAGACTGGAAGTGATTTAATATTCAGAGCGTTTAAACCCTTTGTTTTTCATTGCTTTGAGGCCTGAGAACCCTTGGGAGAAAATATATCTTTTAATAAAGACTCAACATTTATTATTTGTATTTCATTTGTGCTTAGGGACCACACCTCACAGTGAAGCTGCCCTGTGCTAGGTGCTGTACATAGTACTAGATTTGCTGTGAGACTAAGGCCCAGATCTTCAAAGGTATTTAGGTCCCTAAGTCCCCTTGAAAGCAACAGGTGGGGAATTAGGCACCCCTTTGAGGATCTCGGCCTAAGTGTTTATATTCTAAATGAACAAGACAAACACAGAGTGGCACAGAATAGGGAAATGACTTGCCCAAGCTCTGTAGTGGAGCTTGGAAATAGAACCCAGCTCACTTGACTTCTAGCCCAGCGCGTTATCCACTGGCCCATGCTGCCTGTCAAGTCAATCAAGGGATGATGATGGTAACCACACCCTTAAGACCTGCAACAATACTCCAGGAGAACGAGGAAAATCCAAACTGACAATCCTGCCGTGTCTACAGTTAAACACACACAGCCATTCAGGCCTGCTTTAACCAATATAAAGTAACAAAGGGCACAAACTCAATTCCCTGCCCCCAATGCCCTTTACAGCTCACCTTAAATCTCTCTGTACCTCAGTTTCACCAGGTGATAACACCTCCCTAGTAGGAGATCATAAAGATTAATTAGTTAATGTTTGTAAATCACTCTATAAATATTAGTTAAAAATTCTACTGACTCATTAATCTATCCCACAGGGTCTAATGCAAGATTGTTATAAAGTCTAGCGCCCTGATTCAGCAGAGCCCTAACTTTAAGTGCACAAGTAATTCCTTCCCTATTCAGCAAAGCATTTAGGCCCAGATTCTTAAAGGTATTCAGGCTCCTAACGTCCACTGATTTCTATGGATGTTAGGAGCCTAAATACCTTTGAGGATCTGGGCCTCTGGCACTTGCATACATCCTATAGTCTTCAGTAGAATGTGAGCATATGCTTAGAGTTCAGCCTATACTCCAATACTGTGCTGAATCAGGGTCCACTCCAGGCCTTTAGAAAACTAAGGGGAGATTTTCCAGCTCTTTACAATAAGGTGTGTCCAGTCAACACCAATGATAGTGAAATCTCCTATCAGCCAACTGGTCTTATTTCTGGGATCAAATGAGACTCATTGCTTGTTTGCTCTGAATTACATGTAGCTGATTTCTACAGCAGTGTTCAGCAGGGCCTCTTAAATTAAAGGGTTCTACTGCAAAAGCAAGTTGCTCCAATGGTTATAACATACCTTTCAAGGCTGCTGTGCTAGCAAACCCTCTAGTTTTTACATCAAATATGTGTTTGTTTCATGAGCTCTAGGAAGAATGAGCAGTCTCTTTCATTTCCACAATATCAGGTTTTGAATGTTCTGATCACTATTCAAACTGCATTTGAATATGTTTCCAATGAGAGCCTAATTCCATTCCTCTTAACCTGTCACCACATGTTCACTGTTTCCAATCCTTTATGCTACAACCTGGTAGTCTGTGTTCCATGACAGCAAATTAGTTCAATGAAGAGTATGCTTTCCACATAAGGCCATAAATCTGCAAATTACTCTCACCCCCATGCCTGCACAAAGTCCCACTGAAGTTAATGGATAGGGCCTAACTCCCTACATACTGGTCTTTTTATTTCCTAGAGTCAAAGAGTACCAGACCCTACACACTGAAATCAAGGTCAGAGCCTCCATTGACTTCAGCAGGAGCAGCAAGGTAGACCTTAGACTTATGCTATGAGTGATAGGAAAGAACTGATGTGCCACGTAGCCTGTCCCCTGTAGGATCAAATAAAGGAATCGCTCCTATATACGCTAAAGTACTTTGTCCAGAGTAGTTTAAAATAACTCAAGCAATGAAATTCCCACACTTGCCTGAGAAGACTGTTCCATGATCTAATAGCTCTCCACCTCTTGCATGCAAACTATCTCCAAACACTGTAGAGTTAAAACAAAAATTTTACAGTGTGAAAAACAGCAGGGAGGGAGACACATTGAGACGTTTAAGGCACGGCAAAGAAGCGCTTTTTTCAGTTCAGAGATGCAGAGAGATGAAATACCATATTTGCTGTCCTGGCTGGTTTGTTTAAATCTTTACACATTTCTCCTTGCTTCGTCCATCAGGGACCAAACATTAAAATAAAAAAAATTAAAAAATTCTAAGCTCAGCATTGTTCTATGCTAGTAACCATTTCTCACATCCCATATTCATCTGCGCATCTGCTTGAGCGAAATGCACACATGGTGCTGGAATCAAGATCAGTCAGTCATTTAAAAGGCTGTATCCATGCACGCCGTTCTAGGCCTCACCTGGATGCTGGCACATCGGGAGACCTGTAAGGACGCAAACCTGTTTAGTTTGAGCCTGAGTCATGTGCAGCTTCAACTCCAAGTACTTGCTGGATCACAGCTGGCTGACAGAATCAAGAGAGGAAACTATAAGTTCCTTGGGGCAGGCATTTGTCTATTTCTTTCCAAAGTTACAGTTCTGCTTTGGCACCGTGACTGGCATTTTCAGTGGTGCCTCAAGGAGTTAGGAACATGGGCTACCATAAACATCACCATTACAAAACCCACTCATAAGTGGCACCTTAGCTGGCAGTCCAAACAGACACTAACAAATGAATGGACCAATGTGGTTCCACTGTGTTATGGTCCCTCAAGGTCAGAGGTTACAAACAGTGGCTGAGATCTTCAAAAGTGACTAATGATTTTGGATGCCCAGCTTGCAACGCCTCCAAGGTGCCTGATTTTCAGAAAGTGCTGAGTATATCCACCTGATAACCAGGCCCCTTACTGGTGGTTGCAGTTGGATATCCAAAAATTATTAGTTGCCTTTTGAAAATCTTGGCCAGTGGCTTTCTCTGCATTACATTTTCCAGTCATGTTTCAACACGTATTATCTAACTTGATTTGCCAGTTGTACTGTAGACATAGGGCACACTTTGTCCTCCCTCATATTTAACCCTAGGGTAAAATATGATTAGTAATAGCAGTGTCAACATGTCCAGGGGCAGTGTGGGATATGTGAGCTCGTAGCACTGCTTAGATAAACAAGTTATTTTAGGCCTGAATTCTCAATTACAGTAGATCACTTTATACCACTGTGGCTGTATAAAAGGGCTTTGAAGTGGAGGGTAGCTATCTGATGATTTCACACGGCTAGAGCAATATAAAAGGGCCTTGGTATCAATGAGAATTAGGCCTGTTTGCCTGCTGGGCTCTCAAGATAGCACCTTTCAGCCACACCAAATTCATTCACTTATTTATTTTTCAATAAGCCCAATGGAGTCAATTTAAAAAAGAATCTGGAGTCTTTTAATAAAGCAAACCCCAGCTACCTTGTCCTTTATCACTCTGCTATGTCTAACAAGAGTCCACTCCAGTACTGATAAGGGTCCCAACCCAGCTCTCCCTGTCCTGTCTGGTATTTTCATGTGTTCATAGTCTGGATATTCCAAATACTTCTCTCTCTGATGTGTTTGTGTAAATTCACATGGCAGGGGAATGGAGGTATTTGCCTCTGAATGTGTTTGGGGGTAGGTTTGTAAAGCTGGGGTAATGAAGAGATTCCTGAGCGGTAAGAAGGCAGAGAATTAACAATCCCATTGCCCTATTCTGCATCTTCCTTTCCTCCCACTTCTCTGGTCTATTATATCCCTCCTCCCCAGCAGCTTGTCACGATCAATTTAGATTGCGAACCTTTTGGGCACAGGGCCTATGGCCTTGATTCTGATCTTGCTGGCACTGATGTAAATCAGCAGTAACTCTATTGAAATCAATCAAGTTAGAGACATGTAAAACCAGTGCGAAAAGACAGCCCCTAACTTTCATCACTATGTAAAGCACCATGCATTCCTGTGTTGCTATGTACAAAGAAGAATAACAGTGCATCTGCTTGATCGACAATCTTTTTTTTCTTCTTAAAGGGTATACTGTCTCTTACTACTGCACATAAGCTGATCGGGATAGGGTAATTTAGGGATTCTGTAATTCACCTAACCTCAGCACTGGCTACCTGGTTTAGGTGTGTTGAGGAGCTGGAGTTCCAACTAACTGCTGGTCCAGTGGTCTCACAACCCCTAGCCTTCCACTCTGCAGAATAGCATAATTTTGTTTGTGCATCTGGCTGTGTTGTTTAAACAATGTAAAACCAATCCAAATATGTGTGATAACTCCCTGTAAAAACAGATACAGCCAGCACCACTAATGGAATAAGTGGGGGGGAAGGGGAACGGATGGACACGACACACACGACGGGACGGGACAGCTTATCCCTATGGGCCAAATTCAGTATTCATTTACCTGAGAGAAGTCAATGGAACTGCACCGGAATAAATGGAGACAGAATTTGGACATGTATGTAACTTATGTCTCAAAAGGAGATCACTTCATTTGAGAATTGTTACTAAAGAAGCAAAATTCTGCCCTCTTCCAGTGTAAATCCAAAGTGACTCCATGGCAAGTAGTATCACCAGTGTAACTAAGAACAGAAGGGAGCCCTTAGTGAGAAACAGAGTACCAGAATTGTAAAATCATTGGATCTCATTCTCCTCTTACACCAGTTCAAATGGATTTACACTGGGGTAAGGGAGAGGAGAATCAGGCCTTTTGTTTTATAGAAGTGCCTAACTATGAGACTTTTACACACCTTGTGGAGACATATGATGCAGAAAATCAAATTACCTTAACTCCTATGTCTTTGCACTTGCCAGCTTTTTTCCATTAGAATGTAAATAATATCTGACAAGTGATCATTAAAGAGAAAGTCACCTCACGTCAGGCACCAAACAGCCCTCATGGGGCAATAGTCACTAGTGACCAGGGCTGGATTCACAGCAGAAGCACAGCAGCAAAAAACTCTCTAGCCCATTGCTTCAAGTGACTTGGAATAAACACCCCAGTGCAAACAGCATGGCAAGAAACAGTATGTATGCATTGGGGCTACTCAGATGGACACAGGATTTTCAAAAGAAGACTACAGAGTATGGCTTTAAATGGGAGTTGGCATCTGACACCCACAGACAGCTTTGAAAAGCCCAGCCTTACAGTAACATAATATTAGGATCCTGGATCCTGCCAGTAGCCCTCACCACTGCCTCCACTCTGTTACACCAGTTTACAACTGGTATAATTCCATTGTATTCAACCCACTCAATCCAATGCATTGGAGTGGAGAATCAGGCTCAGAGAGTGGCTAGCAGGAGTCAGACCGAGCTAGTAGCTCCTCCATGACTCACGTGATCCTGGTATAGTCCTAGTGGAATCAACCAGCATGGAGAGCCTGGCTCTGCATAGCCAGTTTGAGCATAGTCTGACCAGACGCCGGCTGCGACTGGGCTCCCATACAAGTTCTTTTTACAGGCCCCACTGCTTCAGCTCCACGCATGACAGACCTTAGGAAACCATCTGTCCTTTATTATTAATGCATGAACTAAAGCATATAAGCATTTCGCATAATTTGAAGCCTCATCCCTCCAGCTCCCTAAAGTGGTTTGGGTTAGAACAAAACATGTCAGGCTTTGTGATAACAGGATTAAGGGGATCAGACACTCACCTATTACACATTTACATTGCAACTTTCCAAGTGTTGCCTGATAAAGGAAAGTCAACGGAGAGGCTTAACCAATACAATAGTCAAGACTTCCGAATGTGGTGAGACTAAAGATATTTCTACATCGCCTGTATTACTTGAGATGCATCCCAATGCAAACACACTGCCGAAGGATTGTTCTGCGATCACAAGTCAGCAAGGGTCAGTCAGTTTTCCAAACGATAAATCTGTATTGACGCTGCAAGCAGCCACAGCAAGGAAGGAGTGACCCATGGAAGCTACAGATCCCATCTCTAGGCAGCACTAAAAAGGCACATTGGGGGGCAAAGTGTACAGCAAGCTTGCATCACTATAGCAAAACAAGCAGTGAGGTGTGTATCTTAAACAATGTCTCTCTGGATAAACTCTCCTTTTACTTAGGCCTTGTCTACACTCGCGCTTATGCTGGAAAAATTTGTCACTCGGGTGTGAAAAAAACACAACCTGACCGATGTAAGTTTTGCTGGCATAAGTGCAAGTGTAGCCACGTCATGTCGGTGGGAGAGAGCTCTCCTGTCAACATAATAAAGCCACCTAAATGAGCGGCGGCCGCTATGTTGGCAGAGAACATCTCCCACTGACATAGCGCTGTCCATATTTGTGCTTATGCAGCAAAATTTATATCACTTGGGGATGGATGGGGGAATATATTTTTTCCACAAATTTTGCTGCAAGTGTAGAAAAGGCCTTAGAAGAGCATTTCACTTCCTATTCCTTGCATGGTTTGTGTCTTCCATTTGGAGTAGAAGCAGCAAACTGCAGTGCTGTTCAAGACAATGGGGGTTCTTGCACCTTCCTCTGAAGCTTCTGGTACTGGCTGCTGTCAGAGACAGGATTCTGGATTGGCTGAACCTCAGGTCTAAATCCAATCTGGCAATCCTTGTGGTCTTAACAATATGCATATAACACGTCAAAATTTGCTGCTAGTATAAACTGGCACAGCTCTACTGAAGTCAGTGGAGCTGCACCAGTTTACACCAAGAGAAAATTTGACCCAACCTTCTTTATATTTCTATAGCACCTTTTATCCCAAAGGATCCTAGAGTGGTTTAGATCTACACCTACACAACCACTGAAATGCAGCGAATGCTGGGGAGGAGGTGGTAGCTGGTGTACACAGCCCACAAGTACAAAGGTTGAGGGTAGGACATATGTTAGTGTCAGGGCGATGCACAATTCTTATGAAAAGTGCAATGGGCTGTGTCAGTGCAGTACCTTCATTTTCAAAGGTTTCCTTTAAACACAGCAAGCTGCACAGATCTCAGTTTATCTTCCCTGGAAGGGTTGAGTTGATTCTGTTTAGATTCCAACCTGCAGTTCCAGGGAGTGTCCGTATTTGATACCTGTAATATCTCGACAGAGCTGTCACCACCATTAGCCTGGTCAGTACCACAAAGGGTGCAGTAAGTTAGATATAAATGCCAAGCAGTCTGGTCACAAAATGGTTAGAGCACAGAGTCAGGACACCTGGGTTCCTCCTTGCCTCAGTTTCCCCCTCTGTAAAATAGGGATGGTGATGATGATACCAACCCACAATTGTAAACCACTTCGAGATCCAGGACTGAAGAGTGATATGAAAATGCAAAGTATGATAAGAATGGTTGCTTTCAGGGATTAAGAAATACATCAAAATGTATGCCCATCTCTCCCTAGGAAAGTGCATTTAATTAATCACTTTTCACAGAAAGAAGGTGACTGTGTAACTAGGGAAGAAAAGCAAATCTATTAGAACAAAAGAACTATTTTGTGTTGAAATTACAAAATGCAAACTTATGTTCAGCTTTCTGATAATAGAAGCAGCACAGCTAAGATCTAAAGCCACATGGGAGACAAGAGATAGCTTTCTTGGCAGGTGATTTTTGATCCAGAATTCCTATTACTAAGTAACTGATTAAGAATATGCATTTAGGGGTAATACTCCGCTATAGTTATTTAAAAGCAAGTCTGGAAATTGACGGCCCATCCTGGAAACACTGGCTTCTTTGTTTCCCTATTTGCTGCGACCTTGCCATGCACAAACAAACTCATTTGTTTTACAGCCCTTGCGACTATCTCTGAGCATCCACACATTTTATTATTCCTAGGAAATAACCCATGTAGAGCACAGTTTAAAATAAATAAATCAGATCAGGAAACAGGAGCTTGGAGGTCAGGCGCCATCTAGTGTCCCATTTGAGACTGTAATAGGCACTACAGGATTAGATGGCCTGATGGGAAGCCAACAGGGAGTTGCAGAGGGCCCACTACAGGAGCAAAGGGAAAGAAGATGGGTGACTTGTCTAAAGAACTCAGCACCCAGTGTGCTGAGCCCTTCTGAATATCTAACACTAAGTGACTGGCCCAAAAATCACACAGCGAGTCTGTGGCACAGCCAGGAATTGAACCCAGCTCTCCCAGTCCACTTCCTTAGCCACAAGACGATCCTCTCCAATAATCACCAGGCATCCCCAGCATTGATTTTCATGGCTGATGCAATTCACCACCACACAGCTCCTTTCACTGGAGGACAGACAAAACATGGGCAAGACAATTGAAAAGGGATATACTTTTTAATTTAACACAAGCCAAATAAATACATAGAATGTTCCTTCAGAATTTAACCTGTGCACCAAATTTACATTATAAAGTGGCTGTTCCTCAATATACACCCTGCAGACATCTACAGATATGCATTTATGTTCCCCTTGGAGCTCAAGGTGATAGCTGAATAAGTTTGTACTGTTCAGTATCAACCTTTAGACTAACAGGCCTAAAACTAACTCTATGTATACAGATTTTCCTAATCTCAGTCCTCCTTGGTTACAGGAACTGCTGAGTGTTGCAACGTAACCTAAAAGTAACACGTAGGTCTAGAACTTAAAAGTGACTAGCCAATCATTTCACAAAATTACCCTCTGATTTACCAGTGGGTAATCTCCTGGCCCTATTGAAGACTGCGGGAGTCTCTCACTGACTTCAGTGGGGTCAGGATATCATGCAATACACAATGGCCGCATAACAGCTAGATTAGAAAGGGCATCTCTGCACACACAGGGTTGGAAAGATCCTTGTTACTGTCTTAACAGGGCCATATTTCTCTCTGGTATTTCTAACCTACCTGTCTTCAGACCATTCCTGCATCTCCTTTGTCTTTTCATGTTTCTTGAAGGCTAACTAGTTTTATGAGGCTTTTTGGTCTTAGAGAGACATGCTGCACTTTCTAACAAATCCATTTAGGTATGTTTCAGCAAGGAAAGGTTTTGCTCAGAGGACAGTGGGAGCTAGATAGACAAAGCTGAATCTGTGCACTGCTGCAACTCTGCACTCGTTACATTTAGGATGGGCTTTTCAAAAGGAACTTAAGAGAGACAGGCACCCAATTCCCACTGAAATTCAGTCTTACTTTCTCTCTTCTCCCCTTCTTAGCTTCTGCAATGTCCAGATAACATCCCAGGGTGAACTGCACTAGTGCCAGCCCACAAAGAGGGCCAGGTTGAGAGGTAAGGTAAGAGCAGTTTGTTAAACAACTATAATTTTGCAAGGTATTTTAAAAACAGGATCTGTTTTGCGTATTATATGTATAAATGCCTTTCATCTGAGGATTTCATAAGTGCTGAAGAGGCCAAATGACTTGCATGAAGTAACAGAGCAAGTCAGTGACAGGAGTGCCAACAGAACCCAAGCGGTCCCCTATTCTAATCATTAAACTTACTTTAAAATGTAAAATATTAACAACTTTTTCAGACAATATATGGTATGCCATTTCCCTTCCACTATGGCTGGCTCCATGCTCCAGCAGCTGTCTGGCTGATAAGATGGTACCAGTGTAATTCATCACTAGGCCAAGAGTTAGGAAATACAGCAAGTTGCAAACTTTATAAGAGGACCAGGCTTAACATTAAATAAGACTTTGCCTTCTACTGTGCTGAGTGGATTAGAAGTGCCAAAAATGGACGTGTTGGGTCTTATTCTTCACTGACTTGAACATACCACTTACACTTGTGCTCAACAAGTGTGAAATGTTGACAATTATTTGGCAGCATATTACATTCACTTTGCACAAGTACAGAGCAGTGGCAAGTCAGGTCCATTGGTTTCTGTAATTCTTTACAACACCCTCATTTTCACCACTGGGAGAATTCAGCATGCAGTGGAATAGAAGGGTTTTTACAGATCACCTTCCGTAATGAAAAGAAAGCAGGTTTGAAATAATTAAGCCGGTGCTTAAATAGAAGAGATTCTTCATAATGTCTAAAATCATTTCTTTCCCCTACTGATCATAACTCCTCTTTGGAAGATTCTCAAAATTAATTTTCTGAGGCTCTTCTTCTTTTCATTAGACCTATGTATATTGGTTTATTATTGTAGGGTTGCTCATAGGTAACTGTACAACTTGTCTCCTTCCCCGGAAAAGCAACATTTGATTTGAAAGACAAACACAGAATTCAAGAGTAATTCACTAAAATACCTGAGTTATATTTTTGGCCTTCCAAATTTGACAAACAGATTTGCTGGTTATTTTGTTTGATCTTTTAATGGCAAGCAGCATACTTAGGTCGAAGCCAGTCTCAAATAGGTAAGAAATCCTGAACTAGGAGTGGTGGGAGATGGCCAAGCTTCAGATTACAGAGTCTTTATAAAAGTCTTTACCTGTGAGGGAAAGAGAGTGTCTTTTATAAAAGTGCAATTTATCAGACTGCATAAAAAGCATGCAACAAAAACCTAAGTAGTTCTAGATTTCATTCAAAACAATCTATTTCCTAAGGAAGTATCACAAGGACTTCAAATTTGGACTTATTTTCTTAGTACTGATAGAACAACAAGCTTTAGCAGGTCTTAAAATGTTTGACCTGGAGAGGTCAGTGAAGAAGATATCACTATTTTCATTGCAGTAGTGCTCAGAGTTCACCATCAAGGTCAAGGCCCCGTTGTGGCAGGTGCTGTACAAACACACATGAATACTGAGGTAAACGAGGTTTACTGAGGTAAACATCCAATTTTTCATATACATTTTAGAGGATGGTCAGTAACACTGCAATGTACTCATATTTAGTAAGTCTGTGGATAAGGGGATGGATCACTGGATGATTACCCGTTCTGTTCATTCCCTCTGAAACAGCTGGCACTGGCCACTTTGGGAAGACAGGATATTGGGCTAGATGGACCATTGGTCTGACCCAGTATGACTGTTCTTATGAAATGTAACTCATTTAATAGACTCATACCATCAATATTAATATTGGTAGAATACAATCTCATCACTGTATTCCCTGGGAAAGTACCAGCAATCCCACTCTGGCAAGCCAGTCATCACATCAGTGCAACTAACCTGAAAATACAAGCTATTCTCCACCCCAATAAAAGGAAGAATAATACCATCTTATCTGTTTACACAGCGCCTAGTGCAATGGGCTGCTGATCCATGACTGTGGCTCCTAGGCACCTATCACAACACAAGTAGTAATAATAAAAATGGACAAACATTATCCTGCTCTTAAACAAATAAGCTTCCACTATGGGCTTCCTGGAAGAATTCATGGTGTAAGGTACCAGACTATTTGCACTGATTGGAGAAGTAATATGGTCGTCTTCTATTTATATAGCTCCTCTCATCCTTAAGGAGCCTGAAGTTTTAAAATCTGTTCAGAGGGATCATTTTGCTCCACTACTCTGGAGTGAAACCCAGCAGCTGTTTAACAGCATACAGAAATGCCATGGTTTAGGGTAGGAAACTGGAAAATTTTATCCAACAGCAACTTCAGAGGGAATTTAGATAGGTAGCATGTTATTACCTGATACAGCATTTGGCCAGGACACAGAGGTTAAAACTATGCTTTGCAAGAAGTGCTGTGAGGTCTTTAATGTCACAATCAGGCCTTTGGTTTTATGTCCTATCAATAAGTCAACACCTCTAGCAGCACAGCATCTCTTCACACCAAGCTTGGATGCTGGAAACAGTAGTAGCATACAGTGAAATATGCCACCTACTTCACACAGCACCTGGAGGTCTCTTGTTCAATTGCAGACCCCTCCTGACTGATTAGCTTATGGGATGAAATAGGATCAGAGCTAAGGTGATATTGTTGCAGGGACAGATCCACTTGATAGGCCAGTACATAACAGATGACTATTAGGAGAAAAACATGCAGAGGAGAAAGAATGTGGAAAATTTTCTCACACAACACATTTAATTCTGCATTTTACATGAATAGCAGAAATGGGTTGGTGTCAGCACAGCTTACCTTCCTCATGAGCTCCTCTTCTTCAGCTGGGTCATCCTCAAAATCCTTATTGACATCAAGCACCAAGACTGGAGCATTCCTTAGGTTTTCAAAGTGGACCCTGAAGAAAAAAGCAGGAAGAGAACTGAACAATAGCTCTTATTAGTGTATCTCTGAGGAGAGATAGGAGACAATATGCCCAGATACGGGACAGATGTGTCACACCATTGCGCCAACACAAGTTTATTTTATCATAGGAAGGATATCCGCTGCATATAGAATTTTACCTTCATCATTAAAAGGAAAAAAAAGGCTCCTCCAGCTGCAGAGAGCAGCTGCCTTCCCTCCTACCCCGTCAAAGGCGATTTCCAAACTAAGGGCTTGATGCTGAGAAATGCCCGGGATCCTCCACTCCCACTGGCAACTGCACGTAAGACAGCTGAGCCCTCTAATTGCTACTGAGCATGATACCTACACCCTCTTTGGGCTCCAAGGTTCAGTAAACTATCGGCACATTATACAAGTGAAGTCCAAGGTAAGAGAGTATGGAAGAGGAGGAGTCACTTTAGATTTTCATGAGGCAAATGAGCTTCCTCCCTCTTCTGAGGCCCATCAGGAATTTTGTTATACCCTATTGGTATCTGGGAAGGGAATATGCCTAATAGAGCAGAAGACTGGAAACCAGGACCCTTGGGCTCTATCACAGTTTGGCTGTGATACCTTGGGCAAGTCACTTATTTTCTGTGAACTGGATCTTGCTGTGTGGTGGGACTGGTGATGGAGAAACCCCAGAGGCAGCAGCCCCTTGACTATTTGACAGCAGTTGGCTTTGGTGGCCCCTGGAAAGGAGTTACCAGGTTTGGTGTGATGGAGGGAAGTACAAGTAACAAAGGGGAGTCTACTTCAGAAGGGGGCTGAAATGTTCTTTGAAGACTGTGTTCCGTGTCATTAAGATTGATGGCAGAAAGATAAGTGGATAGTGGGAGGATTAAACTAGGGATGAGGAAGGTTGGTGGACAGCTGGAGACATCTGGGAGGGATCTCTAGGGCTGGGGAAGGGCACACAGAGATTTCAGGGACAGTCAGGATATGGGTAGACTGGTGGCAGGGAGCTAGGCCAGAAATTAAAACAGCTGCCTCTGCACAGCAGAAGACACATTATTCACTTATTTAAGGAGTCAGGCTGCAAATCTGGAAGCCATTTCTATTGTCACTTACTCTGTGGTTTTCTTTACTAGCCAGTTTTCATGCTGAGTGTGAAGCTGTTCCAGATACTCCAGCTGGATCTCCTTCTCCTCAGACCTCCCCCTTCGGCGCAACCTCTCCAGACATTTCTGAAGGGAGGAAATGACATCTCCTTCATAAACACGACCCCCGCATTTACCCCACAGGATTCAATGAGGTCTGCTTTGCAAACTCAACCACATTTGGATGGGACCAAAGGGCATGGGGCGCTTCAGGCAACAGCAACAGTTGAAATTCAGTAATAGGCAGCTGGAAACAGAGATGCAGCTGCACAAAGTAGGAACAGCTTCACGGGACAGAGGAGTTAGAAGTCACGGCGCCTGTCCCAGGCCAAATGTTTAGTGGCAGTATTTCAGGGGACTGTACGAACCTAACCTTCCATCACTGGAGTCCGTGGCAAAACTCCATTGACTTCACAATGAGCACAACTTAGTTCTTAGAAGAAAAGGTCCTGATGGGAGAGGCAGTGTGGTCTAGTTCACAGAGCACTAACACTTAGGAGACTCAGGTTCTATTCCTGGTTCTGCTACTGACCTGCTGTGTAAGCTTGGTCACGTAACTTCACCTCTTTGTGCCTCAGCTTTCCTCCCACTCTTTGTCTGCTTAGTGCAAGCTCTTCAGAAAAGGGATGGCCTCTCATTACAGGTATATATAGCGTCTTGTGCAATAGGGCCTTAATCTGGGTCTGGGCTTCTAGGAGCTACCATGATACAGCTAATGCTTGACCTCAACTACTGGCTGCTTTCTTGCCTTGAATTGTTGCAAACTGTGTTGAGACCCTGACAGTGGCAGTTAAGGGGATTCTTTACAGACAGATGTGCCAGAATTATAGAAGGTAGGGTAAATAAGCTGGCAATCACAACAATCTCTAGTGCAGACAAGCCCTTAGGTGTATTGATTTTTACCTTCTCACATTTCTGGAACCTTTCAGAGACACTCGCCATCCCCATTAATTGCTGTGTTAAAGCCTAGTGTCTTATTCAACCCCCTCCCAACCATCACTGTCAATGAAGAGAGGGTTACGTTAGGCACTAAATGTCATCAAAATCATGAGTGAGGAAAGAAAAAAATGGTTTTAAAAGATTCCAACAGAAAGAGAAAATTTCCCAGATGCTTCTCAGCCCATGTACTGTATTCATCCAGCCACTGCATTACTGGAGAGGTACATTACGCAGCAAGCAAGGGTTAAAGCATTAAGCATTGGTCACTCCTGGAGGCAGAAGACCAGATTGAGTTGCCCATTATTAATGTTAATTATGACTACAACAGGACCTAGAGGCCCCAACCGAAACCAGGGCCCCATTCTACTCCTGTCCTGCAGATCTGCATAGGCAAGACAGACAAATGATTTATCACCATTTTACAGATGGGGAACTGAGGCACAGGGATTAATCAATTCGACCCAAGTTATCCAGGGAGCCTGTGGCAAGGCTGGGAGTTGAACCCAGACCTCCTGAGTCCCAGTCTAGTGCCTCAATCACAAAGCCACCCCCTTCCTCTGAATGGAGAGCACTGTTACTGATCTGATATGATCCAGAGTTCCTCTGCCTCTCAAGGAAAGTAAGGTCAGCCTTCAATGCAGCCACTAGTGATGGTTTTAGCAGGTTTCCAGTCATGCTCTGTTACCTCTGGAGTTGCCTGGAGATACAGAAAGCCATGCAGAGCAATTCGGTCCCCAAACTCTTGTAGGAGAAAGGTGTGCCAGTCCTGGTAAATTGTCCATTCGATCTCAGCCAGGTGGCCAAGCTCAAAGAGATTCTTAGCAAAGATGTACCTATGGAGGGAAGGACAAAAAAAGAATAGGAAAGAAATTAAACATGCCTGCAGTTCTAGAATGACAAAGCACATTATCACTGTGATAGGATCCACAATGTGCCAGGTGCTGCATAGACGCACAGGAAGACACAGCCTCTGCTCCAAGAGGTCATTTCAACAGTATAGATTTAGCGCAATTCAGTACCCAGAGAAGAGAGCCAAGCTGGACTGTTTAGACAGTGTCACGCTGGACAGCAGAACAATTATTCAGGGTTTTTTCATGTTAATTGTCTGAATTCTGGACTATGCAGTGCAGCGGTAACCGTGTCAGTCCCAGGGCACTACAGAACACAGATGGACTTGGCAGTGGCAGAGGGAGCTCTTCCTTATGCGGACCTGCCACTGCACCTCAAACTTGATTTGTAGGGGCCTGTTGTGATAATATATTTACCTCAATCATGAGTTTAATTGTAAGAAGTGAGTGGGAGTTCATCTGATGTCACAATAATCTAAAGTAACAAATGTTGATGGGAAAAGATACAAAAAGGAGACAGAAAAACTGAATTAGTCTAAACAAAAATGGCCTACTGATATGGTTCTCAAGGACTGTTGAACTTACGCTTGTTAAAAACAGATGATGTGGAGCCAGAAGTTAGTGAACCAAAATTGGTGTGTCAGATATTCAGCCTAACTGGTGGACAAAATGATGAGGGCACAGACTATTTCATGCATCACTCTCTTTTTGAGTCCATTCAGAGAATTTTGTGGGCAGGGAGAGAGCATTTGGAAAGACCCAATGGAGGCTACAGAAGCAAGACTCTCCATCACAGCTGCCACCCATACAATTCCCTGGGACCTGAGGCCTTTGTCATCTTGATCCTGAGAGATGTCCTGACCAGACCGGGCCAGAGAAAGGGACCCAGATGACATCATCACCTCTATCAGTGCCAGCTGCATTTCAAACATGATCCAGGATGACAGTTATTACCATCTAAGAGACTGTAAAGCAAGGGAGCTTTTTCTTCTAAAACTGACTTCAACAGCTTCTTTTCTTTCCCCCAAAAAGAACAGTTACTACCATTTTGGATACCATCTAAGAGACCATCAAAGGATTTTACCTTTTAAAACTCTCTCCAGCAAAAGGGAAAGGGAACAAGAAATGTTGTTAAAGACTTATTTAATGCTTTACATTTCAAATGTTTTAACTGTTTTTTCTTCTTTTCTGTATCTTTAATAAAAGGATTTTTAATGGTGTGTGTGCCATAGTGCTAAGCAGGCTGAGGTCTCCGTATACCAAACCCCAAATCTTGTTTAACACTGTTTAGTGTTGGATGGTGACTGGGTTACGTTCACACCTTTGGCACATATATGCTCCATCTAAATAAATACAACAGACCTTCTCTAGGATTGGGAAGGGAGTTGTGTCTCCTTGGACCATTCAGTCTTTCGTCTGTCTGCTGAGACTGCCAGTGAAGATGGGGTCAGATAATGCCAATCCTGTTGGCTGTATGGTGTGATATGAGGCCCTCCACCCCCATCCCAGCTGCAGCTATGCAGAGATTCACCAATTTATTTCACCCAGACCACCAATTTGATGTCACACAGGAGATCAGACAGTAACAACTTTTGATCACTACTGACCTAGGCATGATTTGAAACAGCAACCTAAAGTTATGAGGCTCAATTATCCCATTACCAATCCCCTCAGACATTTAGTTCCAACACATTTAAGTGAAAATAGATTTCTCAGACTGCGATGTGTGATTGGTATCATACACTAACCTTCCCCTTCTAGAAGAGCTTAAACCCCAAAACCAAAAAGGTGTTAACTACTTCCCCCCACACTGCCTGCAGGCAAAAGCTGTGAAAACGGGTCTTGGAGCATGTCCTCAAGATTAAGAAATCTTGGTTGTGTCTTTGGGGTGGTCCCACTGAAAACACCAGGAACCGTTGCTGCAATGCTGTCTTTGATTTACAGAGATGCAACTGAAAACAGCCAGCTACTATTTTTTTTAAAAATAGTGAATTATAATCAGGGGTTATTTTTTTTCATGCACCATGAATTCCTTCCCTCTTTCATGAGTCTCAGCCCAAAGCATTTGCTTCAAACACACTATTTCTGCTTCTCTCGTAATGTTCACACTTTCCTCACTTTCAGAACATGCACATATACAATTTATTATCTCACCTCCAACCACTTCACCAAGGCATCTGGAAAAAGTGACCCTTTAGCCAGATCTATTGCCAACATATTCCTAATAGCCCTAGAAGGCATTACACGTAAGTGACACCTCTTTGAAAAACAAACACTTCCAGTATACCCACGCTCCACTTCATAGATCGGGGCAGACGGAATGACAAGATTTTCTCATTTTTCAAGTCAACATCTGTTTAAACACTCAAAGTCCCACTATCTGACAGGAGCTACAAAACATATTGTGAAGTGCCTTCCAGTGCACACATGCAACTTTCTTTAAACAGGTGAGGGTGGTTCTCTTCAGTCTGAAACATGAATGACAATTAGCAACTCAAAATACATGTTGAACTAGGTTCTAAAGATTGCTTCCTACAAATAATATGAATGAAAACATTTACACGAGTTCTATATAAACCTTTCAGTGAACTGCTTTCATTAACATTCTTCTGCCGTGCTGGAAAACCAACCACAACAGCATCAAGTTAATGCAAGAGAAACAGGAAATGACGCTGTCTACAGCACAAAATACACCACAGACCTGCTTTAACTAGTCCATGGAACTCCAAGATATTTAGCTTGCTGACTAAGGTTTTCATTTCAGAGATGGAGTGCTGAGAGGGGGGCAGTCAGTGTGCATACTTTGTGTGGGACAAAGTCTGCTTAGTCACTCTGGTAACTCTAGTAACAATGGAGTTACTTCCAATTTACACCACAGTAAATGAAAGCAGTGTGAACATATATGAACTGCTTCAATGAAAATCATGTGAAACATTCATGAATATCATGTGCATATTACATGAACCCATGACTACTGAGTATCAACAAGATCATTTTGTTTGACCTTTTTAGCCTAACTAAATCAGACAACCATTTTTATTGTTCACCTGAATGATCCTTTAAGGCAGAGCTCCATGAATACATAAGAGTGAAAACAACCACGCTACTTTCATTCCCTGAGTTGAGTGCATTGTAAATTGGAAGTAAGAAAAATAATGAAATACAAATTTGATTCTGAAAATCCAACCACCTCTTGTGTTCCCTCTCTTAAGTATTTACAGGACACCAATTACCGCTGGACCTGTTATTAACAACATATTGATTTTCTTTTTTAAATGTTTCAAGTCTATTTTGACAGTAGGACTTTAGTCCATTCAAATTCATCTCATCACTAGACCAGAACTCACTCTGAAGAATGTGTGCTTGATTTCTGAGATGCTTGAACGCATGCAGATTTGTGTATCACAGAGATCTAGAATTCAATCATTAATCAAAGGTTTTCTGCTGCTCCTGTAGGTGCCAATAAAAACATTATCTGGAGCAGTTTGTGGAAAGATTATCTTGTTGTTAAGGCACTTGACTGGGACTCAGGAGACCCATATTCAATTCCTGGCTGTGCCACACACTTCCTGTACAAACTTGGGTTCAGTTCACCTATACCCTGTACTTCATGTAGTCATTTATACTAGGGCACTGCAAGCATGATATGCTACCCCTCTGTTTTGGTGGCATTTTACTTTTACTTTATATTGATGTAAGTGACAACACAAGGTGCAAAGCAGCAATGAATCTGGTCCTTAGGCTCCATGTCTCAGTTTCCCCAGCTATAAAATAGAGGTAATACTCTCTACGTCTCAGAGGTACTATGATCATTAGAAATGTTTGTGTCATGCTCCAATACTATGGTGAAAGGGGTCAGAAAAGTGCCTATTTATATAGATGTAATGATTTCCTGATCAGCTTGTAGATGTTAAAAGCACATGTCAGAAACCCACCTCTAGAAAATAAATGGTATTTACTGGGTAGGCATCAAATATGCACTATTTTTTATTAAAGAGGCATGGAATCTTAAATGGCATTGCCATATTTCTCCACACATACTGACTAACAGAAAGCACTGTAGTTCAACTGGACGGAGCAGTAAGAGATTTGGAGGAGATTTTTAGCACAGTACCTATCACTGTATACTGATCTCTCAAAAATCTGCACTGGCTCCTGGGTCTTCAACAGCTTCTCTGAAAGGGGCTCCAGCTGGGCCTTAAGTCGACTCATACAGGAGTACGTCTGAAACGTATAGGACCATCGAGAAGGCTCCTGATAGACCATTTGAAGCAGATTGACAAAGTTCTGAGAAGACGAGGCCTGCTAGGGAATGGCAAAAAGGCACACTTAAGAAGGAAATTTCACTGAAAAAGGTTCTCAGCCTATCCATCCCTATGGCTGGAGGCAGTATATTCTCAGTGTAGTTCTGGTGAAAGACTCAGATTTGAACATCAGAAGAGAGAACTATAATCATCTAGTCTGATTTCCTGCATTACACAGGCCAAATAATTTCACCCAGGGATTCCAGCAGCAGAGAGGACTATTCTCTGCTACATACATGACACTATTTGAGCCCAATAACTTGTAGTTGAACTAGAGCATTTTAGAGATATCCAGCCTCGATTTAAAGACTCCAAGTGATGATGAATTTACCTTGTTAAGTTGTTCCAATGGTTAGCTACCGTCACTGTTAAGGAACAACTTCTTATTTTCAATTTGAATTTTTCTAGCTTCAACTACAACCCATTGGATCTTATTCTGCCCTTCATAGCTAGACTACAGACACCTATAACGTCAAATGTTTTCTCATAGTATAGAGATTTCTAGATCATGATCAAGTCACCTCTTAACCTTTTCCTTGATAAACTAAATAGATAAGCTCCTTAAGTCTCTTACTGCATGTTTTCCAGACCTCAAATTAATTCTGTAGCTCTTCTCTGAATCCTCTCCAGTTTTCCCAACATCCCTTTAAAAGAAGTGTTGACACCAGAACTGGACACAGTAGCCCGGCAGAGAACTCAGCAATAATCTTTTTTCTCTACATACATGCTTGACCTTGATCCCAGATGGCTGCTTTTCAACCATTTGGGGACAAAAATTATGCCTGCCTTACCCACCTACATGGAGTTTATCATGAGGAAGGAGAGCACGCATTGTCCCCTGCTGGGTTGCGGTACTTCACAGAAAATTTGTTACTGCTGGTCGGCAGTGGTTAATTAGGCCTATAATGTACATCATAAAACAAAGACCACGACAATTAACTCATGATAAATTAAAGACATAAGTGCTGTACAAAGAAATATCAGGGAGAATAGAGCATTAGCAGATTCCTTCCAGAGCTTTAATAAGAATCAGGTTGTTCTGCTCAACATTTATTTTGCCATTAGATAGCTGAACTCACCACAAATAAAAAAATATTTATCTTCTGGATACAGGATGTTTGGATGAGCTGTATTAAGGAACAGTAATTTATTTTTTTAAAGCTCTTAAGTTAAAGCTGCTGCAATCATAGTCTAGATCATAAGAGCTGGCAAGTTAAATATTTATCTCCCCTGAGAGCTCCCCTTTAAAAACATGTATCTATACAAGAATCAAATCGTGGAAGAGATTTATGGAGGAGGAAAACCATCTTGAATAGAGACCATTTAAATCTGATATAGTTGTCACTGAACTCCCCTCTTAACCCTGTCTTATAGGGAAGGGTTAAGGCACTATGATAGAACAATGAACGAAGCCTGTCCTGATACTGCCCATGACGTACCTATGCTGTGGATAAAGAGAGGATTTAAGTACCCAGGATTTATAATCACTATTAAAAATCACAAATTTTGAAAAGCCAAAAGCCGCGTGATAGAAACTCGTCACAGCGTCCATGCACCCTCCACCCTGGTTATTCACTTTCAGATCTACCTCTCTGGTACTGGAAGCTTGAACCTTTTGCCATTTTGCCACAGGTTCTGTAGCCATGTGCCATTCTGGAAATGTTTTTCCCAGCAGCCTTACGAACGTGGACTTGCCCACAGCTGCAAATTAAAACACAAGAGCAGTTGTTAGAGTCTGGCTGCCTGGCTAGGAAAGCATTATCAGATCCTGCAGGTAACCCCAGATTTTTCTTTGTTTTTTAAACAAAAAAGCAACTTTCCTAAGCAAAAATAGAGGCAACGATACATGCAGGATTTGCCATGTCTGATCAGACCTTTAGTCCATCTAGCCCACTATCCTGCCTCCAACAGTGGCTAAGTTGCCATTGTTTTGACAGGTATTAAGTACATATTTTGTTTTTAAAAATACAGTAAAAATATCTTTTGGTAAACCCCCTCTCTCTATACCGAAGATAATCTCACTAAGCAGCACAAAATTAACAGCTTCTCCAACTTCTCAAAGATTTAACGGAGACTCAATATGAGCCCCCGTCTTTTTTACCAAATATAGAACAATACATTTACTCAACACAAACAACATATAAGAGGCAACTAAGGAATACCTAGGATAGGTAGGCTTTCTAGGACTTTATGAAGTACTAGTGCTAACAAAATAAGCCAGTTGTCTATTCCTATTTGTCTGCCTTATCTTTTAAGGCTCCAGTGTGTGTGTAATGAGTGTTTGAAGATTGTGGCCTTAGCCTAGACCATAAACTCTTGGAGTCAGGGCTGTATTCTATTCTCTGTTTGAACAGTGCCTAGTACAGTACATCCATGATCTCAGCGGGGGTGTCAGTACTAGCATGATAGAAATTTTAATACAATCTACTGTATGCACTATGATTAATTACCCTTCTTTTTATTGATTTCACGTTACTTTCCAAAGTTTGGTCACTTGCAATGAATCTTCCATCCATTAGTGTGAATTAGAAAAGCGCTAGAGTGTTAAATTTAAAACTATCCAGCAAAATCATAGACTTATTATTTAAGAAGAGCACTGCCAGGTTCTGAAGGAAGAGGCTGCAACTACAGGCTCTTGCTTTCTGTTTCTTCTACAGTGCTGAGCACACTGTCCAAGCTTCCACGATATTTTGGGTTCTGATCCTGCAAATCTCTTACACAAATGCTTAACTTTAAGTCTCACTGAGGTTGACGGGATTATTGATGTCATGTGTTTAAGTGTCTGCAATATAAGGGGCATAGAGGGGTCTTATGTTACTAACAAGATCCAGCCACAGAGCCTTAAAGCAAACCTTTTTAGATATCAAATCTATTTGCGTTCCATGCCACACTATAGCCAGCGGCACAGGCCCTGCCTGTTTGCCTTTCTGCCTCTCATGCTCCATCCCTCAGCTCTGATGTTCAGGCTCCTCTGATGTTCTTCCAGCACCCTCTCTCCTCGCAGCCCCCCAGCCTAGCACCCCCTCTCCTCACAGCCCCCCCAGTGCAGCATCCCTCTCCTCACAGCCCCCCAGCCTAGCACCCCCTCTCCTCACAGCCCCCCAGTGCAGCATCCCTCTCCTCACAGCCCCCCAGCACAGAACCCCCTCTCCTCACAGCCCCCCAGGCCTCACAGGCCCTCCTACCCAGCGCCCCTTCTCCTCACAGCCCCCCACCCAGTCCCCATAGGCGTCCCCCACCCCAGCACCCTCTCCTCACAGCCCCCCCAGCGCAGCCCCCTCTCTCCTTGCAGCCCCCGCAATCCCCATAGGCCCCGCACCCCAGAACCCCCTCCTCGCCGCCGCCCAGCCCTCACAGGCCCCCCCCCCCAGCCCCGCACCCCCCTCTCCTCAGCCCCCCATCCTAACACCCCCCCGCCCCCTCCTCGCCGCCGCCCGGCCCCGCACCCCCCTCTCCTCACAGGCCCCGGCCCCGCGCGCCCGCACCGATGTTGCCCTCGATGGCGAGCCGCCTGGCGGGCCCCGCGCGCCGGGCCATGCAGAAGCCGCGCGGGAGCCCCCCGCCCACCGGCCGCCAGAGCAGCAACGGCCGCATTGCGGAGGCTCCGCGCGCGGCCCTGGATGAGATGCAAATAAGATGCAAATTTTACGCGCTTCTCCTGCGGTGGCGCGCGGGTCTGTGCGGTGCCTGGTGCCCGCGGCGCCCTGACGGTACGTATGCAGATTCCCTTTATGACGTAGATCGTGTTTATTGTGAGATGCTGATTTATGCAGATTGCCGTTATAATCACAGGCTGATCGAGTTCATTCTAGTGATATGCTGATTTATGCAAATTGTCATTGTAGTGCTATGCTGCCAGATTTTGATGATGATATGCATATAGCCATTATAATGATATGCTGATTTATGCAAATTGTCGTTGTAGTGCTGTGCTGCCAGATTTTATGCTGATATGCATATAGCCATTATAATGATATGCTGATTTATGCACATATCGGTATACTGATCCAGGTAGCATTATTGCATAATTTGCAGACTCTAGCTGTTCTAGGGCAGGGCTGTCAAACCCCTTTGCTATGGCAGGCCAGATTTGAATTCAACCTAGTTCAAGTGGGCCATCCGTACCATAAATCGAAATACTAGGCACAGCCATTGTTATGTAGTATTATATCTTAGTTGCTAGATATCAGCGCTATAAAACCTGCAGTAAATTCACTTCCACAACTACTACTATTTTACAAGTAAAAGAATCGATCAACGATGAAGAATTATAGTACTTTATTTACTGCTACTGCTGCTTCCTGATGCCTGCCACCTCTTACTTTGGACCACTGCATCAAAGTCTGGAGCAAGGGACTGGGCTGTGGCAAGCTTGAGTATTGCGTTCAGGTGTGCATCAGTAAATGGAGAACGAAATCTTGACTGGTTGCTGTTCATTACAGAAAAGAGCTGTTCACAGCCATACCTTGTCCCAAACAGGGACAGAATTTTTGAAGCAAAAGACTTCAGCCTGAAGTATTCTGCAGTCTTTTCCTAGCTTGCTCAGAGTTCTCCCAGGCCGGCCTGCAGAGTTTTGCAGTTCCTTTTGCTTGTCCCCCTGCTTGTGTCTCTCCCAGACCTTTCTACCTTTTGCACCCTTTTCTCCCTGTTTGGTCAGGGTAATGGAGCAGTGTCCGTTTACACTAGCCCAAGAGCTGGCCTAGGAAGTTCAGACAGTGGTGCCCAGCTCTTCCTTCGGTGTTCCTCCAAGTACTAGAGCTGACCGGAACCCGGAGGGCAGGCGGGGGAAAGAGAAGGTGTTTCCGTGGAAAATTTCAACACACACGTTTTTATCAAAATCTTCAGCTGAAAACTTTGATTTTTTTTTTTTTTTTATTTGGACGAAAAATGGCTGAAAAGGCAACTTTTTTTCAGCTGAAGATTTTCGGGTGTTTGGCTTCTCTGAAGAAAAATCAAGGACCACAGACACTTTCCACAAAACATTTTGAGGGAAGATTTTCGACCAGCCCTGTTAGGTGTCTCTTCCGCAATCCAGGCCATGGCCCCTTGATGGCACATAGGACGCTCTTCCTCCCTGTCCTTTGCTCTCCCCCACCCGACCATCAGCTCCTTCTGTTCCTGGTTTTTCTGCTCTGTATATAGAATCTCTTAAATTCTTGTTCCCCCCACCCTCCCCAGTCCCATTCACTTTTTCTAGTGCCAACGCTCCTCTATCCCAAATCCCCTTCCCCGGTAGCTCTCCTATGTCCTCCGATTTTTTTTTTTTATTTGCTGCCGCTGTGGCAGCAATACGTTTGCTGAGGGAGGGAAGGTTAGGGTAGAATCACTCACTCAGTTTCCCCTCCTCCCACTTCCTTTGGCCCATGACTCCCCCCACTGCCAAATTGGTCTCTGTCCTTCTTCCTAGGTGGGCCTACTTCCACCCCCCAAGTTGAGGAACCCCCTCCCACTGCCACCCATGCAAACTTTGATATGGAAATTACACCCTCATCAGAAAAAGAGACTGCCTGGGAGACGTGGGCCAATTCTGCAAGAGGTATTATAATGATAAACAGGTAATTCTTCAAAGGGGTGGACAAAGAATGCTGCAAGGCAATTGTGCGTAGCTGAACTGGGGCTCTGGCCTATGCCAAGGATGTTAGATCTGATCGCAGCTTTATATATATTCCCCCTCCCTCCCCCGGTCAAACAAAGACGATCACCCATTCAGCTGCAGCGCCACAGCCTACTGGGAAGGCAGGGAACAAAGCACCACATGCAGGGAAGGCTTGAAAAAAAGTTTTAATGCTTTTTAAATGGTTAGAAATAGTTGCAAAGGGAGAGAAGGAACCAGGAAGCACCCGAGCTCCTGAAGAATGGGCACTCTATCCTTAGAAGCACTTCCTGTGGACGATGGAAGGGCCGGCCTCGTCGTATTCTGGTTTGCTGATCCACATCTGCTGGAAGGTGGAGAGAGAGGCCAGGATGGAGCCTCCGATCCAGACGGAGTATTTACGTTCAGGCGGGGCGATGATCTGTTGAAACAATTGGAGACAGGCTCCGGTTACAAGGTGAAATGAAGTTGTGCACTTCCAGAGGCCGTGGTTATAGAGCATGGTGCGGACACCTAGGCCCAGGATAAGAGCTGGCCTACGCTTAAAAATTAGATTGACCTAGCTACGTCGCTCAGGGCTGTGACAAATTTCACTCTTTGAGCACCCTAGTTAGTGCAAGAATTCCTCCATCAACCTACCCATCGCCTCTCTGAGAGGCGGATTAACTACATCGACAGAAAATCCCCTTCCAGTGACGCAGGAAGCACCTACACTACAGCAGCCCAGCTACAGCCATAGCGGTTGTAGTGTAGACGTGTCCTTACACAGACAGGTCTGACCCAGCAAAGTGCTGAACTGAATGCAATGGGAGAGCATTAAAGTCAACGGGAGTCCTTCCACTGACTTCTGCTGGCTTTGGATCAGGCCCTGAGGGCAGGCACCACCTCACAGGATTGGACCCATAAAAAGCAAACCAGTTTCTGTTACCGCATGTATTGGCTTGGAATCAGGGGTAGGGGATTACTTATCCTTAAAAAAATGTCTCCTGTAGCTTATAAGTTCCTAAGGGATTTAGGAGCACAGGCTCTTTGGGGCAGGAACCGTCTTTTTGTTCTGTGTTCATACAGCGCCTAGCATAGTGGGTCCTGAGTTTAAGGCCAGAAGGGACCACCAGGTCATTTAGTCAGACCTCCTGTGTATCATAGGTTACCAGCCCCACCCACCCACCCAACCCAGCAACCAAGCTTAGACTAAATGACTGCAGCTTCTAAGTACTCTGCTAAGACAATTAATAAATAAAAATAAATCCCACGGAATGTGCCTTATTTGCTTTAGAAAAATCATCTCCTGTCATATTAACAAGCAGCTTTCTGGACTTCGAAACTTTCAGGCCAAGGTAAGCACTGCATGGCCCTGTATGCTGAGCACAGTGGAAAGCTTGTGTGAAAAGGAGTTGCTTTGTTATTAAAGGATGACCTCTGGCAAGGTAGCAGAGGATCATGCTCCATTGTGGGAGTTAATGGAACGAAGGGGATCAAACCACGAATGCGATATGTTGGTCATCCAGACGACCTTCTAAATGTGGGCAAACAAAGGATCGATACATGGGTATTTTGATTTAATCTCACTGATAAAAGTTTTACTGCCAAACTTTTTCCGAAGTAACTGGGTTCTAGACGGGGTGTGTGTGTTTTCTGAAGTAACTCTACATGATCTCGTTCTAGATTGTGCATGCAGGGAGAGAGAGGCCCAACCCACTGTACAGTAGCCAATAACCAAGACGTACTTTAATCTTCATTGTGCTTGGAGCCAAGGCTGTGATTTCCTTTTGCATCCTGTCCGCGATCCCAGGGTACATGGTGGTGCCCCCAGAAAGGACGTTGTTGGCATACAGATCCTTACGGATGTCGATGTCACACTTCATGATGGAGTTGTAGGTGGTCTCGTGAATTCCAGCAGACTCCATGCCTGGGGGAAGTGGCACATGATCAAAGTTGTGTTACACAGGCAGAGACTGTTCACCAGCACCTTTCCTCCTTCAAAGTCTGATCTGTCTGCCACAGGACTCCCTGGGAGTTTCTCCATTGATTATTTAGACGATCTTCTTCCCCTATAACCTGAATTTCCGTGTGCACAGACCTAGATAGTGGGGTGGTTGGTTGGTTTACACAAGCCTATGGATAAATTACTACAGTGATCAGTACTTAATATAAGTGACAGATTGACCTAGGGTCAGCAGCAGATCCAACCTCTGTATTTAGACTGAGACTGTCTTTTTGTTTTGCATTTGTACAGCACCTAGCACAGTGGGATCTCCTAGGCACCACCACAGTACAAATAATACATGTGCTCTGTATATTGCATAGCAATGGCTGCATTTTCTATCCCCAGGCTCAGATGTTCTAATTAAACGCAAAGCCCAAGTTCCGCTCTCATTTACACCAATGAAGCTTTCTGTGGCATTTGCCTTGAACCCGTGTCACCAAGCAGAATCTGACCCTCAGCCTTTTCTCCTCTTCGTGGAGAATTAGAAGAGAAAACAAATCACCATCAACCTCAGGAATTGCACCATCTTACATTTGCCTTAAACATTTACAAGAGAGAGTCCCGCTGTGGAAAATATGGCCTGTAGAAGGGTGGGGGAAGATGTTAAGTTGCTAGTTTAGCCCCATCCCTCTTTCCCAGTATTTAGACTGATGGAAAAAAAAAAAAAAATCAACCAATCAACCTACCCTTCCCCCCTTTCCTCTTCTCCCCCTGGATGAGTTCATATATTTAGAAATGGGCTCTAACCAATCCCTCCAATCCAAGTGCCCTCAAAATCTGGATCCCGATCTGAAAGTTGCAGAATCTTTCATTTAAAAAACGGTGGGATGGAATGGACCCTCACCAATGAAGGACGGTTGGAAGAGGGTTTCCGGACAACGGAAACGCTCATTGCCGATGGTGATAACCTGTCCATCCGGCAGCTCATAGCTCTTCTCTAAGGAGGAGGAAGAGGCCGCCGTGGCCATCTCGTTTTCAAAGTCCAGGGCCACGTAGCACAGCTTTTCCTTGATGTCACGCACGATTTCTCGTTCAGCTGTGGAAGGCAGGAACAAATGCAGTTAGCTCTGCAGCTCAGACAGTCTCTATTCCACAGGGCCAAGGGTGCGGAGCACCAAGCTGTGGTGAGCAGAGCAATCAGAACTACAAGGCCCGTTTTCATTGAGCCATGAGAGTTGATTAACTGTTAGAACAAGCTCCCAAGGGGAAATGGTGAATTCTCCATCTCTTGGGG
Organism: Emydura macquarii macquarii; assembly: GCF_026122565.2. Lineage (NCBI taxonomy): Eukaryota > Metazoa > Chordata > Testudines > Chelidae > Emydura > Emydura macquarii. The sequence goes on from NW_027133394.1 coordinate 478,348, forward strand.
TCTGCAAATCAAGTCTGGATGCCCTTGGGGAAGATGCTTTAGCCAAACACAAGTTATTGGCTCAGCACAGGGTAACTGGGGGAAACTGAACGACCTGTGAGATACAGGAGGTCAGACTAGGTGATCTAATGGCCGCTTCCGGCCTTAAACTCTATGAATTTACTCCAGCCTGACACCATGAGATGTGACCTCTGCCAGCAGAGAACTGTCATCATTCAATATTGTCCCACGTCTGAGAGCTCCTTTTGCCCCCCACTCAGAAGCTTCAGATCTTCTGGTGCCCCATTAAATGCCTCTCCTGATCAGACAACAAGGGTGGCCACGATCCGATCAGAATCTTCCCCCACTCTCTCTCGATCCCAAGAGCATCTTCTCCCCACAGTGCTCCGAGGGATTCCCCACTCGGCACGCCCGAGCCGAGCCCACAGAGAACAGACCAAAGGCTCCCATTCATACCAGTGGTGACGAAAGAGTAGCCTCGCTCCGTGAGGATCTTCATGAGGTAGTCTGTAAGATCACGACCAGCCAGGTCAAGACGCATGATCGCGTGGGGCAGGGCGTATCCTTCATAGATGGGGACGTTGTGAGTCACACCATCGCCGGAGTCCAAAACGATACCTGGAGACAGTGGCGAGGGAGGACAGTTAGAAGAGGGTTTGTGGATCCGCTTACGTGAAGCGAGTAAAGAGAAGCACGTGCATCGGTGATTAACGTATGAATTCCACTCCTGACAAACAGAGCTCTTCAGAGAGGGAGGATGGGACATGGGAAACCCAGGTTCAAGTCCCTGCTCCACCACAGCCTTCCTGTGTGCTCTTGAACAAATCACTCTGTGCCTCTGTTCCCCCTCTCAACAGTGGGGGTAACAGCACTGCCCTGCCTCAAAGGGGCGTGCGAGGATCAATTATGTTTAAAGAATGTGAGGCCCTCCGACCTCGACCTATCTAAGGACCTTAGATCAGCCAAGAGGGTTATTTGATTTCAAATACTTTCGCCCCTAGCAAGGCTGTGCCGACATGTAAAAAGCAGCTAGTTAGAATCCCTTCATGGTGCATGGATAGATATAGCTGGCAAGCATGTATTGTACACCAAGGGACACCTTCCAGTGGAAGGGTGTGCCTGCCTCTGCCGTCATTAACAACTTCTAACCAGCAGCAGCTTAGCATTGGGCTCTGGCCTGGGGGAGCAGTAATATGCGGCTCTCTGGCCTTTTACAAGAAAGCTTACTCTATGCCATCAGGAGACCTGTTATAGAGGATACAGCTCCCCAAAAGAGCAGGATTTAGGCGGACCAATAGTTTGGGGGTCGACCCAGTAGTGGATTTAAAAGGTCCTGAGTAAATGCAGCTTCCACTGCACTCAGCGGGAACTGTGGGAGCCCCGCACTTCTGCGAACTCAAGCTGACAGCACATATGCGGCATCAGTGGAAGAGGAGGGAAGAGAAGTACTCACCAGTAGTACGGCCAGATGCATAGAGGGACAACACAGCTTGGATTGCAACGTACATGGCAGGGACGTTAAAGGTTTCAAACATGATCTGAAAAGAATTTCAGTGGAAGTTTTACAAGGTCAGTGCATCGCAGGATGTGGCGTGCACACAGAGCACTTACATGCGACACATTCAAAAGTGCATTGCTGTCTCTGTGTGAAGTCTGATGTGCGCATGCCAATCTAGAGATAGGAGGGTGCTGCTAGAAACACAGAAACAGGAGGGGCAGTTGGGTTCCACCATGCACCCAGTAGCCCAGTGAATATAGGCTGGATGTTCATTATCCAAACTCATCACCCACCATCTGGGGTTGGGCTCAGCTGGGTAAACAGAGAATTACGTTATCCACTCTAACAGCTGAACCTCTGGGGTCCTCATCTGCCTCCACAAGTGTGCTAGTTATGGGCATCCTCCCTCTGGTGTGGATAGGGGGCATGGTCCTCAGCTAAGAGCAAGAGCTAAAGGCATCCCATTCTACAGATGGACCAACACCTCCCAAGACTCAGCTGTACTTCCCTGGCCAACTTTCAAGAGAAGATCAAAGTTGTCTTTTGCCCTCCAACGAGCTGTGGACCATTTTTCTACATCAAAGATATCAGCAAAGGCTGGACATCAGGCAGCTAAGGCAAAGCTCTTCAGCTATGGATCTAGTGTCTCAGATCCCAACACACTAAAGATTTTTCTGGGACTCCAAAACAGCAAGAGTTTCCCTCCAGTATATGGTCCAGTTGGATTTTCCCCAGGATGGGACAGTCCCTAACATGACACAAGTGTAGAAAATGTTCCAGCAAGTTGATATTTTACCTGGGTCATCTTCTCACGGTTTGCCTTGGGGTTCAGGGGTGCTTCTGTGAGAAGGGTGGGGTGTTCTTCTGGAGCGACTCGTAATTCATTGTAGAAAGAGTGATGCCAGATCTAGGCCAAGGAGACAAAATGACAACCTTAGCTCAGACTCCAGGTTGAAGGATCAGTTCTTTTAACTGGCTCTATGGAGGGAATGGCTACAGGCCTGTCTACACTGGGGATTCGCAACAGTTTCAGCCATCAGAGCAGCTGCACCAGGGCAAACTCCTCGTGTGAAATGGCTAAACTGAAATTTGCACTGGAGCAGCTTTCCCCAGTTTAAAGCAGAAGTAAATGCCACTGATGCATGTGGTGGCTTTGCCCTGTCTACACCAGGGGCTGGCAGCAGTGTGGCCATGCTGGTGGCTGGAATCGGGGTAAAGCCGCACTTCAGTCTAGAAATGGGCCTGAGCTGGAAAATCCAGACACATTCTCATTAACCCCTTCAGCCCAGAGTTAAACTGCAGCTCAAATGCAGCCAAAATACTGTGGCGCGGGAGTGAAGCAAAGACAACGGGGCTCAGATTTTGGGGCCCAGTCCTATCTCCCTCCATCCACCCAGATCTTAGGTTAAAACTGAAGGGCTGGTTTACGATAAAAGTTAAGGGACCTGAATTTGTGCAGCTGGGCTAAAATACAACTTGGGGTCTGCAGCGGGAAGTGACCATCCACCAGATGTGTAAGGCACATGGCATGAGATGGATTGATTAGGGTGGTTCAGGGAGGTATAGCTAAGAGAGATAAGAGGACATTAAGCAAAGGGAAATACTGGTTGTACGTCAGGATACACTTCCTGAGTGAGATCTCCCCCAGGAACTGGGCAGCAACATCATTCGATTGGACAAAGCCCTGAAAATTCAACTCATCGGTGTTTCTATATTTCTATAGCTCCCATCATTATAGCATCTGTGTAACACACCCATTAAGTGTGCCATGTCCCTCTCTAATGGCTGGCCCCCATGGTGAACAGCCTACTGCTGTCAGCCACGGATGGAGTCATTCCTTTAGCTCACGTGGTAGAGGCCTATAGTTTGGAGATGAAGGGTAGAGGATTCAATCCTTGTTGACGTCATTATGTAAATGATACTGATGCTGTAGAAAACAGCCCTGCATTGGCCACAGAAGCTGTACGGTGTAAGGACTTCAGCGTTCGACCCAACAACAAAAGTTTCACACAAGTGTCACAGCCACCATCTTTGGCCAACGCACTGGGAACTGCCAGAGCTAAAAGCATGAGCTAGAAAGCCAGACTCCCTCACTGGGGCCGTTAAACTCCCAGGCTTTGCTGAGCAGGCACCGCGGGCGGACTTGCAGCACAATCACCAGTGAGTTACATGAGTGTATTTTGAAATCAGGAAAGGAAAATTAAAATAAATCCACCTCAACTTGGACTGATCCACTGATTTCTTTATTCTACTTCCCAAGAGAGGGGGATTGTGAAAGGCAAACGAGTGCAAATGATCGTAACCATTTGAAAAATAAACAGAGGAGAAAGTTTGGGGTTTTTTTTTTTTTTTTTGCGCCGATTAAGTCCAAAGAACAAGAGCTTCCTGCCTCACCTTCTCCATGTCATCCCAGTTGGTGATGATGCCATGTTCGATGGGGTACTTGAGAGTAAGGATTCCTCTCTTGCTTTGAGCTTCGTCCCCTACGTAGCTGTCTTTCTGACCCATTCCCACCATCACACCCTAGAAAACAAGAAGGGAGATATTAACAGCCAAGTTCATCTCCACAGGACAGAAGGAAACTGTCTGGTAGCACAGATACACACATCGTCCACATGCCTATATATCTTACCCTCGCCGGCAGCAGAAATATTGGGCCAAAACCTGAGGTTCTTGTTCCGTTTCCGCTTAGGGCCAGTCTCTAATGAAACTATTCCCTGATGGAGGTATTATTCAGCCCCTATTTGCACCTGTGGAGTTTGCTCCTGCTTGAAACTGGGGTAAGCTGTGCCAGTGCAAATTGCAGCATTGCCTGTCTACACTGGGGTAGCCGTACCGGTTTCTGAAACTGGGGCAAATTCACAGTGTGGGCAGGCTCCCTCCACAGAACAGCAACAGTATCACAATCTAATCTCAGTTTAGTGTAAATCCATGGAGCAGCTTTGGAGCTACTCCAGATTCATACCAGCACAGCCCAGCTCAGCTCAGCATGAGACCCAATCAATAATTGTTTTGTTTTTAGGGACAATTCATCCCTTGCTGGACCTGGATCTCATAGCCACGCTGACATGCCCATGCTGTGCCATGGAGACCTTCTGACTCGGGTCTGTGGCTTGAGCTGCATCCACACTGCAAAACGACAGGGTTTGGATCCCAGTCATAGCGGGACTCAGGCTCTGACCCAGTGTCCTAGGACCCAGATCCTGAGTGCCTGCTGCCCCACATCAGATTGATCTGTCTGTTGACAGAAGAAGGGTTTAGGTTCAAACCTGAGTCAGAGATTGGGCTTAGTGTGCAGTGTAGATGGACCCTGTACGTGTCTCTCTTTTGCTCCCACCTGTAAAATGGGGATAATAATAGGGACCTGCTTCCCATGGGCATTGTGGGGGTTGGTTAGTTAAATGTCTGTGCAATATTTTGCGGCCCGTAAGTGCCAAGTATCATTATGTGGATTAATTTAAACAATCAGAGGCAGCTGTCCTAGCTCTGCAAATCAGAAGGTTCCCCCTCATTTCCCACCCCATCTTTAAATTCACAGTAACTCCACTGACTTCTGCCACTGTGCCAGCAGAGATCCGGGGTGGCTTTGAGATCAGAACCTGGCCCATCTTACTTTCCAGCCACTGAGGATCCACCCAGTTTCACTCCCACTGGGACGACTTTTTCAGCTATGACTAAAGGCTACCCTGGAGGTGGTAAAACAGAGTCCAGTGATCAGCTATATTGACTGCTTCAGAAAGATTAAACACCTCTAGCAGGCCCCCCATGTATCACGAGCAGCAGATCCTTGAGCTCTCGACTTGACAATGGCAGTCTCAAGTCAGCTTCCAGCTCCAGACGGGAGGAAATCATAGCCCCCGTGTTTGTCCAGATGTTCCTGGTACTGTCTTGTCCAGGACTTTAGCCAGGCACGCCCACAATGCCAAGACAGGCAGGCGAGCAGGACAAAGCCCAGGGATGTCATCTGAGCATGGGGCGAACTGTGGCACCGGATTCATGGATCCCACTGGGTCCCTGCTTAGAGGGCGCCAGCCAGGTGCACAGTGCTTTAAGAAGAAACAAGAAAAGGTAGATGCCATGCCTCAAACTTTTTATGACCTAAGCCAAGTCAAGAGCAGCAGGAGTTGATAACGTAGGAAGAGTTGAGGGTGAGAAAAAACTACGCGACCTGTGTTCAGCTGGAAGAGACTGATGTGCACATCTTGGGGGTTAGTTTTATCCTATTGTAGCAAAGGTTCTTTAAAGGGCTGCCCCAGGTAAGACCTTCCCTTCTGGATCCCCTTTGCTTTCATGCGTACAAGGGCCAAATGCTCAGAGTACTCGGTCTTTCTCTCTTCCCAACAATCAGCTCTCACATGCAGCCCCTCCTCCCCTTTTACAGTCTGGGTCTGGACGCAGTATTACTATCAGCCCCAGCGGGCTCAGACAACCAACGCAGGGCCTGAACTGTTATCTGGCCAGGCCTTGGCAAGCCAAGCCAGACGCTCTCAGAAATTAAACCTTCAATAGTAGCAGACTCGGTGTGGATCTGGCATTTAAATGCAGTGCCCTGCAAAATCTAACGCTGTGTAATCGCCCAGTCACAGCACTGCTTACAAAACAATTCACTTCCAGAGAACCACTTCTCTTCCGGCTCTTCCATGGCTGCCCTGAGGTTCTGACAACCCTAAATGCACCCCAGGCCCCTTCCCTGCTACTCAACCTCCTCCCCTGGAAGATCTCATCCTTCTGGAGCATCTAGGAGCATACAGGAGGGGAGACATTTCCATGTTAGTTAAGCACCGGAACAGTTACTGACAACGTTTCCAGAAGCATCCTGCTAATTTTGGACGCCCAATCTGAGGCCCGGCAAGCCTGATTTTTTCAGAAATGCTGACCAGCCACCGCTCCAGCTGAAGCCAATGGAAGCTGTGGATACCCAGCACCTCTCCAGACCACTCCCAAGATGGCTCAAATTCTGCACTCAAGAACTGGGGCATGCAAAACTCAGTGGCCACTTTGAAAAACGTTGGCTTCGGCGACTTGCCCAAAGTCTGCCACAGTACTGGGAAAACAGGGGTCCTGACTCCCAGACTGGTCTTTTATTAGTCGTATCATCATAGCGCCTAGGAGCCTGAGTCATGAGCCAGGTCCCCATTGTGCCAATTGCTGTACTAATACAGAACAAAGACAGTCCCTGCCCCCAAAGAGTTGATCGACCTTTATATTCCATTTATAAAGGAATGATACGTGATTCACAGATGTTACAACCACATTATAGGCACAAGCTAGTCATGGTTATCAGTGGAATGGGTTAAGATGGCTATAAGTAACCCACTGATCTGTTGGACTCTGTCAACAGTTCATCAATCACTTCTCAAAACAGCTAGTAACCCCATATTAACCCTTTCTCCCTGGAACTGTAATAGAAAGGGTGACCCACGGTTCTTCAGATTTTAGGTCCCAATCAGGATGGACTGGCTGGATCATCAACCCGGCTGGTATTGTCCAAACCCAACATGCGAAGAACATGAAAGAGCAATGACAGGATTTTCAGGTTAGCTCTCTCCTAAACCACAAGCACTAGACTGAAAGGGTTGAACGCTCTCCCTGGCCAGAGGAGTCATGAGGCAGGCTAAGATGCTTCCACCACCCTGAGCACGTCAGCTCAGTCCATCCCAGCCCCGATTACGCAGGTGCCCTCCATGCAGTATTCCCATTGACTTCCCCAGGCCTCTTGGGCCAGGCCGACAGCATTTTCTTACAGAGGGCAGACTGCCATGGAGATGCTGCACAAACCTGGTGACGTGGGCGACCCACTATGGATGGGAAGACGGCGCGTGGGGCGTCATCGCCAGCAAAGCCAGCCTTGCATAGCCCGGAGCCATTGTCACAGACCAAGGCGGTGGTCTCCTCTTCACACATGGTGGAGCTGAGAGGCGCTGGAATTCAGGAGCACCTGGAAGAGGCAGAGATCAAGAGGAACGTTAACAGACGCAGCTCTGAACGGTTAGTCGAGGGATGGACCGCACTCCGCTCTCAGCTACCTCAATGCAACTGCAGAGGAGTCAACGGAGAGCTACAGGGGAGAGCAGAATCCAACCCCACGTCTGCAAGGAATCCAGCTGCCAAAGCAAGTTAACAAAAGCTAAATGAGCATGGCAGCGGGGTGCAGCCTCAGGTGGGGTGAATAGGTGTAGTTCTGCCAAGTTACAGCAATTTTCCTCAGCGATGGGTCTGGCCCACTGAATGCAGAGATCCTCTCTAGATCCCCACTGACTATATATTTGGTGACATGTAGGGGCAGGGGAGATGGAGAGCGGGTCCATATTCACTCAGGCAACTTGATCTGTTTCAGTCACTTCAGGGCTCCCTTGGCACTGAAAAGAAATGCTGATTTGTCAGTGAGGAAATTCAGTCACAAAAGGGCAAAACTGTCAGCTAGAACCATCTGGCAAAGGCTTAGCCAAACGAAATGAGCCTTACACCACGCCCCAAGAGCTTCAGTGGGTGGATTTTCAGGCCAGAAGGGCCCATTACGACCATCTAGCCCGGCCTCCTGGCCAGAGAATCTCACCCAGAGAATCCTGCATCCGGCTCCTAATTCCAGGTTGAGCTAGAGCCGATCTTCTAGAAAGAAATCCAGTCTTGACTTAAAGGAGCCATGAGATGGAGAATTCACCACGTCCATGACTCATCACCCTCACGGTTAACGTCCTCAACCTTATTCCCAGTCTGAATCTGACCACCGGCCAGAGGGGGCACGTGTGGCAGCTTTCCATTGGCGTCCTCCTGCCTCCAGCTCTCAGTGACTCATGACTAAGGGCTATTAGTAGCACCTCATTGAGACTCAGCCACTGAAATGGAGTATGGGAGGGAGGCTGCCTCCAAAATAGCCAGCTCCGAAAGCTTGCCGCTAACGCCTTGGGTTGTGTCTGGAAGCAGATGGCAATGCCTGGGGTTTGCCCAGAGCACAGGTGTGACACGCTCCACTAAAAAAGGGACCCGCACCATTATATAGCAGAGTAAACGCAAAGAATCACCTTTTAAGGGCAGCTTCGGAAGCCAAATCAAGAGCTCGAGGTTTGATTCGCAGTCCTGGTCCTCCCGGCACAGGCTGGGAGCGAATGGCAGAAACCAGAAGTGCAGGAGGCATGGCGAGTGGGGTAGGAGGGGCACTGTGCTCTAATGGGTCCCTTTTGGAGACTGGTCTAAATTCTTCTCTCAGCTGCAGCAGGGAAGCCCCACTCAATCCCAGTGATTTCAATGGGGTGGCAGTGGAGGGAGAGTAAGATTTAGCCCACTCTAAGGAAATTCCTTTTGAGCATCTCCCTGCGCTTCCAGGGCCTGCACTAGGGAAGTCAGTGGGAGTTTTGCGAGGGGCTCACATGAGGCTCTTGAAGAGGTGCTGTCCAGGACAATGTAGCAGCTGGACCCAGCTCAGTGGGGAGGAGCGAACTCTGAGGCTGATCGCAGCTATGGGAACTTCAAGGGTGTCAGACTCTCACGGTGGGAAGCATCTTATTTAAAATAAAGACTACATACAGCTTGGAAGAGAAAAGGACCTTGCTCCGACAGACAAGGCCCGCATGAAGGCAGGAAATCAGAGACAGTAGAAACGAAACAGCTAAAGGGGGTGTTATAACATCATGAATCTAGCTGGCAATAGGAAAAAAAAAATCAAGCGTTCAGAGGGGGATGACCCATCCACCTTGGAGCTGGTATGTTTGAAATCTCTGTCTAGCTTCCCTGCGTGGGGAGGGGAGCTTCCTTTGATACAAAAGCATCAGGCATAAATACTCATTTACAGGAATCTCCAACCCTAACTGGCTCTTTACTATAGCCCATTAGTAAATGTTAACACAGACGTAACCTGCATAATAATATGGCTACTGGGCATCCATATAACCAGAGATGGGCCCAAGAACCTGTCTGTCCCTCATTCAATGGGTGGTCCAGGGATTTGCGTTCGGTTTTGAACTGCACTGCGTGCTCTTTAGTTTGTACAACTGTCCCCTGGCCAGATGTGCAATGCTGCACACCGGGAGGAGAAAATTCTCCTTCTACAAAGTGTAAGGAGACTCTCGGCTCTTCATGACTCTGCTGCGTAAGTAGGGGAACTCGGTTCAAGTCAGAGGAGTCACTCTGAAGTTACACAGGAGAGAGTGAAAGCAGAAGCTGGCACCTTGTATATAAACAACAAAGCAAGCCACACAACGGCTCATTGTCTTTAAATGAGTTAGTTTCCTCATTTGTCCTGTGCTTGACATTGTTCATCCCTTGGCGGACAGCCAGCGTGGTGAGACTGGAGATGCCTGGTTTAAGGGTATTATTGCTATGGCCAGCAACCTGTTAGGAGGAAACAGCTGCACACGTTAGAAATACGGGGCTTGAGTCTTCTCTCACAGCACTGACTTCAATGCAGTTACCTGTGATTGATGCCAGGCCCAGACACATCAGCCCCACAGCTGGCATCACAAGGGGAGGCGATGGAAAGGGATTCCTGACGGGCTAGTAGCATTGCAGAGTAGCCCACAAGGGAAGAGATTTGTGAATGGGACCACTCGCACTCTACCAGCATTTACGCGCAGCCTGGGGGAATCATGTGCCAATGGACATTTTGCGGCTTCCCTGAAGCCTTTTTAAAATCCCCGGCGGCCAGATCCTCAGCGTCAATGGGCAATATCCATTTACATCAGCTGAGGATTTCCCTATCCCCGGCCATTCTTCCACTGCTGGAAAACAGTCCTTTCAGGAATGACTCACACCTAATAGGAGGCTAATTATCCCTCATGTTGAAGCTTGTTGAGAGTATTTTATGCATACTGCATGAAATCCTCTGGCCTGTGTTATGCTGGAAATTAGAAATGAACGAATGGTTCCTCCTAGCCTTAGAATCTATGAATCAAAACGGAGGAATTCCAGCCAGACTCCTAGCTGTTCTACTGTCAAACCTACTGATTCAAAACTGCTTCTCCTTCCCTACAGCAGAATCCTAATCAATCAGCTTGATACCCAGGGTGCATTATTCATTTAGGGCATTTAGTTTGGTGCCTGCTGAGTTTTAAAAGAAAAGTCAATAGCAATAATGCCACGCTCAGTCTTAGCTAGTGCTTTTCATCCATTCATCCCGAAGCAATGTACAAAGAAAGTCAGTGTCATTTCACAGATGGGGAGACAGGCAATCCTGAGTGCTAATCCAGTGCTCTATCCACTAGACCACACTGCCTCCCTAAGAGTCCTTATTCATGGCCAAGGGCGGCAATGCTAAAAAGCTCTTCAGGGCAGGGGCTGCATCTTTGTCTAAGTGTGGACCGTGTCTGGTAGACGCTACAGGAACAGAAACAAATCAATCTTGCAGTCCTTACTCACGCAAATCTCCTGCTAAAGTCAGCGAGAGTTTGCTTTGAGTGTGAGCCCTGATGGAGGAGAGCTGCCCGTGAAATAAGCAAAATATTTTACAGTCCCAGTATCCAATGGAAAATACAATTTTTTTTTTTTTTTTAAACACAGAGAGGGGCATGAGGAAATTAATAGGATGTGTCAAAAATAAGGCATGCAAGCCCAGATTCTGATCTACCTGTGCGAGTTACTCCTGATTTACGCTAGTGTAAGTGTGATCAGAGTGAGGCCCCCGTGTCCAGTCAATGCGATGTATACACTTCAGCGCAACCTGTAGTGTATGACATGCCTCTATAGATATTCACGCATGTTGTGTGGTCTGCAATCACACTAAACGTGTGAAATATTTCCATATTCAGTCAGATTCTCTTCAGTTACATAGGAATTTAGATTTATGCTGATGGGATTGAGATTAGGCCAATCCATCTTCAAATGGCTGTAAATCAGAGAAGAAGCTGATAGCCTGTCTTTAGTTTAACCTTACATCGCTTTAGAAAAGCCCCTTGGAATCAAAGAACAAGTAAAAGCATTGGTAATTCTGTTGTGGGGGGGGAGAGGGAAGAATATTTCTCCTTTAAACCTCCCCCTTGCTCTTAGTGTCTCAGCTTCCTGACAGCGTCAGTGGGGTAAAGATGACCCACACCTCCTTAACTGCCTCAGCGATACTGATCTGCTGGAAGACAGAGGGTTAAATTCCGATCTCCACTGGTGCCTGTCTAGAGTAAGCCTACTAGCTCCCCTGGAAACCATGATCACACTCTAGCCAACATTCCTGAGGCTAACTTCTCCACTTTGAATATCCCTATAAACCACTGTTTCTCCCTGGAGACTATTGCAATTCCCTGTTATAAGAGACCGCATAGGCACGGAGGCAGGTTTCGACTCTCTGTAAAACACAGGCAGTTTTCCTTTTATCCAGTTTGCAATAGCCCCTGATGTTCCTAATTCTTTATCAGCATGAATCAGAGCATGAGACAAACCACACTGGGGCTAGAGTAAACAAGCATTGGGCTACATCACAGGCTTTCCCAAAAATGGAAATAATTTTCCCAACTCCGGGTTTGCAGAAGGCCACTCCCAACATTTCCCTTCCTATCTGGAGACAAAAATGCAGCTCCGACAATAAGCTGCAGCCCAGAGGAGCGGAGACAAGCCGGCAGCACTTACCAGCGAGCAATGACAATTTCACTTCCCACTGAAGACAACATTGCATTATTCAGAACAATTAAGAATCTAAGTAGCCAAGAAGCATATCAAACTGATCAATTCAAACAAACAATCTGTTGCATGTAAGTTAATAAGCCACATTCCCCACAACTGAAAGTGCCCCATTCTCCCTCCCCACCCACCAAGTTCTGGTTTTTGTGCTGCCCTCTGGCCCACACCTGTGTGAAGTGCTGACTGCCCACAGACCCCAGCCAAGTCTATCATCAAGGGGGCTCGGCTCCTTCCAGGAGTGGGCTCTGCAGCTTGTCTTTTCATCTGTTTGGGCATGCCATGCACACCCGCTATAAACAAGGCATCGTAAGAGCAGCTTGCTTTGCTGCTGTGTTAACTGTCCTAGTGCAAAACCAGAGCTGTAACAACGTGAGCATTAAAATCACAGCAGCCCAAAACGGACACGCAGCCTGGGTTCTCCAGGCATACAAGGGAAATTGCAGCAATGGAAATCTTTCCTGCTTTCAAGCTGCAAACATGATGGTTACGCTGCATCCCAGAGTTTCTCTCCCTCTCTCTCTCTTTACAGGATGTCTATTTAAAATGATCAAAGACCTTGCAGTCGCTTCCCCTTTTGCTGCTATAGCTTCCTACCAGTTCCCCCCAAAAGGCACCCGCTGGGCGCAATTTGCAGGTGCCGTCTGAGCCGGTGACTTAACATTATTCTTGTAGGATTCCCGTGTTGCCCCTAGATGGACCGTTTTCCTTCTGAACCTTAGCAACGCTTCTGATAGCAAAAAGAGAATAGATCTTTGGCAGTACTCACCAAGTATACAAGAGTTCCTTTCCTCTGGGACTGAGTTCTGATGTGCCTTTGGAATAAATACCAGCCAGACTATGAACCCTCAGAGGCGGATCCTCCGTATACAGAGACCCTAAAAAGGCTAACTGATGGTGTGTTAGCCATATGGCCATATAAGGTGTTTTATTTCATTATATTGACCTTGGGCTGATGGTAGAACCAAGCACAGTTAATTATTGTAAGAAAAATGTATGCAGGAGTACTTGGGAAGCAACACCCCCTTAGTGAATCTGTTCCTTTTATGCTACACTTTGATAAACAAGTTCAACACAAGCCCTTATAAGCTGCATTCAAAAAGGAAGTGGAGTCACCTACAATTCCTGGAGAGAGAAAGATACCAAGAATGGCATTAGGGCCTCTGCCGTCTGGCCTGTGGGTCTCGCTCTTTCTTCAAAATTCAGAGGAATGCCGGAGAAGTGGAAGTATTTCATTGAAATCAATGACTGGAATTTGCTGCTGGCTACAGCCCTGGAACAGGACTGGCTATTTAGTTGGTTTTTAAACTAAGGGCGTGAGCCATCAGTTTCAAAACTAATGTAAATCCAGAGTCACTCCAGATTAACAGTGGTGGAGAGTGACTTAGGGCCTGATCCTGGAAGAAGATGGCGGCACATGCATGAAGCTCCACTGCGGCCGCCAAGGCTCCACCCGCCTCGAACCTATTGCAGGATTGAGTCTTTATCAGGGTGTAAATGAATAGGCATCAGATTTCAGACTCAAGTGCAGTATATGGGGGTCCCATTGACTTCAAAGGCAATTCTGCAGCGAGGAGGCTGGAAAAATCAAACTCTTGGCCAGGTGGGCTTAAATGTAACCTCACCTTTAAAACAAAGTGTAGCATAATGTTATGGGTGTGGGGCTGGCTCCACTCCAGAACTGGTTACATTTCAGCAGAGGGCGACATGATCTTGATATACATTACACCCAACTAAACTATGGTAAAAGAACATTGAAGTTGTTAAGTCAGGCATTCAAAAGTTAGGAAATGCCAGAATTCAGGTTGCCTGTGCAATCTTAATTTAGCCCTGTTGTAATTAAAGACTGTGTCTTAATGCATACACACATGACCACACACTGGTTGTTCCACATGACCCCTGCCTCATGCAGCACTCAGGGTGGGAATGAATCAGTCACATTGCAAAACAATGTATTTTTCTCTAATCTCATTCTTAGAGATGGCTGAACTGTTTTGGATAAAAAAGCTTTCCAAAAGAAAATTCAGCCTGAGGCAGACACCCCGGCATGGAGAATTTCTGTCCACTTGGTTAAAGTCTGATTACAACTTTATCAGCTGAAAACGGGGTTTGATAACAGGAAGCATTGAGCAAGAGAGGTGGTACCAGTCCCACCCGTAATGCCTTGTCTAAGCCCTTTGGAATCTTCTTGGTCTGTTGACATGATCACCTAACTCATTTCGGCTCGGCGGGAAATCCCACTCGGTGTTACCTATCCATAGCACAGAAGTGTTCAGCAGCCCCAGCTGAGAATCGGGGTCCATTGTGTTTGATGCTCTTCAGCCATGTAGTAGAAAGACTGGCCCTGCTGGAGAGGTCTCACAACCGAGGGTTATGACAGGACGCGGCTGGTGGACGAATGGTGCTGATGGCGAATTGGGATTATTAATCAGTGCTGGCAACAGATTTAATTGACTCCAACCAGATTGAGATGACAAGCTCTCAGATCCTGGTGATGGGTCTGACACAGGGGTCCAAATGTACAGCAATATCCGAGTCTTCCTGGCTGGAAATTTCAGCTTTCCTACTCAAATGACAACAGCCCATTAACTGGCTTTCTGAGCAATGCATTCTGCTTCTCTCCTTTTGCCTCTCATCAAGAGTAGATTTTCCATTATATATTTATACAGCACACATGAGCATGTCCCTCTCTCGTATTACAAAGTGCTCTCATACACCCGGTGGGTGACACCGCATGCTAGGAGCCACAGCTAAGTAGCACTTACCAGGGACTCCCAAACAAATGAAAATAGGTTATAATATTAAGGGATGTCACATCTGTTACTTTGTAATAGTGAACTGGCTAATACATACCATTGGCTGCCGCTGGATGGATCAGTCGCGTCTCATTGGCCCCATATTGCTAAAAGCCAAGTGGACAGTCTCCTTTAGTTCACAGTGGCAGGAGCCAGTGCTCTTAAAGCACTGAAGATTGAGGTCCGTAGGAAGAGCTCTGAGTAGACATGAGAGGTGGCAGACTCACGACAATGAAGGTCCCATGTTCTTAAACACTAACTCAACATCTATTGGAAAGTGGATTTATTTTAGTGACCAGGCAAGGGAAATTTGCTATTTCAACCCCCTTGCTGCAGCTTCTGCTGCACTGGGATGTGTTGTCTCTCCGGTTGCCTCTCTGAATAAGAAAATGCTACGGCACAAGGCACCATCTCTGATCTGATCATTGCCTAGTGCCTGGGGCCCATTCAGTAGAAGAATGGAGGAATTCTAAGTACCTCAAAGTGCGTCCTGCCACGGTTTCCCGTTGGGTCACCTTGCAGACTTCTCAAGCCCTTGCGCCAAGGGTCCTCCAATCCTGCAACGGCAGGAGGCGTTGAGCGATGGGTGCGAGCAGGGAAACACACCCCAATGGCATTCTGATTTGTAGCTCCACCAGATGGACGTGAACTCACCCACGGAGCTTTATTTCTTTTATTGGACCAACTTCTGTTGGAGAGAGAGAGACAAGCTTTCGAGCCATACAGAGCTCTTCTTCAGGTCTGGGGAAGACACTCCCAGTGTCACAGCACAATGCAAGGTGGACCTCTCTCCAACAGATGCCGGTCCAATAAAAGGTACTTCCTCAGCCACCGTGTCTCGCTCATATCCTGGGATTGACACAGCTACCCTGCATAAAGCTCCAGTGACGGCTAGGTGAATCACAGGTGTTTCCAAGGCCAGTATGTGCAAACCACACCTCTACAGCCACTGTCACTTCACAACTGCTAGTCCACGGTATCTGCTGTCCTCCTTCACGCAGCGGCTAATGCTAGATACTTCAGACCACGGCATCGACCTCTCTTAATAGACCTCACTTTGCAGATGCCACGGGAGTCATTTCTTCATGAGGCCAGCTGCTGATCAGCGCGTCTGCCGGAGCAGTTGGACTGATCAAGCCCTGGGCATGTCGTCGTAACTGGTGTCATTGAAGATGCTTTTCTGGTTTGTACAGGACCAAGCTTTTAAATTGAGCGTTTCCCATGACCAGTGTGTTGTCGCTTCCTGGAACCCAAAGACAAACCCCAGTGGCCATTTCCATCTGGTCCACGCTAAGGTTTAGCTTGTGGAAGCGGAAGATCCAACATCATGATTTAACAATGCCTGGCTCTTCCATAGTCCTCTGCATTGCATGGCTGTCCAACGCCTTGACAGATGAAAGGAGATGATCCGTCAGTGGTGCTGAGCAACGGCATGGGAAAAGAGTCCGACGCTCTTGCTAGGTTGAGGGCACATGAGATGGTCAGAATTGTCCGGCAGATGCCATTTAGGTAAAGGTAATTCACACCAAATAACTATGCTTACAAGTCACTTAGAAATGAATGGTGCCTAGTTTTTAGAGCAGCATCTTGGAGTCCAATCTAAGCCCTACAGATATTGTAAGAGTCTCCTTGTCTCAGGATCCCCATCAGTAAATTAGGGATAACCTTTCACTTCCTGAAACCCTCTTCGCAGGACTGTCCGTTAATTAACATTTGTAAAGTGCTTTGAGATCTATGGAAGAAAGGCACCGTACAAGTAAAATATTATTTTCTATTATAAATAGCTCCATGTCCAGAAAACGTTGGTGTTGGCCACATAAATACTGACACTAATTATTCTCTGCCAGAAGAGGATTCAAGTTAATTGCCACAGTCAAAATATTTCCATGCAAAGAGAGCTTGCTTTTAAATCACAGGAGCTGCAGCATATGGCCAGCGAGGCTGGTTCAAAGGCTCAGAAACTAATTGGAAAGCAGGGCAGCTGGTGTAATAAACACCACTTAGCACTCCAATCATTGTGAAAAGTAGGGGGACGTGCTGCCTTTGGGATAAGCCAGCAGCTAGATTCTACACTCAGCACGAAAGTTAAAGGGGAGGCAGTGTTACCTAGTGGACAGAGGTCTGGATTAGGAGTCAGGAGACCTGGATTCTGTTCCTGGCCTGCTGGGTGATCTTGGGCAAGTCACAGCCCTGCTTTGTGCCTCAGTTGCCCCATCCTTCCTTTGTAAAAAGGCTTGCAGCGCTAATAATGAAAACAGGTATACAAGGGTGAGGTTATTAATAGTGTATTTAAAAAGCCCAGCTCAGGGACTGGCCCCAGCCCTGTTCATCTGTAGCTCACTGGTTCAACGCCATCCCACGCTGTTAGTGATGGAAAGGTGGTACCAAATGATGGGTGTCCAGTCAGTGTGAAAGGAAGAGTGGTCGTTCGTTTGTTTTTTGTTGCGGGAGGGAGGGGAAGATCAGATCACAGCAGACCACCCCACCGTCAAACACCAGCAGTTATTATTTGTATGGCAGCCTTACTCCTGGACCAAAGGATGGGCCCGGCCCCCAAGAGCTCACAGCCTAGAAGATGCCCTCTTCTGCTGCTCGTCTCAGTACAACTAGAACAGCCCCCGGCGCCTTAGGACAGGTCCCTCCGTGGTGGACTGAAGTACATGAGCAGAGCTGGGGAAGCGCACACTGATGCTGCTCCTGTTATGGGGATGGATATGGAGCTGTCTCCAGCGCTGCCCACCTGACACCTCTCCCAAGCACTAAAGGCTCCTACCCACGAGGTGCCAGGTGCTTCCTAAAGATCCTGAGAATCTATGGGCTGCCACAGGGGAGACTGAACCGGGGAGCCAAAAGCACAAGCTGGGGGGCTAAGGGTGGGTTGCATGAGGCTATCATAACCCCAGGGATCGGTAACAGGCTCACCAGCGAGCTACACATCCTCTTCGCCTAGCTGGAGTCTAGGATGCTCAGCACCTGGCGGGCTCAGACCCTGCACGCACATGCGCTAAGAAAATCCCTGAGCAGGAGCAAATGCAGCGACCTCGCCAGCCCTGCTCACAAAGGAAGCCTGTTAGAATAGCCAGCTCCCTGAAGCAGCAGGTTGTGCTGGAGAGTCGCCTTTCCGTCCCCCACTAGCTCGAAGGGGGATTGGCACCTGCACGCCCATGGAGGCGCGTGGCATGGCCAAGCAAGGGGAGGTTACCTGCTCGTGACACTTCTCCCCTGATCTCAGTTCTCCCCCTTGCCTTGCAGGGCATGCGTACGCCTACTCCCGGAGCAGCTCTTGGCAAGCTAATAATGAAGCCCCATGGCCTTAATGGACCCGGCCCGAGATCCAACCAGAGGCGGAGAAACTCCCTGCTGCCTTTTTAAGGGAAACGTGCCTGTTGCACAGTAGAGAGGAGGGACTGCAGCAGAGTGAAAGAGAGAGATCTCAGGAAGGGCTGGGTGCAGCACATCTAGGGAGGGAGCAGGAGCTCCCAGCGAGGACAGGCAGCAGCTGTGACTCCGAAAAAAGACGTTTGTCTTTGATTAACTAACAATCCAAGCAGCTTCCAGACACTGACACTCGAGGGAAGGCGGGTGTGAAGCCTGGTTTGCAGACTGGGAAACTGAGGCACAGGAGGGGCAGGGCCCAACCTTTCCCCCCATCCTAAAGTCAGGGTGGGAGGGGGAAATAAGCTTCACAGGCAGGAGACTGCAGGCCCGAGCTCTGGCTCTATGCCGGGCTCACTGTCTTTTGCCCTGTGTGTAACCCACACCCAGTCACTGTGATGTGACTGAGCTATTGCGGGCTGGGCCATAGGTAGCCAAGCCGGCTCGGCCATAGGTAGCCAAGCCGGCTCGGCCATGGTCAACGGAGCAGTGGCTTTTAGCTCTTGCCTTTGAAACTAAAGGTCCCTGGCTCAATCCCTGCTGCTGCTGCATCCACACCAAATATCCCAGCCCCCAGCTAAACCCTGGGGAGTTTGGAAGAGTCCTAGCTCAACATCCATTAGCTGCTATTTCGGACTAAGGTCAGAAGGGACCATCACGATCCTCTAGTCTGACATCCTGCCCCTCGCAGGCCACAGACCCTCATCCACCCACTCCTGTAAGAGACCCTCACGCTGCGTTCTGTTGCCAGTACTGCCACCATCTCTCACCTTTAGCAAGCCTCTCTACCTATCCCCTGCCTTTATGTCTCTTTTCTGCTCAGCCCATAAGCTCATTCGGTTGGGGCGGCCTATTATGATGTGCATGTACAGCACCTAGCGCAATGGGGCTCTCGCTCTCCGTAGGGCAACTCTGGCTGCTACTGTGCTACAAATAATAAACAGCAGCTTTGTTGTTCCTGTTGGCAAAGGCCCAGGCACAGGATGGGAGGGGAGCATTTTTCGCCCCCCTTGCTACATGTCAGAAGCAGCACAGCTGGCAGCAGCGAGTGAGGAACAGAGCCGAGCCAGGTCTGGGGCTGTGCTGACCACGACTGTAACGCTAGCGAGGAGCTCAGAGACTTCAGCAGTCAATCGGTAGAGCCGCCCCCTCCGCCTGGGAGATCAGCACGCCCAGCAGGGAGATGATCAGCAACCTGCCAATATGTATTCGGTCAGCAGCAAAACAAAAGCCCAGGAATCCTAGCTCCCCGTCTTCCCACCTCGACCCACAAGAATCACACGCCCTTCCCAGCCTCAGGAAGCCAGAGGCCTGAGTCTCCGGTTCCCCGCCCCCTCTAGCCACTAGACAATACCCCCCACCCAGAGCTGGAAAGAGAACAAGAGGTCCTGACTTAACCTGCTTGGGTGTCAAAATACGCCTTAGCACCACATTTCTCCCCCGCCCCCTTAACACACACGCCTGTGTGCCCAGAGACGAGACCTGTGCCAGCAGCTCAGCTCTCTGCTGCTGTCTAAAGCAAGCGCCAGTCCCAAGAGGAAGAAGAGTTTGTTTCTCTGCCCTTGACAAACCATCTCCTGTGTCTCGGGCTGGGTGCAGGCGCTCCACTCCGTAAGCGCTAGACTAAATAGAGACGAGCGAACAATTCCATCTCCCAGCGGAGCCCCTGGGCCTGTGTATGAATCTCAGCAGCCCACAAGCCTTCCCCTTGCCCTAGCTAGGGCTGAGAGAAGGAGATGCTGCATGAGAGTCCTGTCTTGTAATTAAAGGCTGCTCTGTGAAACCGCAGCCAAGTCACTGATGCCAGGTTTACACTGAACAGCATCCAAGATGAGGTCACTGAGGCAGAGGGTTGCCATATATGACATTACCGGGGGTGGGAGAAAGAGCTTTTAACAGGAGGCAGCAGCTGTGCACATGCTTAGCACTGCCCTCCACTAGAGGTGGGGAATTGATGCATCTGCAATGCTAGTGTAACAGGTCCCCCGCTATATCTGATGCGCAGCGGATGTGCGCCTATTACAGGCCCAATCAGGGTGCTTGCAGCTTTGGAAGCCCCCCGTTCAATCCCCCGTATGGGAGACAACGCATGAGCTTTAGGGAAAGCCTGGCACAAAGACACGTCACAGAGAAAGGAAATAAGCGGCCAGGTTTTCCCGCAGAGAGCTCAGCACACTGGGTGCACTTCGGCTGTGGAGCCTTCCTCACAGCGGCCTATCCGTGCCACCCCGGGAGCGGATCGCTTTTGGAAAATCAACCTGGCCCTTTTGAAACGGGAGCTGAGCCCCTTCGCAGAAGCTGGTGCCTGGGTGGGGCTGCTGACACCTTGAAAATCTGCCCCAGGGGGCTCTCGCTAGGAGAGAATCCCAAACCAGCACAGTCGGCTAGCGAGCATTTGAGTTTCTCACGTGGTTAGGACAGGCTTGATGTCCAGGGGGGCTGAGAGAGCAGAGCTGCTCCCAGATTCAATGAGCTTGCAAGGTTCAGTGCCTCTGAAGTCCAGTCACTGGTGACCACAGCCCTGGATAAACAATCCTGAGGCTGCAACGTTGGGAGAAGTCTCTGCTCGGGTGCCCTCACTCCACTCCCCATTCATCCTCCCCCACGCTGGGAGGATCTGTGGAAGAGGGGGTGGCCTTCACCACTGCAAACCTCCCCTTCCCTGAGAGATCCCTCAGGGTCTCCCTCGACGCTGCAGCGAAGGCTTGATGCTTTAGCCCTGCTCCAGCAGCCAGGGTGTGAATGAGAGAAAATCCCAGCTCTGGCTCCTGAAAGGTTTCTTGCATCCCGCCTCTAAAATGAAACACCAGTTGCTGGACTAGCTATCCAGGTACGTCTGTAGCCCCTGATACCCCTGTACCGCACAATCTAATATATTCACCCTCATGACAGCCCTTTATTTAGGCCGTCAGCTCCTTGGGGCAGGGACCACCTTTTTGTTCTCTGTTTGTACAGCACCTAGTACAACAGGCTCCTACGTGTGTCAGTAATACACATTGCCCCTCTTCAACAGAGGGGGAACGGACATGCAGAGCCTGGCTCAAAGCCACACAGGAAGGCTGTCTCACCCCAGGTCTCCTGAGTGCCCCAATTACCACAACACAAAGCAAGTAAACATCCTCAAAGCCATTAGCCACCTCCACAGCTGTGGCTTAGACAGAGGGTCCACTCCACACCAAATAAGGACCTAACGCTCCTGCTTCCCATTGTTAGCTGCTATGACAGCTACCATCCTGCCCCAGCGGCAGGGGGGAACAAAGATCTGACAGCACCTCAGAGAGGCCTGCAGGAAAGTCAAACAAGGGGAACAAACACTGAACCAGAACGCTAACGCTGGTCTACACAGACATCCACATCCACTGCACTAGCTCAGTGAAACTGGTGCAAGTTTGCATGGAGTCACGCTGCTGGTTTAAAGCCTGCAAGCTAAACCGCTACCAGCCAGATTTAAATGGCTGTATAGCATTCACGCTCAAACGTGCACCTGTGTAGCTAAATTAGTGAAAGGTCACACCTCCAGTTAGACTGGGGCACCCTGAGCTCCTCTGTAACACGCTTTGATCTCTACTGATGAAAAGTTCCCGTGAAGAGCGAGGGGACGGTATCGTCCCGTGTGTAGACACAACGTAAGAGCTGGAGCTCAGAGGCTGCAAGGGGCAGTGACTTGAAGCCACACACTGAACTCACTGAACTCTCTGTGGAAGTTTAGAGCACGCACTAAAAACAGTCTCTGAAGAGATATTATTATACATGACAATTTCCTAACCCAAAAAGCATTGCAGCCACTATGGGGGAATCATTAAACAAATCTGGTCTTAACAGATAAAGAGCAAATGATCACAGAACTAAAAATTAATGGTACTTAGGTACAAGTGATAGTGACTTGAGCACGTTTATGATGTGCAGGTAGAATCAAGTCCAGACCAGTAATCTATTCACCTGGTGCTTTAATAGGGCCAGGTTCACAAAGCTGAAAACAATTATGAGCCAAATCAGCTGGGAGGAAGAACTTAATCACAAAAATGTGAATGATAATTGGGAATCATTTCAGAGCACCTTACCAGATGCCCCCAAAGGCCCAAAATCAAAGGAGGAGGCCGTACTGGGTAAAAAACTCTCCTGGGTTTAGAGGGGAAGTGAAGGCAGCTATAAAAATAAATATGAATAAATGGAAGAAAGGGGAAGTTGATAGTAATTAATATAAATCAGAAGTTAGGATTTGTAGAAAACTGATAAGGGACACAAGGAGAAATCTATGATCAGCACAGTTAAGGACAATAAGAAGGAGTTGTTTAAATATATTAGGAACAAAAAGAATCCTGACAATGGTATTGGTTCACCACTAGATGGAAATGTTAGAATTATCAATAATAATAATGCAGAAAAGGCAGAAGTGTTGAATAAATGTTTCTGTTCTATATTCGGGGGAAAAAACAAACAAACGACAGTCATCAGATGGTGATAACACTCTTTCCAGTCCCCTAGTATCTCAGTAGGATGTTAAACAGAAGCTACTAAAGTTAGATATTTTTATATTAGCTGGTCCAGACAACTTGCATCCAAGTTTTAAATCAGCTGGCCCAGGAACTTGCTGGACTCAATGTTGATTTTCAATAAATCTTGGAGCACTGGGGAGTTCCAGAAGCCTGGAAGAAAGGTAGTGTTGTGCCAATTTTTAAAAAGAGTAAATGTGATGACCCAGGTAATATTAGGAATGTCAGCCTGACATCAATTCTGGGCAAGCTAATGGAGTGGCTGATATGGGATTTGATGAATAAAGAATTCAAGGAGAGTAATGTAATTAATGCAAATCAACATGAGTTTATGGCAAATAGATCCTGTCAAACTAGCTCAATTAAAAAAAATAAGATTACAAGTTTGACTGAAAGCTAATCGCGTTGATGTCACATACTTAGACTTCTGTAACGCATTTGACTGGTACTGCATGACTGATTAAAAACTAGAATTATATAAAGTTAACATGGCATACATTAAATGGATTAAAAACTGGCTACCTGACAGATCTCAAAATGTAACTGTAAATGAGGAATCATCGAGTGAGTATGTTTCCCATGGGGTTCAGCAGGGATTGTTTCTTGGCCCTATGCGATACCACGTTTTTAATCAAGAACCTGGAAGAAAACAAGATCACTGATAAAGTTTGCAGGTGACACAAAAATTGGGGGTGTGGTAAATAATGAAGAGGACCGGTCACTGATACAGAGCGATCTAGATCCCTCGGTATACCGGACACAAGCAAACAATGTGCGTTTTAATATGGCTCAATGTAAATACATACACATCTTGGAACAAAATGTAGGCTATGCTTACAGGATGGGTGATTCTAGCCTGGGTAGCAGTGACTCTGAAAAAGATTTGGGGTTTGGGGACGCTGTGGCCAAACAAGCGAATGCAATCCTGGGATGCAAAAAATAGAGGAATCTTGAGTAGCAGTAGAGAGGTTTTTTCACCTCTCTATTTGGCACTGGTGCAACAGCTGCTGGAATTCGGTCTACAGTTCTGGTGCCCACCATTCAAGAAGGATGTGGATAAACTGGAAAGAGTTTCATGATAATTATTAAAGGATTCGAAAACATGCCTTATAGCGATAAGCTAAATAGATTGAACTATTTGAGTCCAACAAAGAGAAGGCTAAGGGGTGACGATTACAATCTGTAAGTACCTACATGGGGAACAAATATTTAATATTGGGCTCTTCAATCAAGAGAGAATTATTTGTATGACCTAAAGGTCTCAGCAGAGACCAGGGCCCCACTGTGCCAGGTGCTTTAGAGAGATTGTATGTTCTTCAGGGCAGGGATTATCTAAAGACACAAGAACAAAGGGCAGGAGGGGAAATAAGCAGAGAGAATGAAGCAACCTGCCCAAGGTGACGCAATCCGTCAGTGGCAAAGCCAGGAATAGAATCTAGGCGTCTTGGATCCCCATCCACTGCCCTAGCCACTAAACCACATTGCCACCAAGCTTTTTCTTCACAAGTTGTTCTGTTTGAAAGTGCTTTCTGTCCTACTGAAGGGTTTTTGGTCCCTACTCCCCCGCTTCAGCCCATTTAAATCATAACCTTAAATATCCCTGCCAATGACTGAGGTCAAGTAGCTCTTCAGCTTCAGCCCACTGTGTCCTCAACCACTGGAGTTTTAGCTGAGAGAGAGCTGAGATAGTTGAAGAAACATGGCAGACTGCATCCGTCCCACAGCAGTTCAGCATCTTTGGGATCCAGTTCCTCTTGGAAATTCTGATCCTCGTGCTAGCAAGCAGGGCATCCATTACGCAGGAAGTGGGGATTTCGGGGCATAACAGCAAGGGGAAGGATCACAATTTAGGAGCATCTTTGCCTATTTGAGAGCAACATTAGAACTCCCTAATGGGAAACAGAGACTAGCCACTGTACGGGCCCAGGGTAGCAAAGTTGTCTACTCTATCAAGTGCCATTTAATCCTTAAGAGGAGCCTTAACGCCTCTAACAGAGTCTCTTGTTTAAAAATCCAACTGGTACAGTAAAGCACACAGCCCTGGAGCAGGGCTGTCCAGGCACCAAAGCCTAATAAGGAAACGGTCCGCCAGCACAGCCAATCAAGCTCCCAGACTCACTGCACTTGGCATCCTGCAGCTGCTGGAATAGAATCCAGGCGTCTGACACAGACCAGGCCTCCGGCCGGAGGATGCTACGAGGAATCCCAAGAATCTCCCTGCACGGGAGGCTCCCGAGTCCATTACTCGTCATTTTCCAGCTTCTCATCTTGGATGTCAGAGCAATAAAGACACCATCTGGTATCAGGCTTAGCTGCAATCAGAAGCATGGAGGGGGACTGCTACTCCGTGTTACAATGGAGGCAATTGGACAGGGATCAGCTGGGAAAGTGGGCAGATGAAACACGGAGAAAGAATGCTTTCTGATGTCAAAGACTACTTGCTCCATGCTAGGACATGAGGCAGCGCTTCAATACATGGCTAAGGCAGTCCTGTATGGCAGGGGAGAGGGGGAATTTAAACTAGCTGTGCATTATGGGAACTTAAACCACATGACAGTTCTCTGGAAGGATGATCTTGTGGTTAATACACAGGACCAGCATTTGTGAGACCTGGAATGCAGCACTGCTTAGTGGATAGAGTACTGGAGTGGAACTCAAGAGACCTGGGTTTTATTCCTGGCTCTGCCACTAGCTGGGTGATCTTGAGCAAGTCACGTCCCCTTTCTGTGCCTCAGTTTCCCCATCTGTAAAATGGAGAGGATGATGCTGACCTGCTTTGTAAAGTGCTTTGAGATCTAGTGATGAAAAGTGCTGTAGAAGAGCTAGGTGTTATAATTCCCAGCTGTACCACAGACTCTGAGACACTTGGATAAATGATTGCCTCAGGGCCTGATCTCTATCACACACTGGCATTGTGAGGATAATCTGTAAGCACTTGCAAATGGTCAGATGACGAAGGAGGCCAAGTACGTACTTCAACAAGTTCTATTAAATATTTAAGATCCGGCAGCATCTATGGACCTGTACAAAACATACATTTTTTGCCCCAAAATGCTCAGGGTTAAAGCTCAGCCCAGATCTGGAAGTGGAATGTTTTTCCGATACAGATGACAACCATGATCCCTTCAAGTGCCAGTGAATTATTTTACATTAATTCGGGGTGGGGGAGCCCTCAGGAACAAGAGTAACGTCTCCCTAAGAGAGCAAGGTGTGCACCATTCTCTTCCAACATGCTGCATCAACTCTGCCCCTCAAGACAGCAGCTGCCTCAAACAGACTGCTAAGGAAATGACAGGGCCAGTAGCCAAAAGCCACAGTCACTATCATCTCACAGCAATATCGCCATGGGAAGCCCAGGTACAGTTCCAAAAGAATGTAGCAGTGCGCTCAAAGCACATTAAGATATGCCAAGGGGATAGTTTAACATGAAGGTGGGTGATCCTCTACCACGTCAATAGTATTAACAACCCCAAGAATTAAAAAGAAAAAAAAAATCATGAGTCCAGCCTCCCAAATCATTACCAAAAAACATTCAGAATTTTTAAGCCAATGCATTAAGATTCTCTTGATTTGCCTTCTGCCTTATGAGACTTTGGGGTGGACGTGGGTTACAGCTAGCGTGAAAAGCTTGAAAAGATAAGAGCTTAAAAAAATACTTGGAAAAAAAATTGAAACTCTTGCATATTCATATGACTCCATGAGCTGGGGCTTTAAGGAACAGTAAATACTGCAAGACTGGTGTTAAAAGTGACACACATTGGCAACACAATGAATGCCGTTTGGCTTTCGGTCCAGAGGAAAGCAAGATTTCAGAGCAAAAAGGCAGGTGTGGACAAGTGACACCTCCACATTTCTGTAAGCCACAGATAAATACAGCAGCTGGGAAAGGTAAGAGAGGTCAGACTAACTAAGACCAAACTAGAGGTCAGTCCAAAGCCCTTTCTTCAGGGCTGGCCTTATCGCAAAAGGATTCCAAGTAAGAGCAAAGCAATCCTGATCACTTGGTTCCGCCTTCAAAGGTTTTTCCAGCTTTCAGTAAAGTGGTATGAAAGAAGACAGCCCTTTGTGGCTACCTCCTAGGCCATCTCCTCTCAGGTTCCCCTCATGGGACTTCCCCTCAGGGTCTTGCCTCAACCACCATCTTCCAAAGATTGAACCAAGACAGATGCATTCCTTTATATAGTCTCCAAGGTAGTCGCATGATACTTAATCAACTGACCACACCATCACCTGTCCTGTCTGGTCTCAAAATTCTGTGCACCCCCAAGCCTCTGGTCTCAAAATTGTATATGCCTCTGAAGATACCCCTACCCCGCAAAAAGTCCATGTTTAACCTGGGTGAGCTATCTAGGGTTAAAATAGCAGCGAAGACATGACGAGTCAGCTTTTAACTCAGGGTAGCAGCCTGAGTTCAACTCCAGGTTGCCTTGGAGACTTTAATCCGGGATGCTAACCAGAGTTAAAAGCCAAACTGAGTTGTCGTCTTCACTGCTGTTGTAACCCGAATTAATAACAGGCTCTTTTGCAGTGTAGACACCCTGAGAGATGTGCTGGCCGCACCCCATTTGACAGGGTAGCACTCTGTTACAGCCCCACCCTGCTCTAATGCAGCTGAGTAAGAGTGGAAGGAGAGCTTCAACCCTAGCATTTAGGGGCAGGGGCAGAGGACAGGTTACAGCCATTAGTCTCCAAAGCTCAGCCACTGTATGTCAGACTAGCGCATCATAATGGTCCCTTGAGGCCTTAGTCTACGTCTCTCCACAAGCAGATGAAGTTTGTCTCAGGTCAGACAGGCATCCAGGTTGTTTTCAGGCAGCGATGGCAGCAGTCTTGCAGACTCATCCCAGCTGTGGGAATGTAAAACAGAAAGGCGCCAACGTAGGGGCCCCTCCATCCCTATGAATTGGCTGCTGATGCCCAGTGTGGTCCCTTCCCCTCTTCGGAGGTCTTTTCAATCCCGCCCCAGTGTTACTTTGCCATGGCAGCAGCTCCTGTAGTTGCCATGGAGCTGTTCGGGGACAGCAAACCAGAGGGGAGGTACCTCTGAGGTAACCGCCACGGAAGCATGAATCAGTTTATGGAGCCCTGGTCTGAAGATTTTGAAGCTGGATTTCCCAGGAGTCTTAGTCATCTGAAAGACACATGTAAGCTGCTGAAATCCTCTGCAATCCTTAGCAAAAAAATCAAAACGGAAGGATCAGTTCTCTGTTCTCTAGGACAAATGGCCCTCACCTTGTAGATGACACGTCTTTAATGTCATCCTAGTATCTAAGGGTCAGATTCTGATTCCCTTACTCCCATTGGATAGTATCTTACTCCATCAGTTGTTCGCCTGATGTCAATGGGACCACTCATGGAATATGGGGTTACTAAACAAAGTAAGAGTAATAGAATCGGGCTGTAAACTGTTCCCAAGTAAATGAAATCTCTAAGCGCAAGTCCTTGATAGCATTACCTACTCTTCTCCGTTCTTGTTGCCGGGAAGAGTCTATTTCCAAGTCTGACCTCAAGGTCAGAGCAAGGACTCGGGAGGCAGAAATCCACGGCCTCTCCTGTTGTGGGATGCTGGGCAAGTCACTTCCCCACCTGTAAAATGAGGCTCTCTCCCTCCTTTTGTATCCCGAGATGAAAAGGGTTAAATCAGTGCAAAATATTATTGCTGTACAAATAATGACAAAAATCCAAGCGAGATATCATCGACCTGTATTAAACTGTACATTAAAGAATTTTGTTTGCCAAATATTATACAGCAAAACATTTCAGTGAGGGCACATATTATATTCCCGATGAAAAGCCAACCAAACGTGCATGTGTTGACAAAGGAATGAGGCTCCAAACGCAGGGTGTTGAGATCTCGTATATTACCATCATACACTCCAGAGTGAAAGTCTACAATCTTTCACTCTACTCTGAGCTGAAAGTCCGGCTCCTTAACATTTAACACTCATCGATAATCCAACACATCACAGTTAGAAAGCGTGGAGTATTTTAAAGTTTCTAATACCTGGTTATCTTCATTTCTTCTCTCAAGACTAACGGACATTGATAAAGACAGAAGCAATGGGAAAAAAAAGAAGAGTCACAGTTTGGCATCTGACATGAACAACGTATTACGCTTGTGTACGACATTCGATGATTCTACACAACAGGCTTTAGAAAAACGATCTCAGGACTTCATGGGAGTGTGAACTTTGGCAAGGAAAGTTAAACTTGCTATGACTTTTGGCTTCCTAGGGGAGAAGTCAAGCAGCAGCATGGACTTATGGAGCTGAACAGAGGATCCTTCAAGACATGACTTGAATACCAACGAGGAGGCATTCGGACCTCAACTTTGCCAATCTTCAGGGCTGTTTGAATCTGAGAATGAGGACCGACTCATTCTGGACCTAGGGCCTGGTGAGAAGTTCACATCCAGGACTAGCTGAATACAGTTAATTCTAGCATGGTTCTAACAGTGTCCCAGATCAGTGTGGATAAAGGGTCTCCAAGGTAACCCCCAAATGCTGAGAACTACACTGCTGCTATTAAAACGTAGTTCTTCAAGGATGCTTTTCATCCACAGATCTCAGTGCGTTTGACAGAGGAAAGGTCAGTCTCACCACCCCCTTCTACAGACTGGGAAACAGACCTAGAAAAGGGAAGTAACTGACTCCGGGACAGAACCCTGGTCTCCTGACTCCCAGTCCAGTGCCCAGTCCACTAGACTTTGCTAAAGAGCCCCACATGTACGGTCTCTAGGTTGGTTACGCTAGGTAACAGTTCTCATTCCCCCCCCGCCCCAGGAATTTATCTATCAAGGCAATTCAGTGTGAGAATCATAACGTTATTTCACCTCTCCCCCTAGAGGGATGCTACCAGGCCTTAAATAGCCTATCAGATGGACAGCACAGCTGAGCGGCGGGACTTTCCTACTGCTACATTGTTAGAGCAATCCATCAGAACGGAATCTCTTCCATCCACATTGAACTATTAAAGAAACTGAACAAAGACCAGTTATGTCCCATTTAGGAACAGTAATAAAATAAAGGATCCTATTTCTCTCCCACCCTCCATTACATTTTTTGCCTTTTTAAACAGATTTATCCAACTATTTATGGCAACTGCACAACTGAAACCAGTTTCCTCCCTAGCAGCAATTCCTTCCATTGTGCACATGCTGTTCATGTAGTGTAGGGTTGCTAGTTAGTGGCCGAGCTGTTCGCATTGGTTCCCCCCCCAATGCTCTAAAGTAAATGAACTATTGACTTTTGAGTGAAAAAACTGTGTAAATGAGAATCAGATCCTGAGGGCCCATTTCACCCTGCTCTCAGAGTACTGGCAGCCCAAATACAGGTGGAGACGCGACTCCTTCCCTTTAAAGGGGTCTTAGCGTTACTGAGAATCAGACCCATTGGAGCTTTACGAAAGTTCTCACCGACATCCCACTGAGGTCCATGGAAAGACTTAGGGACTCTCAGCAGACTCTGGATCAGATAATAGGGGCAAAAGGAGAAGGTGGGCTAAACGTGGGGGATCCCTGTTTGGGAAGAGCTTCCTTACAAAGGCGCGCCAGCCTGCCTGACCCAGTTTCCAAGCCCCAGGATCACAGTTCTTGCCGCAAATCCTTCCGGAAGGATTGCAGAACAACTGATCGTTAGAGAGTTAAATAAGCCTTGTAGTGTTCGCTTTTTCTTTTTAAAAATCCAAATGAAGATTCCCCCTCTCACCTCAGCATCTCCACACTGCACGAGACCAGAGGACACAGCGATCTCGTGTGTTCCAAGTGGAGATTACCAATTTCACCATCGTTACCGAAGATTGCCCTATCTGGTGGAAATCATTTGCTATGGGAGGAAAAGCTTCTCTAGGCCTAAAAGTTAGATCTTTTACGGTAAAGAAGTGGATTAAGGCAATGGGCTTATCGAAGATCCATCAGCATCACATCTCTCTCAACTACTGTCACGTGACTGCAGCTCTGGAGAAAAAAAAAAAAAGAAATTGGAAAGTTATTTAAAAGTCATCACTAACATTCTATTGACCCTACTTATATGGCCCTCACCGTGGCATCTGAGTATCACTCAGGCCATGGATTTTATTTGTACACCGCCTCCTGTGAGGTAGGACAGGCTTAGCCTGATTTTACAAATCGGGAATTAAGACGCAGAGTGCATTAAATGACTTGTCCAAGACCCCACAGGGAGTCTGTGGCTGAACTAGGACTCTCTACTCCAAGTCCAGTGTCCTACCCGTTAAACCATCTTTTCTGCACAGGAATAAATTATACTTCACACTTAAAGCCCACACGCTCAGAGTTTAACTGATCACCATATTTGGGATCAGGAAGGAACTTTCGCCCAGGGCAGATTAGCAAAGGCTGTGGAGGTTTTTCACCTTCCTCTGTTGCAGGAGGCATGGCTCACTGGCTGGTGGATTCTCTGTACCTTAAAGTCTTTAAACCATGATTTGAGGACTTTAATAACTCAGTCATCGGTCAGAGGTCTATTACAGGAGTGGGTGGGTGAGGTTCTGTGGCCTGCGTTGTGCAGGAGGTCAGACTAGATGATCATATTGGGCCCTTCTGGCCTCAGAGTCTATGAGTCTCTAAAGCACCCTCTCACAATGTCCCCAGTAGGAATTTAGCCCCAGTCTACAGGTGGGGATGCTGAGATACAGAGGGGGAAGCTACTAGCCAAAGGTCACAGCGCAAGTCAGCGTGTGACAACGAGAACGCAGGAGTCCAGCCCCCCTGCCCAGCCCTGCCTTTATTACCCCAAACCAGGCTCTCTCATATGTTCCATGGGGGCAGGTGCACATTTCCTTCTTTCCCTGGATGACAACCTAGCATTGCAGCACAGCTAAGACTTAAGTGATGTATTAAACAAGCTGCAGTCTCGGTATCCCGTGTCTGCGGTGCTTACGGTGAAGAGAGGTGGATCTTTGCTGTGGGGATGAAAGCCCTTCTGCCGACAGGCGGAGATCTCCTCCAGGCCATGGTCTGTCAGCTTGAAGAATCCGGTCCTACAAAAAAAAGCAGCTTTGAGCAACTCGGGCCTTTTAAAAAGATGAGCTATTTTAGCAGAACAAATCCCTTGGATCAGACCTATTTTAGTTTTTCATTTTCTTTCTGTCATCTTAACAGTGCAACTTCACAGCTACCTTCTCCTCCCCCGCACATTTTACTATTTATTATGGGAGCACCACAGCTACGTCTACATTGCATTGTAAACCCAGCTCAGCTCTGAGCCCAACCTCCTCTACCATTCGCACACTGATCAGGGAGCACTGAGGGCCTGAGTCCTAGGACCCACCCACAGGGGGTGAGTTTGAGCCCCAGTGTTGCTGAAGCTGAGGGCCAAGCCCTCGCTTTGCAGTCTGGACATAGCTCAAGCCGCAGACCCACGTCAGAAGGTTTGCATAGTGCAGTACAGAGGCGTTAATGCGGCTCCAGCAATTGTAAGCCCAGGTTGACAATGTGGTGTGGATCCTCAAGGGCAGGCTTGGCAACACTGACAAGCACTGGTCCCACAGACCCAGGTTTACTGTGCAGTGCAGACCCACCTCTAGAGGCCCCAGCTGAAGTTAGGGCTCCATGGTGCTGAATGAAGACAGAACCATCCCTGCCCCAAAGAGCTTACAGTCCACACAGACAACGGAGGAATTCTCCCCATTTTTCAACTGGGGAACAAAGGGCCAGAGACACAGAGGCGGGTCAGACAGGGCATTTGTAGCAGAGCTGGGAATTGAACCTAGATCTCTGGAACCTATGCCCTCTCTCTAATTCCACATTATGATTCTAGAAGAGTTTCCAGCTAATTCTAGTGAGAGCTTCGGATGTGATTTTCACAAGTGTCTAAGTGACTTCACAGCAAGAGTCACGCTGGTTTCCATGGGAGGTGCGGTTGTACACACTACACAGTGTTTATACTGGTTGGGTGCGGGGAGGAGGGCATGATATTTTACTACCTAATGTAGATGCAGTTGTACTACCATGAGGGTTCCTATGACTGCATCCACATTGCGGGTTGGGTTATTTTAACTATACCGGCATAGCTAAGGCAGTACAACTTGTGTGCGCAGTCAAGGTCTAAGTTTACAAGACTGTCAGCTCTGTGAGAGAGGGACCATCTTTTTATTCTGCGTTTGTACAGCACCTAGCGCAATGGGGTCCTGCTCCATGCCTGGGCTTCTAGGCACTGCTATACGACACCTAATTAACACCACTTAAAAATCCCATTTTAGATTCTCAATTTAATGCTGCCCAGGAACATGCTTGGGAATCAAACACATCCTCCTACTTACTCCTGGTATTTTGGCGAACACACGATAGCAATGGATTCGGCCAGCATCATCTGATAGGAGCAGTGCGTGTGCAGATCCACGCTGGAAAGAAAAGCTGTTTGCGTCGGGTGAGTCTAAATATGGACACAAAAAAAGGAAGGAAAGAGTTAAGAAGTACGGCTCAGAGATCAAGGTGTCCAAAACAGATGCAGCTACTGACAGAGTGGTCACAGAGTTGAGTTTTTTCTTCCATGACAGATTAAACAGAGGAGTACCATGCTAAACCTTTACTGTATTTGACTGGACCCCCCCAAAAAAATTGCCTCTCAGTTTGATACTAGATTGAGAAAGACAGAGAAAGGGGTGTAGGCTGCTGATGAAGCGCCACATAATCTTGCATCTCAAAGCACGCTTAAATACAATTACAAACTGTATTATATGCATCCCCCACATAGGAGTCCCCCTTCACACACTAAAAAAAATGCAGCCCCTTCTGTGGTGGAACACAGCACAGCCACACCAAACGGGGCAGGAGGTAAAGAAGATTCTATGATTGAATCAATACTGCAGGGGATTTTAGGGTGGCACAAAGCAATTAGTCAGTTAGAATTTGGCCAGAACCCTGGATTTGACACCCCAGCTTTTATAAAAGCTGTTCTGGGGTCCATGTCTCATCTCAGCATCCTTAACTGTAACATCTAAAATAATGAAGATCAATTGGTGGCCTTAATGGGGTAAGATCCCTTCGTAGGAGAACAGATCTCTTCTAACCCTTCACCCTCCCTTATGGGGAAAAGTAAGGTCTCTTTCTGCTGGTCCCTTGGCTCTTTGAGAAGGAGGACATTGGGAAGTTGGTGCCTAGGGGGACAACCCTGCCAGCATCTTGCAGTTGCCAACATTTGCAAGGCAGCTGCCACCTGGAACGAGCGTTCCGCAGCACTAAATGTTTTGCTGGCCGTTAGGATTGGTGCCAAAGGCTGAGTCTGGACCAGGAGCAAGGCCAGCACTGAAGGCAGTAGAGGAATCTGGAGCTGGCACAACACGCGGTGGGGCAGCAGATGGATGTGAGCGGAGGAAAGCATCGTCCCGGGAACTGCCACGGGGGTTGACAGAGGCACCTGGCTCATAGCTGGAACTTCAGAGGGGAAGTTTAGCATCTGGGACAATGGCTCAGTTGTTAAGGCAGTTTGCCTACATCACCCTTTAATACCCGAGACGCCCATGTAGCTCTCCAGTTGCGTAAGCGATATGCTTTTCCTTGAGCACTCGCAGGGCACGGGGCTGGGAGAACGGGGTCACAAGACCCTTCCTCATCTCCCAAAACTCCGTACTGAGCAGGCCAACTTTGCTAGGCTGGGGATGACTGGATACAGCTCCCGGCAGCAAACGGCAGGGCTGCTCTCTGCTCCGCTGGAGGTGGCACTTAAGACCAAAGTGCTCTCTGCCCCCAGAGTTAGAAAGCCTGCCGCTTAGGTTCACAGGGGGAAAAAGCTTCCACTCAAGATCCTTATACTCAAGGGAGAAGTATCAATGTTCCCGATAGGGGGGTGGGGGGAAGAAGCCCAGAAAAGGGAAGGAACTTGCCCAAGATGAGGTTTCTGTGCACAGCCAGTTTGGAAAGCTCTGTACACAAAGATCATTGCAATATAATGACCTAACAAAGAGGCTGGGGTTGCCAAACCATATCAGACCATGAACCATCTACCCCAGTATCTCATCTCCAGCTGTGACCAGCACCAGCAGCGTCAGAAGAAGAAATCCCACAGAGGACACTTGACCTACAAATCCATACCCTTCAGCCGGCTTTCCCGTGTATTTGCTACGAGTTTAAGATCAGACCCGCAGTCTGACGGAAACACTTACATGGATCCACCCCAGAGTGATGAGGTTGTCCTGATCCTGAATCAGGAAGAGCTCCTCCTCGTTCTCCGTGTTGCAATAATCGGGGCCTCCGTGTTGTTTGGGGACAATGACGTGCGTTATTGTGAACTCGTTCCTCATCTGGAAGATAGCGGGGAGAGGGAGCTTACATGTAAGGTCTGTTATAAAGAGGGCAGTGATCAAGTGTTCTCCATGTCTACTGAAGATAGGACAAGAGGTCACGGGCTTAATCTGCAGCAAGGGAGATTTAGGTTAGATATTAGGAAAAGCTTTCTAACTCGAAGGGTAGTTAAATCCTGGAACAGGCTCCCAGGAGAGGTTGTGGAACCCCCGTCATTGGAGTTTTTAAAAACAGGTTGGACAAACACCTGTCAGGGTTGGTCTAAGTTGATTTGGCCCCATCTCAGTGCAGGGGGCTGGACTGGGCAGCCTCTCAAGATCCCTTCCAGCCCAACATTTCTAGGGTTCTATGTCTGATCCCACAAGGCAGGCCGTGCTGGGTACAGCAATGCTCAGAGCATCACACTAGCCCACCGCAGGTTTCAGTGTGGCTTTATAGCACTGCATCGACTGCACAAGGCCTCGATCCTGCAGACGATCTAAATGCCAGAACGGAGGCCGACACGTCCTTTCACCAGCCGGTGCTAGAGCACCAGGAAGCTTTGGTATGCACATTACTGACAAAAGCGTAGGGTCATCCACCAACCGAACATTTTTATATTAAGCCGTACGATGTTATGAACGGGATTATCAGATGGGGTTGCACATGACGACCCAGGAGTCCCTACCACTCTTATGTCCCCAGGAAATCTTTTTATTATGAGGTTGTTAATTTGAATCTAACCCACATGAGTCATGACTGGAAGTTACTACCCTTTGACAGCAGCTCAGTCATTGATTTGGTGGGTTTTAGTGCCCAGTGGAAAACTGCCCATGTCACTACTTAGACTGCAAGCCCCTTGAGGAAGAGACCATCTTTTTGTTCTATGTTTGTACAGCACCTAGCACAATGGGGTCCTGGGCCACAACTGAGGCTCCTAGGTGCTATCACAGTATAAATTATAAAAACCACTCCCAGCTGCCAATTATTAATAACGATCAAATAATACTTAGCTCTTACACAGCGCTTGAAGAGGAAGAATTTAACATAAGGGGGAGAGAAAGGTTGCGAATGCAGGAGAGAAGCTGCTGTAAGCAGGAAGCCTTTTGGGGGAAAGCAGCATGTAGATGTTTAGCAGTGGGGAAGGAGAGCTATCCAGGTGGACAGAGTTTAAACATCCTACAGTGCTTCAAAGAAAGGACCTGATCACCGGCCGAACAAGGTGCCCAATCCTGTAATCCAATCCAAGCAGAGGGAACTGCTCAGAGCCCCATCTACTTCAGATCCATGCAGAACAGAACTGCCTGTGTACAAGTGTCACTGATCGCAGGATCGGGGCCTACGATGCGATTGTGGAACCCCTAAAAGGAAGGCGAGCATCAAGACAAGGCTCGTGAAAGTGGAATGAATATAAAGCCATAGCCTACACTGTTCAGGACTTTAAAGAGTCAAGAGGGCCAACTTAAGTCACACACAATGACAACGCAAAGTCAATGTAGGATCTGACTTTTGAGTAAAGGCAGGACATAGCAACAAATGTTTTCTCAGGAGATCAAGGGGCCAAAGGGGAACCCAAGGCAGAGAGCTACAAAATATTAACATGGCTTTATCCAGACTGTCACCGTACCAGTTTCCCACAGAGGATTCCACACGTCTCAATGCCCCTGGCGGTGTTAGCGTCTGCTAACTGGAGGAATTTATGGCAGAGCTCCTTGGGGATGATGACTTGGCGAAGACCATCTATAGTTACATCTGTGGGGAAAGGAAGGGTAGCTGTTAATACATAGCAAGATTTGCCACAATGTGCATCAGGAAAGGTCAATAACTAAAGGAGCAGGGGAAATCATTTCAGCACAAGAGACGCAGGGCTGAATGTTTAAAAACAAACAAGCTAGGTATACAAATAGCTGCTATTTGTAACATGAAATCACAGCTGTTACTTAGCTCTTCTCATCCATCAATCTCAAAGGGCTTTACTAAAGGAGATCGATATCATCCTCCCTATTTTGGAGATGGGGAAACTGAGGCACAGAAAGGGGAAGGGACCCTCCTAAAGACACACAGGTTAGCGACGGAGCCAAGAATAGAATGCAGGAGTTCGGACTCCGAGGCCAGTGCTCTACCATTGGACCATGCCTCCCAAATCATGTGCGCAAATCATGTAATTGTGCAAATGTTTTGCCTAATTGCTGTATCCCTGGGAGCCAGTCAGGTGTCCAATCACGTCACTCATTTTAGTTTCTTTAAAAATGGGAAATTTAAAAAAAATATTTTAAAAAAATGTCACTGTTTCCCTGCTGTGACCAAAAAACCAGGATGCAAAACTGACCAGAATCAGAAAGTGAAGTTGACCAGCTCAGTTTCCCCCCTCTCTAGGCTGGTAAAATATTAAGTGGAGAGCAGAAGTTTGATTTAAAAGAAGCCATGCTCCATTGCCGTGACCAACAGGGTCAGTAACACAAAAAACAACAGCACATTGGGCCCAACTGATCTCCCACTAGTAGCATGATTCCACTGACTTCAGTGATGTTCCTCACAGTTTGCACCCATGTGAATGGTCAAAATCAGGCTCATTAATGTTTTTCCCCCATCTTGACAGCATCCCTTTAGAGACCAGAAATGCTTTCAGATGGGTATTGATATTCTGAGTGCGCGTGTGCAAGGAGACTCAATCAAATGGCAAACCAGCACTGACCTAGCTCCAAATTTTGATCTCTGATCAGGCACTTCAGATTTCCCATGTGAGATGAGAATCCAGCCCTTGATCTGAATTTGGCTATGGATCTTAGATGGGCGGGGGGGGCAACTATGGCTCAATCCTGCAAGGAGCTGAAAACTGGTCCCCAACCCTGCTAAGCACTTAAGCACATGCTTTGCTTTAAGCAGGAGAACAGTCTTATTGAAGTGCTGTGTTGAATCAGGACCAGAGTGCTCAGCAACTTGCAGGTTCAAATTCCTACTCCTCTTAAAAGGGGAAGAAGCTATTTATGGATACTCCAGAGAATCTCCCTTGGTCCATGCAAGCAGTCACCACCGATACAGTTATGGTGGAAGCCGTTCTTCCTGAAGGGATGGGGAGGGATAGCAATAAAGAGGAAGGGTTTCTAATACATTGGGTGAGCGCATTTTTGTGTCTGACACTTGAGACTGATGCCATTTGTGGCATCTCTGTTACGTCAAGTTTCCAGCCTGGGTTCAGGCATCAGCGTCACTGATATGAGTTAATTCCAAAAGGTACTAACTGTTTTCCGGGCTCCCCAAAGCTCCAGGCTTCAAAGATCTGTCCACGGCAGGAGGTTTTGGCAGAACAGCCCCTACCACTGAGCTTGCAGGCTGAATGGGAGAGACGGGAATCTTTGGGGTTAAGTCAGTTGGCGGCTTTTCCACTCCTGGTATCAGGGGTCCCCCCAGAGACTCAGGACTTAGCTCAGGCTTCCCAAATTCCTGCACGATTCTCAGACGCTCTTTCTCCAGCTCCTGGCGCCGGATCAGCTCCTCGAAGGCGTGAAATTGCTCCTGCTCTGCCTGCTGCTGCTTCATCTGGGCTACCCTTTGCCTCTCCTCCTCCAGCTGCTGCTGCAGAGCTAGGTTACGTGCAAACTCCTCCTGCTCCTTCTTCTGCAATGGGAAACACGTAGGGACAACAGACAGGTTGGCCCTGGGTGATGTCGTGGTACAAACAGGTTAACTGAGCTGGGAACAAGCTTACACATCGTCCATCCCGCCGACTAACCCTTCCCCAGCAGGAATCCTTGGCAGTTTAGCTTCCCCACTACATGACCTGCAGAAACACATCCACCACAGGAAGGGGCTACAAAGGGCAACCAACCAGGTCACGTGTTAAACAATTGCAGAAGACCCCCGTAGCTTTGGCCCAGGGACCCCAACTGGCTCCCACATACGGCTCCAAGCTTGCTCTAACACCCAGAGTCTGAAGCATGTCTGAACTGAGTGGCTAGGTCTTAGCATGTGGATAAGACAAACAAGGAGGCCAGGGTGGAGCGGGGGGGGGTGACAAAAATAGGATGTGCGCAATTCTTAATGGCAGTCACATCCTGCCACCTGCCCTTAGCTGGCAGTTTTCTGTATGCGTCACCGCAGAGGGGAGTTTTGAGGAGTGATCCGAAAGAGAAGGCAGTTGGCCTTATGGATTCAGACCGGGAGTTTTTCTTCCTGCATACAAGGGCCAGGCAGGGAGAAAACACAAAGGTGATTTTGGAAGGAACAGAGAAGCCGGTGAACCTTCTATGACAAGGCATGGGTGATGGGCTCAGGAAGATTTGGCTCTCAACAATGTGAAACAGAAGGCTAGAATGCTACGTTGGAGAATCCAGCTACCCAGTTTGCAGGTTTGAAGATCCTGGATATCGATGGTCTTTCAGACAGACAGACAGTCTCCTTCGCAGCTGCAGGTTTTATTTGTGGTGCAGACGTTTCATTTCCCAGCATTACTCACCTTTCGCTCACGGTACTCAGCATACTCTTTAGTGTATCTCTTTAACAGCTCCTGCTTCAGCTCTTCAGCTCTGGGGAATGCGACTTCTTTTAGTTTCTGGAGGGAAGGGGAATAAGAGCCATGTTACCAAGTTCAGGACAGGAAGCTAGGGTCGGCAAGCGCACAGTACCAAGACAAAATAAACTCAGCTCCCATACATCGTGCAGTAAGAAGCATTAGGAGGTGAAGCCACAGACTGTCAGGGAAT
The DNA here is from genome assembly GCF_026122565.2 of Emydura macquarii macquarii. Classification (NCBI taxonomy): domain Eukaryota; kingdom Metazoa; phylum Chordata; order Testudines; family Chelidae; genus Emydura; species Emydura macquarii. Next base: position 518,046 of record NW_027133394.1, read on the forward strand.
GGGGATACTGAAGACAAGAGGGGTGCTATAGCAGAGGAGCAGGAGTCAGAGAAAGGAGCACTCAATCCAGAGAGAAACAAATCAATGGTGCAGCAACATCTCACTGGTGCACCCTTACACGGCATCACTGGGAGACATTGATCACATGCTGGTGAGAGGGTGTAAGGTCTGCATTTCCCATTCCCTTTCCTGGCTGCGGGGGGGTGGAGGGGAGAGGGTTCCATGCTTCTTTGCAACAGCGGGCACTGAGAACCAGCCACACGCCCTCACATTTATCCAGATGTGCACATCGGCATCCATGAAGAGCTGCATAAGGTTTGGGGAAAAACAGGCTGACAAGCACTGATTTAGAGGGTCTCTTCCCACATGCACCCTAGGGGCGCTGTGGCCTGAGCACAAAGCCAGTGCTCAAAATACCCCATGTCCTAATCCTGCTTCCATCACTGGACCATTGTAAAGAGGTGTCATTTGAGACCCTATTTTCAGAGATGCTAAGTGCTCCAAATTCAAACAGGCAATCAGCCCCTCAGGATAACCGAGTCAGCAACCCCTTCCATTCCAGCCCAGAGCCAAACCTTTGGTGCATCTGTACCCAAGACTCAGCGAGCCAAGGTTTGCCGGTTTGAAGTCTGTGCCCACAACACTCCCAATACCCACATGCAGGTTAGCAATGTGGATGAGCGTGTCAGGCCAACTTGCATTTCACGCACTGATGTAAGAACATGGGCCACGAATACCAAGGAGAGAAGGGAGGTGACGGCAATCCAAAGACCAAAATGCTGGAAGACCTAGGCTGGGAAAAGTACCTGCTAACAAGACCCACTAAACTGTGAACGACCTCCCACGGGAAGGGGTGGAAGGTCCCTTACTTCAGAGAGCGAGCAGCAGATAGGACGATCCCCATTGTACACCGTCTATGGTAACAGGGCTGGATATCCGGTACGCAGAGGAGCACGGGAGACAGAAGTACCTGAACTACAACTCCCAGGAGGCACCGCAGCAGCATTTCCCAATCAAAAGGGCAGTTTCTGGCTTTTTACTATTCATATATTTGACCAGAAAAAATGGCAGTTTTCCACAGAAACCCCCTCCCCATTTTCCTGATCAGCTCTATGAGGGAACAACCCAGAAACGGCAGGACAGACCATGTGACCCACCAGTCCTTTTCTAGCTCCAACACCTCTGACCTTAATGTTTTCTCATAGAAATGACAGAGACAGACAAACTCTTGGTAGCACCATTGTGAGTAGTGACAACCTACCTTCACCGTGTCTTTCTTCTCAGGGATGATGGCAGTTTTGTAATCGCGATGCTTCGGCAGCTTCTCTATAAACAGCCTACAAAGGAAGAGCAGAAAGAGTGCGTTTCCAAACAGTGGCTGCAAGACGCGGGAATGAGATGGAGACAACATTTGTACCACGCTGGGTTTCTTGCATCTCAGCACAGATGTGCTCTATTTCTCACCTGCTGTGCCCAATACTGTGCTGTGCTTGCACGGTCCTCATCAATAGAAACTTCCAAAGATTAATCATCGCCCAGGCTCTTTGGGGGCGGGAACTGTCCCACCCCTCTCCCTGGGTTTCAGAGCCTGAGCAGGAATATTTACACAGCTTTCAGTGCCACAGAGCAAGCCAGAGGCTGTAGACACAGGCAATGGGATACGGAGGCTTGCCCTCCCTCTCACTCGCCAGTGAGAATCCCAAGCCAGGCCAACCGGGACTCAAAGTCCCTGACTGCCTCATGGCCTTTCAGTGGAGTTGGTGACCTCCGTCCAACACCCAGCTGGCGACTGCCCCTGGAGCACAAGCCGCCACCCTCCCGCCCCCCACTGGCTTCTTCCATTGACAGGCTCGGCAGCAAGGCCAAGAACTGAATGTACCAAGGAAGAGAGAACTGCACTGGAGAGCAGGTGGCCCAGTCAGCCCCAGGCCCCTCCAGCCAGCTGGGCTAGGAGCACAGAGGCAGGAGGAAAGTGAGAGCATGCTCTTATCTGGATCCAGCTGAGCAGTTCTCTGCCCAGGCAGAGCCCCACGGAAGCGAATGCATGGATTCCACGGGAGGGTCAGGGCCTTAACGTTCCACATAACTTGGGGATTCTAACGACAAAAATCTGTTACACATGGACACATAACCAATGCTATCAGGTGCAGCTCGGTCTCCCTCTAGGGGCTAGAGGGAGGGCAAAGAGTTCTGAGTCAGCTAGTGCCTCCAAGCTGACAGATCGGATTTCGATCCAGAGCATTTCAAACCTCCAGACAGGCCACCCCAAATTGAGGCTTCTATGGGGATTGAGCCTGGGACCTCTGGAAGTAAAAGCACAAGCCACTGGCTGCCTGCGTTACGGGACCAAGCCTATTAGCATAGAGACAGCAGCCGCCTGTGATCCAGCCACTGGGCGGGGACGGACACAAAGCCCACTGTGTCAGCATGAGTTACACATGGTTAAAAATCAAAGTCAGGACAGTCAAGAGTTAAGGCTCCTACAGCTGACACCCACCTCTGTGCAGAGCCAGCCCCAAGGCCCCCCCATAAATTCTACTTAAGCTCAGTGTGATGAGGGACTCCTCCCAGGTCTGGTTTTGCAGGGTGAGGGGAGGGCTGGATGCTGCAGGCCTGTCAAAGGATGCGACAGACCTGGTGCTGCAGATCATCTGCTTTGGGGAAGTCCTGCTAGGCAACGAGTCTGCTCCCCACCCCCAGGGCAGAGTGCTGTGCCCCCTAAAAGAACGAAGTAGCCCTGAACATACTGGGGATTTCATGGTCAGGCCACATGCAGCCCTGATCCCTGGTTCCAGCCAAAGAGAGCGCAATGCAGGAGTGGAGAGGGGAAGTGGCTGTAAGTGCCCGATCCTGAGACCACTCTGCTGGGGCAGTCCCCCTGACAAGGTAGAAAGAACTCTGCTCTAGTTTGTGCCAGTTGACAAAGACAGCCAGGGACTTGATGGGACCCAGCGAGGTCAGTCCACGCTGCTTTCCCACAAACATGCCCCCAGCCGTAGGAGGATTGGGTTCAGAGTCACTACAGTATGTCCCATCAGAGGCATCCCGTATGCTGGAGTGAGGGTCTGCCGGCCGTCTAAGGAGGGCTGAGGGCTTTGGTACTTGTGTAACTAGGTAAATCAAATCCAGACGATGCATAATCCACTGCGGTTCCATACCTGCCTATAGCACATAGCCACACCCACCCACACCCCATTTGTTTCGGGACGAACTCTGCTCTCCTAACAATGGAATTTCTGGGTAACGCCACTGACATGACTTCGGAGTTACACTGATGATGTCCGGCCCTGTAGCTGGAAAGAGGACAGCAGGGAAGATTCATAGGGCTCAAGGCCAGAAGGGACCGTTCTGATCCTCTGCTCTGTGCATTGCACAGGCCGGAGAATATCACCTAGTGACTGTTGCGTCACACCCACAACTCCTGGTTGGGCTATAACAGATCTTTTACCTGTCTTGTTTTAAACCTCTGAGTGATGGCGAATCCACCACAACTAGGTGAATTGTTCCAATGGGTAATTACCATTACAAACGCGCACCTTATTTCTAGTCTGAATTTGTCTAGCTTCAGCTTCCAATCTGGATCTCCATTCTGCCTTCGTCTGCTGGATTAGACGTCACAGGAGCAAATACAGAGGGCCAGATTCGGGCCTCCTTGACAGCGGCGCAAGTCCAGAGTAACTCCACTGAAGTCAATGGAACCATTTCAGATTCGCACCAAAGTAGGCGAGAGCAATTCTGGCCCATAGAGACCAGAGGAACAGAGCTTATTGTTAAAAAGAGATGCTAAAATAGCTCACCCAGTAAATCAAATCTCGGTAGAATGAAAGGCTAATTTAAATTCATTAGGGACAGCACAGTTCCAGGACCCAATCCTCCCCACCCAGACCACATAGCTTCCAGGGAAATGTAAACGCCACATGTACATCGAGGCTCCTGGAGAGGGAAGACACTGCCATCTGCTCCCATTATGATGAAGAAGCGATGAGAACATTTGTTTAGCTAAGGGAGGTTTACGCAGCAGCGTGTGAGGAACGGAGCTGGAAAGATTCTACTTGGCTTTACACTTTCCAGCCTCTCACAGAGCCCAGAACTATGCCCATAAAAGCTCAGGAAGTAGAAGGGGGGAAGAGAGGCTGGTAACCAGGCTAATCAGAGAAAAATGTATTGAATTTAACCAGGTCAGGTGAGGAAAACTGTACAGACGTCCTGGAGCAAGTGCCAGCAGCACAGAGTGTGGGTAACGCCTTCTTTTTTTAAGTTACTGATTAGATTCAGGGAAAGTGCATAAAATAAACTGAAGCTGGAGTTTGCAAATGAGCCCAAGGGAATGTGATGTTCAATGGGACTTGGCATCTAATGCCCACAGGCACCTGTGAGAAGCTCAACGTTAATACGTTATAAAGATAACACCCTACACAGCTCAGCCTTCTACAACCTGACTGAACGCAAAAGCTAAGCAGAGTCTGGCCTGGTCAGTAATTAGAGGGGAGAACTCAAAAAAAGAGCCAGAGCTCTGCAGGAAGAGGTGAGGGCAATTCACAGCTGGGTCCCAAATCCTGCTGAGCACCCACGAAGACTCCCACTACTAACTGCTCAGTGCCTCTCAGGATCAAGCACTTAACACACACGTCCATACTGAACCAATGTCCTCAGTACAGCGCTAGGGAGGACCATCTCTGAGATGAGCCCCTGACCCTTGGTAAAACCGCAGGCACGCTAAGAAGATATTATTCACCACCTGGGGTTAAGCAGCTGTCAGGTTTCACCCCCGGGGCAGGTGCATTTCAGGGCTCGGGAAAGTGATCAACCCAGCGTAGACACATTTGGAAACCTCCATGGCCATGAGATGCTCTATAAAGGTATGACCATTTTCTCTCTGTACAGCATGGCAGAGAGAGAGAGAGGAGCTGGTGACATCTCAATGGGGAGACAAGGAAGAGTCTCTCCCTGCCAATCCAGAGCAGAGGATGAGGATCTTTGCTACCCTGCTTTGAGACCACCCTGCCTACCCTTAGTAGGCACAGCTGTGGTTCACACCATATGGCTACAGTGCAGAGAACAGGCCTTAGAGGTCAGAGGCATAATCAAGTCTAACTTGTGACTTTAAAGGGGAGCACTTTACATTTTCACCCTGTAACAGGCTGACAGCATTTGCCCGACATGCTCTGCCTTGTTAGCAGGTGTTGAACCAGCTGAGAATGAGTTAACGAGTCCTCTACCTTAGTGAATCCGTTTATCTCCACCTAAATATAGGGGAGAGGGGATTTAGCATGCGGGCTGACCAGTCCTGAAGGAGGAACTCAAGCAGCACTAAGGCCAGGAAGGTTGCTTGAGCTGAACTTTCAGATTGTTAATTTCTTTGCCAAAAAAAGCTAACCCCAGGAGGGGTTAAACTGACTCTACGCAGTGTGTGGACTGCTTTAGAACAGGATGGGAAAAATGTCTGCTCACAGACCCTTACAGAACGCTGCAATTACCTGACAGCAGGATGAGCAAAGGCCAACTGCACCAGCTGGGCAGGTGCCTCAGCAGCAGAACATTTAGTGATGGAGTGAAGAGGAGAGGACACTTCCCAGTTTGCCTGGAACTGCAATAAACCCTGGCCCAACCACAGCCAACACTGCGCCGGTCCAACAGGGAGAGCTATGCCAGCACTCAGAGAGAAGAGGTAAGTTACGATCTCACCCTGCAGTCCAACAAAGGAAGCTCCAACATCCAACCCTGTCCCAAATCCCACACCACAGGACCTGCTGAGGGCATATACTGGCCAATGGAGTCGAAACCAGGTCAAATGAGACTGCACATCCAAGGAGGATGAGAATGAGAACGGCATGAAGCTGGGCAGGGCAGCAGGAGAGAGCTGCTCTAGGGTAAGGGGGTATCATCAGAGATAGGGGCCTGGCATTGTGTGAGGAGGGGGAAGCAGCTGGGAGAGGCAAAGAAGAGAGAGCGACCATATACTTGTTCAGTTCTTTAAGGGTTATCTCAAGCTTTCCATTGGTAGAGAGAATGTTTCTAGCCTGGGTGATTTGGGAGATGTTGGACTTTAAAGCTGGCCGCTGATCCCTTGGGTCTAGCTATTCAACAGTAGGCACCTACAAAGGTGGATAAGGGTCGTCATCCCCATTTTACTGATGGAAAAGCTGAGGCACAGAGCAGAGAAGTGACTTGCCAGAGGTCACATAGGGAGGAAGTGGCAGAGCCTGGAACAGATCACAGCTCTCCTGACGCCTAGTCCAGAGACTTATCTGGATGGTAACATATGGTGCATGACATCCAAGGCAATAAGACGACAGCCCTAAAGAACCTAAGGCAAGTTATCCCCATGTAAGGCAAAGGAGCTCTTACGTGATATACTTGTTGTACAGTATGAAGGCGTGCTCAATGTTGCCTTCTTCAGAATAAATCGTCGCCATGCGGATGATTTCAACCCCTGAGCGGTAATACCGTCGCGGCGGGACATCCTCATTCACTTCCACGGAGCTCCCCATGTGGATAAGATGCCTGACTCGCTCCTCCGGAAGGAGGCTGACATCTGACTGGTCAGGCATAAGGGCCAACGGTCTAGAGAGAGAAAGAACACAATGCATGAATATGGACACTATCCAGGTAAACTGTATCCAAATTTATCAGGGACATATCCTCATCTGGATATACGGGAGTGGCTTTCCAAGGAAAGGGGATCTAGAATGTGGGCTGAGCAGTCCTGACAGAGGAACCTTAGGAGCAGCCAAGCTCTCTTCAGGGCTTCACTTTTCAGATATATGCATTTTGGATTTGGAGGCAGAAATTAATTCAGGATTACCTGAGCCCCAATTACCCAGATTCAGATTATCAGTGTTTCAGTGTAATGGCAATTATGGAATGGAACAAGTTTTCAGGGGAGATCAGACTGAGTCTGACTCTCACCACTGTCAGGGTGTTTTGCCAGACACCTCTTTAAATAAGCATGTCCCCCTAAACAATTGCGTCTTAAGACACTTGAGGAAGAATCAGACACCTGAGGTACTTACCTGTAGCAGCACTCAGAGAGAAGAAGTAAGTTTTTACAGCGAATGGGGGGTAGGTGTCTGAGTTTATGGAGTGTCTGCTACAGGTAAGTGAAACATTCTCATACAGTGTTCTGAGTCCACGGCAATCACCGCTACACAATACATGATACCAAAATAACGGCAAGAATCAGCAGAATCTCCCTCTAACAATCAAAAAGCACAATATCCCCATCTAACCCACTCTACTCCTGATCCTGCCTGGCACCTGCAAACACCCTCTGCATCCTAGCAAAGAAATCCCACTCTTCCCTCCCATCAGGATCCCTTCAAACACATTCCTGTGTGACCATCCCCCTCTTTTCAGGTTCCCAATGATAATTTCAGGAGCCTGAGGCAGGCTGCAGTCAGAGTGTGCTATGAAGGATTCAGGAAGCACCACAGAATGGAACGCTTTCACACAAAAATCCTTACCTGTGTCACCTCCCTGTTGATGGTGCTTCTCCCTCTCTGCTCCCCGACGGGTGCTAGACACCTGAACTCCTAAAAGCAGACAGTTTCCAGGTATCACCCACTGGGAACTAGACAGTTTATGGGTTAAACCTTCATAGTGCTGAATCTGCAACATCTGGTAAATCCTTCAGCAATGTGACTGCCACAGACATAGGATTATAATTTCTTGCATCCTCCCACTAAACAAGAGGAAAGGCCTTGATCAGAGACAACAGGGACCTGGGGATCCTAAGAGCTAGAGACAAAAGAAGTTGCACTTTCAGCTTTGCTTTCATGCAAGAGCCCCTTTTGAAGTCAGGGCCAAATACTGCAGTCCTCACTCTGCCAGAGCTCCTAGTGAACTCAATGGGAATTCTTCCTAAATAAGGGCTGTAGGATTTGGCCCTGAATAAATACTGCAATACCCTGTTAAACATAAGACTGTCCTTACATTTCCTAAGGCCAGACAGTGTTGAACTCTGTCCCTGCCCCTCTCAGCACCTGCTGAACCCTGGATATGGTGAAGTCATTTCCCCATGCAGATCTGCCCCAGTGGTCAAATTCCAATCTGCACCTTGCAACCCATTGATAATTCAGGGCTTCCATCCAACTTAGCTACAAAGGGAGTTTCAGTTCATTAGAAGCCCACTCCCCTGTATAAATTAATGTGCATTTACACCAGCCAGCGGCCATATACTCCCCAGTACGTAACATACCACCTTCCCCACCACTGAACTACAATTCTGGAGCCATTCATCAAGCCGCCGCCACCACCAGAGAGCGTGTGCTGTTTAGCCTAATGGGACACTGCTTGCCCAAGACAGGCACAAGCCACACTGCCAGGACAATCTTTGAGAGAAGCGCCCCAGGCTTGCCACCTGGCTGGGTTTTTGGGACAAGCACCCACGCTTTGGGGGCAGGCTTGCCACCTGGCCGGGTTCTCCCAGAACGGTTCCTTCCCTGGGACCCCGACAGGATGCCCAGCACCCACTGCCGGCTGCGCAGCGCTGGGGGCCATGGATCACCCAGGCTAGCCCGGTTGTGTAAGGTGACAACCCTCCCTGGGGGTCCCAGACACGCCCACGCACTTGCCCCACAGTGGGGGGCCACAGGCAGGGAGCCACCCACCGCCCAGCCCCCCCCCCTTGCAAACCAGCCGTGGGCACGGCCGGGCGGTGGGGGCTCGGCCAAGGCCCAGCCACACGCGGGCGAGCCGGTCCCATCTCCCAGGCAGCGGGAGCAGGGGGAGGGGATCTCAGCCGCCCGCAGGCCCCGAGGGGGGCGGGAGCGGGGCCCACCCCACCCGGCTGGCCCCACAGACGGGACCGGGCCTGACCTGACCTGCAGCTCGACGCTCCGCGGGGGCCGCGGAGCCCGGTCGCCCAAGGGGCCGGGGTGAGGGTGGGTCCGGCGCCGGCAGCCCAGAGCCAGCTCTACTTCCGGGTTCCCGGGCGTCCCTCCTCTCAGCCTCGGTCTGGGCCACGCCCCGCCCTGGATGAACTCCAATCCGACCTAGGGGCGGGCTCCCCAGCTTCGCTCTGAACAGCCAACCGGGCAGCTTCTCTACATCCGGGGTCTTCCCCGGCGGCTGCCGGCCGGGCCGGAATCTCGGCCTTTTTCTCGCGAGCAAAGAAACGTCATTGGCCGGCGAGAGAAGAAGGCGGGGGCGGCTGACCCCTGCCCACCTCACTGGGAGCCGGCAGTTGAGGGAAGCGGCCATCTTGCTATAGGCATGAAACCGGAAGTGAAGTCACGCGGCCTCTTAAAGAGACCTGGGTGGTGCCTGGGCACAGACTGACCTCACCCCCCCTCACAGCCAGAGCCCGCCCTTCCCCCCACCGGCTCAGGACCCAGGGGCTAGTGCCCTCAGGCCTATCAGCCCTAGCTTTAATGCCTGCCCCCCCAGGCAAGGTCTAAAGCCCCAGGCACAGCCAGGCCCAGCACCCCGCTGCAGCAGGACTGCTGAAAGGATAAGTTAGGCCCATGTGCCCTTAGAAAGGCCTGACTATCACCTAGGTCAGCAAAAGGTGATAGGCAGAAGGCACACCTCCATGCTTCCATTGTACCATAAACACCACACACAGCACATGGTGCTGACTAAACACAAGCTGCAGGCTGGAATTTTTTGCCCCAGGTTCTTTCCCTACAAAAGGGGGTCACACCCCCCGTCACAGTGAGCCCACTGTTTTCCTTGCAGAGTTTTTTTTAAACAGCATCACCCTAGTGAAAATGGCTTTTGTCCTGCACTATCAACTCCCCATGGCAACAACCTGGGCAAAAATCATGAGTTTTGTGTTAACTGCTTAACTCCTTCCACTGCCTGATCTTAAATAAGCTGGGGACTCTCCCAGTTTTACAGATGAGGAAAATGAGGCACAAGCACATAAGCAAAAGTCAAACAGCAAATCCAAGGCAGTCACACCTCAAAACCACCCCACTTAAGGAAGGTACTGACCTGCTGCCCTACACTAAAACATCATTTGACTGCAGGCTGCTGGCACAGTTCATCCCAGCAGCAACTCCACTCCAATGGCAAGCAGAGACAGCTGGCTGGAGTCATCTATAAAATCCATAGGAAACTTATAAAGTACGCTGGCAGCCTTACAACAACACTCTTTATTAAAGCTTAAATCTTTATTTCTAATTTAAAACCAACACTTTAGTTAGCTACAGCACAATGGCAGAGAGATGGGAATGACAAATACAAGAACAGTTGCTATTCCTGAGGAAGCTGCAGCCTGTGGGGGCTTAGTCTAGCCAGCAGAGTTAAGTGCAGGGGCCTTTACTCAACAAGCAGGCCAGCAACTGACTGAGGAATGAAGTCATGATACCACAGCACATGCAATTCCATCCCCTTGAAGCTCTCATTTAGGGAGAAGACTTGATTTCTCTTATTCACAGCCTATGCTGGTGGAACACTCATTTTAACTCACAGCAACTTTCAGGGTGCACCGGCAAAAGTGATCCTAATGAAAATCAGTCATGCCAAGTGCAGAATCCTGTTGCTGGTGAAGGATACTGCTACAATCCAGCCCTTGAAGATCGTTGGGTTATTAATTCAGAGCAAACCCATCCTGAGGCCTTGTCTTCTGATACAAAGGTACTTTTCCCCTCAGCTAACATGCATTACCTATTATGCTGAAAAAAGGTGGAGACAATGCGCTGATTTTAATGAGGTAAACTTTCACCTAGGGGGTGAGTGCAGACCATGCCTGGCTCTCTCCCAGCAGAGGCACTAAGGGCCTGGTCTCCTCTTAGGATGGTGCAGGATAGGTCTTAGTGTATTTATCTTGCTGTTAAGAAATCTCCTATTTAAACAGTGAAGGCAAAGCTTAACACTATCCTTTGCCTGTTCTCACAGAATTACCACCATTATGTTAGCCTCAATGAGCACCAGAAACCTACTTTGAACATCCTTGTGAACTGAACGCTGGTATAAAAGGGTGCTACACTGAAAGCCCTGGAGATCAGTCACCTCCATTTCTCCATAAAGCAGGAACACTAAATGCAAGTCTCATGGAGATAAGTGACAACGTACCTCAACATTGATCAGCTTTAGGGTAAGGAGGGAATTTCTGGCTCTAAGATACCATCACAACAACCATGGTCTGCAACAGATATCTATCTGCTGGGAAGTGGATAAGGAGCAAAGACCCTGCTGGCATTCAGTTTCAGGATGCTGGATTGGAACTACCCACCTTTTTACCTTTGGGCTTCCTAGGGCCACTTACTCCTCTTCTGTTACATTTAGGAGGATACTAAGGTTAAAAACCCCATTTAAAACTCTAAAATGAAGTTATTCTGCATAGATTTTGCTCTTCCCTGACAATGAAAAATAGGGCTATTCAGTAGAGCTGGTCCAAAGTTTTCCAGCTGAATGTTTTCCCTTTACAAAATTGAAACATTCTGGGGAATGTATCAGATCTTCTGACGGAAAACAGGAAACCAGAAATCAAACTTCCTAAAGAGCTGGGCAACAAGCCAAAGAATTCTGTATTGGTTTCCCAAAGGGGGATTTTCAGTCTCCCTCCCCTTAAGTGTTTTTAATTTGATCTGTGGGGTGAAAGTTCTTTACAATTTGAGAGATTTTTTTCCCCCCATAGGATGAAAAGGCTGATCTCTGGCCAGCTCTACTATTCAGTTTCACTTTGGATACCTGTCCAGGTATTGTCATGCTATGCTCACAGATAACTGCAGGGGAAGGCATGTCTTTAACCCACAATTCCATTAGGTAAATGCATATGGAGATATTTCTAGTGGACGCACCTGTTCCCTTTGGGTCCATATTTTTCCTGGATGTCCATTTAGAACTTGGTAAGTCATTTTAACATGGATGTCAATGTTTCTACACAATAAGAAGATGTGATTTGCTATGAAGGTGGCTGGGAAAAATAAAACTTTTAAAACAGTCTCACTATTAAAATTAATGATTCCTTCCTTTGTGCTTCCTGACTGGCACTTAGCCAGTGATGGGCACCACAGCAAAAGGATCAGAATTAATAAAAGACTCATTCTCAAAGCTCTCAGATAAAAACAGAGTGGACTTATTTTAGCACACTACCAAGTCCTTCCAGGAGATTAGCCCCTTGCATCAATTTGTATAGTGATTCCTTTTGGGTCTTCTGGATGCTTTGGTTGTATTTGTTTCCTGTCTTATATGGGAAGGATTGCGCACTGGAAGGCACGGTCCGTTGTAATTGTACTGTTTGTTGTAATGCAGGGGAACCGGGTAGTTCACAGGTCCCACATTGTAAGGGGATGTTTGCTGGGTGAGGTTGGCTGTAGGGGTGTATTCCTTGGAACAAGCATATCTCCCATTGTCATAACTCCCATGGTAACTCCTGCCAGGGAAAGGGACTCTGAAAGAGAAAGGTCAAGGTTATTTACATGGATGGTCCAACTGTTCAGCAGATCAACTCCTGAAGTTCTGAGCCACAGATGAAAGTACACTTGAGGTATCAGTTGTACTTTTGACAGGGCCCCATTAACCTTAATATTCTTAATCTAGTAACACTGCATTTACATAGATCCTCAGATGAAAAATGCTAAGAGCTTTTACAAAGATGAAGCTTTTACAATACTCCAAAGTGGTGATCAAGTATTAATACTGCCTACTTCCTTTACACAAAACCTGTAGCACACGTATTCATAGGAGGTATTTCCCCTGCCTCCACACCCCATCCAGTTTGTCTTAAGCAGAAGGAGCCCCCCCCGCCGCATTCTGGCTCAAGAATTAGAGCTTATGAAACATTCCCCTGGCCACTTTTGTTTGACAGTCAACCCTATACTGGAAGGTTCAGTTCTGTATTCTTTAACAGATTAACTCGTAAAGAGCATTGTACTTTTATTTCCTACAACTTACAAAAGCCAGCCAGTTGTTTGTAACTCCCAAATTGCAATTATGGAAGTAGTAAATTCAACCCAATAATTATTACTATTTAGGAAGAGGCAGTTCATTTAAGACCACCTGCTATGAAGCAAGGATTAGAGAAGGTCACTTAAGAGGTGGGAGCTGCAGCTGTGGTATCACTTGTCAATGTAACTTCACAGGAAAGTGCAAATGCCCACATCCCAGGAATACAAAGGAAGCCATTTACCTGTGTTTCCATTTTCCTCTCTTTCCTCGCCAAGAAGGGAAGAGTCTAAGAGCAGAAGAAGAAGAGTTACAGCCTCATTATAAGTGAATGGCAATTCTGCACAGGAATTCCTGAAGTCTGAATCACAGGGTAGTAGGCCCTTGGTGCTGAAGTATTAGAATAGTTAACCACTTCAAATACCCCTGGAAACTACATTCAGGTATGCACCCTCCACAATATATCTAAGCACAAGTGCAACCAGACCTATAGGTCTGTCCATACTATGCTTGAAACAGTCTTAGAAACTGAGTTTAAACCCAGTTCTTAGACAAAGTGAGTTTCAGGACCAAGATTAGAACTTGAATGCCTGGCTTGTAGTCTTGTATTCCTACTTACCTTTGTTCCTTTTACTAAGATACCTTTTTCCCTTGATCCAATCCACTCAACCAGACTTGATATTAGAGAGGAAAAAGTAAATACAGACCTGCTGTCTGCCAATGGGAGCTGTTCTGAATATGGATCATGTCCAGCGACTTGGAAATCTATATTTGGTGCAGTGCTGCTTTGTCTTTTGATCAAGTCAAATCCTAGGCCAGCTGCAGCATGGTTCCTTAAACAAAAATATTCCATTAGCTCAGTCTGAATCTACAGAATCATTCTATGAAGTTTCAGGAATTCTTATGCTCTTCAGTCTCAGTTGATAATTGCATCTCAAGCCACTTTAAGAAGTGTGTATAATCCCCATTTTAAAGATAGGGAAGCAGGTACTGGAGGCACAGTGACTTGCCCAAGGTCATCCAACAGGTCAGTGGCAGAATCTGGAACATAACCCACATCTCCTGGCTCCCAGTCCTTTTCCCTATCCATTGATCCATGCTTCCTCATCAGCTAACAGAAGCAAAGAAACTAAACTCAGGACCATTAAATAACTGACTAGTCTTCATTACAGCACAAGATACAAACATATAGAAACAGTGACTTACACTCTGATGGGTCCCTTCTGAAGGTCCTCAATATAGTTCTTCCTCTCCATAGGATGTCCTCGTGACCTGTTGAACACTAGGAGGGGAGAAGAGTTAAGTTACAAAGCATCACTACCCAGAGATATTTTACATTGGGCATCTCAGGACAGGGGCAGATCATGTGTTGGGAAAGCACTGAAGATACCTACTGTATTAGCAGCAATAAAGACCTTTGAGAATGATTTTTAACCCCTTGGTTTTGACATGGTGCACACTCCAACTCATTACCAGTGATTTAGTTAGGGTTACATGAGCACAGATTAAGCACAAAGCTATTGGAAGGGTCAATATTAGGAAGATGTGCTTTAGGTACAGAAGGGACAGATGCAGACTAGACCTAAGAGGCCATTTAAATCAGGATGTAACTCCATTTCTATACAAGATCCCTTTGATGACAGCTCATGACTGCTCCATTCCATAAGTCACCTGGGTTTCAAATCCAGGGATTTACTGAAGTCAGTCTGGATTTAAGATGGATTCCAAGAGCACTGTGGCAAAAAAATCAATCCATCAACACAGTAAGTTTCTTCCTCTTTGCCCTCCCATTTCCTATTATCCATCCACTCTCCCTATCTTACATTTTGCAATAAAGGAAAATGTATCTTAAAAAGTTAGCTCTAGAAGAGTGCAGAGAATCTCCTCCTACCTCTCCTAGAGCCTAAAACCTTTTGAATGCAAGCCACTAGCCAGTGTTTTGCCCCCTAAAAGAAACTAGAAAAATAGTGACCTCCTTATACTTACGATCTATAGCAGCATTGGGCTCCATGCCTTCAACATCAATTAGGTACCTGAACAGAGCAACATAATACGTAAGTATTCCCATAATTAGAGCTCAAGAATCAAAGAAACCTTTACATTTCTGGATGCTTTTTTTAAAGAGTATGTATTTGCAGGCTGCGGTAGGCTATAGAAGTACAGAATTTTACTCCTGCTGAAAAAATGGAGATTACTGTACCTAGGCTGATGCATGAAAAATGTACATGCCTTGAGAGCATCTGTACTAATCTGTCCAGAATACTTCTAATCCTGGCTGTGTGAAATCCAAAACTTTATATAGTCACTGGGTCCTTGAGCTGGGAGTGCACTTTGCTTTACATTAGTCCAGGATTAACTATAGCAAGGCAGACATTGGGTAAGTAGTTTTCCCCATCCCTTATGCTACTAGAAAAATGCCTAACAGCTCAGCCTCAAGAATTTAAGATGACTCACCTACAAACAAGGTAACCAGTTCTGTTTAAGCCATGCGTGCAGTGAACGCCAATGAGTTTATCTAGGAGACAAGAAATTCAAGTTATGCTTTTTAATAGTGTTATTTTCAGGCAGGCAGCATGCATCAGAAAGGAGAAGGATGCAAATCTGATTACATTTGTCAGTCATTCAATTACACCAATGTAAACAAACTAACATCTCTACAACAGTGCTTAAGCTCACATTTATGGCTAATCACCACTGATCATTCAACTCCTGCTTATAAAACCAGTCAGGTCACACAACTTAGTCACAAATCTTGTTTAGGAGAAGACATGGACACTTTGTACAAAGGATATAAAGACAATATGAAGAGCAGCATTATGGCAAGTTTCTGATGAGTGTAAACCTAGGTTAATGCCTAACATAAGGCATATACACAATATCTGTAGAGAAATGACAAATTAAATTAGAGCTGGGCAACTAGTTGGTTTTTTTAGTTTGGTGGCAAGTACCAAAAACTTGAATAAAATCTGGTTTATGTTGAACTGAATCTGACATTTTAAAAAGTTTTCACTTAAACAGTCCATTTCAGGTCTGTTCTATAGCAGGGGTTAGAACCTGGGTCTCCCACCTCGCAGATGAGCATAGTGGTTAAAGGTGTAAGGGAGGAGGAGCAGCAGTAGCACCACCACCACCTCCTCTTCAGCCATTTTGTGAATGGATAAACTACTGGTGTCAAACTCATGAATAATTTCAAGTCAACCAAAACTGAATTTGTCAAACAAGTTTGTCCAAAGATTAATTTAGCACTAGATGAAACCCCACTGTTCTGGACTATAGTAATGTACAGCTCAGTGTCCACTTAACCATGAATCCAATGTTAATGCTGCTGTCAAAGGCAACTGGCTGCTGCCTTGACATCCTCTTTGGATCACCACAAGCCAAGCTAAACCCACATGGATTACTGAAGACAGAACTAATTGTATACAAGTTAAGAGTTTCCCTAGCACACTGAAATCTACAAGAAGTTGTGCACATTATAATTACAATGGTGTTATCAGGGGAAACAGGTAAGAATTAGAGGCAGTCTATGCTCACCATTGTCTCTGTTCTCCCATAAGAACTCTTTCACAGCACATTTGAATTTTAAGATGGTTTCATTATCTGGTACTTCGTGTCCAACTGTCAATATCTTGGAGTAGAACAGTGTCTTGGGTAGCTCCTACAAAAAAAAAAAAACATTTTTGTACGGAGCATAAAACAAAGCATCACTGAGGGTCCACATACTTTTATAAAGTCCTGCTTCTGTAGTTTTAAAACTAAACCTGAAAGAGTGCCTGTGAGATTTGTTTGGTAAGTGAAATCCTCCACAGTCAGCTATACCCTGCATCTCTTAGAAGTGTTTAAATACAATTGTGTGTGCACATGCACACCCAGAGTAAAAACTTGCCTAAACTAATTCTTACAGTGAACCAGAATGGACTTAAGGACTAAAACAATACACATCATAACAGCTCTGAACTAGAGTATTTTTACACTACGACTATGGAGATATTACAGCCTATATTTAGTCATTTGTGAATCATTGTTACTACCAAGATGCAAGATCTAATAGCCCACTTAGTCCTTGTAGCCAGGAGGGGTGGTCCCCCTCTGAGAAGGACCCAGAGGGAGAAGCCCAGATGCTGCTCCGTGCTTCTAGGGGCACGTCCACAGTCCTCCTAGTGACAACTGTGAAGTACCAAACATTGACCAACACATTCCTTTGCTATTGTTTCTTATTTGTCCCAGGTTTCCTTCTGATCTGTCTTTTATGACCACCAAGTACATGTAGCAGAAGGGCTGGGGCAGTATTTTAAACAACTGTTTCCAGGTAATGGCACCAATAATGAATAGTTTGAACTGGCATTTGGAAGCCTTTGTTTAGCGGTGCTGTGAGCGTTAAACAGAACATGGTAACGTAGCCATTTACAGAGTCCACCATATTCAGAGAAATTTGAGGACTTCATTGACTGGGGCATGGTAAGGGTTCTAAGGCCCTGATCCTGCTTTCAGATCCACATAAGCACAATCTCCCCCCCACCCCATTACCACAGTAATGGAGTCTCAATTCGTAATAGATTTATCCTCCCAACACCTCTGAGATGGGAAACGGAGGCACAGAGGCTAAGCAACATGCTCAATGTCCCACAGGAAACCGGTGAGGAAAAGCTGTATTGAGACCTATGATAGTTGCATCCTAATTTACCTCTGGTCCATAATAGCGCGTTGTGTAGGTTAGATCAATGATCATGCCAAGTTCTTCTTTCTGTTCTCTGATTTTCTTAAGGAGGTCAAAAGGAGAAAATCTGTCTTTTGGGGCAAGTCTCCATTCAAAACTCTGGCAAGAAATATTAATATTTAATAGCATACTTGTGGAGCCCCAACCAAGAAACCCAAAGCACTTTACAAGTGTAACACCTCACAACAGCTTTGGGAGGGAGTTACCACACCTACTAGGGACCACTGTAGTAAAGAATTAAATCACCATCACCACCCCCTCAAAAGGGCAGATATCAGAATCTAGGCACCAAACAGGAAGAGGCCTCAGGTATAAGCAGATACATTAACTAGTGAAGGGCCTGATCTATTGAGAGCATTTTCTTGCTGATTTTAGTGCATCAGACTGCTCAGCTGTGTTTCAAGAATTGAATCCCACACACTATGGTGATCCGAGCTCTCTAAATAGACATCTGACAGTAATCCTAAAAAGATGCACAACTGGCAGAGAAATACATCTATAGAGGTAGAGGTTCCTCTTTGAAAGTCACTGCTGGTACCAATCATACAGCCATCAGTCAGCATTCACAAACTTACCATCCTATACCCAGGTATGGTAAAGAAATACAATTCCTTTATACATAAAGCTGGAGATGGAAATCTCAGCATAGCAAATGAGACAAACTCACAGCAGGCAACAAGGGATTAGAGAGCAGAACCATCTAAATCTTCATGATACAAGAGTAATAGCTACTACATATATTGATAAAGGGGACAAACACCTTAGTAGCTGGGCACACCAGGTGAATGAGGAAGGCCAGCAGGAGGGCCCTTCATGTAATTAACTGGCAATTAATTGTAAAGTACTGGGACTAGAAGATCAAGGGAGGCAGATGGTTCAATCAAATTAACTAGATTATGGACCAAGACAGTTCTGCATATTTAAAGGAGTGATTAGACATGTCTTTATAGTGGAGAAAGATCTTTCAACATTACCATCACAAACAGTGAGATTTAACAGCAAAAACTTCATGATCTATTTTTAATACCCAAACTCCAGTTGACGTGATGGAGGCACAATTTGCTCTCATGCAGCATTGCCACATTTACATCAGATTTGTTATAAGAAGCTCTGATGGACTTCATTTTAACTGGCATTACCATGGTAAGATGTTCCATATGTGGAACTCATTATCCCACAATACTTTATAGCAAAAGGATACCAAAAACAGCCCCACTGTGCCTATACATGCCACATGAAATCCCCTATCACTCAAATTTTCAGAGCCATGGGTACCTACCATCTCTAAACATCTGGCCACTAGGGTTCAAGAAGCTTGGTGAGAAACCTCCACGAGCTGTTACTCAAAGCATGATGTTAGCAATCTAAAGGACACTGCAGTAGTTTTATCAGCTTACTTATTCTGCTCAGGTTTTAAAGGGTGGTGATCCCATCAAACTTATTTTCTACCTCAAAAAGTTATAATCCCCAAATCTTTCAATTTAGATTAAATCAAAGTGAACACACTTTACTGGTATGGGAATAGTCGTATATCATATGGGCAAAGCTCTCCTTGTGTGGATGCAGCTATACTGGCAAAGCTGTGCTTTGTAATGGTATTCTAAAACTGCCCCACAAAAGTAAAAAGCTATACCAGGAAAAGTGCTGTTGGTATAGTGGCATCTACACTAGAGGCTTCTGCTGGCCTGCTCTAAAGTGTAATCCCTGGTTGACAGAACTCTGTGGTGGAGACCTGGCCTGCAGCTCGTATGTTTCCAAATATCTCTTTCAAAGAGTGCACATATTAGAATTAAGTTCTCCCCAACATTCCACTCCTAATGGCTTCAAAAAACCCTCTGCTCCAAAATCACTTTAAATCCTTATTTTCTGTCAGTTAAAAACTGCAGATCCAAAGTGACCCCAGAAGAGACCAATCACAAGCATCTTTCACTTACCTTTCTTAAAGGAACTTTGAAGGCAATGAACCTAGTACCAGGCATTCTTTGTCCAAGTGGGAGATAGTCTGTCCATCTAGAAGAGAGATCTTATGATTAATGCCACAACTTCCCATAGGTGGAATCTTGCCTTTTACATTCTGCCTTCAACCCAAGACTCCTTATTTTCCAGTTATGGGGCTTTATTTCTTTTCTGCTGACAAGGCTTATTGCAGACTAATGATTACCAGATCCGAATTTGTTGGCCCAAAGAAACTGGGATCAGTTCAGGTCACTGATGCAGCCCTATTAAAAATAATTAAGGCCCAGCTATCAATTAGCACTGCAACAGTCACGGTATATTGCAAAGTCAGTTTATTGCCGAGAGCAGAAAATAGGACAGGCCAAGTCTCACTTATTTCAAACCCCACCCCCCCACACACTCTATTGCTCTGGACAACAACTACAAGTAGTAAAATAGCCCATCAGAAATGCAAATAACCGGGGAGATACTAGCCACAGATCAAGCAGAGTTTTGCACTCAGATGCGTGATAAACGTGAGGGTAAAGCTAATTGGTGTCCTGATTTCATCTCAGAGGAGAGCAGCACAATCTCATACAAAGGAACTATAAGGACAAAGGATCCAGTATCAGGATGTATCCGGCCCTCCCGCAGCCCTGGGGGGGAGAAGGCACTAGAGGAACAAGGAAGGGTCTCAGCCCCCCGGCCCGCTGACGGGGCAGGATCCCAGAAGTCTAGCTTAGGGGATGCGGTGGAAAGGGTTTTCAATTCCCCGCTCTCCCCGGGAGCCAGGGGCCAGCAGCTGAGGGAGGGACCGGGGGGGGGTGCAGAGCCCCGCCGGGAGGTGGAAGCGAGCTGGCGGGGGTGGGGGGAGTGGGCTCACCTGTCCGGCACGCGGGTCTTGCTGCTCCCCGGCATGGCTCCGGCTCCAGCCCCGCCCCAGCGCGGCCCCGGCCCCGCCCCCACCCGGCCGCCCAGGGCCGCCCGCCCGACACCCAGAGCGGGGCGCGCTGCCCAAGCCGCCGCCAGCTCGCGACGTTGAACCGACACCGTCGGACGACCACCCGGCGCTTCCGGTTCTCACGGCCTCGCTCTCACGTAAGGCGGACGTGATGACGCGAGGATGACCTCCCCCCCGCCGGCGTGCCCTGCCCCTTCTGACGTCACGGCCGGCCAGCCCCAGGCGCTAGCCTCCCGCCCTTTGGCCGCGTGGCCCCGCCCCTTCGGAGAGCCCCGCCCCGCGCGGGTTGCAGCCGCACGTGACGCCTCAGCCCTGCTCCCCTGCTGTTACCCACAATCCCCAGGGGCACAGGGACCCCCCCCCACCTTCCAGGGGCCTAGCAGGCAGGGGGCGCAGGGCCCAGTAGGGGAGCAGGTGCCCCCATATTCGGGGGGGTGTCTTTATGGGCCCCTAGTCCCCCCGCCCTGCCCCGCTGGGTCACACCGGCCCCCCCCCCCCCCCCCCGGCCTGGCTCTCACTGCACCACCACCACCCCCAGCTCACCCCACCACAAGCCAGGCCAGTCAGAGCCAGGGGCTCCCGCCTCCCCCCGCTGCAGTGCTTCGTGCCAACCCCTTACCCGGCCTCACCACCGGAAACCTGCCTAGGTCACCTTTCAGCGAGCCCGGCTTCCAATTCCAGCCAGCGGGGCCGGTGCGGCCTCTGTCCGCTCACTGCGAGAGCCCTTCGTCACCGGCGCCTCTCGTCCCAGGAAGGTGTTTGGCTGCTGTAAGTCAGTCCCCGCCTTCCTCATTTTGAGGCACTAAACCCCTTGAGCGCTAAGTCTCACTGGCATGTTTCCTCCAACCTGTTGCTCTTTTCCAACTCTCCTCCCTCCCAGTCTGTAACAGAGTCCAACTCCCTGCCAGTGCCTCCTGCTGCTTACCTGGGGAATCAGCTCTCAGCCAGGCAAACACACCCTCCATGCAATGTCTCCCACTCAGGCCTGTCTCCACTGGACCCCCCGTCTCCTGACTCAGCCCTCCAGTCAAGGCCCCAACCATACTCCCCTCCTGCTGGGGGATTCTGCAGTCCATTGTAGCCACTTTCTGCTGGGGCTACTGCAGTCCTGCCACTAGTCCTATGGCAATCAGAGGTGCAGAGGGGACCCAGGCCCACCCACTACTCTAGGTCCCAGCCCAGGGACCCTATGCATGTGGCAGCCTTCCACTGCATCTCCTGCACAAGTCCATATGTTTCCCAGGGCCACTTCCCCACAGCTGCCATACCTTCTCCACCCTTGCTTCAGGGCCTTTGGCTCTGCTGAGTACAGCTGCTCTGTCCAGGCAGGGTGCTGACACTCCTTCCTCTTCAACCTCCTGCAGGACAATGTCCTAAGGACCTGACACTGGCCTGCAGCTCCCTAATATACTGGCCTTCTGGGCCCTGATTGGCTGCCATGCAGCCCCTTCCTGATTGGCCCCCATGCAGCCACGAATCTACTTCTCGGGCAGCCTCGCCAAAGGCTCTCTTAACCCTTTCCTGGCCAGTGAGGGGCAGGCACCTTGTCACACCATCCTTTTTAAAAACGTGAACACCAGCATTGTATTAGTGTTCCAGTATCAGTCTTGCCAATGCTATATACAGAGGTAAAATCACCTTCCTACTCCTTCTGACTTCTTCCCTGTTTATACACCCAAAGATCGCATTAGCTCCTTTTGCCACAGCATTGCATTGAGTTCATGTTAAGCTGCCGGTCCGTTTTGGCTCTTAAATCCTTTTCAGAGTCACTGCTTTCCAGAATCCAATCCCCCATTCTGTAGGTACAGCCTGCTTTCCTTGTCCCTAGATGATAACTTTGTATTTGGCTCTATTAAAATGCATTTTGGTGAATGGGCTCAGCTTGCCAAGGTGTAAGATCACTCTGTATGACCTCTGCCGCCTCCTCATTGCCGTTCACCGCTCTGACAATCATCTGCAGATTTTTTCAGCAGTGATTTTATATTTACTTCCCAAATCATTGAGGAAAATGTTGAATGGGTGGGGCCAATGCATTCAATTTCGGAAGCCCCAAGTTAGCCACCTAAATAGAAGCTGTCCAATGTTGCAATGAGCTGAGAATCCTCAGCAACCATTGAAATCACTGGGAGTTCAGTCAGGCTCGGAATGTCTAAATTTGATCAAAAGTCTTGCAATATTGTGGTGTATTTTTTAAAGCAATAGAATCTGGTGTGAATACAACGGAAGCTCAGCTTTCGTTTGATAAGAAAAGTAAGATTCTAGTCCTCATGGTTACAGAGAAAAGCTTAAAAACATGAACCTTAATGGTTCAGAAGCCTGACGGCTAATGAAGAGAACTATGAAATCCTGGCCCCATTTGAAGTCAATGGGAATTTTGCCATTGATTTCAGTGGGACCAGGACTTCCTTCTAAATGTTTTATTTGTTAAATCTCAGTTTGTTAAATACTGTCACAGCTTCATTGCTATTATTACTCAAGCTAGCTTGATCAAAGCTAAGTCAGGTATAGCTATACATGCTCCAACCACTCCTCCTGATTGCAGTGTAGACGTACTCTTAAAACCAGGGCTGACTTTGGAAAATTTGGGCCTTATCATCTCAACCTCGGTGTTCCCATATGTAAAAGGGGGATGATGTTACCCATTGCCCAGGACAGCCGTGAGCACTCATTCATTGACGTTTGTATAGTGCTATGAAGTTGAGTTATCCCTTGCTGGGACTTTACTCAATGGATGGATCACTTTCCATCTTCACTCATTCACGCTTGCCTTCCTGGTTGCCACTCATCATCCCTTTCCCCAGTAAAACTGCCCCTCACGTTACAACTTCATCTTTCATCGTAAGATTCTCTGCCCTTCCCCTTGCCTCACAATCTTCAATGACATATTAGAATCTTCAGGGTTACCGTGGGGCTACCAGGGCTACCACTAAACAAATTTGTATCCTCACAATTTAACAGAGCATTCTCTACTGGAAGTGTGCTCTGCTCAACTGTGGTGCAGTTGGTCCTTCCAAAGAATATTGAAATAGATACAGCACTAGTCTTTCCCTCTCACTCATGGCAGGTATGGGATAGGTATCATCCACAGGGCCAGATTTTGGCCCCATGATCCCTAGTTGTGGGGGTGGGTATTTGTAAGCACAGTTCCCACATGCCCACGTGAAAGGGTCAAGTTGCTTCCATAGTGCCACTCTCCCTTCTCCAAGCTGGAGAGAACAAGCTAGGCATGGAGCTATAAGGGACGTAAGAGGGAAGAGTCCAATGGCATGCTGGGACGTCTGGACAAGCGAGAGCACTAGACGGGGAGGATGAGTGGAAGGGAGCACAAGGGGTACCAAAAATAGAGTTTTTATGTGATCAGCTTACAAAGAGGGTGAGTGTAGGGAGTGGAACTAGTGGAAGGCAGCCAATGCCAGGAATGCCTTGTGGGTCTCAAGTGTAAGAGACACTGAAAACGTGTAAGGTATTCGTTTAAAAATGAAGGCGATAGCAGTAGTTCCAGCTCCTATCCTTGCTCCTGAATTGCCCTGAGACAAAGCAGAGACAATCTCAATTTCCTATATATATTTGTTTGTTTCTCACCTGTTGCTGTGTGAGAGACCCATGCAAACAACAGGGGACCCTCTCTGACTGTGCAGGAAAACTGTGACGTAGGCACAAAATTATCTCCTGAGTTATAAAAATCTAGACGCACCATTTTATGACAGCAGTGGGATTATTGGCTGGGAGCCAAATTCAGCTCTTGGTTACACCCGTTTAAATTTGTAGTGATTTCACTGACTTTGGTGAGAGAGAGTCCAGGCTTGTGGACTGATGGGCGAACAAGCTGCCCATCCCATGGACTGAATTACAGGTTGGGCTGTAAGTTAGTGGTAGCCACTGCTGGGTCCCCAGTTTCTCAAGACAGAGTTTGGGGTAGTTTTCCAGTCCTTTATCTAAGGCTGGTGATTGCTATGGGAACCAGGGAGAAATGAGGCCCATCTGTTTGTTTTTCTATGCAGAAAACTACCAAAACTCTCTACCATCAGAAGACCCAGACCCTGATCATCTGAGCTTCCCCGAAGTGACTGACAGCCCTTCAATGGGAGGAGGCCGTCAGAACTTTTCCAGGCCATCAGTACCAGCTACAGGCTCAGCTTGGCTCGTACCTTCCGGCTCAAGTCAGCCCATTCAAGCTAACCCAGGAAACACCAATGCTTTTGTATATCAGCCTCCAGAAACGGGCCTGTGGCCAGAGGCAGGTGGAACTGGTGCACAGATACAGCTCTCCAATTCAGCTGCTCCGTACCCTACTATCTATGAATGGGGAGTGAAGGGTCACTCCTATGGGGCTGTGGAGATCTCTGCTCATTTCCCTGTTACACTCGTAACCCAGGAAGCGCCAAATCCTGCTCCCTCTGCATCACCTCCATTTAGCCACGCTAGCAGAGTCAGCCCCATGGGCCACCTGTACAGGCATATTCAGCCTCCTGCAAACACCTGCCTCGTGCAGAGACAGCCCCCAACTACATCAGTGCAGGTTCATCAAAGCCAAGGACATGACCAGCAAGTTCCTTTGCAGGACTGGAGAGGAGCTTACCTTTGCAAGCGGGACATGAGAGGTCAGGGGTCAGGAGAGATGGGATGTGTTGTGCAAAGAGGCAGGGGCATTAAAGTGCCAGCAAACACCCAGAGTGAAATGGTTCTGGTCCTGAAAGCCATCCAGCCAAGGAGTAACCATGCATCCTCTTCGGCCAGTTTGTACTATCCGGTTTCAGCCCAGCCCAGGGATTCCCAGGCCACCGATCCAGGGTTCAAAGGTGAGCAGTGAGCCGGGGAAAGGAACATTCAGGTGCCCGTTCTGTCTGTGTCCCTGTCTTTGATATATGCATAGTGCACATTACTCATCACAACACGTAAGCACAGCAGGTTGGGTTAAAACCTTCATCCAAGGTGTAGGGAGAAGGGACTATGTGCTGGTGGGATTCACTATGAAGTAACAAATGGAGGGTCTAATCTAAAGCTCACTGAAGCCAATGGCTTTGGATCAGGCTATTAATTAATCCATGGAGAGAGTATTAGTAGTCCAGCTAAGAGGTTCTTTGGAAGAACTTATAATGGGGGTCCCTGCCTGCTAATATAACGAACTTCCACATTCTGGGATGATGCTCCCAGCCCCCACTGCTGGGTGGTGAATCTTTCATATTTCAATGCTCCATTGTCTTGAGACCTGAAAAGATTGTTGAATTTACTGGGAGATTTTCTATTGACTTCCTTGGGCTTTGGATCAGGTCCAGAGAGAGGAAAGGTGAAGACGAAGGAATCCTTCACACAGAGCTGGGAACCATGTTCCCTGAACCATTTTTTTAAGCCTGGGTTTTAAATGATTAAGGATAGTTCAGGCTGCAAAGATAGCTTGGCTGGACAATGGGTATGGGGCCAGACTCTTCCGAAGCGGAAGGTGTGTCAGGCAACTGGACTGGAACATGGTTTCTACACATTGTTTGGCTTTGCTCACACTGTGTTTGAAGTGAATCAGCCTCAAATGCCATGAGTTGACAGTGCAAGCTCTCCTACTTCCTGACCAACTAGAAACTTCGCAGCTGCTAGCAGAACTCAGATTCTCCTGCTTCTGGAGAGCTCTACTGCTAGAGCGAAAGGCAAATTTCTACTCGCCATTAGCAGTATGGGGCCTATGACTCACATGTCAGCTGTTCTGAGAATAGCCACCAGAGGGCACTAGACAGTTTATTCAAGCACTGTCATAAATCCAGCCAGTGATATTTTTGGTTGAAAATTTTTGAGCGAAAAATGCAAATTTGGGGGTGACCAAAATAACGAATGAATTCTTGTCAAATTTGGCAATTTGATGTTTTGGCTGGAAAAAACCACTTTAGAACGAATGAAACGTTTCAATTGGATGGTTTGGAAACGTTCCAGTTTTTCGATTCGAAATGACATTCCGTCTCAAAATCGACTTCATTTTTGGATGAAAAAAACCAGAACCAAAAAACAATCTGAAATGAAAATAATTGCTTTTTCCTGAAGTTTTTGGTTCAGCCAGTGAACTGAAAGAAAAAAAAATCACGTATTCAGACAACTTTAATCATCAAGCACTAACCTGTGGTAACAGGTGTAGCAAAATTCCAATTTGCTAATGCGCATTCTGTATTGGGCAACAGCTAGATTGATCTTGTTATGATGGATGTACTAACCCTGCCACAGCATCCACTACTTCACAGCCACTCCTTCCTGGGCTCAGCTCCCCGAAACTATTGACGTTATAACAGTACGACGCTGAAACCAAATGCACTAGCACAACAATGAAACTACAGGCCAATACGTCGCTTGAGTCTAACTTAAGCCCCGTAGTGAGACTTCAGTGGCACACAACCACATGCTGCCCCTCTGCACAGGGGGAATTTCACCTTTAGTACAGTTGCACGCTATTGTCACCCAGCTGCACCCAGATGGAACGCCCTCTGCTTCACGCGTCGCTGACTTTTCCTGATTCTTTCCTTTCAGTGGTGGACACCTTGCCTGGAACGCTTCATGAGCCCAGGACCTTCTGCCTACAACGAGCTGCAGCTCAGCAGGGCGCTGGAGTGAAAACAATCAGAACAGAGATGTCCCCTGAGACCCTGGATGGGTCTCAGATGCCTCAGGGATCACAAGGGCCACCACTATTCCCCTTAGAAATCCCTGATATTAACCAGCTAATGGCCTGCATCGACCCTGTTCAGGCACCTAACCCCCTCTCACACAACGACAGGCTCATTGGTCCCAGGCAGGTGGCAGGAGGCGATTCCCTCAAAGAGATGCCTTTAGGGAAACACGTTTCTCATGAGACTGTCGGGGGAAAGAATCCCCTGAATATCATCCAGCCTGCACTTGCCATTGCCTCTCAGGACGGAGCATCGTGTCCTGCACCTGGGAAAGGCAAATCTCCCAGAAAAACTTCAAAGCAAGTGGAACCATCAGCGCTTCCTGCTCCTGTGCCACCAACGGAGTCTGACAAGCCTTTAGCAGAGAGTGGACCTGGAATCGCTGATCCCCAGAAGTTAGGAGCAGATCGTTCAGAGCCAACAACTACTGAGCCTGCCCATCCCCCTGAAGAGTCCCAGGCAATGGGCACTAACAGGCTCAGAGAAGAGAGGGACTTTGCTCCTAAGGAAATGCAGGTGGAGATAGCTTCAGGGTATCATCTCCCTGGAGATCGGTGGGAAGGGAATCTGGAGAACCGTAACTTGCCTGAGAGCACCAGTGAAACCAAAAGTGGAGCCACCTTAGGGGATGCCCTGGCGATTCCATGCAGTGGCTCGAAACAGAGAACAACTGACATCAAGAGGCAACCTTTGAGGAAGCCATTCGACGAGGCAGATGTTTCCAGGCCGCAGAAAAGACTAAGCTGCCTAGGGAATGATAAGGGGAAAAGTACAAATCAAGGCAGGGGAAAGTTAAAATCTGAGGATAAACAGCCTGGGATTCAAGAAGGTGGGAAAACCTTCCAGCCAGAGCGAGAGCCGTTTAAAATGCCCCGGAGCCACCTGGGGCTACATATGCTGGAGTCTATCCAGGTTTTCCACCCGTTGGGAAAGAAACTGATTCCACTGGGCCCAGGTCGAGGGACTCCAGCTGTGCAGTCCAACAAAGCTGAAGGAAGCTCTTCCAGGGCCTGGCCAAAGCCATTGCTGGGTCTCAAAAGACCCCCGGGGCCTCCTGAGGACTCAAAGTCAATAGCTTATCATCCAGCCTGTGTTGGTAGGAGGGCTGGACAATGGGATGTCACTGGCAAACTCTGTCATGCCCCAGGAAATACAAGGCCAGCTGCTTTAACAGCACCTAGGTATGTTGCTTTGAAGCAGGGCAGCAGCCAAGCGACCCCCACCAAGCTCTCCTTTGGGAAGGACCTGCCTCCACCCCACGAGTGCACGCCTCTCCCTTCTCTCAGCGCCACGTCCGCCTGGCGTCCTGGAGGGGGCCGCCCCCTCCAGGCACTGGAAGTGTCGCTGCCCGTCCCCCCGGAGCAGAGAGGGGAGAGGGACGGGATGAAAAGGAGAGCGCAGAAGGAGCGGGAGCTCGCTGCCCAGTACACAGCCCTGGGGAAGAGACAATTTTTTGTGGAAAGAGAGAGAGACCTGGCGATAGCCGAGGAGTTTGGCTACATATAAGTCCTGTATATGGTGCTGCAATTGCCCCTCCCGCTAGCCAGACCCCATGGAGTCCCAGGACTCCTCTTAAGTTGTTGCCCTCCCTTATCTTGGCCTTGAATTCTTTATAGGGAGAGCAAAAGACACAGCCATAGCCATGTAGTTCGGGGGTCTGTAGCCCTCTGCTGTGTATATTTCTATTGATTCATATTCCTTTATTAAAATTCAAGGGCTTTCTGGATTGTTTCTCTGTCTCCAATTCAACCAGATGGAGATTTCACACAGGACCTGTTTTCAGACACATTTTTAAATGACAGACACACTGGTCTGCCCCCGCATAATACCTGGGCACCTTATGAGTGAAATCCACCCCTCTGGAGAGAGGCAGCCCAAGGCCCAGGCACCGCTTACGTCCTATGGAAGCTCTCAAAATAGAAGTAAAGTGGTGCATGGGCCACTGTTTAAACATTCAAGAGCTTGATTTTCTTCTCATTTCCACTAGTTTTACACCAGTGCAACTCTACTGACTTGGGTGGGGTTACTCCCGATATACACCAACATAGGGGAGAGAAGAATCAGACCCCAAAGGGTTATTAGGGTGTATTCCTGATCCCACAGAAGTCAATACTAAGGCCCCCCATTGACTCAGATGGTGCAGGAATTCACCCTGAGGACAGAGAGGCAAAGACCATTTGCAAGTAAGTTTCTAGACACAACCTTGCCTTGCACCAGATTTCATTAAAAACCGACCAAGAGCCTGATTCTGATCTCACTGAGGTTGCCTTTATTCTGCAGTTACTCCTGATTTGCACCAGCATCAATGAAAGAGAAATAAGACCACCAGACGAATTCAGGAATAACTCAGTGTGGCTGTGCTGATACAAAAACAGAGCAAGATCAGACTCCCACCAGTGGGATTCCTGCTGAGTGAAGAATGCAAGATTTAGCCCACAATTCTGGGGTATTTTTTTCTCGCTTTTTCACCTACAAAGTTGCATAATCATTTGGCTTTTAACCATTGTTAAAAGCCAAACAATCGAACTGCTAACCATTTAAAATGTAGTTGTCATGGTTACCGGGCTAGCTGCACCATTGTCGCCTTTCTTGGTCTCTCTGAGGGTCCGTGGGACACTGCAGCTGCGGGAGAAGGGGGCGAATGGCAGCTTGGGTAGACGGACAGACGTTAGCTGTAGTGTAGCTGACTCGCTAAAAATAGACAAGAGGCTGCAGCGGCAGTGCAAGTGATTGCATGCCCACGGGGACCAGGTAGGCCTACTCTGCTGCGTCCTCACTGCTATTTTTAGTGAGCTTGCAAGATTAAAGCTAGTTCGGGTACACCCAGCTGCAGTGTAGATGTACCTTGAGTGTGCCCTCCTCCTGTGCCTTCACCCTCTAAGGATAGAAGCCCATGATATTCCCACTCTTAGGCCAGTTCCTAGTCTACAAGATCCTGTTGATCAACCATGCTTACCTTGCAGGATTTCCTTCAAGAGCTTCTGACCAGCAGTGAATACTGTGACCAGGCAGCCTTATTAAAAGAAAGGATTGTTTAATCTCAACTGTAGGAAGTAAGCCTGGCATAAGAGAAAAGGATTTTTAAAACAACCCGTTTACACACGTCTGTCTAGAGTTCCAAACAGGCCTCGTTTACCCAGGCCCCTGGCTGCTGGGGGTCTGAATCTCAATCTGTTCCCTTAGCTCTCTCTGCCTCTCTCCTTGAGGGCATGTCTTTAGCACCAGATGAAGTTCTTCCCTTCCTTGGCTCACACACTTGGACCAGCCAGTTTGGTGAGGTCCAGAGCATCGAAAGTGAATGGATTGTGCATTGTCTCTTAAAGGTTTGTTGGGAAGTGTATGTCTCATTCCGCCTCCCCGCTTCCTGGCTGCATTGCCTGGCCCTCCTGCCACTGAACTCACTTCATATATGAACATACTAGACATCACACTAACCCCGGTCTAGATACAGTAAACCTCCCTTTACAACCGTCAGATAAATATATAGAACACAGAGTATTCATACATTATTACAGCAAGCTGCTGATTTGTCAGAGTCGTGACTCATTTGACACTGACAGAATTATTATTTGCTCAGCTCTCTACCTGTTAATGTTTCAGAACTGGGGCTGTATTCCTTCCAGGTCATTCTCAGTTCTCACCACCCGAGGGCACCGAAGAGCTAGAGGAAAAGAAATTCCGTTTCCAAAAAAGGTCTTTTGAGGTTGAGAAAAGCTGGAAGTCCCAGTGATGTTTCTTTTCATGCCAAAGAAATAGCAAAGCAATGGGCGATAACACTGCATCTTAGGGCTCTCAGGATCTCTGTTTAACGTTGGTTAAAACTAGGAGCTCACACAATGATGGGTATCAGATAGATAGATGATAGACTCAATCAGAACAAAAACGAAAGGTTTGAGGACAATACTTTAACATCACTCCAGTGTTGTTCATGGAAGGATCTCTAAGCACCTTCCAAAACACTGATTTCATTAAGTCCCACAGCAGCACCGGGAGACAGGCCAACATTGTTATCACCATTGTATATATATGGGGAAACTGAGGCGCAGAGAGGTTAACAGTCTGATTTTTCCGAGGTGCCAAGGATCTGCAGCTCTCACTGAAATCAGCAGGTGCTGTGAGCACCCAGCACCTTTGAAAATTGGGCAATAAATGATGTACCCAAAAGAAATCAGGGGTGGAGCCAGGCACTGTCACCTGGCGGAATCCAGGCGTCCAGATTCCCTGCCCTGGCTCCAATCCTTACATGCGCTGAGGGAGCACCGGTAAGAAGTTCCTTCTTTCACACTGCAGCAGTCCCCACACTGTATGGCAGCAGACTCAATGGGCTGAGCCTCGGGGAGGGGTGTGCACTGACACCAAGAAACCGCTAGCGTCTGAGCTGTAAATAACAGCCACCCCTGCAGATCCAGCAGGCCCCGACCAGGCACAGGGCTGGGAGAAGGCCGCTCTCTCCCTCCTCCCCGGCAGGAGGCTGGCTGAGCAAGCACTTTGCCCCAGGCCTGTTGATAGGTAAGCACTCAGCTGGCAAGTCTGGGCTGGCCTGCAGAATGGGAACGCCAGAGTCACGCCTGGAGTCCGCTGCATCTCTCTCTGCTCCATTGCCTTCTCCTCCCTTGTGCCCACCTGCGGCCCACGTACCCGGCTTTCTGCTATACGGTGGCAGTATCTTTCCCAGATTGCGGCAAGAGCGGCAGTTTGTCAGCTCCACAGCGTGATGTTCTCTGTGCCCGAGGCCTGAAGGGCCATTCCTGGAGGGAATCAGCACCTGCATGGGTCTGGGTTGCTTTTGACACAGCTCCATGCTCTGTTGTGACTCTATTTCCCTTGTGCCGCTGAGTTATTCTCAGGCATCTCTCTTTGGTGCCTTCTGCTGTGTGTTCCCCAGGCAGAGCTGGGGTTTGGTTTGGTTTTTTCTTATAGAAAAAAACAGACATAACAAAATATACATAAACTTCTCATAATACACGAACTTCTCAAAATATATGAACCATTTGCTACCTCACCTTAGCTATACTTTAAACCTTTAATTATCTCTAATACTAATGGTTAAAATAGAAATCAATTATTGGTATTACGTAATTTACAAACCCACTTTGCTTATCAAAATCCAACTAGTTTAAGAAAAATTATTAAAATAAGATGAAGAATAGAAGCAAAATTTGGAGGAGGGGGCTAGAGACAGAAAGGGAAGGAAGTGTGTAGAGAAGAGGGTAGCAAATGTGAAAAATCAGGAGGGGGTGAGGGTGGAAGGGTAATAAGATTGTCGTATGGTCACGTGTGAGGGGGGGCATGCACTTAATAGGATCATTCAGATACTTCCAGGAAAGCATCCCATATCTCTGAGAATTTTTCTTCGGTGTGTCTCTTACAGTATACAATTCTTTCCATGGGGGCCAAGCCTGTATCACCAATGCTCCAGCCTTCAGCTGTTGGTCACTTTTTGGATTTCCGTTTTTGTAAGTCTTTAAGCAATGATTTGTGCTCTGCTTAGCCAAAGTTGTTCAGATGAAGTCAGTTTCCATTTCACATCCATTAGGTTTAAAATGACATGTTTCGCCAACCCACCCGAATGACTTGCAGGTCTAGCTTTTCTCTGCTCACCTTTCGCCCTGCATTACCCACGCTTGCCTGCCATTGCACTGAGGCGTCTGATCTGGTTTTGCTCTGATTAGCAGTGAAAACCAAACAGTTCAACATTCTCTGGCAGTGTCATGAGATCTTAAAGTGGGTGGAAATAACCCCCAGCTCAGGTGTCTTCCCTGGCTGGAGTAGAGCGGGTTTATTCACTCTACACAGGTTCATCAAAGGGGGAGTATGGGGGTCATGTCCAGAGAGCATGGCACTCCACTGTACTAGTGTTCCCTCGTGCCGTGGGACGCAGAGCATAAGTTAGAGCAGCCCTGAGGCTGCAGTCACTTACACTGAGGGGACCAGACAGGGTCTTGCATGGCCCCTGGAGTATGGGGAGCACACAGAGGGATTAAAGTCACCTTAAACTTCCCCTGTCCAGGGAATCAGCTACTTACTGCCATCAGCCCAGTTTGGAGTACCTGGTGACCCTCTAGATTAGATAGTACCCCCAGGAAGGAGGGGGCAGGGAGTGTGTGTGAGGCAGTGATGGGAACACACAGCTCCTGTCTCCTCTCCTGCCCCCTTGGGCCTGCTGGTCTCTCCAGGCCCCCCCCTTTCGGAGAGGGAGTGCTGGCACCGAAGTGCTCAGTGGCTGGGTAAAGCAGAGCGGATTGTGAAAGGGGCCTGGAACAGCTGCTGGGAGAAGCGCCTCACCCGCCTCCTCTACCCCGCCCTGCCCCATCCCTGGAGCAAAGGGAAGCGAGCCACTGCAGCGCCTGGGCCCTCAGGAGGCATCCAACCAGTCGGGCCAGTTTCGGAGGCGCTCCAGCTGAAGAGGAGGGAGCAGGGAGTGTCAGAGCCAGGGATGCCTCTCCATGGGCCCTGTGTTGTGTGCAGCAGCTGGGAGCACGGAGCGGGTCTGGACACCTCTAAGGAGATCTCCACGCTCAGTGGCTGCTGGCTTCAAAGCACAGCCCCCGTGGGAGGGAACTCTTCCTCAAGGGCTGGGTCTCCTTGGATCTCCATTGCTAGCCAGTCTCTCTCCCCGGGAGAGCCCACTGGCTGTTTCTGAACCAATGCAGACCCCTCAGCCCAGAGGAGACCGGGGCTCTGGATCAGCATTGCCTCGGCACATGTCTCTGGCCTTAGCCTTGGTTCTCCTGGGCCCAGTTTGCTCCCAGCAATGTCTGCCTGGAAACCCCCTCCTCATCCACCAGTTCATGGAGATAGGCACTGACCAGCGGGTCCCCGCCCAGCATCGGGTCCCAAGCTCTCTGGATCCGCTCTATGGCATCGTCCGGCACTACCTGGATGTGGTCCAGCAGAACCCCTTCCCCACAGGTGAGCCAGAGAGCTTCGGGGCAACCTGGGGAAACCCCCCATGCCAGAGGAAGGGACCTGCACAGGGCCCACTTAGAGGAGGGTACCTGGATCCCAAACACTTTGTGTGCTGAGTAAAGCTGTGCCAGTAACAGAGTTTTTGGCTTGCTGGCAATTCCAGGGAGGAACAAATCCGAGGAACAAAACTTTTCAGCAGGTTGGAAAGTCAAAAGAAAATTTGTTTTGGGTCGAGCTCAACATTTCGTTCAACCCGAAACGTTTCATTTCGATTTCAGGCATTATTAAGCAGTTGAGAACCGTGACCCAAAAACCAAGGAACTTTCCAAACACAGCCGTTCAGTAGTTGTCTGCAATGTTTTGTTTTGGCTGAAACAATTTGCTGAAGCTGGCATGAATTGGCACAACGTTTAGGGGTCACCCAACTGGCATTTTCCGCCAGTCAAAAAAAAAAAAAAAAAAGTGGTGGTCGAAAATCTCACCCAGCTTTAGTATCGAGTGCTTCTGAAATTCTGGCTCTGACGGTGTCCTTTGAGCACTGACCGTCTGGCTCTGAGTTCTTTGGGAAACCGGTCCCCGTGCCCCCCCCACTGGGTGCAAGGTGGAGGGTCGGAGTGAGCTCTTGCCATTGGTGGAAGATCGAGTTTGGCACATCCTGAAGGGTGGGTGGTGGCAGGGAGAAGGCGAGGAGGGGGAAAGGCGACTGGGTTTGGAAGTTGTACAAGTCATTTTTTGTTGCTGCACAGAGCTGTTCAGAGTGGCCCTGAATGACCCGTCGTCCGTCAGAACTTCTCAGGTGAGCAGTGATGGGGTTCACACGTATCTTGGGGGGGCATGGCCCAGCTTCACTCGCTCCTCCTCCGTATTTTGCTAGAGCCCACCCATGGCGCTGCAGGCCACTCGAGTGGACATAAAGATTTCCTTGGGTTACTGCAGGGCGGGGAGGAGCGGGTGAAGTGCATAGGGGATTAGTCGAGTGAGATGCGGGGTAGGAGGAGGTGTGTGGGGTGGGGTCAGAAGGGTGAGGCGGAGGGCTTGGGAGGGATGGGGCAAGGAGAAGAAACAGGCGAGGGGTGGGAGGGGAGGTTTGGGGCAAAGGGAAAGTGGATGGGGTGGGGGATGGATGGGGTGGGCTAAGGGGAGGGTGTGGGGATGGATGCGGGGCTAGGCAAGGGGACACACGCCCTCTCTGAGGAGGCCCCTGCTTGCTCCTCCAGGTGATGCACTATGAGGCAGGCTACATCGTTTGTGCCGCGATGGCTTTGCTCTTCTTCGTGATGGTGCCGGCGATTGGTCTGTGCCTCTGCTGCTGCCGGCCCCGCCGGCGCTGCGGGGGGCACATCAAGGCCTACCGCCGCTCCCTCGCCTGCCGGCGCAACCTCCTCATGGTCTGCCTCTCCCTCACCACCGTCATCCTCCTGTGAGCGAGGGGCCGGGCCGGGGAGGGGTCGGGGGGCGAGCGGGGAGTGGAGGATGGATGGAGGGGAGCGGAGACGGCAGACAATCAGCTAGTCCATAGTTGGGGGGGCACCGTGAGAGGATGATGGGGGGCAGGGCTGGTCTTTCCATGTAGGGTGGGTGCCCCTGTGAACTAATGTTCCTTTGGGCATTTCCTGGTCCCCTTCTGGAAGCGACTGCCGGCCACGGGGCACCCAGAAACGGAGGCATTCCAAATCAGAGGCTGTGTATGAAAAATGTGGCCTGAAATCCTGAATTTTTCAACCCCTCCAAGACCAGCCCCGCCCTCCCCGCATCAAGCCCCACTGATCCATCCCTCTTTTCTCACCCTGGCACCCCTGGCCACCCCCGCTGACTTGGCCCCGGGTTCCTGTTCCCCTTCACCTCTCTCTCACCCTTGAGATCACAGAGCTGTCCAGAGAAGGGTTGAGATCCAGAGTCGGGATGAGAATCTGAACCAGGCCAAGGTCTGGGTCATTTGGATAGATCTGGGGACTGGGTTTGGGCCAGCCATGAAGCCCAGAGCAGGATTTGAACGTTCTCCCTGCCCGTGGGGTTGGGTCGGGCCCCTCTCATGTCGGAGGGGGTGTGGGACAATGGGAGATTTAGTCCTCTTTGAAGCACTGAGCACAGGTGACCCGGTCTGGCCCCGTCTCCTGCAGGGCCGGCGTTATCTGCGCTTTCGTTGCCAACCAATGGGTGAAGGACCAGATGGAGCCCGGTGTCCGAGCCGTGCCAGCCACGCTACGCACTTTGAGGCGGCACATTGACAACATGCCACAGGTAAGCCGGAGCCGCCTGGCCCATTTGCTGTCGGCCCACAGAGCCGGGAGCGATACACAGACGGCCGCACAGGGATGCCTTTTTACCTCTGGCTGTGACTGTGCTGGAGAGGGAGAGGAACGTGGGCATGTCGCCCTGCAGCCAATGGCTGCCCATCGGGGGCGCTGTCGCATCCCCACTCACCTCTGGCCACTTGCAGTGAAATCCTGTTTAGCCCCTAAGTCTCCCCTGCTCGTGCCTGTGGCTGGCCCACACTTTGGCAAGATGGGCATCTTCTGCCTTCTGGCTGGGGATAGGATTGACTCTGCCCCAGCGCTGCAGAGCTTGAGGGAGGAGATCCCCGAACGCAGTGGTAGGGGGTCCTGCAGGTAAGGGATAAGGTGCAATGGTAGAAGTGAGAGGGGAGGGGGTCCAGGACCCTAATCTTTTATGATTCTATGTCTGGGGATGGATAGATTTGCCCCAGGATCCAATCCACTTGGCAATCCCTGCACAAGCTGCAGGTGTCTACTCCGAACCGGGTCTCCTTCAGCAAGTGTCAGCTGCTGTGCAAGAGGAGACTCGGGCAACGCAGGGCCATGGTGTGTCAGCCACTTGCTCAAAGGTGGCGTTTTCTGCTCTGGTTGGCTGGGAACGCCCCATTGCAGGCTGAGCGAGCTGCCTGGCCACCCCCGCGGCAGGGCTCCTCAAAGGCTGCTGCACTTATGCGAGTGGACAGGCAGGCGTCCTCCGAGACAGCCGCGAATCCAGGGCATGGAAATCAGCATGAACATCCCCTGAGCCTGGAGATGACACTTGTCGCCTTTGCAATGTGCTGGGGAAAGCATGGAGCCGGGGAAAGGCTGAGGAGGGGGCTAGCAGCTGGGCAAAGCTGCACCAGCGTCCTGATTGCACGGAGAGTGGGGTGCTGTGCAGAGGTGATGGGGCACCTTGTGGGA
Source organism: Emydura macquarii macquarii (assembly GCF_026122565.2). Classification (NCBI taxonomy): domain Eukaryota; kingdom Metazoa; phylum Chordata; order Testudines; family Chelidae; genus Emydura; species Emydura macquarii. The sequence continues at coordinate 555,225 of NW_027133394.1, forward strand.
TGGGATGAAGCACAAGAGTGAGGTTGAGCAGAGCGCTGAGCCCCATGGTGGGTGCAGGGTGGTGCTGCACAGTGGAGTGGGAGGGGGGGCTCCTGAGCACTGGAGAAGGTGGCTGCTGCTGAGTGGGGCGGGGTATTTTGCAGTGGGGTTGGGTACGCTGCGTGGTGCGGAGGAGCAGAACGGGGTACAATGGGGGGTGCTGTGCAGCGGGGCTTGTGCCTGGGTGTGCTGGTTTTCCTGTGTGAGCGGGGCGTATTAGCAGGGGGACAGTGTAGATCACTGTCCTCTGCCACGGTCACAAAGGGGACCCCTTCCTCTGCCCTGCAAACTGGTTCAGTTAGCTGCTTTGCTCTGCACGCTGCGCAGCTGCAGCCTGCCCGGCACTAGTTACGGCTGCGGCACTCACTCACCCTCCCAGCTCCTGCATCGGGGCCAGAGGGCAGCCTAGGAGAGCAGCGCAAAGACAGGGCGTGATCCACAGGAAGCATGGATCCCCAGCCCAGCGCCTGGCCACAGAGCCCGGGGCGAAGCGCTCAGCAGTTGCTGTGTGAATGGAGAGCAGGAGCAACGGCCGCTGGCCTGTAGAGGTTATTGTTAGGGAAACGCCGACGCTAGAGACAGGGATCTTGGGGACCCGTCTCACCTCCCTGGGCGGGTCAGGACTAGGCATTGTCCATGCCAGTCAAAGCCCTTTGTCGTCACTAGGATGTTGATAGGGCGCGACTGGGAGAGTGGAGCTAGTGACCAGGGTGCTGGCTGCCCATGCCTGGCGAGGGGACCCAGGCACGGCATGTTATTCATGATTAGACCCCCTGGAACCAGCCTTTCATCAGACCACGATGGGGACCACGACTTGTCCTGAGCCATGGTCCGCTGACTCGGCTCGTTACAGGCAGTCCACGGCGGCAGGACGAGGCCTGAATGGGACGATCCCTCGGGAGAGCTGGGGCGGGGCGAGAATGGGAGGGTGCTGGGGTCCAGGACAATTCACTTCTTTTGAAGCAAAACTGGGATGGCTACGTGGAATGGAACAAATCCAAGGGCTGTTCGCTCTCCTGGGGGACCCCTGTCTGGGGGCTGGAGCACAATGGACCCTGGCCCACGCAGAGAGACAGAGGAGCCCAGCCAGGTCTCTGGGCCCAAGCAATGATCTGCCCCAAGCCAGCTGGCCATGTTGATGCAGCCTCCAGGGGGCTGAGTGAGACCTTTCTTTGCGTCTCTCCGGCAGGGGGTGCAGTCCATCGTGGAGCAGTTTGCAGTCCCCAGACAACAAATAATCGGCGACCTGAACAGTGAGTGTCTGGCCGTTGGCCTTTCCTCTTCTAGACCCGAGCAGTCCCCCCCTTCCTGGGAGGCTTGGTACGTGGGGGAGAGGAGAGCAGCTGCGTGACCCCTGTTCCCAGCTCTCCTTTCTGAGTAGTCCGGCGTCAGCAGCTCACCACGGGCGGTTTGGTGCTTTTCAGATGTCAGCCGGAGCATTGGCCTCGCCATCCATTCGCAGCTGAAGGAGCGGGTGTATTCTGCGCTGGCGGCCATGCAGGGCAGAGCACGAGGTAAAGCAGGGGCTGATCTTCTCCTGCGGGTGGGACTGTCTTCCGTTGCTGTTAGAGCTGACTTTAGAGTCCTCCAGGCCAGTCCTTGGAACCTCCTCAGCCCACACTAGGATGGGGATGGGTCCAACCGCCCAGAGATCGTCTCTGCCTGCCTCTCCCTCTGCCCCACATTGGCTCCCCATCTCATCTCTCACCCATATCCTGAAGCTGCCACTCCCCTCTTCTAGTGACCAGCCTTGCTATCTCTAGCCAGCGCTGGAGATGACAGCCTGCGTAGCTACTTGTGTGGCAGCCCGGCAGGAGGGCGTGGGGGCGAGCCTGCCTGGGGGGGAACAGCGGTAGTGGCACAGATGGAGCAGAGCGCCAGAACTAGCATTGGGCTTTTTCTTTAAGACCTACAGAACTCGCTGCACCATTTACAGATTATCAACAAGGTCGTGCGGACACTGACCCAGTACCAGGGCGAGCTGGGCCTGGTGCTGAGAGATCGCCGGGAGAGCGCTGTCTCCCTCCTGGACAGTCCTCGCTGCACGTCCTGTGCGAGGGCTCTGGGCAGAGCTCAGAGACTAGAACTGGGAGCCGACTTCAGCAGGGTGAGTGCAGGATCACAGCGAGAGGGCCTCCTCCTCCCAGGTCTGATGGAGGGATGGGTCTCTGTGGCCACTGGTCTCTCCATCTTTGTGTCCATTCGTTTGGTGCTGAGCATCCCTCGAGGCTGCTGCATCCACGTACGCTGGCTCAGAGGGGACACCCTCTACCAGGGCGTCGAGGGGAACTCCCCTGTTCATGGAGTGATGGTTTGTTCCTGCAGGTTCCGTCGGTGGAACAGGTTTTGAAGACACTGTCTGGTCTCCCCAGAGCTAACTTCCCAGACTTGATTCACAAGGTACGTGACTGCCAAGGCCTGGGGCCTGTTTGCAAAACTGAAAGCTGGTCCAATCTGGGGGGAGAAACCATCTCTTTTTGCTCTTCCAGGGCAACAGCACCTTCAACTCGATGCCAGACCTAGCCGTGGCAAAGATGGCCCAGGTTGTGCAGGGTGAGCAAAACTCTTTAATGGTCAGCTATGAAACCGCAATGCCTTTGCTTCTTGAGAACTGCCCCTTTACATTTTTAAGAACAAAGCCTGTCTGCAGAGACAGAAGCCATTTTGTTCCAGCGTGGCTGCAGACTGTTAGGATATGCACACCCTGTGATCGCCTCTGGGGACTTTACTTTTGTTCTTTCTTCCTTTGTTGTTTCTTTTAATCCATGCACCTGCCAGGCCCTGTGGCCCAGATCCTCAGAGGTATTTAGGCACCTAACTCCCACTGATTTCAATGGAAGTTAGGACCTAAATATCTTTGACATCTGGGCCTGGGAAATTATCCTGCTTATAGTTAATGGAACTGCAAGAAACAAGCCAATCTTTATCCTGAGGTCATAAATCCCTGAACATTGGAGTGAATAGTGGAAATACTGAAAGCACTAAACCTTCGGGAAGTGAAAGGCTCAGCCAAAGAGCCACAACAGAGACAGGCACCCGCTGTGCTTGGTGCGATTACAGTAGGAGACAGGCCTTGCCCTGTGGGAACTTACAGTCTAAATAGAGAGGACAGACTAGGAGGGTAAGTGACTGGCCCAAGCTCATCCAGCACATCAGTTGCAGAGCTGGGAGTAGAACCCATGTATCCTGAAACACGGGCTAGCGTCCTATCCATTATAGAGTCTGAGCAATGGGAGTCTCGGAGGGTATGTCCACAGACAAATCGCTCTGAGACAGGTCAGCAAGCATTCTGGACCTGGCTCCTAGGATCCGCCTGAGCCTGAGAGCTAAGTCTGAACATGAGATGGGGTCCGAGCCCCGTCATTTTGCAGTCCAGATTCCGGCAGAGGTTAGGGTTAGGGTGTGTTTACTTCACCTGGTAAGGGGCAGATTTACCTAGGATTCTGGCACCGGCTGGGTGACAGGGTGCATCCAGACCAGAGAAGGGATGTATTTTGTGAATGGTCCTGAAAGATCCAGTCCCTTGGAGAGAAGCACCAGCATTTGCCAAAACCCATCCCTGCCAGATGCGGGGCTCCCACTAAGCCTCTCCTACATCTCCACTCTCATCTTGCAGACCTAAAGGACGAAGTGAATAAGGTCAGTGAGAAGGTCCAGTCTATTGCAGACAACTTCCCGATCTCCGATTACACGCAGTCCATGAATGATGCTCTGCTAACGGCAGAGAACAGAAGCCACCCTTACCTGCAGGAAATGAAACATTATGAGAGATACAGGTAATGGGGCAGTGACTGCAGGTGTTTGAGTCTATGGACCTGATTCCGAGCTCACACCAGGGTGAATCAGGTGTCACTCCAGTGAAGTCAAGCAGGTTACATCCGTATGAAACCTGGGGAAATTAAATCAGAAGCAGGCTAACAATTTTCCTGGTTCAACCTCTAAATCCCTTCCATTGATCTCCACCCTCCGCTTATCTGTGGTCTTCACCACCGTAGCACAGACCTCTACTATTTGAGCTAAAGGAGCCACTTTTTTAGCAGGAAGCAGTAGTAGGCTGTTATCCTCTGGTGAACCACAACTCGTAGTGGCAGTCGCACCCACATTGTCAGTGTGTCACACTCCTTTAAGAGTGTCCAGAATGTATTGTACCAGTACCAGCTGCTCCTGGACTGAAGCCCTCTGGCTGCTGATAGCCCACTGAGAAGTTCAGGGCTCTCCTCAAAGCCTTCCAGCTGATCGCTTGGCTTCTTGCCCTGTAAGGTTCTGAGGCTGTGTCACGGTCATAAAATCCAGGCACCATGAATTCAAATCCAGCCCAGGATAGAAATCTGAAGTAAAACAACAGGCGTGTTGCTCTAATCTGCTTCCCCAAAGTGTGCGGCTCGTTCTTTAACCACCCCTGTGGCTCCTGACTTCTTCCCACCTTTTCGGCCTCTTCTCTCCCCAGGTGGATTTTGGGCATTTTTCTGTGCTCCGTAGTCCTGCTGGTTGTGGTCTGCAACCTCCTGGGGTTGTCCTTGGGCGCCTGTGGGCTCGCCGTGCGGGAGGATCCAAGCGACTATGAAAGCAGAGGAGAAGCTGGGGCCAAATTCCTTTTGGCGTAAGTGACTATTACTGCCCTGGCTGGGGGAGTGGAGAGTCAGGGGGACCCGAGCATGGTTGCTACCAGCAGCAAGTTGTTGTAGCGCTGTAATGCATCGGCAGCATGTGCTTCACAACACAGTGGCTCCTTTCACGCTGGGATTCATGTCAGAGACAGGTCTGGGTGGCAAAGTGTGTGTCTAGAGCCGATCTCCCCCAAAGTTTAGGGTGTTCCCAGCCATGGCTGGGTTTGGGCCCATTTTTAGGTAGTATGGTTGATATTTACGATGAATTCTTCACCTGCCCCCAGCATGTTTCATGAGAAGTGTGTTCAGTTCATGTGAATCTGTCCCTAACGCATCCCTAAAGTGTTACATGCGTGTGATTCACGTGACCATAGCATGTCTCAGGTTACCGTTGGATGGTTCCTTTGACCATAGCATGTTTCTTGATCAGTCTGTGCAGCCTTAAAATTAGAACTGGCTGAAAGTTTTTCACTGGATGTTTTTCACTGGGAAATGGCTTTTTGACCCAAAATTTGTGTGGAGAATTTTTGTTTTGATCAAAATTTCCAGTTTAAACCAGCAATTGAAAAACGTTGGTAAAAACTGTCCGTTTCTCAATGAAAAAAAACAAGCCGTTTTGAATAAAAGAAACACTTCTGAAATTTCCCCCCAAGTATAATTGTCCTTTTTTGACCCGTGCTACTTAAAACATTTCCCCTTTGGGGTGTGTGGTACCACTGGACCCTCTGGAACAACGGTCGCAGGGCGTAGTGCATTGTCCATCCCTTGCTGTCTTTCAGCCAAGACCGGCTACCTTTCTAAAAGATCTACCCTCGCTCAAAGAGGTGTTACAGGCTTGGTGCAAGAATCATTGGGTGACGTTCTCTGGTCTCGGTGATGCAGGAGGCCAAGCAAGATGATCGTAACGGTCCCTTCTGGCCTGACAATCTAGGAACCGATGGCCTTACTCAATTTGTTGTTTGGACTGTGAATTTGGTGGACGAGAGAGAGTCCTTCCCACAATCCTCACGTTGTGATTCCCCACTCAGCATGCGGGAGCTGGGTTCCCTCGGAGCACAGGCACACCGCAGGCCTGAGGAGCCTCGTGAGACAGATGGGGCCACGCCAGCTTTGATCTAGCCAGCTCACGTACCCACAGCAGTGAAGCCACGGCAGCATGGGCTGTGCAAGCCCACCTGGCACCCTGAGTGTGCCCTCAAGTCACACCTCTGACTGCAGCGTAGACATGCCGTGAGCCAGTGTGTCTCGGTTTTTGCTCCTTTTCCAGCCCACTGTGTCTGTGGTCTGCTCCTTCTAGCGTAGGCAAGACGATGTCACGGGACGGTTCTGTGCAGCTGCGGAGACGTGCGTGCGGATGCCGGGGGCAGCCCCCAGCGTGCTCTCCTCCCTGCTCGTTCCTGCAGAGTCACTGCATGCTAGGATGTCCAGCAGGGCGCTCCCGGTAACGTGCCTCCTTCTCTCTTGCAGTGGCGTTAGCCTTAGCTTCCTCTTCTCCTGGCTCCTGATTCTCTGGGTCTTTGCCACGTTTCTGGTTGGGGGAAATGTCCAGACGCTGGTGTGCAAGAACTGGGCCAATCAGGAGATTTACAAGGTAGGTCCCTGCTTTCTTGGTGGGCAGAACCTGGCAAGCTGCAGGCTCAGGATAAAGGGCAGGATAAACCTCCACAGGCAGAAGAACCGGCTTGGGTGGGGCCATGCACCTAGGCTGTGAGAGCCAGTACGAAGCTGAATAGCACACACACTCATGGCCATGCAAATCCTGTGCGGATCACTGTATGCACACACACTGTCTACAAACGGGTGTGCACTCCACACTGCTGGACACACACCTGTATTCCACCTCCCACACGCATTGCCAAGCCATACACGCCTGCATATTCCATAACGCGTTGTGCATTGTGCACGCTCATTGCCAGGCCCGGAGCGTATTGATTACACACACACGCACTCCACATGCACACACTCATCACCCTACACCTACTGTACAGATTACTGTGCCAAGTATCTACACACACTTGTGCACTCTGTCCTGCTGTACACACCCACTGTCTTTATTACTTACACACACCGTATCACACACTCATCACCACATCGACCAGTACATACTCAGTGCGCACACACCTGCATGCTCCGTACCACATAGGTACACGCTCATTACCGTACTCACGGCTGCCTGCTCAGTGCACAAATACACCTGCAGATGCCACGTCGCACACACTATCCTCTCTCTCACATACTCTTTGCAGTGTGCCCACTCCATCCTTGCAAACTCATGCTCTCTAACACAATCACAAATGCGCACTCTGGCCTTCTTTATCTTTGCCCTCTGAGGCCCCTGTACTGTCCTGACATACCGGGGCCGTAAAGCCAGCCAATCTGATTCTGGAGCCGTTCCCTGGGATATGGGGGGCCCTGGGGTTAAGATGAGCCCATGATCTGATTCATGTGTGGGACTTAATCATTTGCACAAGTGTGCAGAAGGAAGAATCAGGACATGAATGGCTGTACTTGGCAGGTAGCAACCTGCCGGCTCCTGACTACTAGACTGAAAAGTTTTCGCTGCATTCTCTTCTCCATCACCACAATAATTAGTTTGGGTGTGTCTGCACCCCAGTCAGAGGTGTGTCTGCGGCACATGGAGACAGATCTAAGCTAGCTTTGAACTAGCTAGCTTAAATAACAACAGCAGCAAAGCCACGGCAGCGCAGGTTGTACGAGCCCAACCGGGACTGTGGGTATGGACTTGAGCGGCTGGCCCATGTGGCCGTGGCTTCACGGCTGTTATTTGAGCTAGCTAATGGAAGCAAGTTTGGGTGTGTCTACACACGTCTGAGTGCAGTGCGGACACACCCTGCGGGAGCTACAAGCTTGTCCTCCAGTCAGCCTGTGAGCGTGCACAGCAATCAATGCAGGCGTGTGTGAACGGGCAGGGTTATAGAAATGTCTCTGTGTGACGTGACACGATGGGAAAAGACACAGCGTCTGCCCCGCTCAGTGTCCAGTCAGTATCACAGCCCCTTTCCTTCACCCCCGCCTCCCATGTGCCCCTGAGGCTGAGGAATGTCTCAGCCGCCAGTTACACTGGCTTCCTGTGTGTCTCGCACATGCATTGTGAAAGGATCTGGAGGACAGGCCGAGAATCTGGCCCATTGTGTCACATCCACACCTGCCCAGCTGCACGCTGTTCTACATGGACACACGTAGCTGCATGCACACAGAGAAATGTTCAGATGCCCCCTCCTTTCCCTGTGGAGTTGCGCTCTGTAGATCACTCCAGAGAGGCAAGGCGATTCCACTGAGTTCAGCAAAGGTCCCCCACCAGAGATGAATTTGGCCCCGGGTCCCCAGTGTCTCCGAGCAGTGACCCAACTCTGCAATGACCAGTCCTGTCACCTCGCCTTATTCTGCAGTGTTTTGTGTGTAATCCAATAACGCGCTCGCTGCACGGTGCAGAATGATCCAATTATGCCCACGCCGGCCCTTTTCGGTACTTCACCCCTGGGCACAGTTGGCGCACACGGATCATTCCAGTGAATTAATTAAACCTCATCCAGCAACAGTGAACGCTTGATCTCACTTTGGGAGCCAACTGTCTCCGCAGCTTCCCTGCTCCCCCCTTTGACCAGCTGGGATTCAGGCAGTGGAGAGAGGTGCTGAGGCGCTCTGTCCTGCCCAGAGAGTAGCGGTGGGACAGCTCTGGCTGCAGACGGGCTAGCAATGCTCCTTTTGCTGCCCAAGGACTGAGTCTTCCACACAGAGGCAGATGTGATTAAAGGGAGCCAGGGCTTGCGGCAGAGTGGAGAAGCTCAGAGGGGAGGATTCCCCAGGACTGCAGCAAGCTGCATGTCCAGGTCTGTCAACGTGCCACCGAACACTGCAGTGATCATGAGATGTCCCCGTGCATCCATAGAGCCCTGTGGGAAGGGAGGGCCAGGGGCTACTGTTAAGACTGAGCTAGGCACGGATGGTACTCCAGAGCGTAGTGCTGTGGTGTTAGAGTACTCCAGGGTGTAGCATTACGGCTGTACTGTGCACCAGCCGTTTACAATGCAACCCAAGACAGCACTTGCGAGGGCCAGTCCAGGGGACAGAGGCTACTGGGGGGCTATTACCAATGACCCCTACCTCAGGGGACTCACCCACGGAGCAAGAGGAAATCATCCAGGATCCGTGTGTAGGAGAAGAGCCGGTGGTTAGGGTGTTGGAAGCAGCCTATGGTACTTGGGCTGGGGAGCAGGTGAACTATGGCGTGGCACTGGGGGACATTCCATAGGGAACAGGACATATGGGGACCATGGTACGGGTGCTGTGGGGTGCAGTAACCCCTAGTACTGCAGGTCAGGGGTCCCCTTTGGTGCAGCTGCGAGATCAGCCCAGTCTAGGTACAAGAAGAAGGTGCTGGGGTTTTGTGTGATTGGGCACGGTCAGACCGTGACACATCCAGGACAGGGCAGGTCACTGTGGGACTGTGCCCAGGTACAGATGTTGGTGGAAGCAGCCCGAGAAGTCTGGTATGGGGGGAATGTCCAGGATACGGGTGCTGGGGTGTGAATGTCGGGGGCGGGGATCCCTAAAGGTATGGATGTTGAACCCCATCTTCTCCAAAGCCTGTCAGTGACTTGCTCTGCTAGGCGCTGAGGGTGATTTTAGCCCCAGGTTGCTCCAGCCAGTTCCCTGAAGTCGAGCCCCTAAATGCTGTTGGGAACGGCACAGCTGGGATCTCTCTCTGCACCGACACATCCTGCTCTCCCCGACCCAGGGACCCTCTTCGTGTCTCATTTCTCCTCCTCCTCCCCAGTTTATTGACACTCCCGGCAACCTGCCTCCGTCCGTGAACCTCACCCAGCTACTCGGCCTGAAGAGGAGCCTTAACCTAACCTCTGCGTACCAGTGAGTACCATGCTACGGGGCTGACCAGGGGATCCTCCCCCTCATCCTGAACGCTGAGGCTCATTGCTGCTTCCTGTCGAACTGGTCTCCTTAGGAAACTCCTTGAAACAAAGGCCAGCCTGGCATGGAGCCTAAATCATATCAGGCCCCCCTGATTTTCCAAAGTCCCAACTCCCACCGACCTCTGTGGAACTATGGGTGGGGCTCAGGGCGCTAGGGAGGAGCAAGATGCAGCAGTAGCTTTGTGGAGCCACGGCACAGGGTGGCTTTAGGCAGATCCCCTCGTGGAGCGTGGTGCGGGAGCCTCTTCTCGCCTCTCTCCCCATGCTGGCTCCCTCTCCTGTCTCTGTTCCAGGAACTGTAAGCAGGGCGCAGGCCTCTGGGATGTTCTGCACCTCAGAGAACCCTACAATCTTGACGATCACCTCCTCATCAGCAAGGTGAGCCGGGGCTCTTCCCTGGGGGGCCTGTTCTCTCCCTCTCACCAGCCCCAGGGTGCCCCTCCGCAAGGCAGGGAATTAAACTGCCATGTTCATACAGTCACACTGTCCCCTGCTCCCTGTAAGCCCCAGATCTGCCCACTTAAAGGGAGATTTACTCTTTACGTTGATTTAGTCAAGGGCTTCTCCAAGGGACCCAATCCCTGGCCTCTCTTGCCCATCTCCATTTTCATCCAGTCCTGGGTTTCCTTCACCTCCTCCCTCCCAGCACGGACGTGGTGCAATCATCCTGATAGAGCGTAAGGGGAGCCTCTTCCTTATTCCATCTTCCTTCGACCTGGGCTTCCACAGGCAGCTGCCTAGGCCAGGAGAGGCTGTTACAGCCCTAGTTTGGGCACGTTGGTTCTGAAAGTTCCCGGTTCAAGCCCCCTTGTACAGCAACCCTCCCCACAACACCGCAAAATAGCATGAAGCTAATTGCTCTCACATGCGGAACGGCCCCTATCTGCTCAGATTCAACATGCACAATTTCTGACGGGCGCTGAATAAGTCCTCCCCGCGGCATGAGGGAACAGCTGGCCCGCCAGGGATGAAGGGGGAATCTGGGTCTGAGATGAAGCGTGTGTCTAACAGGGAGGGATCCCTACTGGGTGAAGTAGCATACAGGCGTGAACATCAGGCTATTCTGCTTTTGTAGCACAGGGATGGGGTCTTTACTGAGCTAACTGGTTTGGGGTCATCTGATTTGCCTTTACTGGGCTGACTGGTTTGGAGCCCATTCCACGGCTCGAGCTCTGCTGGGCTGACTGGTTTTGTCATGCTGGGCTGGAGCGGGGTAAAGTTACAGCAGCTGGTGGTCACACAGCCTCTAAGGAGCTAGGGCCCGACCCAAAGCCTAATGGAAAGGCTCCCTTTGACTTCCCTGGGCGGTGGGTCAGGGGCAGCTCCCCTGGGACTCGCCGTCATGGTCCTGCCGTGCCCTCAGTACACCAGAGACTTCCAGAAGCGCCTCGACAACTTCAACGTCCACTTTGAAGAAATCCACCTCCTCGACAGCAAGGGGAGACAGGACCTGGAGACCTTCCGGCAGAGCGGGATCGACCAGCTGGACTACCCCGCCTTCCAGGCCGAGGTGAGGCATGCCAGGGCAAAGCTGCAGCTCTAGGCTCCTGCCTGAGGCCGGAGCAGAGACACCAGGCAGGGGGTCGCCCTCTCGATTGGCATCCTCTGCAGTGCCCTTCCTCCCGCCGCGTCCGGGAATTGAGATTGACTGGAATCCTCCAGCCTGGCTCTCCCGCCTTGCAGATCCTGGGTCAGCTCCCAACCTCTCCTTGCCCTGACAGAGGCGTCTGCCCCATGCACAGACCCCCTGTCCTGCTTCCACTGCCCTTGACCCCATCCCTCTCCTAGATAAGGCTCGTCAATATGCTCCCGGTCCTTTTGCCTGTTCTCCAGCCTGCTCTCTTGCCAGCCTCACTGTGGCAATTGCAGACACTCCAACCCCGTCCTGTCTTCACTAATGCTCCCTCTCGCTGCAGAGGGAAGGGTGGGTGAAGGGATCCCTGTGTCCATCGGCCCACCTTCTGCCCAGGCTACCCGTGAGCGTTGAAGCCTGTGGGGTGGCAGGGCTCTAACTGACGTCAGGACCCAGCCTGTGGCTCGGGGGGCAATGCCCAGGCCTGACGCTAATTGCTGGTGCTCAGTGAGTGTTCATAAAGTTTGCCCGGCACGCTGGGATCCTTGGCTGACATGGGGCTGCAGATGTAACGCACCGGCTCCTTTCTTCAGATGCAGAACCCTGTGGTGAGAACAAGCCTGGAAGACCTAGCCACGGATCTGGAGGGCCTCCGAAAAATTCAGGTGCGTGCAGCGTTGACCTGGAGGGGAAGGAGGGAGGTGTCCTTCACAGGGGTGAGGAGGGGAGACCAGAAGATGCATGTGCTTAGCCTCCTGCTGCCCAGCGCTGCCGCCTTCCTTCCCCCCAGCGGCTCCCGTGCTTCCCAGCTGACCAGGAAAGCCGTCAGTGACTGGTCTCGCTGGTGTTACCCTGCAGAGCAACCTCACGATAGCAGGACGGCTGGCCAACGAGTCCCAGGCCCTGCGGAAAATCCAGAACTCCACCGTGCTCACGCAGGAGGCCCTCGTGGTGAGTACGTGACCCGTCTCCTCCAGGCCGGGTTAGGGTCGCAGCCCGCCCTCAGCTCTCAATGGCGCAGGCCTAGCCCCAGAGGAACGCAGCGTGGGAAGGGCACAGGGCGTCCGTTGGGCTGTGTCATTCATGGGGGTGAGCCACAGATCTCTGCCAGCACCTAGGTGCTGGAAGGGATGGGGAAAGTGAAGGCTTTCACAGAGCCCTGGGAGCCCGAGACCAAGGGGGGATTGAGGGCTGTATGACAGACCCCTAGGGGCGTGAATCCCAGACGAGTCGGCCCAGGGGGAAGGTGGAAGGAAGGTTCCTGGACCCCACGTTGTTGCCAGGGGTGGGGGTGAAACTGGTGACAGCAAAGAGCGGGGGTCCGTCTGCCAGCCGCGCCCAATGAGTTGCCAGTGTTGGTCCAGTTCTTCACAGGCAGGTCAAGCAAAACCTGCCGATGCGACCGGGCTGCCACAACTGAGAGTCACAGAGCGAATGGCCACGAAGAGGGAACTCCCAGGGCAGGACCGGGGCTGCGGCCCCTGGGTGGGCGTTGGGAAGGGAAGGCTGCTCTAGTCTGGTCCGCACTCAGGCTCCAGGCTGCCGGCCCCGCCCTTGAAGTGGAGGGACCATGTCTGAGCCTCCCTTTGCCTTGCAGGCGAAGCTGAATGAGAGCGTGCAGTTCCTATCCGCCGTGGCAGCATCCCTCCAGGTACGGTTACCGGGCAGACCGTCTGTCCCCTGGGAGTGGGAATGGTACACCAAGGGTGTGCGCAGGGGTGGCCCCAGGTTCTGGGTGTTACAGGCAGGAAACGCCCTGCCCTGTAGGGACCATAAGGAGCAAGTTGCACGGGGATAGGGACATGTGCCTCCTTCCCATGGCGGGTGTGAGGATCAGTGAACTGCCATGTGATAGTCCTGCCCTTCCATCCTTAATTAGAACCCCTGCTCCTGGAATCCCCCCTCTCAGCTGTCCGTCCCCCTGCCTTGATTCCTAGCACCATTCAACTCTTCTAGGCTATCTAAAGTGCCTCTCTCCTTCCCGCCTCCCTCTCCCCTTAGACCCTCATGAAACAGACGACGGCCGAGATCACCCTTGTCGAGACCCAGCTGCCTGCGCAGGCGCAGAGGGTCCTGAAACACGTGAGTGAGGGAGGGACCTTAACCCCACAGGACGTTCAAGGGCAAACCTCCTGCAGCATGGCAAAGCCGGGAGGTATCAATCAGCTGGAGGAAACCACAGAGATGGCTGCATAGCAGCCTCCAGGCCTTCGGGAGCCCCCTACTCTGTAACCAGCTCTATGGGCCTGCCTACAAACCCAACACTGGCGGGGCATCTGGGACTGCCAATCCAGAGTGGCAGCGTGATCCTGGGTAGCTGGAGATCCAAAACAAACCCAAAGCCTGTGTGAGCAGGTGCCTGCTCTGGGCAAGGCTACACCCCGGGGCCTAGAATTCCTCACGAGCCCTCTGGAAGCCATTGTGTGTCCTTCAGGCTGTCTTCTGTTCCTCCAGGAGATCGGCTGCTTCACAAGGAAAGAACTGGGGTATTTCTCTCAGTACCTGAACTGGGTGAGGCGCACGGTAGGTGTTAACATTGGCAGAGGAATCTGTCCGAGCAGGCGTTGCTATTATTAGTATTTATTTTTATTACTGCTGCGGATCAGAGCCCCAGTCATGGACTGGGACCCCATTGCGCTAGGCGCTGTACAAACACAGAACAAAGAGAGGGGCCTGGCCCCAAAGACTTGAGAATCTAAGGCTACGTCTTCACTTGAAATGCTGCAGCTGTGCCGCTGTAGCACGTCAGTGTAGACACTTACTGCAGCGACGGGAGGTGCTGCAGGTAACCCACCTCCCCGAGAGGCAGTAGCTAGGTTGGTGGAAGAATTCAGTGCAGACCAGCTGTAAGGCAAGAAACAGCAGACAGAGACAGACAGACAGACGAGTGCAAGGAAACAATGGGGCAGTGTTGGTCCACGTGATTGGCTGGGAGCTCAACACACCAGCGGCGGCAGACTCACCATTGTCAAGTTTTTTGTAGGCGTCAAGGCAAAGGAGAAGTGTGAGGGAGGATTTGAAGGAGGCTAGTGAGTGAGTTTTGTGGAGGAGTACAGGGAGCCATCCTCCCAGCATAAGGGGCGGGATGGGAGAAAGACAGGGGCTTGTTTGAAATGTAGCAAGTGGGCAAGCGAGGCTAAGATTATGGGCCGGTCAGAGGTGGGAGTTGACCTGTCAATACTGAATGAGAAGTGGTAGGATGGAGAGAGATCACAAAGGGCCAGGAAAGTGAAGACAAGAATTTTATGTTTGATACAACAGAGAAACGGGAGCCGATGAAGGGATGCAAAAAGTGTAATGGTCAAAGTGACAGGCTAGGAAAATGATCTCCCCATGGGCATTCTTAGTTTGAAGCCCCCACCAGGGCTACAGAGCTGGGAGGCTATGCAAGTACCATGTCGGATGTTCTTGTGATTAAAGGGATGTGGGTTTGATTCTGACACAGCCTCCCTGTGTGCCTCAGTTTTCCCTCCTTTAAAATAGATCCCTGGCTCTTTTCTAGTACTTTTTTAGCCATAGATCTCAAAGTATTTTGCAAAGGACACCAGTATCTTTAGCTCCATTACAGCAGGGGAAACTGAGTCACGGGGTATGAAATGACTTGCCCAAGGTCACCCGGCAAAGTAGGGGCAGAGCTGGAAATTGAGCCCTAGTCTGCCGAGTCCCACTCCAGTGCCCTCTCCACTAGACAACGCTGCTTCCCCAGATAACACCTCCCACCATGGGAGGAGGAATCTCTATGTCCTTGTGGGGTGGGGGCCAGCTGGGAAACTCAGTGAGCCCTGCTTCGTCACTGCAGAAATGCCCCTAAGGACTGCTCTGTCAAGGGCTTAGCTTCCATTGTCACACCTATGTCCATCTCAGCATCCGCTGTGCACCGCTCTGTGGAGAACCCAGCCCCAAGCGTGGGCCAGGCGGCTCCGAGCTGGCCTGCGAAGACAAATCTCAGTGGGTTGGGTGTTTGAGCAGCTGGGTTTGTGACTGTCAACCCCAGGTCATTGCCTGGATTTTCTGGATAAACTCACCGTCTCCTCTTTTGCTCCAGCTGACTGAGGACGTGGCTTCCTGCCAGCCACTCTCCACAGCGCTGGATAATGGTCGGGTGATCCTGTGTGACCGCATCGCTGAGCCCTGGGTAAGGACAGCGGGCTTGGGCTAATGCCTGGGGCTGAGCTCCCGTTCCCCCCTGCCCCGAGGAATCTATTCCTGGCCAGGCTGGGTGGGCAGCTCTCAGGTACCATGGAGGCAGCATTGGCTGTCCTGTTCCAGTGCCATCCAATCCCTGGGCACTGAACGACACCCAGTCTCCTCTCCCATCACCGAGAGCGTGGGGGGAGCAGAGTCACTCCCAGCAGCTGCAGGCTGACTCAGCGAGCCACTTCTAATTGTCCATCGGACGCTGTCAGCCTGTGCAAAGGGGACAGATGGGGGGTCCGTTCTTTTATAGCCAAGCACATGTGTATTGCAGCTGTGCCTGGATGCCCCACATGAAATCAGGGCCCCGCTGTGCTAGGGCCTGTACAGATACATAGTAAGACAGTCCCTGCCCCTAGATCTCACAGTCTAAGTCGATAAGGGGGAGGGGAAACTGAGGCACTGAGCAATAAAGTGAGTTGCCCAAGGTCACGGACAGATTGAGGGAGAGCACCCTGGTCTCCTGACACCTAAGCCTGTGCCCCATCCATGAGGCCAGGCTGCCTCCACCAACTGTGAATCGAACAGGATGTGAATCGAACAGGAAATGAGATGATAGGCCCTTCCGACCTTAAAGTCTATGAAGCCCAGGGGCCAGCACAGTCCTTGCTGTGACCGTCTCAGTCGTGGCATAAGCCAGATCAGCTCCAGTTGACCTCAGTGGACGCGGGCACCAGCCCGTATCAGGGCTGAATCTCGCCCCGAGGCTCTGTCCCCATCAGTGTGCCTGCGCCTGCCAGCCTATGAGCTCACCACCCCTTCAACTTGGCCTGGCTGAGCGCTGGGCGCACGGAGCTCTCACACTCTGCCCACCACAGCTGTTACTGCCAACATCAGCGCCCACACCCCACTCCCCTGCCCTGGCTCCTGCGACCCTGTCCCCCTCAAGCTCCTTGCTGGGTGATAAATGAGGCTGCTTAATCTTGTCTGACCAGTCTAAGTCGCCCCAAAGGAGATGCAGCCTTTGCTGAGATAGGCCAGTGCCAGATGAAAGCCGCCAGGCCTGGGGGGGTCACAGGGTGCTCTCCTCCTAAGCTGGGTGGGGAGCAGGGCTCCCAAAGGTTCGTTGCATGGCAGGAATTCCCAGGGCCCTGATCTGACAGCAGGGGCAGCGAGAGGGGGCCTTCCAGAGAAACGGACGGACCTAGGAACCGATGAATGCTGTCACACATTGGCTACCATGTGTGTGTGTGTGTGTGTGTGAGCGCAAGCGCATGCAGGCCACTGCCCTCTGCTGGATGGTATCGGTGCTGTTCCACTACATGTCATAGGCCTCCTACTACCAGCCAGCGAATCCCTTTGCGTTAGGAGGAGTTACGACCCCACGGAGCATGCGTCCTGCAGCTCCTCTGTGGAGTAAGGTGGCGCCCACAGGCCAGGAGCTAATGGCATTGGGCAGTGACTTCATCAGGTCCAGAGTCTGGCCCCCATACAAAGGGTCAGAGGCTCCCTGACAAACCTGCTTCCGTCTTTATCTAGAGTAACTGAGGGGCTGGCTCCCGCACAGGGGTGGGGTTTCTCTCTCCCTCACCCCCCACCCATTTGTTGTGTCATTTCAGAACGCCTTCTGGTTCAGCCTGGGCTGCTGCACCTTCTTCCTCATCCCCAGCATCATCTTCGCCATCAAAACCACCAAGCACTTCCTCCCCATCAGGAACCGGCTGATGTAAGTGGCAGGTGCTGCGCGCTGGGGCCTGCGCTCCGCCCCCCTCCTCGCCATGCAGTGACAGCAAGGGACCCACAGGAAAGGGAAACAGCTCGAGGAAAACCAAACAGCAGCTGGCAGGTGGAATTCCCAGCGTGAGGAGACATGCAGGCACTAGCTCTGACTGAGCTGATGGACTAAAAATAGCAGTGTGGCCGCAGCGGCAGGCGTGGGGCAGGGGTTAGCCAAAGCCCATCAGTGGTGCTAGGTGTGTACTCGGGCAGCTTGTCCGAGCCACTGCCTATGCTGATGTGGCTACCCCGCTATTTGTAATACGCCGGCTGGATCACAGCTACAGTGTGTGTGTCTATCAGAGCTGGGCATTACATCTCCTGGATGCTGTTTAGACATATCCTTAGAGAGACTCTATTGGAGCCATCCCCGAAAATGCCCCATCAAGAGGCCCAGAAGGGGAACCCTGGGCACATGTCCACCTAGGTCCCCCGGCGTCTCTCCATGTAGATGTCCTGCAGGGGCCCAGCAGCACCTCGATTCCCAGGGATATTTACCTATAGGCTGGATGGAGCGAGTGAGGTGAAAGGCCACAACCAGGGGTCAAGGAAGAGAAGAGGGAGACAGATAACATTTCACTTGCTTTTGATCCAGTCCTGTGCCTTACGGGCGTACTGGATGGATCTCTTATCCCTGGGATCCTGTCCCTCTTTGGCTGCTCCCTGAACCTTGAACTTGCATCCAAGAAGTTCCTGCGCATACTCAGCACTTTACCTGTTTGCAGAATGCAGAGACCGCCCCTGACGCAGCCGGCAGGGTGCACAAGTGCAAGACGCTTATTTCCTCTTCTCCGGTGCAGCGACATTTGGAGTATTGGCCCAGGACCACAGAAGGGGTTAACCCCCCAACACACAACCCCTGTGCCCTTCTCACACTTCTCGAGAGCTCCTACTCAAACATGGCTGGCGTTTCTTCCCTGTGCCACTGAGGGATGGAGCCCATAGGCCCTCGCTCCTGTACACGTAGGGTGAACGCCAGCCCTGTGCATAGGACTTGCGTGAGGTCCATGCACCATTGCACACGGGTTAGTTAGTTGCTGCTGCATGCCTGTGTCAGCTCTTCTGCCCAGGGGTCAATTCCCCCTTTAAGAGACAAGACGGGATGGATCCAGGAATTCCAGTGCATAATTCAGAGGCAGATTAAGGACAAACGGGTAACTACCATCCTGAACCGCAGCCTGCCTCTGGCCTATACAAGCTCAGCTCACTTAATTATCTAATGCCTCTGCCCCTCTTTACTGGCTCCTGAAGTCCTGTACAAAGAAAGGGATCATTTTACCCACCAGAGTAATGCTGCCTCCTCTGGAGCAGAGCCTGGCAGCTGTTTATTTGGCTGCAAGGTGATAACAGAAATAATATTGACTTCTCCCTTATTCTCCCTTTTTTTCTTCACCACCTCCAGCTCTACTGGCTCAGAGGAGACTTATCCCTTTCACATCCCCCGCGTTACAGCTCTCAAGCTGTAGGAAAGGGTCTCCGGCATCTCCAGGTAAGTGGGAGACTAGTTAATCTGGGAACTCATATCTCTGTGGTGGAGGACTCTTGAATATCCAAGACTCCTGGACCTCTAGACCCCTGGTCCCAGGCACGTTGTGGGTGGGTTCTTGGACCTTCATGTCACATGGGGATGGACGTTCTGGGATCTTCATGCACCATCGAGATGGAAGCTCCTGGACTTCTCTTTTGCAGGTCCACTTCAGAGCTTCTGGAGCCCCTGAACCAAGGTTTCTCTTTGGAGATCCTCTACCTTTGTGCCATGGGACTCTTTGTGGATATCAAGCTTTCATGTTGCAAATATTTCTGGAGGTCTCCCACACTGCTGAGTCAAAGCTGCCCCTGAGTTCTCCCATAGGTTTATGTCACAGTTGCTCTGGGGGGGTCCAGACTGTTCATGTCTCCCCAGGTAATTGGTAATGATTCCTTTCACTTGTAGGTCTCCTGGGGAAAGTGCCTGGATTCCTCCCAGTGCCAGAACCACCCCATCACAGACACTTCCCTTCCACTCTGCCTCGCCCTCTCCCTGTCGCTTCTGAGCTGCTGGGGGAGACTCCTACAGTGACTCCAGCATTGGCCCCATCTTGGATACATCCCTCCCACTCCTCAGCTCTTTCTCCCAAGCACCCCCCTCTGGGTACCCCGCTCACTGCAGCACCAGTGAATTTGCAGAGCATGGCAAAGCAGAAGGCAAAATTCCTGCCTTGTAGCAGCTGAGAAGGGCCTCGCCATGGTTCTGCATCTCCAGCCAATAAAACCTCCCAGATTAATTCATGTCTGCAGAGTCCTTCCAGCTTCAGACTGCTTTATGGTTCCAGCAAGTCTTTCTTAGGCTCTGTGAGTGAGTGAGCCTGCATGGCTCTCTCATCGTCATCCCAGGCCATCTGCAAACACGCATGCCTTGGGCGGTAACGCTAAATCCATGGTGCACAATCCCTGTCCCTGTATCCCACAGGCAGCACTGCCAGAATCCAGGCTCCCACTCACTTAGGTTGTTGGTGGTTAGGAGGATGGATATGTGACCTGATGATTGGATGACCAGATCTGCAGGGCCAAAGATCTGAATCTGGGCCCCACACCTTGGTCATTGTGTTGCTATTGGGCCACACACAAACCTCCGCTCCAAAGATCCCATGCGGAAGGGCAAGGGGGGATGTGAAATCCAGATCTCAGTTCTGTAGCTCAGGCTCATCTCTGCTCCCCAGGTCAGGGGTCTCCCTGGGATTCTTGCTTCCATGTCGGCTGTGCCAGTCTGGCACTGGAACGCTGGGCTCACAGAACGTCCTGTCACTGCTGCTTGGGGGAAAACCTACCTGGGTCTTCTCTTTGGGGATTCTTCCAGGAGGTGCAGGGCCCCTACTGCCAGAGAAAAGGACACGGTTCTAAAGTCGACCTCCAGCTGGGAGATCATCCCCTCCGTCCCAACTCTAGGCACCTAGAGGAAACTCTTCTGGCTCTCTCTGGGTGAACATGGGTCCTCATGCGTCTCTGGATTTCTTTCTGCCAAAGGGCAGGATACCGAGGTCCTGTTGTATTTTAACCCAGCTTGTAGAGCCCCGGCATTGGAATTTAGGGGACCAAGGGACGTCAATGCTGAAGGATGCTGATTCCATTAAAGCAGGAGCCCCCTTTCTAACCATGGCTTGCTTGCTGGTTTGTGCATCCATTCTGGCGCTGTGTTCTGGAGGGGAGGGATGGGCGAGGGTTGGGATGTGGTTGGGATGAATCCTCTCCGTTTTCTCAAAACACATTGGATTCCCCAGGCATCTGCTCTGGTGGGTCAATGTCAGAGGGCCCAGCTGGAGAGGAAGACCAGTCCCATGGTTACTATGCTAGCCTGCGACTGGAGAGATCCTAGAAATGTCCTGCTCTGGTGTAGGCTGTGTGTGTGACCCCTGGGAGGGAGCTGCATTGCGTGGCCGGGGAAACTGAGGCACGGAGCAGTGAATGTCCATGATCACAGAGTGAGTCCTTAAGCCACTCTGCCTCAGACATGAGTGTACGCTCACACATGCACAAACACATGTACACATGCATTCACACACCCACGTCATGTGGAACACACCCACACACACAGATACACACAAGCACACACACTTTGCGAGTGCGTGGCCCTATGAACACAGGCGCACACTGCTGCAAACACGCATGTGCAAACTGACACACACCCATGCGCAGCCTGTCTGGCACGCACAGACAATATACAATTGCCTAGAACCTCCGACCGACCCCAGAGGAGGTCTGTCTCTCACATCTTTTCCCAGCGCTTGCACGGGGTGCCCCAACGTTCTCGTCGAATTGGACTGGATCTCAGTGGAAGCGCTGCACCAGGGTGTCAGGCTGACTCAGTGCTTCTGGGCTGGAACTGATGGTCCCAGGGAATCTGTGTAAGTCAAACCTGAGGCTCAGAATTAAGCCCTCTCCTCCTGTACATAAATTTCTTTTGCAGCCTCTCGGTAGGTCAGACATTACTTTTTTGACGGTGCAGTAATAGGAAGGGACTGGAGTTGTTCATCCAGTTAGTCCCTTCCAATCCTACAGCCTATGAATCGCTCGCTCTGTGTAGCGAGGAAGCCCCTCCAGCCTGGTGTCTGGATAGTGCACAGTGATTAAGAGCAAATGCATTTCAAACGGAATGGACTGCCGAGCGCAGGGGCGGATAATGATGGCAAGCGCCAGGGGCTTTGCAGGATTTACGTATGCATCAGAGAGGGGCACTCTGCCACACGCTGTGGCAGAAAGGAGGGACTGGAGCTGGCTTCAGGAGAAGGGTGGTGGGGTGGGGAGGAAGTTTCAGGCAGGGATTAAAAAGCGAGAGGGGGTTTTAATCAGTGCTGCTGAGATTAAGTTGGATTAGGGAGAGCTGTTCTGCAAGGGCTTTGGGAAGCATTTCAGTCCGTCTTCCCCTGGCATGCAATTCAGTTCTCAGCAGAAACTTGAACTTATGTGCTGCAGAGCGCTGACTCCGCTACCAGGGATGATCATATTACTTTCCTGCTACTGACTGATTGCATAACCTTGGGCAAGTCACTTAGCCTTTCCGTGACTCAGTTTCCCTCTCTATAAAATAGTGATAATGATAAAGCCTTTGTATGATGCTCTTGTGCTTGATCTAAGGGCTAAACTTGATTTAATGGGGGCAAGAAATCGCTGTAGCACCTGGATATTCTTCAAAGGAAACTGACTTCTAATGCTGCAGACAGGATGCTCCGACTTGTTTATTGTAATCATGCCTTTGATGTCAGCATGAAACGGTGCTGCACAGAATTTCAGCTGAAACCTTGTTTAGAAAGGAGCAGACTGCACCTGCTGCAGTGTCTAATAGCACATGAGGTTGGCTCCTCCGTTTACAATGTTTGCTATTGAGATCCTACCCAGTTCATGTTGTTGTTTATTATAATGAAGCCTTTGGTGACACCAGTATGAATCTGAGCTGCATTATCCAGGGATCCCACCCCATGGAATCTTTTTATTCCAAGGCAAAAAACAGGGATCCATTCCTTAGCAGAAGATTTTGAAAGTGGATTAAAATAGGGATCTGTTTCTAGGGATTTCTTCTAGCACAGAGCCCAGGGAACTGCTTCCAGGGATCTCCTAAGATGCAGTAAACAAAAGATCTTCTCTGACACAGTAAACAAGGGAAACGCCTCCAGGGATCCCGTTTGTCGCAGCACAGAGATCTGTTTGTGGGAATCTCCTGTAACACCAGCACAGGGACCTGTTTGCAGGGACCTCCTGTGAGGCAGAGCTGTAGCAGAGGAAAGCTGATTAGGAAGTCCAGTGATTAGGGCACTGGGCTAATACTTGGGAAACCCACATTTAACTCCCTGTTCTGCCATAGACTTCCTGCATGACTCTGAGCAAATCACTCAGACTCTCTATGCCTCAGTTCCCCACCAGTGCAATGGGGACATCAGCACTGCCTCACTCCATAGGTGCGTTGTGTGGATAAATAGGGTAAAGATTGTAAAGTGCTGGCTACTACAGTAACAGGGGCCAGAGAAGCCAGTAAAATAGACTTGCCGGGATCTTCTGGGACACAGAACCCAGGGATTTCCCCTCCAATGCCTGGAAGTGGAGAATTTCCCCTTTAAATTTCCCCCTGAATGCTGGGAAACAGATAGTTCCAGTCCCGTTTTTAAAGGGATTTTTATTTTAGGCTAATTGGCTTTCTTAAAAAAAAGAGAGAGAGAAGGAAGGGGGATGCCATGGGTTCTGTTTCCATGGAAACTAGCAGCCATAGGCTGGTGTGTTGCATGTCACAGTGAGGGAATAATGGCCTGAAAGGTAAACTTGGCATAGGGATGTTTCCTTTGTTGGGGATGTTTGAACAAAGACAAAAGCAGCTGCCAGGATCTCGGTCCCCATTTGCATCTCATACGAGGCACGGTGAGAGTGACCAAATGGGAATAACTGTAAATCTGCAGCCAGCATCTGCGACGCTTTGAACTGCCAGGGCTGGAGCGAAGCACCGTGACTCCGGATCTGCCACCCGCTCCCTCCGGCTGCCCAGTGACTCCAGCCTCCACTGCACAGTGACTGACAGTCATCCATCAGTCGCCCTGTAAGGAGATGTTTGACGATATGGTGAGTAAAAATAAGACCCTGCCACGGGTCTGAGCAGGCTGAGATCAGGAGCAAATGTCGACCCGCTGTGGGCTAACTGTACCAAACGATGCACCAGCACTGCACTGACTGTGCCCCAGCTGGGTGCAAAGTATCTCTTTAACACTTCCAGCAGGTGATGCGGAAGAGCACTGAGAATGGCAATACAGGGGCAGGTAGGGAGTAGGATGGTTGAGATCATCTCTTCGAACATGCGAGCATCTATCTGCCCAGCATCATTCGAAAGCGTCTCTGCACGTGAACCTGGTTCTAACACCCCGGACCAAATTCCAGGCTCCTTTACCCAGGAGCTGCACGGTCCTGGCTACTCAGGCACAGCTCCCACAGCCGGTCACTGAGTGTTTTGTCTGGCTACGGCTGGCGAGCCGTAGGGAATGACGGATGGTGGGTATCTTTGGGGCCAGTGAGTCAGCTGTGCTGGTATCTGCAGTGGATACAGCACTGGATTGGGTCTCAGATTGAGCTTCTGTCCTTGCCTCTGCCACGGGCCTGCTGGATGACCTTGAGCAAGCCGCTTAGCCATTCTGTGCCTCAGTTTCCCCTTCTGTAAAAGGGGATAATGATACCTCCTTTGTAAAGTGCTTTGAGATCTTCTGGTGAAAAGTGCTATATAAGTGTGAGATATTTTTTCTTCTGTGTGCGTATCCAGGCAAATGGTCTAGTCAGAAAAACACTTGCTGATACGGAAACCTCCACAAATTTACAACAAAAATTCTCACGGGAAAGGGTGTTATTTACTATCTTCCTGTTTGAAAAGTCTCAGTCATCCAATTAGGGAGCAGGGAGGGTTACCATGTGACTTAGAGAGCAACTCTTTGCAAACATGGTCGAGGCAAATGTCTATTTGTGTGGACTATTTGGCGTATGCAAAAAATGATACTGGATTTGTTCACAGGAACCCTGATCCATTCGAGACTGGTTCTTGACCAGAAAAACAGGGCTTAAATCACCCGATAATTTAGTCACAGGGAATAATAAAACCAGTTCTAGAGCTGAGCAAAGATCTTAGCATCTGACTTTTGTTTTATCACTCCATGATGAGCAGAATCTTGAATTGTGCTGAGCATCTACTATGCTCATCAGATCAGCACTTGGATCTGAAATTGCTATGGACCAGCTGGATTTCTGTCTCATTGTTCGTTATCTTTCATCCACCTTACATTAAAGCTTTCAGCCGCAATTCACTTAAGCATGTGCTTCATTTTCAGTCCCACTGAAGACAAGAGGACCATTCACATACTTAAAGTTAAGTGCTTTGGTGAATCAAGGCCTTGGATGCTAAGGTAGTTCAAAAGCCATCAGCCTGATGAGGAAGAAAATAGATAAGAGGAGGAGAAAAGGCCTCGTTGAGCTGACTGAAAAATGGGAATGAAAATAGTCTGGGATGTTTTAGTTGACATTTTTTTCTGGAGAAATTAGAAGTTTTGATGGACATTTGGAAACATTTCAATCAGCTGGTTGCTAAAATTGGGGAGAATTGTGAAAATGTGGTTGAATTTTTTTCCTCTTTTCTTTTTTCAATCAAAAGTTGGATCAATTTGACAAGTTCTGTTAAGTTTAAGTAAATAAATCAAGAGGAAAAACTCTTTCTTCTGCGCACAGGTGGGGTTCTCTGTAAGTATGTACAGCAAGGCCATTTTGCTGTCCTCCTTCCAGCTTTGCTTTGCAGTGATGCTTATGTGACGGCCGCCATACACTGGGGACTGAACTGGGGACCTCTCTAACTAAAAGCATGAGTTACTAGGGTTTACGATAAAGAGCAGCAATGCTCTACAGTGTGCTAGTGATTCGGCCGTGGATGGGTTGTGACCATTCCATATCACTCTGGCCACTATCATTTCATGTTTCCTTGGGCTCCACCAGTGTATATCCAACTGTTGTCCGTTTTACACTCAGATTGGAAGCTCTTCAGACCATCTATTTGTTGTATGTCTGTACAGCAGCCAGTGTAATAGGGCCCTGCTTTCTAGACACCAAGCAATGCAAATGATTAATTACAGATATAGGTTAGCATGCCACCTGACTATCTTAGACCGATGAGTGTCACTCTCAGCTGAGACTTAAGAGACCTGGGTTCGGGTCCCAGATCTGCCATGTGGCCTTAGCAAGTCATTTCTTTTCTCCCTGCCTCCATTTCCCCCTTGGCAAAATGTGGCTAGTAAACTCTTTGCGGTCGTTGCCAGAGCTGTCAGACCAAGTTGGTTTGCTATTAATGCAAACTATGTTTCATTCCTCACTGTGATCTCCCTCTCCAGAACAGAAATGATAAAGATTCACTTCCTCATCCCTCTGCACTGACCTGGGACTCCTTTCTTATCGACACACTTCACCACGCCTGCTCCACCAACAGACACCTACGCAGATCACAAACAGCTGCTACTTGCTGTCAGAGAGGGAGCCTCAGCGTGCAATTATATCCCACAGTCCAAATAAACACAATAGGGTTGCCAGCTCTGCGTAGCCAGATCCCAGTGATCTCATATGTTTTCTTCATGTAATACTGAGAAAATGAAGAAGAGGAGGCGTCTTTATCCATCACATAGCACTTGCAGATGAAGTATGAAGGGCCAGTTTTTGAAAACCCCATTAGGTGACTAGCTGCATGTTTTGGTGGCTAAATACCGTTGAAAATTTGGCACGAGATGTGTGCATTTAGGACCACAGACGTGGTCAGGGAGTTTGTTCCCCCACAGTCAGGCCAGATCAGAGCTGCTGATGAGCGAACACTTGCATGGGCTGATGTTAAACTGAACGAATACATGTCATCACTTTGCATCCACAGATATCACTCTACAAAGGGAATTAGGTCTGTAATAGAGGCAGGCCTACTACCCAGTTCTCTTGATTTTGTAGTCCATGTATTAAGCCAGACTTGAGACCATTGACTAGCCCTTTAGAGTCCTTCAATTGTAAACTCTCTCTCTCTCTGGATTTTCCGTCTCATGGGAAATTCGGCAATTTTGAATTTTTTTTCCAAAATGGAACAAAACCAAACATTTTCTAAAGAGGAAAGATCTTAGGGCTTGACTTTTGTTTGCGTCACTCCATGATGAGCAGAATCCAGCGTGGTGCTGAGCTTCTCTTGTATTCATCAGATCTGCATGTGGACCTGAATTGTTACAGACCACCTGGCTTTTCTATTTGAGTGTTCATTATCATTTATCCCCCTTGGGTTAAAGCATTCAGCCTCGTTTCTCTTACGCACGTGCTTAATTTTCAGTCCCTCTGAAATCAACAGGACCATTCTAAAACAAAAATTCAATTCCTGTCCTTTTCCTGAGAGAAAATCAAGTCGTGTTCCAATTTTGAGCTTTTTAAAAACTTTTTTAAACTGTTTTTTATTATATAAAAGAACCCCTGTGAATTTCTTTTTGAAACAACTTTTCGAGATGTTCTATTCCATAAACGTGGAAACAAAACATTGGGGCGTTATCACAATTCTTCCTTTCATTCTTTTCTAAGTGAAATTTGATCCAAGATCAGTATGTTTTGGGAGACATTTAGACGTGGGGGAAACAATAATGACAACCTGGTTCAAAGCCAAAAGGCTGAGAGGAAGCAACAAATAGGGTTAGCTCCACTGCTGCTGTGAATTGATGTAAATGGGGCTTTGCTGATTAACACCAGTTGAGAACGTGGCCCGGAATACGCTCTGATGCTTGTCTCTGAGGATTTACAAGTGGATGGGAAGAGAAAATGAACACTCTTGTCTTAAAGGCTGTAATATTTTGGTCTCGCGACCAGTAAACACGGGCTATCAGCTGCTCTGAATGTTCTTTTTGGGCCCAGACGCCGTTGTTTGAATATAAGGGCAAAGGTGCTATTAGGAGCTGTTTACACCGTGCAAATGAGGGCATGGAGCGGAGGGGATGGGTGTATTAATGAGGTAGGCGGCATCGAGCAGCGTGCAGTCGGGAGAACAAAAGAAGCCCCTGGATATTTTTTTTTTGAACACTGGTATTTTGTGCCTTTGCTGACTGCTCGGTTCGGCCTGCCAAGTCTTATATTTCCATCCCAGGAGGCGCTCAATGAATTGCATCCACCATATAAAAGATCTCAGCATCTTTATTGTTAATGAGATTGCAGTTGCCTCTGCAGGCCCAGTCACGCTAGGCACTGTACAGACACATGGTGAGAGAGAGTCCGTGCCCTGAAAAGCTCTCAATGGACAATACGGAGACGGGGCGAGGGGAAGGAAGGATTGTTAGCCCTGATTTTACAGCGCAGAATTGAGCCATGGAGCGATGGAGTGACATGCCCAGGGTCGCACAGCAGGGCGGTGACAGAGCTGGGAATTTAATCCGGGTCTCCTGAGTCTCCAGCCAGCGGACGAACTACGAGCCTGCCATTAAAGTAAAGCAACAAATGAGAAAAAAAACAAAACCCTTCACAAGTGCTTGCAACGGAAGACTTGCTCAAGCCATAATGGGCCATCTCCGATGGATTTGGCCACGCGTTGGATTTGGCTGATTGGACCTTGTGCTTTCTCTGACGATGCCGCTCCTTGGCCCTTGTAGCGCAGACTCCTCCAGGCCCATCAGTATCCAAACCTCCCTCCTCACCTCATGCTCTAAAGAAAGGGGCACCTGTCCTGGTACCCGCACACAAAGGGCTCTGCTTCAAAAGCAACCCTGTTCTCCAAAGTCTCTACCCCGTACGCCACTCCCTTTGCCCAAGGACAGACTGTCCACCAGTCCCCATGTGCAGAAGGGTGGGCGAGGCAGCCGGCACTGGCGCTGTGCCCCTGATGGAAAGGCAGCCATGCTCTGGGTGTGCGATCCGCAGAGCCCTGAGGCCTGGGAAGAGGGAAGGGTGACCCCGGAGCCTGGCAGAAAGAGCGGAGGGTTGAAAGTGGGGTGGGGCTGGTGGTCAGACCACTGTGACACGTGGGATGGAAAGGGCTAAGGAGGTGGAAATAGGATAGAGATGGGAGCGAGTGAAAGGGTTAAGGAGGATGTTTGAGAGTTATACAGCCTGAGATCAAATCTGTCTGTCTATCCCATACCCGTCTGTCCTTCTAACCCAGGCTATGTCTTTCCCCATACACATCCCTTATCTATCCATCCACCCCATAGACATCTATCTAGCCCCATATACATGTACCTACCCCCGGACACACCTATTCTTCCCCATACCTACATCCAGCTACCTATAGATCCCTTACACAGGGATCTAGCCCCACAGGCACCTATCTATAAATCCATCCATCCCCACAGGCACCTATCCTGCCCCACACACCCCTATCCATCCATATCACACCCGCACACACCTACCTGCACACACCCCCACACACCCCTATCCATCCATATCACCCCGCACACACCTACCTGCCCCACACACCCCTATCCATCCATATCATCCCGCACACACCTACCTGCCCCACACCCCCCTATCCATCCATATCACCCCGCACACACCTACCTGCCCCACACCCCCCTATCCATCCATCATCACACACACCTACCTGCCCCACACACCCCTATCCATCCATATCACCCCGCACACACCTACCTGCCCTACCTGCCCCACACACCCCTATCCATCCATATCATCCCGCACACACCACACACCACACCCCTATCCATCCATATCCCCGCACACCTACCTGCCACCACTATCTCTCTCCATCCATCCATATCACCCCGCACACACCTACCTGCCCCACACACCCCTATCCATCCATATCACCCCGCACACACCTACCTGCCCCACATCTCTCTCCAGCCCCCCACCCCCCCGCCCCAGGCACGTGTCTCTCCGGCCCTTGGAGGCGCTCTCCCCCTCTCTCCCCCCAGCTCCCCGGGCCCTGCGCTGCGGGTGTCCGGCTATGGGGGGCCGGGGCGGGTGGCTGGTCGGTGACCCGGCCGGAGCCGGGGCCGGGGCCGGAGCGGCGTGGGGAGGGTTAAGGGGCTGGCTCTGGGGCGCTGGGCGGGGGCTGAGCGCGGAGTCCCGCGGGCGGCTCGGAGTCGGTCTCGGCGGCGCGATCCCGGGCAGGCTCCAGCAGCAGCAGCAGCAGCGAGCTCGGGGCTCGCCAGCCATGCAGGTACCGGCGCCGGGCAGTGCCCGGCCGGGGGAGCGGGGCGCTCGGGCCCCCTTTGCCCCTGGCGCCCCCCAGCCATCCGCCCCACGGCAGGGGAAGTTGGGGGGCCGGCGGCGAGGCTGCCCGCGCCGTGCTGGGTGCAGGGGGAGGGCCCAGGGTCGGAAGGGGACGTTCCCTGCCCCCTGGCTGTGCCCAGGGCGGGGGTCTGCGGAGAGACCCGGGGAGAGCCGCCCCGAGAGGCTGGCGCTTGGTGGGGGGCTGCCCTGGGGATCCCCGGGGGATGGGGCCGGACCACCCCGGCTGTGGGAGCAGCGCTGAAACCCTGCCATGGGGCAGGCGGGGACAGAGGTCCCGGGGGGGTGCCCAGGGCACAGACCAGGGACAGGATCCGGGGGTGCCCCCAATTCCCAGCCTGCCCCTTGCCTCAGCCCCTCTCCTACCTCCACCCTAGTGCCTGCCCATCGCCTCCTGCCCCCTTGCCCAGCTCTCTTCTTCCATGATCCTCCCTGCACCCTCCCACCAGCACTGACCACCTACCCCATGCTCTGGGATCCCCTTTCCGCCCAGCCCTTCCCCTCCGTCCTGGCCCCCTGCTGTTCTCCTTCGGCCCCATGGACCTTCCCAGGCTCCCCATAAATCTCAGCGCCCCTCCCTCCATTCCCCTCTTACCTCTCCAGTTCCTGTTCCCTTTCATCACCCCCCCTCCCTCTAGCTGATGGTGGGGCAGCCCTGGGGTCTGAACCCAGAAAAGGGACAACCTGGTTTCCCCCCACCAGCACCTCTCCATTCGGAGAGAGTCCCTCTAAAGAACAGAGGGGAGACGGGTCTCCAAGGCCTGGTCATTCCTTGGCCACTGAGACTTTCATCAGGGTCATGGGAACCAATAGGTACCTGGGTCATGTCTTTGTGCCCCCCCCCAACTGCTCAAAATTTTTCATCAAAACATTTGGGGGAGGGAGGGAAGGAAGGATGATCACAAATGGCTTTTTACCCCCAAATCATCATTTTCGTTTTGGTCGAAATTCTTTCTTTTGAGGAAAACCCAAATTTTTCCGTTTTCCAGGCATTCCCTCTTTCTTTCAGTCCCTCTGTCTGCCTTTTTCCAGGGTGGGGGCGGGGAGGAGGGGGGGGGGACTGCAAATCTGAATTTTGATGAGAACAGCAAACCACAAATGTTTAATCTAAAAACCAAAAAAACTCAGTGAAAAATTTCCAAGGGAACAAAAATGTATTTTTTTTTTTTAAATGGCAGAAATGTTCATGTAGATCACTGAGCAAGCATTGAATGCAAATAGCTGTCGGTCCCTGTGGGACATGAACTGGTGAGCTAACAAGATCAGAGTCGAGGGGCAATGGATTGTTCTCTGCTGATCCCTTCTCGTGGGGGGACAGCATGGCTTAATTGCTAGTGTAGATGGGCCTGGCTTAGTAGCTTTCAGCACCATAATGAAACCTAAGTCCCATCTATACTAGCAGTCAGACTAGCTAATCAGGCACCGACACAGGAGAGGATGCTTTGCAGACAACCGGTGTCATTTTCCTAGGTGTCCTGGCACCCTCCAATTTGATTCCCTGGACCCTATGGTTCGCTGATGAGCCGGCGAGGGAGAGATATTTTAAAGCAATAATATTAAGATGCTGGGCATCTGTGAAATAGGAAGGGGCCTTGTTTTCTGGGCCATGGAGCGCCATCCTGGGGTGTGTGTGAGTTTAAGGCCTACAGGTCATCTGACCCGCATGTTGCTCTATTAAAATCAGCGTGCAGGGGGGCATTTCCAGCTTTCCAGCTTAGCTGGAGGGTCCCTTCAGCTTGTTCTGCCTGTGCCATCTGGAGCCTGGCATCTGGTCGAAGTAGCTCCTGGGCTGGGAGCTCTGCCAGCGGAGTTAAAGCTGTTTTGCACCAGGGGACAGTGTGGTTTGCAAGAGATCAACCCTGCCCTGCTTGGATCTATGTCTCCCGTATTTGACAAGTGCTGCTGCAACGGCCCCAGCCCCCCCAGACAGAGGGCAGCCTCCTGGGTTGATTATGGGGCTCCTACTGCAGAATGGTTGCTCAACTTGTTTACCACCCTCCTTGTATTGATCTTCGTGGTCCCCTTCCTGCTTACCCCTCTCCTTCTCTTGGGTACCCCCTCTTCTACTCTCCCTGTCTAGCTTCTTATACCACAATGCTCACCCTAGTACCTGACTCCAGTGTCTGGCTCCTTTGCTTTCACTTTCTAGTCAATTTCTCTTTAAATCCTATCCCCCCCCCCCACTGCACCCTTTATCCATCCCCGCCCTTTTTCTGTACTCTGACATCCCTTGATTTGTTCTCCTCCTCCGCTCTCAGAGCCTGAAGTTCAGTCTGTCTCCACTCAGCCACCCCCCATTTCTGCAGAACCCTCTGTCCCTTACCCCTCTGCCCCTTTCTGCTCTTTTCCTTTTGCTCCAGTTCAGCCTGGTTAACAATAACTATTGAAGGGTGAAGTAAAAAGAGCAGGTTCTGGCCTGTAAAAACCCTGCTACAACCATAGCACCGTGTGATGGCCAAGGCCTCTGTCCCCATGTGCGTCGGTCAGATCTGCTGGCTTTAGTGACTTAGGGGTTGACTACACTGCGGCTGGGAGGTGTAATCCCATGGGGAGCCTCTGTGCATGAGAACAGCAGACTCGTGGCACCCAGCGAAAGCACAGGACGTGTGTGTTTGTGGTGGAGGCTCTTGGGATGTGGCTCCTCTGGCTGGTTCTGACCCGGGCAGGGTCTGACTGAGCCAAGGTTCCCTGGAAGAGGTGCACCTGTCAGTTGCAATTAGCCCTGGCCTATAAATAATGAACAAGCAGGTGAAGCTGGGAAGAAAAGGGGAAGCGCTGTGCATTATTGATGGGCAGCGACGAGGAGGAGATTGTGTGGAGGGATAGAGGCTGCGCTTGCCATGCATGCCGTGGGGCAGACCATATGTGTCGTGCTCCCCCCCAGCCAGAGTCCCTGTCGCTTCCCAACCCTGCTGGAGCAGGAACCTGCTTAAAGTGAGACAAGGGGTGGGAAGGATCCCTGCAGGTTTAGGAGCCTCCACATAACCTCAGCAACCCTGCAGCCACCCTTTTCCGTAGGGGAAGCCATGGTGGGAGCTCTCCTGCAGGGAAGACTTTAGCTTTTCCTTCCGCTCTGTGTGTGCCCCAAAAAATCTATCCCCTCCAACTTTCCAGCTGTAGAATCTCACCCCGTGGCTCGGCTGGTTGGAGGGGGCACCATCTGTCTGGAGTGATTCTCCAGTTGGAAAGTGTCAACATCTTACCAGCTCTCAGGAACCAGAGCTGTTCCCCCCCCACCCGTCCGCGGTGCATGTCCCCGGCTTTCTCCAGTGTGGCTGGTGTTTCGGGTGTGAAGATGTTGCCTGCAGCCTGGTCAGCCACGAAAATAGCCTGATGTGTAGAAAGGAAGAGCTGGGGAGATAGTCATGGACCAAGATAAGTGATTTCCCTCTGGATCCCAACTCCGCCACAACGTGGGCTCACTGGATTTGAATCAGTGGCACAGTCATGAAGACGAAACCTAGGAGTCTGGGCTCCCAATTCCCCTCTTCTGAATTCTGTTAGACCCTCTGCACTGGGACGTGTCTTAGCCCTTCTCCCAGGCGCTCAGATTCATAGATTCATGGAAGATGAGGGTTGGAAGGGACCTCAGGAGGTATCTAGTCCAACCCCTGCTCAAAGCAGGATTCACCCGCTGGCTTTGCTAGTCCTGCTCTTTTCTGTGAGTCTGGGATGCCATGATATCTTTTTGGAAGGAGCCCGTGGGGTGAATCCCAGGAACCCTGTTCGCTTCCACTCTGCCTTTCCGACAGACGACCCCTCGGCCATCTGAGCCGCCAGCCTGAGCGAGCCTGACTCTGCTTAGCTGGAAAAATCCAAAATGTAAAAATAAAATCAGCTGCTGGGAATGTGGGATAAGTGGCACGTGTTGGGGTTGTAGCAGAATCTGCTTCCTCGCCAGCCGGGCATCTCCCCGGCACCTGGGGCCGCTCACGTGAACCACTCCGGCTAGGAAAAGTTGAAGGAGGCTGTTCTCTCAGCACAGGTTCCCATCCCGTGATCTTTGCCGGACTGCCGGGTTACGGCGGTGGTGAGGGGAGAGAGGCTAGGGGAAGGAGCGAGCGGAGTCGCTTTCAAGCCACTTTCAAATGGAAGTGTAGGTGGAAGCCAACCAGGCTCCAAATTGCCCCGGCCACAGGCTCCCTGCAAAACGAGCCCCCTTCCCGTAATCAGAACTCTGCCCTTTCCTGGTAGCCGCGTGATATGTCCTCCAGGCGGCAGAACCACTTGCAAAGGGCTCACACGGCTTGAGGTGAGACCGTGCAAAAATGAGACAAGGTCTTAGAACTTGATCAGCTAAAGCCAGCCCCTGGTTCTGTGTGCCTGGCATAGAACCATAAACAGCTCAGTGGCCTGCCTAAAGAGACAGTCACAACGACTGTCCGACTTAATTTCGGACAACAGTGGGAGAGCCACATGTCCGGAGCGGGATGGGGTGAGGTCTAGTGGCTCGGAGCAGCGAATCAGGAGTTACCGAGGCCAAATGTATCTACAGCTTTTAGGTGCCTCCGTTTTGGCTACGCGGCTGGATCCCTGCCGTGTATCGAGTTAGGTCCCCAGAGCAGTGGATCCTTTGGAAAATAGTGGCCTTGAGCGCCGTGCCTCTATTTCCCCATCCGTAAAACAGGTATAACGGTATCACTTCCAGCCGGGCCTGCTGTCCTGAAGCATTGTCCCATCGCCTGGCGTGCAGTGCGAAGCCGGCCTGTCTCTGAAGGACTGACTGATTGAGGTCGGTTCTCTTTTGAGTTTGAGAGATCATAAAAACATCAATTATTCAGCAGAGGAACAGCTCTGTCGCTTTACTGATGCACTCATGGGGGTTGGTTATGCTAGCCTGACTCCCTAGGTGCGTTTCGAAAGCGCCCGTCACGGTGGGGTTTGGACGCCTGGTGAAGTGCAGCACCTTCCCTGGGAGGACTCAGTGTTCACAAGACACTGTAGACTTCCCGACCTGCCGGTGAAGTAGGGTTGTTGTGAGAAGCCTCTCTGCAGAGAAGGGAAACTGAGGCACGCCGACTCAGCAACAGGCTCAAGGCAACGCTGAATCTCGGGGTGCTCCTGGCTGCCGGTTCAGCATTCGCACAACTCCGGGCCACTCCTTTGTGGGGAGAGGCCGGGCCTTAGGAAACCGCCCTTCTGTCCTCACTTCTGCTCTGAAGAGCTGCCCCTGCAGGCAGGTTACGGCGGGCGGGGGGGGAGGGGGGTGCATGCGCTGGAAGATTTAAAGCAGAGGTACCTAAAAATGACCCATTGCCTCAGCAACACAATTCACCTTGAAAACTCATCCGGAGGCAGCGTGCATGGAGGGGGCGGGGGGCTTTGCAGACCGAAGCACTGTCCTGCTGCGTTGAGGGGGGGGGGGGGGGGGCCCAAAAGCTACGGGTGGCTGGGAATGCACCCAGAACGGTCCTGGCCTGGGGCAGAATGCTCTGGGCTGGTTTGCGGTGTACAGAGTGTGGCCCGGGGCAGGGACGGTCTGGAGACGGGGGATGGGAACGGCGAGAGGTTTTCTGTCCTGTGGCTGTCAGGGCGATCTGCAGCACCTGCCCTGCTCCCCATGCATCTCCCCTCTGATCTAAGCCCACCGCTGCTCTCTGGCTCCCGAGGCTCCCGCTCCACCTGCACAATGCTTCAGTCCCGGACGGCCCAGGCTGGTCCCCAGGCACTTGCAGGAGCTGGTTCCCACGCTGCCTCGCAGACCTCGGCCGCATCCCGCCACCCTGCCGAAGCCGACGGGATCGCGGCAGTGTGACGGAGGGCAGAATTTGTCACCGCTTCCCTGCTTGCTCTGGCCAGCCTCTCCATTGCTCCTCCCCGGGCAAGCGCCGCCTCGTCCGCAACCCCTCCTGTGTGGCTTGGCGAGGTGCACAATGGCTGGGGTGCAGGTCCACCCTCCACCACATCCCTGCCGGTTCATGCTGCTCTGCCCCCTGAATGCCTCTGGTGATGAGGGGTGGTGCAGGGACCCAGGCAGGTCTCCAGACAGGCCTCGTACCTGCTTCGGGTCCCCTTTGCATCAGTCGAGCTGGCACGGAGGGGCCACGGGCTGATGTGGGAGCCCCACGGTTCCCTCTGCCCCTGCTCTGGTGCTGATTAACTCCAGGCAGGGATTGTCAGGGGGGGCCCAGCTCTGGTAGCTGTCATGCACTGATCTCTCCATGGTTATCAGGCCAGCGTCTGGCTCGCCGTGCCCACCTGGGTGGGGCATGTCAGCGGGAATGGCAGGTGGAGGGTGGAAGCCTGGCCGTGTTTGGGACCTCCCTGTCCCCGGGTGCTGACCAGAGGCTGTGTTCTGCTGCAGGATGAGACCAAGGAGACGGACGGGAGCCTGCTGGGCGACCTGGCTCAGACTCCCCCCAGGAAGAAGGAGCACGTGAAGTGGCAGAAGCCGCGGTTCACACGCAAGGCGCTGATGAAATGCTGTCTGGTGAAGCGGATCCTCTCCAGCGCTGCGCCCCAGGGATCAGGTAAGAAGCCTGGAGATTGGGGTTGGGAACTGGGGCTGGGGCCGGGCTATCTCAGCGTGGCATCACCTTCTGGTCTCACCTCCAGACCAGTGACACGGAGACTTTTCCCCGCCTGTAAAATTCCACCTGGGACCACCCTACCCAGGGGTGGAAGGTGGAGAGCGGGACTCAATCTGCCTCCACAGCTGTGCCGCAGCTGTCAACCCACCATGCGCTCTCAGAGCACGCTGCGTTTTGTGCCCGGCCCCGTCCGACTAGTCTCCCTAGAGCAGCCCTGCTGAGACCCCCTCCTGCCCTGGAGGTGGGAGGTCATCAATCTCTTATCTGCGTCCTGTGTAGGCCGGTCATAATTCTGCGTAATCCTGGGCTCCTTCAGAGAACATTTGCTCTGGGGATTAACGCCGCCCTGGAGCGGGAGCAGCTGTGCTGATCCAGAACGGTCGGGGCTTCAAATCCCCTAAATGGAGTTCTGGGCCGCATCCCGTCAGCTGGTTCTCACGGTGTCCCCAGCACGGCTCCCTCCCTCGCTGCTCCCCAGATTATCATGTAGCTCTCAGCAGCCATAGCAATAGGAACCCCGCAGACCCGCCATCGCAGGGGTCTGGGAAGAGTGATCCATAGCCCGGAGGGCTCCTCCCTTTCCCCCTCCCCCAGACTGTTTTAGCACCATCCCACACTTCCAGTTTGGGTCACCGTGCCTCAGTTTACCGGTTTCCTGTATGGAACGTGCTGCTGGGGTTTCTTTGCGTGGATCATGCCCCAGGACTCTGGGTATATTGTGCCCTCTCTGGCAACGGTGGCCCCTGGAGGAAGCTCCCTGTGGCTGTGGGGGAATCCCCTTCTCCCCCCCTTGCGTGACCACGGTGGCATGGATCACCCTGCGCAGCCTGGCCGCGTCCTGCCGGTGACGTGTGGGAACGCTGGGTCAGCAGCAGAGGTGGCCGTTGTCAAGTGTGGCGTGGGGAGCTGCCCAGCGGGATCAGAAGCTGAATTGTCGCTTTCAGACGGGTCCGTGAGCTAAGTCACCCCGAGCCCCCCAAAAGCCCAGGGCCCCAAACAGTTTCTTGGACTTGGAGGCTTCTCTGCGGCTCCCCTCTGGTTGTGCTCTGGCCTGTGTATTTGCTCGGAGGATGGCCTGTGTCTGCTCTAACCCTGGTTCCCTGGGGGCTTTGGTCCTATGTTAGCCGGCACAGGCGTACGTCTGGGGCTGCAGAAGTAGGCGTGCGGGGGCACTTACTTCTGATCAGCGATGGATCCGTAGAGATGTTGCAGCGAATCACCCGGCTGAGGGAGAGCCGGGATGCAGAATTCATTTCTAGCATCAAAGAAATCGCATCCGAATGGGCTAGGCCTGAGAGAGTGACACCAGAGACCTATTTACGGGGTGGGGGGGATCCAGCCCCAGGCTAACTCCTCGGTCTCCCACTCCCTGGAAACCACTGCAATCACCCATGTACGCGGGAGAATTTGCCACCCGACTCAAGCAGAGCAAGGCACATTCTCCTCCCGAGAGGGAGCATGGCAGCTGTGGGTATGGGGCGGGCTGGTGAACGGCTTGGTGCGTGGTGGAGCTCGGTTTCCCTCTGGAGGTAGCCTGGGTCTTCTGCAGCGTGGAGAGATTAATTCCGGCTCTGGCTCTGCAGCGAGCGGCTTGTGTCGAGCTCCCAGCTGGAGTGGGGAGAGATGTTTTCCAAGGGCAGAAGAACCCCTGCAGCTCAGTAATAGGGGGTCCAAAACAAGGACTCAGTTGGTCCTAGCGTGCCGGGATTGATCCTGGCCCTAAAAGTCTGTGCTGCTACTGCTGGAAGCACAGGAGGAGGAGGAGATCCTCCGGCTCAGTGATGCTCAACCTTCAGTTTGCAAGCCACAAGTGGCTCTTTCGTGCGAGTCCGTGGATCTTTGCAGCATGAGCTATTACACCAGTGTGGGATTTAATTATTAACCAGGCAGGATGCTTTCACTATGTTATTCGCCAGTTCAGCTCTCAGCCTGCACTAGGTTATTAACTTACTTGCTGTGAGAATAATACATATAACAACAGAAGCGAAATCTCTTCCCCGTCCGACTGTTTAAATATGAATATTGCCATAGGCAGTGAAACCATGAATTCACGCTGCTCTGGCTCTCCTGGGGAACGGTGTTCGCTAATTTGGCTCCTGATCTACAGAGTATCTCTGCTTTAGCTCATCAGTAAGAGCAAACTCCTCAACACAGCTGGGTGGAGAATGGCTTTTCTGTCCCGTGAGAATGTTTGAGAATTTTCGGGGGGGGGAAGGGGGGAAGAGGGAGGAAATTCCTGTCCCAAAGGAGACAAATTTTCAAGAACTCAAAATCCTTGCGTCTGTTGGATTGCGTCAGTTGAAGTGTTCTCTTCTGATTTTGAGGTTTATAAACTTTTACCTTAAATTAGCTAAAATTTCAAAGCAGAAAGCAGATTTTAACTAAAATCCACCAACTCTTTCCCCCCCCCGAAATGTCAAAATGGGGCTTTCCATTCTTTTCCTCCATGGGAAAACTTGCCCCAAACTTTCCCATGATGTTTTGCTTTCGACAAACTGGCAATTTTCCAACCACAAAAAGGTTGGTGGGAAAAACTCCTGACCCGTTGTGTTAATAAACCTCCCTAGGTCACTAAGGCATTCACTGGGGCAAAGAACCAAGCTGGTATCAACGTGGCTGACGTGTGCTCTGTCCCAGCAGCTGGAAGTCGCTGCCGCAAAAATGGGCATGACCCTCTCTGCCAGTGCCTCCCCGGCTTAGCTTCACCCCCGGTGCCAAGAGGCAATGGAGGGAAGGCGGAGATCCTCGCTGCACTGGAGGATGTAAAACCTCACTGCTGGAGCTGGGAAGGCTTGGTGGAGTGTGAATGACGGCCCAAGATGCAGGGGAACAGGGAATCAGGTGCTTGTCACCAGCGTCAGCAGAGAGGACTAGGACGGACAGGGCCGTAGGGACTGAATTCCCCTTCCCAGGCAGCTCCTCCTGGTCAAGGCGGAGGCTCACGGCCCGTTTCCCCTGCCCTGCTAGTGCAGCATCCGTGCTGCAGGAGCCAGAGATGTCTAGCAGACAGAGCGCCAGACTGGGAGACAGGAGACCTGGGCTCTCTTCCCAGCTCTGCTGGGTGAGCATAGGTAAGTTTTAAGCCAAGACTGGGGACTCCTGCCTTCAGCAGGAAGGGAGCGGGGGTGAAGAATGAAGTTGTGCCCCTCTGGCAGTGGTCGGTGCTTGCCGGAGCCAAGTGCCTGTATTCCCGAACGCCCCGTGGGAGGTGGAGACGGACCATGCGCCGAGCTCGAGAAAATACAACTTTGCAGGAGACTCCAGCAAGGCGCAGGAGCGGGGGGAGGAGTCGGAGCAGGTGGAGAGGGAGAGACGGTCACTTCAGCCAGGGCAGCAGAAACGAGGCACGGACCTTAAGGAAAGCCAGGCAAGCTGGCCCAGAGAGCTAGGGCAGGGCGAGCGGCGGGGGTGCAGGGCAGCGTGGAGGCCTGCGGGAGCGAGACACGATGCCCCCAAAAGAGGCCAACACAGCAGGTACCTCGCTGTGCTTCCTGGAAGCCTGCCTGGAGATCCAGGGCTGCCGGCAGAGCTGCAAGAAACACCTGGGCCATTTGATCGGCTGCTTCTTCCGCTTCCTCTCCGGGAACCTGTCCCGAGGTAAGGGGCTCCCTGCGCGGTTCTGTAGTCAGTGTGGCCCAATGGGCTGCAGAGTTGTTCTGGTGGCTCGTGGAGCCCAAGCACTGGAGATGGGGGTTGGACGGGGCTGGGAGGCAGGGCAGCTGGAGTTCTAATCCTGCCAATGACCTACTTAGGTCAGCTGCTTTCCTTTGCTGTGCCTCAGTTTCCCCATCTGTAAAATGGGGGCCAAAGGCTCCCCCCTGAGTTTGGTCCAGGATTGTTAATGTTTGCACAGTCTCTTGCAACGACAGAGCGCTGGGTAAGTGCAGAAGAGCTGGTGGTGGGGAGGGATGGAGGAACTGAGGGGCTGTGTATCCAGAAGATCCATGCATCTTTCTCTAGGGCTAGATGTGAGGGGCAGCCAGCAATGGGAAGAGCAAGGAAAGGGGGAACCGCCCACCATGTGGGGAAACAGATGGAGCCGGGAATGTAACTGGCCTGGCAAGAGAGGGACAGAGGTCTGGGGAGTGGGATTCTGGGCTCGGAGAATGGATAGATGTAAGGGTTAGGTGCCCATTTAGCTAGTTTATTCTGTCCACCCGCCCTTCATTGCTCTCTGTCTGAGCAGGGTGGATTCTCGTTGGTTTCCAGAGGGATCTTTTCAAATAGCTGAGGGGCTCCTAGATGGGAGGTTCTTTCCCCACTTAAAGAAACTCTCTGCGCCCAAGATGCCCAGGAGCAAAGCCACCTTTCTGAGATACTTGGCCCTAGCGTGAGGAACCCGCCCTTGGGGAAGTACCTGTGATATTGGGAGCCACATGTGGGATGGACAGTTCTTGATCCAGCTCCCGGGCATTAGACAACCAGGAAAGGGAGAGCAACTGCTGGATTTCATGTGCCCGGTCAGGTCTCCCAAGGGCTCGGGAAAAGCTCTCCTAAGTAGGTAGGATGCGTCTTCCCGATGATCAGGGTCATGCTGGCAGGGATGGCTTTTCTACGAAGTTGGGGAGGTCTGGGGTAGGTTCCCTCGTCTCTCTAATGTCCCCATCGTGGTAGTATATAGATTCCTGGTGCCTGGAACCACCACGTTTGAGAGGACCTGCTCTGAGACTGGCATTCCTGCCTAACCAAACCAGGTCCCCCCAGCTCTGCCTCCCATGAAGGAGGATTGAGAAGGCAGGGAGACTTCAGACACAGGCTGCCTGATTGACTCTATTTCTGGCTCTTCTTCCCTCATTTGCTGGAAGAGGCTGATTATCTCGTTAAACGCTAAGCCCAGTGGTCCTGTTAATTAACTGGAAGCAGACACAGACAGCTGCCTGACTCCAGAGATTATCCGCTAACTGCATCAAGCAGCCGGCTGGAGCACACTCACTCTGGGCTCTCCTTTTGGACAGAGTGGGGTCTCTCCCCCGTTAGAACCACACAAGCCATGGGCCCTGCTCTGGAATCACCGATCACCTTGCTTACATGCAACCCATGCCTCAAGGAGATGCTTTTATTAGTGCAGCCACTCGGCGGGGCGGGGGGAGGTTCCAGCTAGCCCTTGATTTAGAAGAGAGCTGGCAGAGTTTTCGTGATAACACGAGGGCATCTTCAGTCTCATGCCTGTGTCTGGGACTTCCTAGAGGGGCTTTTAAAGTTGTGAGAAGGAACCGTGACCCCTGGTGTGTGAGAATGTTATGGGCCTCCCTCTGTGCCGGGTCTCAAGAGGATACGGGTCCATTAAAGCCGCAGCTAGGAAGCTTTAGCTCAAACTGTAGCTGCTCCATCTTTTCGCTCTGGAGTTCCCTAGTTCACTCCCAGTGTGTCGGGCCTTCACGTGACCTCTGCTGAAGCTGTATGCGGCGTTCAGTGCAGGGTTCCGAAGAACCGTTCGTGGCAGGGGGGCTGAATCCTGTGGCGGTTGTGGTTTCTTGTTTTAGTGTTGACTTTGAAATTCAGGAAGGAACAGTGGGGGCGGGATCATGGCTGGAGGAAGAGGTGCGTAGCGAGGAGGGCAGCAAAGAACTCTGCCAAATTGTAAAAGGAAAGCATCATCGGTATTCCAGTTGTCACCACTCTTGGGGAAACAGTGGTAGAGAGGAAGGGTGGTTTTCTGGTTAAAGCACAGGACTGGGATGGTTCAATTCCGGCTCTTTCACAAGACTCTCTCTGTCCCTAATCTCTCTGTGCCTCGGTTTCCCCATCAGTGAAATGGGATAGAAATGCTTTCTTAACTAGCAGGGTGTTCCGGAAGGATAAATTCATGAGTGATGCATGACAATCACCATAGAGACGCCAATGAAGACTCCTGGGGATACAATGTAAAGCCTAGTTCCATGGTAATTAAAATCCTTGTTTTTGTAAGTATCTCTGGTAACACTGTTCTGGGGCCAAACTCCATCAAGGGAAAAAAAACCCTACATTTCCCTTGCAGATTGAACTGGATTTTGATGTCCTTTCTGTCTTAATCTATTATACAGTGTTGCTGGGTGCTGTTAAAACTGTTGCTGTGTTCCATTCCAGAAGTAGCTGCATATCAGTCATTTTTTTTGCCGGGTGGGAGACGGGGATCAAACGTGAGCCACATACCTTACCTACCTCATAGAGATGTTGCGATAATGGATGATTTAGGGTCTGATTCTGCAGTCATTGCTGTGACTAGTCAGTACTGTCTCAGTAGATCTGCTAAAGCAGAGGGGCTACTGAAATAGTAATTGTTACTCAGTGTAAAAGTGGCAGAATTGGGTCCTGTCTGCTTGTAAAGTGCTTTGAGATGCTTGGATAAGAGAGGCACTGATCATCTGACACAGGTTCTGGCTAACAGATTGGGAGTTCTCGACTAGAAAACACGACACATGGCATGGGCCTTGAAAAGTGAGGGATGGAAATCTAGCCTCTCTGTACACTTGTAATGTGCGTAAGCAAATGTTGCAGATATGCTCTTTGGTGAGCCAGGAGCTGTGTCTGAACCAGCGCTCCCGGCGTGGTGTTAGGAGATGCCATGGCACTGGATGTGCCAGTTTTTAGATGAGACGTGGAGTCTTGCCCCTTTGTGGCTATGACACACGTCATGGCATTTCCCAGGAGAGATGGGTTTTAACAGTGAAGTCTTGGTCAAATTCCAATGTGAGCACTCATTATCTCTTGCCTCCCCAAAATTCCCTGTGTAGCTTAGCTGAAGTTTTATTTTTCACTCCTCCTGAAAATCTGATGTCATACATTGCTCCATCCTTTTAAACAGCTGCCATTCCTCACCCCAGAGGTGGCAGCATTTCAGTGGTGGATGAAGGAAAGCATTACATAAATAAATTAACTGCCATAATACTCTAAATGAAATGTCCCCATTTGGAGTGAGAGAAGTCAGTTGTCAGTACACTGTGTGCGTTAAATATTTCAGTTTTAATAGATTTTAAGCAATTTTGTTTTTATCTAAAATTAGAAACACTTTATATTACACTCACTAGAAGAGTGTAATGCTCCAATACTTAGATGAGAGAACAAGGTTTTCAATCATTGTTAATGCAGGTATTATTATTTAGGTCTAGTATCCAGTGAATGGAACGGGGTGGGGGGCGCATTGTGTGTATGTACCTTCTGCTGGTTGGAATCTAAAACTGTGCATCCTAGACCCTATACTGCTAATGGCGATTCTTAGTTTATGTGTTCAAGGCATGTGTTTTCAGCAGGAGAATGTGAGTTCTATCCCTGCTCTTGCTGAGAAGTTTGCAGTGGTGGGGGGAGGGGGGAGCATAATAAGCACTAAGATACCTTACCTTATCTTACAATAAGATTCATCCTGTCTGCCGTGGAGCTTAGCCATTCATGCTCTGTCCCAGAGTGGCTGCTCGGCCCTGTACAGAGGGGCATTAACCACAGGGAGATGGTTTGTCCCGATCTCTGTGAATTCAATGTCTGTTTTGCCCTTGACTAATGGGAGCAGGACCAGAGCCCTGGTCTCTTCAAAATGGACACCTTTCACGCCTTCCACACATTTAATAGTGTAAGAGATGGTACTAAGAGCCCAACTCTACAGTCCTTACTCAGGCAGAGCTCCCATTAACCCCCATGGGGGTGCTGCCTTAGTGAGGGCTGCAAGATTGGCCCCAAAATGAGAGATTTCAGGAAGCTCTCATTTAAATTTCTCTGTCTGAAACAGCAAACAGTTAAAAAACCACCAGCGCCAGGTGCTCCGACTGGTCCCGTTGGTATAACATGCTGTGGTACATTCTAGTAGCTAGTGCACATAGAAGATAATAGTCTACTACTGCTGCCAGCCATTGGAGTTCCTACTTTAGCTCAAATGGCTGAGGGTTGTACTATAAGTTATGGGTTATATCTCAACTGATAACAACGGGTTCTTGCATTGTCAGTTTCAGCGGAGGAGCTTAATGGACTGTGGAGATCAAATTCCCCTCTTACGACTTGGTTTCAAGGTCATAGCCTGAGGCACATTGGTAAGAGTAGCCTCGGGTGCTGCTGCCCCGTCTGTACTTGTTTTGGGCACAGTCAATCCAGCGCCTTTCACCAGCACCAAATGAATGTTAAACGCATGGAAACAAAAATGAAGGTGCACGTTCGGGTGTGGGTGTGGAGGGGAGAGACACACCTGGAGGAGATAATCAGATGACACAAAAATAGACAAGCAGGGAGCCTAATTTTGGAAGCTATTTTCCATTGCCAGAGTCTCTCCGCAGCAAAAACCCTACGCCACTTAAGTGATGCTATATATGCTGTGGGAGAAAATAACATTTCAGACCCATTAACCTCTGCATCTTCAGGGCCTGTGCTGAAAAACCAGAACTACTGTATACTTTGATCTCCCCAGGTTGGTGTTTTTTTAGCATCAGTAACTTTTCCAGTTTAATTGAGCCCACCTGAAAATTCATATTTCACATGGAGTGGCTGACGGTTGCTAGATGGTCTCTCTCTACTCTGGGCATTGCATGTTAGACAGAGATCATCAAACTGATGAGATGCAGAGAGTCCCTTTGCCGATCTGATTCTCTTTATCTTTGCTGGTGGCTGCTTGTTGTCTTGACAGCCCCATGTTATCTGGGAGTACTCTTAAAAAAAATGAAACCTCCTTCCCCCAATCCTAAAAATAGTCTCCACTTAATTCCCCAAGTGAGAAGTCCCTGACACTTGTTTTTATGAGCTGTATGCTCTAGATCTGCGTCCTGAGTGTAGAACTTCGATGGTGTGCAGATTTCCGGGGTTACGTAAGATCTCATGTTTGTTACGTTGTTGCATACCAGGGCCACTCACAGTGACAGTGACAGTGACAGTGGGGGTAGACCTCTGACCTGTCTGCTCTTAAAGCTCAGGCCTTA
The DNA here is from genome assembly GCF_026122565.2 of Emydura macquarii macquarii. Classification (NCBI taxonomy): domain Eukaryota; kingdom Metazoa; phylum Chordata; order Testudines; family Chelidae; genus Emydura; species Emydura macquarii. Next base: position 599,943 of record NW_027133394.1, read on the forward strand.
TTGCTAGAAGTAATGGAGACTCCCCATTAGCAGTGTAGGGCCTATGACACAAAGATGA